>NC_140587.1:894725531-895925531 GCF_964204655.1 Triturus cristatus
GTAGAAAAATTGATTCAAAATGTCATTTGGATTGTGCCTCATGTTGAAAAACTACTTTTTAACGCCTCAATGTGATCAAAATTGCCATTTTTAAATACTTTTTCTCCTACTCGGAAGCTTCTATTTCGACCAATTTCAGGCATTAAAATGACTCTAAACACACTTATTTTAGTTCCAAAAGTGATAATTCACATGCAATAGTTATTTGCAGTCACAAAATTAAACATAAAAAAATTACCATTTCTGACCATCCGGAGAAAGTTCAACAGGTCACGGGTCATCGTTTTTCATCAGAAATTAGATTTTTTGGACTGTAGAAAAATTGATTCAAAATGTCATTTGGATTGCGCCCCATGCTGAGTAACTTCTTTTTAAAGCCTAAATGTGACCAAAATAGCCATTTTTACAGACTTTTTCTCCTACTCAGAAGCTTCTATTTTGACCAATGTCAGGCATTAAAAGGACTCTAAACACACTTATTTTAGTTCCAAAAGTGATAATTCACATGCAATAGTCATTTACAGTCAAAAAATTAAACATTAAAAAATTACCATTTCTGACCATCTGGAGAAAGTTCGACAGGTCACGGGTCATCGTTTTTCATGAGAAATTTGATTTTTTTGACTGTAGAAAAATTGATTCAAAATGTCATTTGGATTGTGCCTCATGTTGAAAAACTACTTTTTAAAGCCTCAATGTGACCAAAAGTGCCATTTTTACAGACTTTTTCTCCATCTCCGAAACTTCTATTTCGTCCAATTTCAGGCATTAAAATGACTCTAAACACACTTATTTTAGTTCCAAAAGTGATAATTCACATGCAATAGTCATTTGCAGTCAAAAAACTTAAACATAAAAAAAATACCATTTCTGACCATCCGGAGAAAGTTCGACAGGTCACGGGTCATCGTTTTTCATGAGAAATTTGATTTTTTGGACTGTTGAAAAATTGATTCAAAATGTCATTTGGATTGTGCCTCATGTTGAAGAACTACTTTTTAAAGCCTCAATGTGATCAAAATTGCCATTTTTACAGACTTTTTCTCCTACTCAGAAGCTTCTATTTCGACCAATTTCAGGCATTAAAAGGACTCTAAACACACTTATTTTAGTTCCAAAAGTGATAATTCACATGCAATAGTCATTTACAGTCAAAAAATTAAACATTAAAAAATTACCATTTCTTACCATCTGGAGAAAGTTCGACAGGTCACGGGTCATCGTTTTTCATGAGAAATTTGATTTTTTGGACTGTAGAAAAATTGATTCAAAATGTCATTTGGATTGTGCCTCATGTTGAATATGATCAAAATTGCCATTTTTAAATACTTTTTCTCCTACTCAGAAGCTTCTATTTCGACCAATTTAAGGCATTAAAATGACTCTAAACACACTGATTTTAGTTCCAAAAATGATAATTCACATGCAATAGTCATTTACAGTCAAAGAATCAAACATTAAAAAATTACCATTTCTGACCATCTGGAGAAAGTTCGACAGGTCACGGGTCATGGTTTTTCATGAGAAATTTGATTTTTTGGACCCTAGAAAAATGTATCCAAAATCTCATTTGGATTGTGCCTCATGTTAAATAACTACTTTTTAAAGCCTCAATGTGATCAAAATTGCCATTTTTAAATACTTTTTCTCCTACTCAGAAGCTTCTATTTCGACCAATTTCAGGCATTAAAATGACTCTAAACACACTTATATTAGTTCCAAAAGTGATAATTCCTATGCAATAGTCATTTGCAGTCAAAAAATTAAACATAAAAAAAAAATATTTCTGACCATCCAGAGAAAGTTCAACAGGTCACGGGTCATCGTTTTTCATCAGAAATTAGATTTTTTGGACTGTAGCAAAATTGATTCAAAATGTCATTTGGATTGTGCCTCATGCTGAGTAACTACCTTTTAAAGCCCAAATGTGACCAAAATTGCCATTTTTACAGACTTTTTCTCCTACTCAGAAGCTTCTATTTCGACCAATTTCAGGCATTAAAATTACTCTAAACACACTTATCTTAGTTCCAAAAGTGATAATTCACATGCAATAGTCATTTACAGTCAAAAAATTAAACATTAAAAAATTCCCATTTCTGACCATCTGGAGAAAGTTCGACAGGTCACGGGTCATCGTTTTTCATCAGACAATTGATTTTTTGGAGTGTAGAAAAATTGATTCAAAATGTCATTTGGATTGTGCCTCATGTTGAAAAACTACTTTTTAACGCCTCAATGTGATCAAAATTGCCATTTTTAAATACTTTTTCTCCTACTCGGAAGCTTCTATTTCGACCAATTTCAGGCATTAAAATGACTCTAAACACACTTATTTTAGTTCCAAAAGTGATAATTCACATGCAATAGTCATTTACAGTCAAAAAATTAAACATTAAAAAATTAACATTTCTTACCATCTGGAGAAAGTTCGACAGGTCACGGGTCATCGTTTTTCATGAGAAATTTGATTTTTTTAAATGTAGAAAAATTGATTCAAAATATCATTTGGATTGTGCCTCATGTTGAAAAACTACTTTTTTTAAAGCCTCAATGTGATCAAAATTGCCATTTTTAAATACTTTTTCTCCTACTCAGAAGCTTCCATTTCGACCAATTTCAGGCATTAAAATGACTCTAAGCACACCTATTTTAGTTCCAAAAGTCATAATTCACATGCAATAGTCATTTACAGTCAAAAAATTAAACATCAAAAAATTACAATTTCTTACCATCTGGAGAAAGTTCGACAGGTCACGGGTCATCGTTTTTCATGAGAAATTTGATTTTTTGGACTGTAGAAAAATTGATTCAAAATTTCATTTGGATTGTGCCTCATGTTGAATAACTACCTTTTAAAGCCTCAATGTGATCAAAATTGCCATTTTTAAATACTTTTTCTCCTACTCAGAAGCTTCGATTTCGACCAATTTAAGGCATTAAAATGACTCTAAACACACTTATTTTAGTTCCAAAAGTGATAAGTGACATGCAATTGTCATTTACAGTCAAAAAATTAAACATTAAAAAATTACCATTTCTGACCATCTGGAGAAAGTTCGACAGGTCCTGGGTCATCATTTTTCATCAGAAAAATGATTTTTTATACTGTAGAAAAAATGATTCGAAATATCAATTGGGTTGTGCCTCATGTTGAATAACCAATTTTTAAAGCCTAACAGTGACCAAAATTGCCATTTTAAAGGACTTTTCCTCCTACTCAGAAGCTTCTATTTTGACGTATTTCAGGCATTAAAATGACTCTAAACACACGTATTTTAGTTCAAAAAGTGATAATTCACATGCAATAGTCATTTACAGTCAAAAAATTAAACATTAAAAAATTCCCATTTCCGACCATCTGGAGAAAGTTCGTCAGGTCACGGGTCATCGTTTTTCATCAGACAATTGATTTTTTGGAGTGTAGAAAAATTGATTCAAAATGTCATTTGGATTGTGCCTCATGTTGAAAAACTACTTTTTAACGCCTCAATGTGATCAAAATTGCCATTTTTAAATACTTTTTCTCCTACTCAGAAGCTTCTATTTCGACCAATTTCAGGCATTAAAATGACTCTAAACACACTTATTTTAGTTCCAAAAGTGATAATTCACATGCAATAGTCATTTACAGTCAAAAAAATTAAACATTAAAAAATTAACATTTCTTACCATCTGGAGAAAGTTCGACAGGTCACGGGTCATCGTTTTTCATGAGAAATTTGATTTTTTAAATGTAGAAAAATTGATTCAAAATGTCATTTGGATTGTGCCTCATGTTGAAAAACTACTTTTTAAAGCCTCAATGTGATCAAAATTGCCATTTTTAAATACTTTTTCTCCTAATCAGAAGCTTCCATTTCGACCAATTTCAGGCATTAAAATGACTCTAAGCACACCTATTTCAGTTCCAAAAGTCATAATTCACATGCAATAGTCATTTACAGTCAAAAAATTACACATTAAAAAATTACCATTTCTTACCATCTGGAGAAAGTTCGACAGGTCACGGGTCATCGTTTTTCATGAGAAATTTGATTTTTTGGACTGTAGAAAAATTGATTCAAAATGTCAATTGGATTGTGCCTAATGTTGAATAACTACCTTTTAAAGCCTCAATGTGATCAAAATTGCCATTTTTAAATACTTTTTCTCCTACTCAGAAGCTTCGATTTCGACCAATTTAAGGCATTAAAATGACTCTAAACACACTTATTTTAGTTCCAAAAGTGATAATTGACATGCAATTGTCATTTACAGTCAAAAAATTAAACATTAAAAAATTACCATTTCTGACCATCTGGATAAAGTTCGACAGGTCACGGGCCATCGTTTTTCATGAGAAATTAGATTTTTTGGACTGTAGAAAAATTGATTCAAAATGTCATTTGGATTTTGCCTCAAGTTGAATAACTACTTTTTAAAGCCTCAATGTGATCAAAATTACCATTTTAAATAATTTTTCTCCTACTCAGAAGCTTCTATTTCGACCAATTTCAGGCATTAAAATGACTCTAAACACACCTATTTTAGTTCCAAAAGTGATAATTCACATGCAATAGTCATTTGCAGTCAAAAAATTAAACATAAAAAAATTTACCATTTCTGACCATCCTGAGAAAGTTCGACAGGTCACGGGTCATCGTTTTTCATCAGAAATTAGATTTTTAGGACTGTAGAAAAATTGATTCAAAATGTCATTTGGATTGTGCCCCATGCTGAGTAACTACTTTTTAAAGCCTCAATGTGATCAAAATTACCATTTTAAATAATTTTTCTCCTACTCAGAAGCTTCTATTTCGACCAATTTCAGGCATTAAAATGACTCTAAACACACTTATTTTAGTTCCAAAAGTGATAATTCACATGCAATAGTCATTTGCAGTCAAAAAATTAAACATAAAAAAATTTACCATTTCTGACCATCCGGAGAAAGTTCGACAGGTCACTGGTCATCGTTTTTCATCAGAAATTAGATTTTTTGGACTGTAGAAAAATTTATTCAAAATGTCATTTGGATTGTGCCCCATGCTGAGTAACTACTTTTTAAAGCCTAAATGTGACCAAAATTGCCATTTTTACAGACTTTTTCTCCTACTCAGAAGCTTCTATTTCGACCAATTTCAGGCATTAAAAGGACTCTAAACACACTTATTTAGTTCCAAAAGTGATAATTCACATGCAATAGTCATTTACAGTCAAAAAATTAAACATTAAAAAATTACCATTTCTGACCATCCAGAGAAAGTTCGACAGGTCACGGGTCATCGTTTTTCATGAGAAATTTGATTTTTTTGACTGTAGAAAAATTGATTCAAAATGTCATTTGGATTGTGCCTGATGTTGAAAAACTACTTTTTAAAGACTCAATGTGACCAAAAGTGCCATTTTTACAGACTTTTTCTCCATCTCAGAAACTTCTATTTCGTCCAATTTCAGGCATTAAAATGACTCTAAACACACTTATTTTAGTTCCAAAAATGGTAATTCACATGCAATAGTCATTTACAGTCAAACAATCAAACATTAAAAATTACCATTTCTCACCATCTGGAGAAAGTTTGACAGGTCACGGGTCATGGTTTTTCATGAGAAATTTGATTTTTTGGACCCTAGAAAATGTATCCAAAATCTCATTTGGATTGTGCCTCATGTTAAATAACTACTTTTTAAAGCCTCAATGTGATCAAAATTGCCATTTTTAAATACTTTTTCTCCTACTCAGAAGCTTCTATTTCGTCCAATTTCAGGCATTAAAATGACTCTAAACACACTTATTTTAGTTCCAAAAGTGATAATTGACATGCAATTGTCATTTACAGTCAAAAAATTAAACATTAAAAAATTACCATTTCTGACCATCTGGAGAAAGTTCGACAGGTCACGGGCCATCGTTTTTCATGAGAAATTAGATTTTTTGGACTGTAGAAAAATTGATTCAAAATGTCATTTGGATTTTGCCTCAAGTTGAATAACTACTTTTTAAAGCCTCAATGTGATCAAAATTACCATTTTAAATAATTTTTCTCCTACTCAGAAGCTTCTATTTCGACCAATTTCAGGCATTAAAATGACTCTAAACACACTTATTTTAGTTCCAAAAGTGATAATTCACATGCAATAGTTATTTGCAGTCAAAAAATTAAACATAAAAAAATTACCATTTCTGACCATCCGGAGAAAGTTCAACAGGTCACGGGTCATCGTTTTTCATCAGAAATTAGATTTTTTGGACTGTAGAAAAATTGATTCAAAATGTCATTTGGATTGTGCCCCATGCTGAGTAACTACTTTTTAAAGCCTAAATGTGAACAAAATAGCCATTTTTACAGACTTTTTCTCCTACTCAGAAGATTCTATTTTGACCAATGTCAGGCATTAAAAGGACTCTAAACACACTTATTTTAGTTCCAAAAGTGATAATTCACATGCAATAGTCATTTACAGTCAAAAAATTAAACATTAAAAAATTACCATTTCTGACCATCTGGAGAAAGTTCGACAGGTCAGGGGTCATCGTTTTTCATGAGAAATTTGATTTTTTTGACTGTAGAAAAATTGATTCAAAATGTCATTTGGATTGTGCCTCATGTTGAAAAACTACTTTTTAAAGCCTCAATGTGACCAAAAGTGCCATTTTTACAGACTTTTTCTCCATCTCAGAAACTTCTATTTCGTCCAATTTCAGGCATTAAAATGACTCTAAACACACTTATTTTAGTTCCAAAAGTGATAATTCACATGCAATAGTCATTTACAGTCAAACAATCAAACATTAAAAAAATACCATTTCTGACCATCTGGAGAAAGTTCGACAGGTCACGGGTCATGGTTTTTCATGAGAAATTTGATTTTTTGGACCCTAGAAAAATGTATCCAAAATCTCATTTGGATTGTGCCTCATGTTAAATAACTACTTTTTAAAGCCTCAATGTGATCAAAATTGCCATTTTTAAATACTTTTTCTCCTACTCAGAAGCTTCTATTTCGACCAATTTCAGGCATTAAAATGACTCTAAACACACTTATATTAGTTCCAAAAGTGATAATTCATATGCAATAGTCATTTGCAGTCAAAAAATTAAACATAAAAAAAAAATATTTCTGACCATCCAGAGAAAGTTCAACAGGTCACGGGTCATCGTTTTTCATCAGAAATTAGATTTTTTGGACTGTAGCAAAATTGATTCAAAATGTCATTTGGATTGTGCCTCATGCTGAGTAACTACCTTTTAAAGCCCAAATGTGACCAAAATTGCCATTTTTACAGACTTTTTCTCCTACTCAGAAGCTTCTATTTCGACCAATTTCAGGCATTAAAATTACTCTAAACACACTTATCTTAGTTCCAAAAGTGATAATTCACATGCAATAGTCATTTACAGTCAAAAAATTAAACATTAAAAAATTCCCATTTCTGACCATCTGGAGAAAGTTCGACAGGTCACGGGTCATCGTTTTTCATCAGACAATTGATTTTTTGGAGTGTAGAAAAATTGATTCAAAATGTCATTTGGATTGTGCCTCATGTTGAAAAACTACTTTTTAACGCCTCAATGTGATCAAAATTGCCATTTTTAAATACTTTTTCTCCTACTCGGAAGCTTCTATTTCGACGAATTTCAAGCATTAAAATGACTCTAAACACACTTATTTTAGTTCCAAAAGTGATAATTCACATGCAATAGTCATTTACAGTCAAAAAATTAAACATTAAAAAATTAACATTTCTTACCATCTGGAGAAAGTTCGACAGGTCACGGGTCATTGTTTTTCATGAGAAATTTGATTTTTTTAAATGTAGAAAAATTGATTCAAAATGTCATTTGGATTGTGCCTCATGTTGAAAAACTACTTTTTAAAGCCTCAATGTGATCAAAATTGCAATTTTTAAATACTTTTTCTCCTACTCAGAAGCTTCCATTTCGACCAATTTCAGGCATTAAAATGACTCTAAGCACACCTATTTTAGTTCCAAAAGTCATAATTCACATGCAATAGTCATTTACAGTCAAAAAATTAAACATCAAAAAATTACAATTTCTTACCATCTGGAGAAAGTTCGACAGGTCACGGGTCATCGTTTTTCATGAGAAATTTGATTTTTTGGACTGTAGAAAAATTGATTCAAAATTTCATTTGGATTGTGCCTCATGTTGAATAACTACCTTTTAAAGCCTCAATGTGATCAAAATTGCCATTTTTAAATACTTTTTCACCTACTCAGAAGCTTCGATTTCGACCAATTTAAGGCATTAAAATGACTCTAAACACACTTATTTTAGTTCCAAAAGTGATAATTGACATGCAATTGTCATTTACAGTCAAAAAATTAAACATTAAAAAATTACCATTTCTGACCATCTGGAGAAAGTTCGACAGGTCACGGGCCATCGTTTTTCATGAGAAATTAGATTTTTTGGACTGTAGAAAAATTGATTCAAAATGTCATTTGGATTTTGCCTCAAGTTGAATAACTACTTTTTAAAGCCTCAATGTGATCAAAATTACCATTTTAAATAATTTTTCTCCTACTCAGAAGCTTCTATTTCGACCAATTTCAGGCATTAAAATGACTCTAAACACACCTATTTTAGTTCCAAAAGTGATAATTCACATGCAATAGTCATTTGCAGTCAAAAAATTAAACATAAAAAAATTTACCATTTCTGACCATCCGGAGAAAGTTCGACAGGTCACGGGTCATCGTTTTTCATCAGAAATTAGATTTTTAGGACTGTAGAAAAATTGATTCAAAATGTCATTTGGATTGTGCCCCATGCTGAGTAACTACTTTTTAAAGCCTCAATGTGATCAAAATTACCATTTTAAATAATTTTTCTCCTACTCAGAAGCTTCTATTTCGACCAATTTCAGGCATTAAAATGACTCTAAACACACTTATTTTAGTTCCAAAAGTGATAATTCACATGCAATAGTCATTTGCAGTCAAAAAATTAAACATAAAAAAATTTACCATTTCTGACCATCCGGAGAAAGTTCGACAGGTCACTGGTCATCGTTTTTCATCAGAAATTAGATTTTTTGGACTGTAGAAAAATGTATTCAAAATGTCATTTGGATTGTGCCCCATGCTGAGTAACTACTTTGTAAAGCCTAAATGTGACCAAAATTGCCATTTTTACAGACTTTTTCTCCTACTCAGAAGCTTCTATTTCGACCAATTTCAGGCATTAAAAGGACTCTAAACACACTTATTTAGTTCCAAAAGTGATAATTCACATGCAATAGTCATTTACAGTCAAAAAATTAAACATTAAAAAATTACCATTTCTGACCATCCAGAGAAAGTTCGACAGGTCACGGGTCATCGTTTTTCATGAGAAATTTGATTTTTTTGACTGTAGAAAAATTGATTCAAAATGTCATTTGGATTGTGCCTGATGTTGAAAAACTACTTTTTAAAGACTCAATGTGACCAAAAGTGCCATTTTTACAGACTTTTTCTCCATCTCAGAAACTTCTATTTCGTCCAATTTCAGGCATTAAAATGACTCTAAACACACTTATTTTAGTTCCAAAAATGGTAATTCACATGCAATAGTCATTTACAGTCAAACAATCAAACATTAAAAATTACCATTTCTCACCATCTGGAGAAAGTTTGACAGGTCACGGGTCATGGTTTTTCATGAGAAATTTGATTTTTTGGACCCTAGAAAATGTATCCAAAATCTCATTTGGATTGTGCCTCATGTTAAATAACTACTTTTTAAAGCCTCAATGTGATCAAAATTGCCATTTTTAAATACTTTTTCTCCTACTCAGAAGCTTCTATTTCGTCCAATTTCAGGCATTAAAATGACTCTAAACACACTTATTTTAGTTCCAAAAGTGATAATTGACATGCAATTGTCATTTACAGTCAAAAAATTAAACATTAAAAAATTACCATTTCTGACCATCTGGAGAAAGTTCGACAGGTCACGGGCCATCGTTTTTCATGAGAAATTAGATTTTTTGGACTGTAGAAAAATTGATTCAAAATGTCATTTGGATTTTGCCTCAAGTTGAATAACTACTTTTTAAAGCCTCAATGTGATCAAAATTACCATTTTAAATAATTTTTCTCCTACTCAGAAGCTTCTATTTCGACCAATTTCAGGCATTAAAATGACTCTAAACACACTTATTTTAGTTCCAAAAGTGATAATTCACATGCAATAGTTATTTGCAGTCAAAAAATTAAACATAAAAAAATTACCATTTCTGACCATCCGGAGAAAGTTCAACAGGTCACGGGTCATCGTTTTTCATCAGAAATTAGATTTTTTGGACTGTAGAAAAATTGATTCAAAATGTCATTTGGATTGTGCCCCATGCTGAGTAACTACTTTTTAAAGCCTAAATGTGAACAAAATAGCCATTTTTACAGACTTTTTCTCCTACTCAGAAGATTCTATTTTGACCAATGTCAGGCATTAAAAGGACTCTAAACACACTTATTTTAGTTCCAAAAGTGATAATTCACATGCAATAGTCATTTACAGTCAAAAAATTAAACATTAAAAAATTACCATTTCTGACCATCTGGAGAAAGTTCGACAGGTCAGGGGTCATCGTTTTTCATGAGAAATTTGATTTTTTTGACTGTAGAAAAATTGATTCAAAATGTCATTTGGATTGTGCCTCATGTTGAAAAACTACTTTTTAAAGCCTCAATGTGACCAAAAGTGCCATTTTTACAGACTTTTTCTCCATCTCAGAAACTTCTATTTCGTCCAATTTCAGGCATTAAAATGACTCTAAACACACTTATTTTAGTTCCAAAAGTGATAATTCACATGCAATAGTCATTTACAGTCAAACAATCAAACATTAAAAAAATACCATTTCTGACCATCTGGAGAAAGTTCGACAGGTCACGGGTCATGGTTTTTCATGAGAAATTTGATTTTTTGGACCCTAGAAAAATGTATCCAAAATCTCATTTGGATTGTGCCTCATGTTAAATAACTACTTTTTAAAGCCTCAATGTGATCAAAATTGCCATTTTTAATACTTTTTCTCCTACTCAGAAGCTTCTATTTCGACCAATTTCAGGCATTAAAATGACTCTAAACACACTTATATTAGTTCCAAAAGTGATAATTCATATGCAATAGTCATTTGCAGTCAAAAAATTAAACATAAAAAAAAAATATTTCTGACCATCCAGAGAAAGTTCAACAGGTCACGGGTCATCGTTTTTCATCAGAAATTAGATTTTTTGGACTGTAGCAAAATTGATTCAAAATGTCATTTGGATTGTGCCTCATGCTGAGTAACTACCTTTTAAAGCCCAAATGTGACCAAAATTGCCATTTTTACAGACTTTTTCTCCTACTCAGAAGCTTCTATTTCGACCAATTTCAGGCATTAAAATTACTCTAAACACACTTATCTTAGTTCCAAAAGTGATAATTCACATGCAATAGTCATTTACAGTCAAAAAATTAAACATTAAAAAATTCCCATTTCTGACCATCTGGAGAAAGTTCGACAGGTCACGGGTCATCGTTTTTCATCAGACAATTGATTTTTTGGAGTGTAGAAAAATTGATTCAAAATGTCATTTGGATTGTGCCTCATGTTGAAAAACTACTTTTTAACGCCTCAATGTGATCAAAATTGCCATTTTTAAATACTTTTTCTCCTACTCGGAAGCTTCTATTTCGACCAATTTCAGGCATTAAAATGACTCTAAACACACTTATTTTAGTTCCAAAAGTGATAATTCACATGCAATAGTTATTTGCAGTCACAAAATTAAACATAAAAAAATTACCATTTCTGACCATCCGGAGAAAGTTCAACAGGTCACGGGTCATCGTTTTTCATCAGAAATTAGATTTTTTGGACTGTAGAAAAATTGATTCAAAATGTCATTTGGATTGTGCCCCATGCTGAGTAACTTCTTTTTAAAGCCTAAATGTGACCAAAATAGCCATTTTTACAGACTTTTTCTCCTACTCAGAAGCTTCTATTTTGACCAATGTCAGGCATTAAAAGGACTCTAAACACACTTATTTTAGTTCCAAAAGTGATAATTCACATGCAATAGTCATTTACAGTCAAAAAATTAAACATTAAAAAATTACCATTTCTGACCATCTGGAGAAAGTTCGACAGGTCACGGGTCATCGTTTTTCATGAGAAATTTGATTTTTTTGACTGTAGAAAAATTGATTCAAAATGTCATTTGGATTGTGCCTCATGTTGAAAAACTACTTTTTAAAGCCTCAATGTGACCAAAAGTGCCATTTTTACAGACTTTTTCTCCATCTCCGAAACTTCTATTTCGTCCAATTTCAGGCATTAAAATGACTCTAAACACACTTATTTTAGTTCCAAAAGTGATAATTCACATGCAATAGTCATTTGCAGTCAAAAAACTTAAACATAAAAAAAATACCATTTCTGACCATCCGGAGAAAGTTCGACAGGTCACGGGTCATCGTTTTTCATGAGAAATTTGATTTTTTGGACTGTTGAAAAATTGATTCAAAATGTCATTTGGATTGTGCCTCATGTTGAAGAACTACTTTTTAAAGCCTCAATGTGATCAAAATTGCCATTTTTACAGACTTTTTCTCCTACTCAGAAGCTTCTATTTCGACCAATTTCAGGCATTAAAAGGACTCTAAACACACTTATTTTAGTTCCAAAAGTGATAATTCACATGCAATAGTCATTTACAGTCAAAAAATTAAACATTAAAAAATTACCATTTCTTACCATCTGGAGAAAGTTCGACAGGTCACGGGTCATCGTTTTTCATGAGAAATTTGATTTTTTGGACTGTAGAAAAATTGATTCAAAATGTCATTTGGATTGTGCCTCATGTTGAATATGATCAAAATTGCCATTTTTAAATACTTTTTCTCCTACTCAGAAGCTTCTATTTCGACCAATTTAAGGCATTAAAATGACTCTAAACACACTGATTTTAGTTCCAAAAATGATAATTCACATGCAATAGTCATTTACAGTCAAACAATCAAACATTAAAAAATTACCATTTCTGACCATCTGGAGAAAGTTCGACAGGTCACGGGTCATGGTTTTTCATGAGAAATTTGATTTTTTGGACCCTAGAAAAATGTATCCAAAATCTCATTTGGATTGTGCCTCATGTTAAATAACTACTTTTTAAAGCCTCAATGTGATCAAAATTGCCATTTTTAAATACTTTTTCTCCTACTCAGAAGCTTCTATTTCGACCAATTTCAGGCATTAAAATGACTCTAAACACACTTATATTAGTTCCAAAAGTGATAATTCATATGCAATAGTCATTTGCAGTCAAAAAATTAAACATAAAAAAAAAATATTTCTGACCATCCAGAGAAAGTTCAACAGGTCACGGGTCATCGTTTTTCATCAGAAATTAGATTTTTTGGACTGTAGCAAAATTGATTCAAAATGTCATTTGGATTGTGCCTCATGCTGAGTAACTACCTTTTAAAGCCCAAATGTGACCAAAATTGCCATTTTTACAGACTTTTTCTCCTACTCAGAAGCTTCTATTTCGACCAATTTCAGGCATTAAAATTACTCTAAACACACTTATCTTAGTTCCAAAAGTGATAATTCACATGCAATAGTCATTTACAGTCAAAAAATTAAACATTAAAAAATTCCCATTTCTGACCATCTGGAGAAAGTTCGACAGGTCACGGGTCATCGTTTTTCATCAGACAATTGATTTTTTGGAGTGTAGAAAAATTGATTCAAAATGTCATTTGGATTGTGCCTCATGTTGAAAAACTACTTTTTAACGCCTCAATGTGATCAAAATTGCCATTTTTAAATACTTTTTCTCCTACTCGGAAGCTTCTATTTCGACGAATTTCAAGCATTAAAATGACTCTAAACACACTTATTTTAGTTCCAAAAGTGATAATTCACATGCAATAGTCATTTACAGTCAAAAAATTAAACATTAAAAAATTAACATTTCTTACCATCTGGAGAAAGTTCGACAGGTCACGGGTCATTGTTTTTCATGAGAAATTTGATTTTTTTAAATGTAGAAAAATTGATTCAAAATGTCATTTGGATTGTGCCTCATGTTGAAAAACTACTTTTTAAAGCCTCAATGTGATCAAAATTGCAATTTTTAAATACTTTTTCTCCTACTCAGAAGCTTCCATTTCGACCAATTTCAGGCATTAAAATGACTCTAAGCACACCTATTTTAGTTCCAAAAGTCATAATTCACATGCAATAGTCATTTACAGTCAAAAAATTAAACATCAAAAAATTACAATTTCTTACCATCTGGAGAAAGTTCGACAGGTCACGGGTCATCGTTTTTCATGAGAAATTTGATTTTTTGGACTGTAGAAAAATTGATTCAAAATTTCATTTGGATTGTGCCTCATGTTGAATAACTACCTTTTAAAGCCTCAATGTGATCAAAATTGCCATTTTTAAATACTTTTTCACCTACTCAGAAGCTTCGATTTCGACCAATTTAAGGCATTAAAATGACTCTAAACACACTTATTTTAGTTCCAAAAGTGATAATTGACATGCAATTGTCATTTACAGTCAAAAAATTAAACATTAAAAAATTACCATTTCTGACCATCTGGAGAAAGTTCGACAGGTCACGGGCCATCGTTTTTCATGAGAAATTAGATTTTTTGGACTGTAGAAAAATTGATTCAAAATGTCATTTGGATTTTGCCTCAAGTTGAATAACTACTTTTTAAAGCCTCAATGTGATCAAAATTACCATTTTAAATAATTTTTCTCCTACTCAGAAGCTTCTATTTCGACCAATTTCAGGCATTAAAATGACTCTAAACACACCTATTTTAGTTCCAAAAGTGATAATTCACATGCAATAGTCATTTGCAGTCAAAAAATTAAACATAAAAAAATTTACCATTTCTGACCATCCGGAGAAAGTTCGACAGGTCACGGGTCATCGTTTTTCATCAGAAATTAGATTTTTAGGACTGTAGAAAAATTGATTCAAAATGTCATTTGGATTGTGCCCCATGCTGAGTAACTACTTTTTAAAGCCTCAATGTGATCAAAATTACCATTTTAAATAATTTTTCTCCTACTCAGAAGCTTCTATTTCGACCAATTTCAGGCATTAAAATGACTCTAAACACACTTATTTTAGTTCCAAAAGTGATAATTCACATGCAATAGTCATTTGCAGTCAAAAAATTAAACATAAAAAAATTTACCATTTCTGACCATCCGGAGAAAGTTCGACAGGTCACTGGTCATCGTTTTTCATCAGAAATTAGATTTTTTGGACTGTAGAAAAATGTATTCAAAATGTCATTTGGATTGTGCCCCATGCTGAGTAACTACTTTGTAAAGCCTAAATGTGACCAAAATTGCCATTTTTACAGACTTTTTCTCCTACTCAGAAGCTTCTATTTCGACCAATTTCAGGCATTAAAAGGACTCTAAACACACTTATTTAGTTCCAAAAGTGATAATTCACATGCAATAGTCATTTACAGTCAAAAAATTAAACATTAAAAAATTACCATTTCTGACCATCCAGAGAAAGTTCGACAGGTCACGGGTCATCGTTTTTCATGAGAAATTTGATTTTTTTGACTGTAGAAAAATTGATTCAAAATGTCATTTGGATTGTGCCTGATGTTGAAAAACTACTTTTTAAAGACTCAATGTGACCAAAAGTGCCATTTTTACAGACTTTTTCTCCATCTCAGAAACTTCTATTTCGTCCAATTTCAGGCATTAAAATGACTCTAAACACACTTATTTTAGTTCCAAAAATGGTAATTCACATGCAATAGTCATTTACAGTCAAACAATCAAACATTAAAAATTACCATTTCTCACCATCTGGAGAAAGTTTGACAGGTCACGGGTCATGGTTTTTCATGAGAAATTTGATTTTTTGGACCCTAGAAAATGTATCCAAAATCTCATTTGGATTGTGCCTCATGTTAAATAACTACTTTTTAAAGCCTCAATGTGATCAAAATTGCCATTTTTAAATACTTTTTCTCCTACTCAGAAGCTTCTATTTCGTCCAATTTCAGGCATTAAAATGACTCTAAACACACTTATTTTAGTTCCAAAAGTGATAATTGACATGCAATTGTCATTTACAGTCAAAAAATTAAACATTAAAAAATTACCATTTCTGACCATCTGGAGAAAGTTCGACAGGTCACGGGCCATCGTTTTTCATGAGAAATTAGATTTTTTGGACTGTAGAAAAATTGATTCAAAATGTCATTTGGATTTTGCCTCAAGTTGAATAACTACTTTTTAAAGCCTCAATGTGATCAAAATTACCATTTTAAATAATTTTTCTCCTACTCAGAAGCTTCTATTTCGACCAATTTCAGGCATTAAAATGACTCTAAACACACTTATTTTAGTTCCAAAAGTGATAATTCACATGCAATAGTTATTTGCAGTCAAAAAATTAAACATAAAAAAATTACCATTTCTGACCATCCGGAGAAAGTTCAACAGGTCACGGGTCATCGTTTTTCATCAGAAATTAGATTTTTTGGACTGTAGAAAAATTGATTCAAAATGTCATTTGGATTGTGCCCCATGCTGAGTAACTACTTTTTAAAGCCTAAATGTGAACAAAATAGCCATTTTTACAGACTTTTTCTCCTACTCAGAAGATTCTATTTTGACCAATGTCAGGCATTAAAAGGACTCTAAACACACTTATTTTAGTTCCAAAAGTGATAATTCACATGCAATAGTCATTTACAGTCAAAAAATTAAACATTAAAAAATTACCATTTCTGACCATCTGGAGAAAGTTCGACAGGTCAGGGGTCATCGTTTTTCATGAGAAATTTGATTTTTTTGACTGTAGAAAAATTGATTCAAAATGTCATTTGGATTGTGCCTCATGTTGAAAAACTACTTTTTAAAGCCTCAATGTGACCAAAAGTGCCATTTTTACAGACTTTTTCTCCATCTCAGAAACTTCTATTTCGTCCAATTTCAGGCATTAAAATGACTCTAAACACACTTATTTTAGTTCCAAAAGTGATAATTCACATGCAATAGTCATTTACAGTCAAACAATCAAACATTAAAAAAATACCATTTCTGACCATCTGGAGAAAGTTCGACAGGTCACGGGTCATGGTTTTTCATGAGAAATTTGATTTTTTGGACCCTAGAAAAATGTATCCAAAATCTCATTTGGATTGTGCCTCATGTTAAATAACTACTTTTTAAAGCCTCAATGTGATCAAAATTGCCATTTTTAATACTTTTTCTCCTACTCAGAAGCTTCTATTTCGACCAATTTCAGGCATTAAAATGACTCTAAACACACTTATATTAGTTCCAAAAGTGATAATTCATATGCAATAGTCATTTGCAGTCAAAAAATTAAACATAAAAAAAAAATATTTCTGACCATCCAGAGAAAGTTCAACAGGTCACGGGTCATCGTTTTTCATCAGAAATTAGATTTTTTGGACTGTAGCAAAATTGATTCAAAATGTCATTTGGATTGTGCCTCATGCTGAGTAACTACCTTTTAAAGCCCAAATGTGACCAAAATTGCCATTTTTACAGACTTTTTCTCCTACTCAGAAGCTTCTATTTCGACCAATTTCAGGCATTAAAATTACTCTAAACACACTTATCTTAGTTCCAAAAGTGATAATTCACATGCAATAGTCATTTACAGTCAAAAAATTAAACATTAAAAAATTCCCATTTCTGACCATCTGGAGAAAGTTCGACAGGTCACGGGTCATCGTTTTTCATCAGACAATTGATTTTTTGGAGTGTAGAAAAATTGATTCAAAATGTCATTTGGATTGTGCCTCATGTTGAAAAACTACTTTTTAACGCCTCAATGTGATCAAAATTGCCATTTTTAAATACTTTTTCTCCTACTCGGAAGCTTCTATTTCGACCAATTTCAGGCATTAAAATGACTCTAAACACACTTATTTTAGTTCCAAAAGTGATAATTCACATGCAATAGTTATTTGCAGTCACAAAATTAAACATAAAAAAATTACCATTTCTGACCATCCGGAGAAAGTTCAACAGGTCACGGGTCATCGTTTTTCATCAGAAATTAGATTTTTTGGACTGTAGAAAAATTGATTCAAAATGTCATTTGGATTGTGCCCCATGCTGAGTAACTTCTTTTTAAAGCCTAAATGTGACCAAAATAGCCATTTTTACAGACTTTTTCTCCTACTCAGAAGCTTCTATTTTGACCAATGTCAGGCATTAAAAGGACTCTAAACACACTTATTTTAGTTCCAAAAGTGATAATTCACATGCAATAGTCATTTACAGTCAAAAAATTAAACATTAAAAAATTACCATTTCTGACCATCTGGAGAAAGTTCGACAGGTCACGGGTCATCGTTTTTCATGAGAAATTTGATTTTTTTGACTGTAGAAAAATTGATTCAAAATGTCATTTGGATTGTGCCTCATGTTGAAAAACTACTTTTTAAAGCCTCAATGTGACCAAAAGTGCCATTTTTACAGACTTTTTCTCCATCTCCGAAACTTCTATTTCGTCCAATTTCAGGCATTAAAATGACTCTAAACACACTTATTTTAGTTCCAAAAGTGATAATTCACATGCAATAGTCATTTGCAGTCAAAAAACTTAAACATAAAAAAAATACCATTTCTGACCATCCGGAGAAAGTTCGACAGGTCACGGGTCATCGTTTTTCATGAGAAATTTGATTTTTTGGACTGTTGAAAAATTGATTCAAAATGTCATTTGGATTGTGCCTCATGTTGAAGAACTACTTTTTAAAGCCTCAATGTGATCAAAATTGCCATTTTTACAGACTTTTTCTCCTACTCAGAAGCTTCTATTTCGACCAATTTCAGGCATTAAAAGGACTCTAAACACACTTATTTTAGTTCCAAAAGTGATAATTCACATGCAATAGTCATTTACAGTCAAAAAATTAAACATTAAAAAATTACCATTTCTTACCATCTGGAGAAAGTTCGACAGGTCACGGGTCATCGTTTTTCATGAGAAATTTGATTTTTTGGACTGTAGAAAAATTGATTCAAAATGTCATTTGGATTGTGCCTCATGTTGAATATGATCAAAATTGCCATTTTTAAATACTTTTTCTCCTACTCAGAAGCTTCTATTTCGACCAATTTAAGGCATTAAAATGACTCTAAACACACTGATTTTAGTTCCAAAAATGATAATTCACATGCAATAGTCATTTACAGTCAAACAATCAAACATTAAAAAATTACCATTTCTGACCATCTGGAGAAAGTTCGACAGGTCACGGGTCATGGTTTTTCATGAGAAATTTGATTTTTTGGACCCTAGAAAAATGTATCCAAAATCTCATTTGGATTGTGCCTCATGTTAAATAACTACTTTTTAAAGCCTCAATGTGATCAAAATTGCCATTTTTAAATACTTTTTCTCCTACTCAGAAGCTTCTATTTCGACCAATTTCAGGCATTAAAATGACTCTAAACACACTTATATTAGTTCCAAAAGTGATAATTCATATGCAATAGTCATTTGCAGTCAAAAAATTAAACATAAAAAAAAAATATTTCTGACCATCCAGAGAAAGTTCAACAGGTCACGGGTCATCGTTTTTCATCAGAAATTAGATTTTTTGGACTGTAGCAAAATTGATTCAAAATGTCATTTGGATTGTGCCTCATGCTGAGTAACTACCTTTTAAAGCCCAAATGTGACCAAAATTGCCATTTTTACAGACTTTTTCTCCTACTCAGAAGCTTCTATTTCGACCAATTTCAGGCATTAAAATTACTCTAAACACACTTATCTTAGTTCCAAAAGTGATAATTCACATGCAATAGTCATTTACAGTCAAAAAATTAAACATTAAAAAATTCCCATTTCTGACCATCTGGAGAAAGTTCGACAGGTCACGGGTCATCGTTTTTCATCAGACAATTGATTTTTTGGAGTGTAGAAAAATTGATTCAAAATGTCATTTGGATTGTGCCTCATGTTGAAAAACTACTTTTTAACGCCTCAATGTGATCAAAATTGCCATTTTTAAATCCTTTTTCTCCTACTTGGAAGCTTCTATTTCGACCAATTTCAGGCATTAAAATGACTCTAAACACACTTATTTTAGTTCCAAAAGTGATAATTCACATGCAATAGTCATTTACAGTCAAAAAATTAAACATTAAAAAATTAACATTTCTTACCATCTGGAGAAAGTTCGACAGGTCACGGGTCATCGTTTTTCATGAGAAATTTGATTTTTTTAAATGTAGAAAAATTGATTCAAAATGTCATTTGGATTGTGCCTCATGTTGAAAAACTACTTTTTTTAAAGCCTCAATGTGATCAAAATTGCCATTTTTAAATACTTTTTCTCCTACTCAGAAGCTTCCATTTCGACCAATTTCAGGCATTAAAATGACTCTAAGCACACCTATTTTAGTTCCAAAAGTCATAATTCACATGCAATAGTCATTTACAGTCAAAAAATTAAACATCAAAAAATTACAATTTCTTACCATCTGGAGAAAGTTCGACAGGTCACGGGTCATCGTTTTTCATGAGAAATTTGATTTTTTGGACTGTAGAAAAATTGATTCAAAATTTCATTTGGATTGTGCCTCATGTTGAATAACTACCTTTTAAAGCCTCAATGTGATCAAAATTGCCATTTTTAAATACTTTTTCTCCTACTCAGAAGCTTCGATTTCGACCAATTTAAGGCATTAAAATGACTCTAAACACACTTATTTTAGTTCCAAAAGTGATAAGTGACATGCAATTGTCATTTACAGTCAAAAAATTAAACATTAAAAAATTACCATTTCTGACCATCTGGAGAAAGTTCGACAGGTCACGGGCCATCGTTTTTCATGAGAAATTAGATTTTTTGGAGTGTAGAAAAATTGATTCAAAATGTCATTTGGATTTTGCCTCAAGTTGAATAACTACTTTTTAAAGCCTCAATGTGATCAAAATTACCATTTTAAATATTTTTTCTCCTACTCAGAAGCTTCTATTTCGACCAATTTCAGGCATTAAAATGACTCTAAACACACTTATTTTAGTTCCAAAAGTGATAATTCACATGCAATAGTTATTTGCAGTCAAAAAATTAAACATAAAAAAATTACCATTTTTGACCATCTGGAGAAAGTTCGACAGGTCCTGGGTCATCATTTTTCATCAGAAAAATGATTTTTTATACTGTAGAAAAAATGATTCGAAATATCAATTGGGTTGTGCCTCATGTTGAATAACCAATTTTTAAAGCCTAACAGTGACCAAAATTGCCATTTTAAAGGACTTTTCCTCCTACTCAGAAGCTTCTATTTTGACGTATTTCAGGCATTAAAATGACTCTAAACACACGTATTTTAGTTCAAAAAGTGATAATTCACATGCAATAGTCATTTACAGTCAAAAAATTAAACATTAAAAAATTCCCATTTCCGACCATCTGGAGAAAGTTCGTCAGGTCACGGGTCATCGTTTTTCATCAGACAATTGATTTTTTGGAGTGTAGAAAAATTGATTCAAAATGTCATTTGGATTGTGCCTCATGTTGAAAAACTACTTTTTAACGCCTCAATGTGATCAAAATTGCCATTTTTAAATACTTTTTCTCCTACTCAGAAGCTTCTATTTCGACCAATTTCAGGCATTAAAATGACTCTAAACACACTTATTTTAGTTCCAAAAGTGATAATTCACATGCAATAGTCATTTACAGTCAAAAAAATTAAACATTAAAAAATTAACATTTCTTACCATCTGGAGAAAGTTCGACAGGTCACGGGTCATCGTTTTTCATGAGAAATTTGATTTTTTAAATGTAGAAAAATTGATTCAAAATGTCATTTGGATTGTGCCTCATGTTGAAAAACTACTTTTTAAAGCCTCAATGTGATCAAAATTGCCATTTTTAAATACTTTTTCTCCTAATCAGAAGCTTCCATTTCGACCAATTTCAGGCATTAAAATGACTCTAAGCACACCTATTTCAGTTCCAAAAGTCATAATTCACATGCAATAGTCATTTACAGTCAAAAAATTACACATTAAAAAATTACCATTTCTTACCATCTGGAGAAAGTTCGACAGGTCACGGGTCATCGTTTTTCATGAGAAATTGGATTTTTTGGACTGTAGAAAAATTGATTCAAAATGTCATTTGGATTGTGCCTAATGTTGAATAACTACCTTTTAAAGCCTCAATGTGATCAAAATTGCCATTTTTAAATACTTTTTCTCCTACTCAGAAGCTTCGATTTCGACCAATTTAAGGCATTAAAATGACTCTAAACACACTTATTTTAGTTCCAAAAGTGATAATTGACATGCAATTGTCATTTACAGTCAAAAAATTAAACATTAAAAAATTACCATTTCTGACCATCTGGATAAAGTTCGACAGGTCACGGGCCATCGTTTTTCATGAGAAATTAGATTTTTTGGACTGTAGAAAAATTGATTCAAAATGTCATTTGGATTTTGCCTCAAGTTGAATAACTACTTTTTAAAGCCTCAATGTGATCAAAATTACCATTTTAAATAATTTTTCTCCTACTCAGAAGCTTCTATTTCGACCAATTTCAGGCATTAAAATGACTCTAAACACACCTATTTTAGTTCCAAAAGTGATAATTCACATGCAATAGTCATTTGCAGTCAAAAAATTAAACATAAAAAAATTTACCATTTCTGACCATCCTGAGAAAGTTCGACAGGTCACGGGTCATCGTTTTTCATCAGAAATTAGATTTTTAGGACTGTAGAAAAATTGATTCAAAATGTCATTTGGATTGTGCCCCATGCTGAGTAACTACTTTTTAAAGCCTCAATGTGATCAAAATTACCATTTTAAATAATTTTTCTCCTACTCAGAAGCTTCTATTTCGACCAATTTCAGGCATTAAAATGACTCTAAACACACTTATTTTAGTTCCAAAAGTGATAATTCACATGCAATAGTCATTTGCAGTCAAAAAATTAAACATAAAAAAATTTACCATTTCTGACCATCCGGAGAAAGTTCGACAGGTCACTGGTCATCGTTTTTCATCAGAAATTAGATTTTTTGGACTGTAGAAAAATTTATTCAAAATGTCATTTGGATTGTGCCCCATGCTGAGTAACTACTTTTTAAAGCCTAAATGTGACCAAAATTGCCATTTTTACAGACTTTTTCTCCTACTCAGAAGCTTCTATTTCGACCAATTTCAGGCATTAAAAGGACTCTAAACACACTTATTTAGTTCCAAAAGTGATAATTCACATGCAATAGTCATTTACAGTCAAAAAATTAAACATTAAAAAATTACCATTTCTGACCATCCAGAGAAAGTTCGACAGGTCACGGGTCATCGTTTTTCATGAGAAATTTGATTTTTTTGACTGTAGAAAAATTGATTCAAAATGTCATTTGGATTGTGCCTGATGTTGAAAAACTACTTTTTAAAGACTCAATGTGACCAAAAGTGCCATTTTTACAGACTTTTTCTCCATCTCAGAAACTTCTATTTCGTCCAATTTCAGGCATTAAAATGACTCTAAACACACTTATTTTAGTTCCAAAAATGGTAATTCACATGCAATAGTCATTTACAGTCAAACAATCAAACATTAAAAATTACCATTTCTCACCATCTGGAGAAAGTTTGACAGGTCACGGGTCATGGTTTTTCATGAGAAATTTGATTTTTTGGACCCTAGAAAATGTATCCAAAATCTCATTTGGATTGTGCCTCATGTTAAATAACTACTTTTTAAAGCCTCAATGTGATCAAAATTGCCATTTTTAAATACTTTTTCTCCTACTCAGAAGCTTCTATTTCGTCCAATTTCAGGCATTAAAATGACTCTAAACACACTTATTTTAGTTCCAAAAGTGATAATTGACATGCAATTGTCATTTACAGTCAAAAAATTAAACATTAAAAAATTACCATTTCTGACCATCTGGAGAAAGTTCGACAGGTCACGGGCCATCGTTTTTCATGAGAAATTAGATTTTTTGGACTGTAGAAAAATTGATTCAAAATGTCATTTGGATTTTGCCTCAAGTTGAATAACTACTTTTTAAAGCCTCAATGTGATCAAAATTACCATTTTAAATAATTTTTCTCCTACTCAGAAGCTTCTATTTCGACCAATTTCAGGCATTAAAATGACTCTAAACACACTTATTTTAGTTCCAAAAGTGATAATTCACATGCAATAGTCATTTACAGTCAAACAATCAAACATTAAAAAAATACCATTTCTGACCATCTGGAGAAAGTTCGACAGGTCACGGGTCATGGTTTTTCATGAGAAATTTGATTTTTTGGACCCTAGAAAAATGTATCCAAAATCTCATTTGGATTGTGCCTCATGTTAAATAACTACTTTTTAAAGCCTCAATGTGATCAAAATTGCCATTTTTAAATACTTTTTCTCCTACTCAGAAGCTTCTATTTCGACCAATTTCAGGCATTAAAATGACTCTAAACACACTTATATTAGTTCCAAAAGTGATAATTCATATGCAATAGTCATTTGCAGTCAAAAAATTAAACATAAAAAAAAAATATTTCTGACCATCCAGAGAAAGTTCAACAGGTCACGGGTCATCGTTTTTCATCAGAAATTAGATTTTTTGGACTGTAGCAAAATTGATTCAAAATGTCATTTGGATTGTGCCTCATGCTGAGTAACTACCTTTTAAAGCCCAAATGTGACCAAAATTGCCATTTTTACAGACTTTTTCTCCTACTCAGAAGCTTCTATTTCGACCAATTTCAGGCATTAAAATTACTCTAAACACACTTATCTTAGTTCCAAAAGTGATAATTCACATGCAATAGTCATTTACAGTCAAAAAATTAAACATTAAAAAATTCCCATTTCTGACCATCTGGAGAAAGTTCGACAGGTCACGGGTCATCGTTTTTCATCAGACAATTGATTTTTTGGAGTGTAGAAAAATTGATTCAAAATGTCATTTGGATTGTGCCTCATGTTGAAAAACTACTTTTTAACGCCTCAATGTGATCAAAATTGCCATTTTTAAATACTTTTTCTCCTACTCGGAAGCTTCTATTTCGACCAATTTCAAGCATTAAAATGACTCTAAACACACTTATTTTAGTTCCAAAAGTGATAATTCACATGCAATAGTCATTTACAGTCAAAAAATTAAACATTAAAAAATTAACATTTCTTACCATCTGGAGAAAGTTCGACAGGTCACGGGTCATTGTTTTTCATGAGAAATTTGATTTTTTTAAATGTAGAAAAATTGATTCAAAATGTCATTTGGATTGTGCCTCATGTTGAAAAACTACTTTTTAAAGCCTCAATGTGATCAAAATTGCCATTTTTAAATACTTTTTCTCCTACTCAGAAGCTTCCATTTCGACCAATTTCAGGCATTAAAATGACTCTAAGCACACCTATTTTAGTTCCAAAAGTCATAATTCACATGCAATAGTCATTTACAGTCAAAAAATTAAACATCAAAAAATTACAATTTCTTACCATCTGGAGAAAGTTCGACAGGTCACGGGTCATCGTTTTTCATGAGAAATTTGATTTTTTGGACTGTTGAAAAATTGATTCAAAATGTCATTTGGGTTGTGCCTCATGTTGAAGAACTACTTTTTAAAGCCTCAATGTGATCAAAATTGCCATTTTTACAGACTTTTTCTCCTACTCAGAAGCTTCTATTTCGACCAATTTCAGGCATTAAAAGGACTCTAAACACACTTATTTTAGTTCCAAAAGTGATAATTCACATGCAATAGTCATTTACAGTCAAAAAATTAAACATTAAAAAATTACCATTTCTTACCATCTGGAGAAAGTTCGACAGGTCACGGGTCATCGTTTTTCATGAGAAATTTGATTTTTTGGACTGTAGAAAAATTGATTCAAAATGTCATTTGGATTGTGCCTCATGTTGAATATGATCAAAATTGCCATTTTTAAATACTTTTTCTCCTACTCAGAAGCTTCTATTTCGACCAATTTAAGGCATTAAAATGACTCTAAACACACTGATTTTAGTTCCAAAAATGATAATTCACATGCAATAGTCATTTACAGTCAAACAATCAAACATTAAAAAATTACCATTTCTGACCATCTGGAGAAAGTTCGACAGGTCACGGGTCATGGTTTTTCATGAGAAATTTGATTTTTTGGACCCTAGAAAAATGTATCCAAAATCTCATTTGGATTGTGCCTCATGTTAAATAACTACTTTTTAAAGCCTCAATGTGATCAAAATTGCCATTTTTAAATACTTTTTCTCCTACTCAGAAGCTTCTATTTCGACCAATTTCAGGCATTAAAATGACTCTAAACACACTTATATTAGTTCCAAAAGTGATAATTCATATGCAATAGTCATTTGCAGTCAAAAAATTAAACATAAAAAAAAAATATTTCTGACCATCCAGAGAAAGTTCAACAGGTCACGGGTCATCGTTTTTCATCAGAAATTAGATTTTTTGGACTGTAGCAAAATTGATTCAAAATGTCATTTGGATTGTGCCTCATGCTGAGTAACTACCTTTTAAAGCCCAAATGTGACCAAAATTGCCATTTTTACAGACTTTTTCTCCTACTCAGAAGCTTCTATTTCGACCAATTTCAGGCATTAAAATGACTCTAAACACACTTATCTTAGTTCCAAAAGTGATAATTCACATGCAATAGTCATTTACAGTCAAAAAATTAAACATTAAAAAATTCCCATTTCTGACCATCTGGAGAAAGTTCGACAGGTCACGGGTCATCGTTTTTCATCAGACAATTGATTTTTTGGAGTATAGAAAAATTGATTCAAAATGTCATTTGGATTGTGCTTCATGTTGAAAAACTACTTTTTAACGCCTCAATGTGATCAAAATTGCCATTTTTAAATACTTTTTCTCCTACTCGGAAGCTTCTATTTCGACCAATTTCAGGCATTAAAATGACTCTAAACACACTTATTTTAGTTCCAAAAGTGATAATTCACATGCAATAGTCATTTACAGTCAAAAAATTAAACATTAAAAAATTAACATTTCTTACCATCTGGAGAAAGTTCGACAGGTCACGGGTCATCGTTTTTCATGAGAAATTTGATTTTTTTAAATGTAGAAAAATTGATTCAAAATGTCATTTGGATTGTGCCTCATGTTGAAAAACTACTTTTTTTAAAGCCTCAATGTGATCAAAATTGCCATTTTTAAATACTTTTTCTCCTACTCAGAAGCTTCCATTTCGACCAATTTCAGGCATTAAAATGACTCTAAGCACACCTATTTTAGTTCCAAAAGTCATAATTCACATGCAATAGTCATTTACAGTCAAAAAATTAAACATCAAAAAATTACAATTTCTTACCATCTGGAGAAAGTTCGACAGGTCGCGGGTCATCGTTTTTCATGAGAAATTTGATTTTTTGGACTGTAGAAAAATTGATTCAAAATTTCATTTGGATTGTGCCTCATGTTGAATAACTACCTTTTAAAGCCTCAATGTGATCAAAATTGCCATTTTTAAATACTTTTTCTCCTACTCAGAAGCTTCGATTTCGACCAATTTAAGGCATTAAAATGACTCTAAACACACTTATTTTAGTTCCAAAAGTGATAAGTGACATGCAATTGTCATTTACAGTCAAAAAATTAAACATTAAAAAATTACCATTTCTGACCATCTGGAGAAAGTTAGACAGGTCACGGGCCATCGTTTTTCATGAGAAATTAGATTTTTTGGAGTGTAGAAAAATTGATTCAAAATGTCATTTGGATTTTGCCTCAAGTTGAATAACTACTTTTTAAAGCCTCAATGTGATCAAAATTACCATTTTAAATAATTTTTCTCCTACTCAGAAGCTTCTATTTCGACCAATTTCAGGCATTAAAATGACTCTAAACACACTTATTTTAGTTCCAAAAGTGATAATTCACATGCAATAGTTATTTGCAGTCAAAAAATTAAACATAAAAAAATTACCATTTTTGACCATCTGGAGAAAGTTCGACAGGTCCTGGGTCATCATTTTTCATCAGAAAAATGATTTTTTATACTGTAGAAAAAATGATTCGAAATATCAATTGGGTTGTGCCTCATGTTGAATAACCAATTTTTAAAGCCTAACAGTGACCAAAATTGCCATTTTAAAGGACTTTTCCTCCTACTCAGAAGCTTCTATTTTGACGTATTTCAGGCATTAAAATGACTCTAAACACACGTATTTTAGTTCAAAAAGTGATAATTCACATGCAATAGTCATTTACAGTCAAAAAATTAAACATTAAAAAATTCCCATTTCCGACCATCTGGAGAAAGTTCGTCAGGTCACGGGTCATCGTTTTTCATCAGACAATTGATTTTTTGGAGTGTAGAAAAATTGATTCAAAATGTCATTTGGATTGTGCCTCATGTTGAAAAACTACTTTTTAACGCCTCAATGTGATCAAAATTGCCATTTTTAAATACTTTTTCTCCTACTCAGAAGCTTCTATTTCGACCAATTTCAGGCATTAAAATGACTCTAAACACACTTATTTTAGTTCCAAAAGTGATAATTCACATGCAATAGTCATTTACAGTCAAAAAAATTAAACATTAAAAAATTAACATTTCTTACCATCTGGAGAAAGTTCGACAGGTCACGGGTCATCGTTTTTCATGAGAAATTTGATTTTTTAAATGTAGAAAAATTGATTCAAAATGTCATTTGGATTGTGCCTCATGTTGAAAAACTACTTTTTAAAGCCTCAATGTGATCAAAATTGCCATTTTTAAATACTTTTTCTCCTAATCAGAAGCTTCCATTTCGACCAATTTCAGGCATTAAAATGACTCTAAGCACACCTATTTCAGTTCCAAAAGTCATAATTCACATGCAATAGTCATTTACAGTCAAAAAATTACACATTAAAAAATTACCATTTCTTACCATCTGGAGAAAGTTCGACAGGTCACGGGTCATCGTTTTTCATGAGAAATTTGATTTTTTGGACTGTAGAAAAATTGATTCAAAATGTCATTTGGATTGTGCCTAATGTTGAATAACTACCTTTTAAAGCCTCAATGTGATCAAAATTGCCATTTTTAAATACTTTTTCTCCTACTCAGAAGCTTCGATTTCGACCAATTTAAGGCATTAAAATGACTCTAAACACACTTATTTTAGTTCCAAAAGTGATAATTGACATGCAATTATCATTTACAGTCAAAAAATTAAACATTAAAAAATTACCATTTCTGACCATCTGGATAAAGTTCGACAGGTCACGGGCCATCGTTTTTCATGAGAAATTAGATTTTTTGGACTGTAGAAAAATTGATTCAAAATGTCATTTGGATTTTGCCTCAAGTTGAATAACTACTTTTTAAAGCCTCAATGTGATCAAAATTACCATTTTAAATAATTTTTCTCCTACTCAGAAGCTTCTATTTCGACCAATTTCAGGCATTAAAATGACTCTAAACACACCTATTTTAGTTCCAAAAGTGATAATTCACATGCAATAGTCATTTGCAGTCAAAAAATTAAACATAAAAAAATTTACCATTTCTGACCATCCTGAGAAAGTTCGACAGGTCACGGGTCATCGTTTTTCATCAGAAATTAGATTTTTAGGACTGTAGAAAAATTGATTCAAAATGTCATTTGGATTGTGCCCCATGCTGAGTAACTACTTTTTAAATCCTCAATGTGATCAAAATTACCATTTTAAATAATTTTTCTCCTACTCAGAAGCTTCTATTTCGACCAATTTCAGGCATTAAAATGACTCTAAACACACTTATTTTAGTTCCAAAAGTGATAATTCACATGCAATAGTCATTTGCAGTCAAAAAATTAAACATAAAAAAATTTACCATTTCTGACCATCCGGAGAAAGTTCGACAGGTCACTGGTCATCGTTTTTCATCAGAAATTAGATTTTTTGGACTGTAGAAAAATTTATTCAAAATGTCATTTGGATTGTGCCCCATGCTGAGTAACTACTTTTTAAAGCCTAAATGTGACCAAAATTGCCATTTTTACAGACTTTTTCTCCTACTCAGAAGCTTCTATTTCGACCAATTTCAGGCATTAAAAGGACTCTAAACACACTTATTTAGTTCCAAAAGTGATAATTCACATGCAATAGTCATTTACAGTCAAAAAATTAAACATTAAAAAATTACCATTTCTGACCATCCAGAGAAAGTTCGACAGGTCACGGGTCATCGTTTTTCATGAGAAATTTGATTTTTTTGACTGTAGAAAAATTGATTCAAAATGTCATTTGGATTGTGCCTGATGTTGAAAAACTACTTTTTAAAGACTCAATGTGACCAAAAGTGCCATTTTTACAGACTTTTTCTCCATCTCAGAAACTTCTATTTCGTCCAATTTCAGGCATTAAAATGACTCTAAACACACTTATTTTCGTTCCAAAAATGGTAATTCACATGCAATAGTCATTTACAGTCAAACAATCAAACATTAAAAATTACCATTTCTCACCATCTGGAGAAAGTTTGACAGGTCACGGGTCATGGTTTTTCATGAGAAATTTGATTTTTTGGACCCTAGAAAATGTATCCAAAATCTCATTTGGATTGTGCCTCATGTTAAATAACTACTTTTTAAAGCCTCAATGTGATCAAAATTGCCATTTTTAAATACTTTTTCTCCTACTCAGAAGCTTCTATTTCGTCCAATTTCAGGCATTAAAATGACTCTAAACACACTTATTTTAGTTCCAAAAGTGATAATTGACATGCAATTGTCATTTACAGTCAAAAAATTAAACATTAAAAAATTACCATTTCTGACCATCTGGAGAAAGTTCGACAGGTCACGGGCCATCGTTTTTCATGAGAAATTAGATTTTTTGGACTGTAGAAAAATTGATTCAAAATGTCATTTGGATTTTGCCTCAAGTTGAATAACTACTTTTTAAAGCCTCAATGTGATCAAAATTACCATTTTAAATAATTTTTCTCCTACTCAGAAGCTTCTATTTCGACCAATTTCAGGCATTAAAATGACTCTAAACACACTTATTTTAGTTCCAAAAGTGATAATTCACATGCAATAGTTATTTGCAGTCAAAAAATTAAACATAAAAAAATTACCATTTCTGACCATCCGGAGAAAGTTCAACAGGTCACGGGTCATCGTTTTTCATCAGAAATTAGATTTTTTGGACTGTAGAAAAATTGATTCAAAATGTCATTTGGATTGTGCCCCATGCTGAGTAACTACTTTTTAAAGCCTAAATGTGAACAAAATAGCCATTTTTACAGACTTTTTCTCCTACTCAGAAGATTCTATTTTGACCAATGTCAGGCATTAAAAGGACTCTAAACACACTTATTTTAGTTCCAAAAGTGATAATTCACATGCAATAGTCATTTACAGTCAAAAAATTAAACATTAAAAAATTACCATTTCTGACCATCTGGAGAAAGTTCGACAGGTCAGGGGTCATCGTTTTTCATGAGAAATTTGATTTTTTTGACTGTAGAAAAATTGATTCAAAATGTCATTTGGATTGTGCCTCATGTTGAAAAACTACTTTTTAAAGCCTCAATGTGACCAAAAGTGCCATTTTTACAGACTTTTTCTCCATCTCAGAAACTTCTATTTCGTCCAATTTCAGGCATTAAAATGACTCTAAACACACTTATTTTAGTTCCAAAAGTGATAATTCACATGCAATAGTCATTTACAGTCAAACAATCAAACATTAAAAAAATACCATTTCTGACCATCTGGAGAAAGTTCGACAGGTCACGGGTCATGGTTTTTCATGAGAAATTTGATTTTTTGGACCCTAGAAAAATGTATCCAAAATCTCATTTGGATTGTGCCTCATGTTAAATAACTACTTTTTAAAGCCTCAATGTGATCAAAATTGCCATTTTTAAATACTTTTTCTCCTACTCAGAAGCTTCTATTTCGACCAATTTCAGGCATTAAAATGACTCTAAACACACTTATATTAGTTCCAAAAGTGATAATTCATATGCAATAGTCATTTGCAGTCAAAAAATTAAACATAAAAAAAAAATATTTCTGACCATCCAGAGAAAGTTCGACAGGTCACGGGTCATCGTTTTTCATCAGACAATTGATTTTTTGGAGTATAGAAAAATTGATTCAAAATGTCATTTGGATTGTGCCTCATGTTGAAAAACTACTTTTTAACGCCTCAATGTGATCAAAATTGCCATTTTTAAATACTTTTTCTCCTACTCGGAAGCTTCTATTTCGACCAATTTCAGGCATTAAAATGACTCTAAACACACTTATTTTAGTTCCAAAAGTGATAATTCACATGCAATAGTCATTTACAGTCAAAAAATTAAACATTAAAAAATTAACATTTCTTACCATCTGGAGAAAGTTCGACAGGTCACGGGTCATCGTTTTTCATGAGAAATTTGATTTTTTTAAATGTAGAAAAATTGATTCAAAATGTCATTTGGATTGTGCCTCATGTTGAAAAACTACTTTTTTTAAAGCCTCAATGTGATCAAAATTGCCATTTTTAAATACTTTTTCTCCTACTCAGAAGCTTCCATTTCGACCAATTTCAGGCATTAAAATGACTCTAAGCACACCTATTTTAGTTCCAAAAGTCATAATTCACATGCAATAGTCATTTACAGTCAAAAAATTAAACATCAAAAAATTACAATTTCTTACCATCTGGAGAAAGTTCGACAGGTCGCGGGTCATCGTTTTTCATGAGAAATTTGATTTTTTGGACTGTAGAAAAATTGATTCAAAATTTCATTTGGATTGTGCCTCATGTTGAATAACTACCTTTTAAAGCCTCAATGTGATCAAAATTGCCATTTTTAAATACTTTTTCTCCTACTCAGAAGCTTCGATTTCGACCAATTTAAGGCATTAAAATGACTCTAAACACACTTATTTTAGTTCCAAAAGTGATAAGTGACATGCAATTGTCATTTACAGTCAAAAAATTAAACATTAAAAAATTACCATTTCTGACCATCTGGAGAAAGTTCGACAGGTCACGGGCCATCGTTTTTCATGAGAAATTAGATTTTTTGGAGTGTAGAAAAATTGATTCAAAATGTCATTTGGATTTTGCCTCAAGTTGAATAACTACTTTTTAAAGCCTCAATGTGATCAAAATTACCATTTTAAATAATTTTTCTCCTACTCAGAAGCTTCTATTTCGACCAATTTCAGGCATTAAAATGACTCTAAACACACTTATTTTAGTTCCAAAAGTGATAATTCACATGCAATAGTTATTTGCAGTCAAAAAATTAAACATAAAAAAATTACCATTTTTGACCATCTGGAGAAAGTTCGACAGGTCCTGGGTCATCATTTTTCATCAGAAAAATGATTTTTTATACTGTAGAAAAAATGATTCGAAATATCAATTGGGTTGTGCCTCATGTTGAATAACCAATTTTTAAAGCCTAACAGTGACCAAAATTGCCATTTTAAAGGACTTTTCCTCCTACTCAGAAGCTTCTATTTTGACGTATTTCAGGCATTAAAATGACTCTAAACACACGTATTTTAGTTCAAAAAGTGATAATTCACATGCAATAGTCATTTACAGTCAAAAAATTAAACATTAAAAAATTCCCATTTCCGACCATCTGGAGAAAGTTCGTCAGGTCACGGGTCATCGTTTTTCATCAGACAATTGATTTTTTGGAGTGTAGAAAAATTGATTCAAAATGTCATTTGGATTGTGCCTCATGTTGAAAAACTACTTTTTAACGCCTCAATGTGATCAAAATTGCCATTTTTAAATACTTTTTCTCCTACTCAGAAGCTTCTATTTCGACCAATTTCAGGCATTAAAATGACTCTAAACACACTTATTTTAGTTCCAAAAGTGATAATTCACATGCAATAGTCATTTACAGTCAAAAAAATTAAACATTAAAAAATTAACATTTCTTACCATCTGGAGAAAGTTCGACAGGTCACGGGTCATCGTTTTTCATGAGAAATTTGATTTTTTAAATGTAGAAAAATTGATTCAAAATGTCATTTGGATTGTGCCTCATGTTGAAAAACTACTTTTTAAAGCCTCAATGTGATCAAAATTGCCATTTTTAAATACTTTTTCTCCTAATCAGAAGCTTCCATTTCGACCAATTTCAGGCATTAAAATGACTCTAAGCACACCTATTTCAGTTCCAAAAGTCATAATTCACATGCAATAGTCATTTACAGTCAAAAAATTACACATTAAAAAATTACCATTTCTTACCATCTGGAGAAAGTTCGACAGGTCACGGGTCATCGTTTTTCATGAGAAATTTGATTTTTTGGACTGTAGAAAAATTGATTCAAAATGTCATTTGGATTGTGCCTAATGTTGAATAACTACCTTTTAAAGCCTCAATGTGATCAAAATTGCCATTTTTAAATACTTTTTCTCCTACTCAGAAGCTTCGATTTCGACCAATTTAAGGCATTAAAATGACTCTAAACACACTTATTTTAGTTCCAAAAGTGATAATTGACATGCAATTGTCATTTACAGTCAAAAAATTAAACATTAAAAAATTACCATTTCTGACCATCTGGATAAAGTTCGACAGGTCACGGGCCATCGTTTTTCATGAGAAATTAGATTTTTTGGACTGTAGAAAAATTGATTCAAAATGTCATTTGGATTTTGCCTCAAGTTGAATAACTACTTTTTAAAGCCTCAATGTGATCAAAATTACCATTTTAAATAATTTTTCTCCTACTCAGAAGCTTCTATTTCGACCAATTTCAGGCATTAAAATGACTCTAAACACACCTATTTTAGTTCCAAAAGTGATAATTCACATGCAATAGTCATTTGCAGTCAAAAAATTAAACATAAAAAAATTTACCATTTCTGACCATCCTGAGAAAGTTCGACAGGTCACGGGTCATCGTTTTTCATCAGAAATTAGATTTTTAGGACTGTAGAAAAATTGATTCAAAATGTCATTTGGATTGTGCCCCATGCTGAGTAACTACTTTTTAAATCCTCAATGTGATCAAAATTACCATTTTAAATAATTTTTCTCCTACTCAGAAGCTTCTATTTCGACCAATTTCAGGCATTAAAATGACTCTAAACACACTTATTTTAGTTCCAAAAGTGATAATTCACATGCAATAGTCATTTGCAGTCAAAAAATTAAACATAAAAAAATTTACCATTTCTGACCATCCGGAGAAAGTTCGACAGGTCACTGGTCATCGTTTTTCATCAGAAATTAGATTTTTTGGACTGTAGAAAAAATTATTCAAAATGTCATTTGGATTGTGCCCCATGCTGAGTAACTACTTTTTAAAGCCTAAATGTGACCAAAATTGCCATTTTTACAGACTTTTTCTCCTACTCAGAAGCTTCTATTTCGACCAATTTCAGGCATTAAAAGGACTCTAAACACACTTATTTAGTTCCAAAAGTGATAATTCACATGCAATAGTCATTTACAGTCAAAAAATTAAACATTAAAAAATTACCATTTCTGACCATCCAGAGAAAGTTCGACAGGTCACGGGTCATCGTTTTTCATGAGAAATTTGATTTTTTTGACTGTAGAAAAATTGATTCAAAATGTCATTTGGATTGTGCCTGATGTTGAAAAACTACTTTTTAAAGACTCAATGTGACCAAAAGTGCCATTTTTACAGACTTTTTCTCCATCTCAGAAACTTCTATTTCGTCCAATTTCAGGCTTTAAAATGACTCTAAACACACTTATTTTCGTTCCAAAAATGGTAATTCACATGCAATAGTCATTTACAGTCAAACAATCAAACATTAAAAATTACCATTTCTCACCATCTGGAGAAAGTTTGACAGGTCACGGGTCATGGTTTTTCATGAGAAATTTGATTTTTTGGACCCTAGAAAATGTATCCAAAATCTCATTTGGATTGTGCCTCATGTTAAATAACTACTTTTTAAAGCCTCAATGTGATCAAAATTGCCATTTTTAAATACTTTTTCTCCTACTCAGAAGCTTCTATTTCGTCCAATTTCAGGCATTAAAATGACTCTAAACACACTTATTTTAGTTCCAAAAGTGATAATTGACATGCAATTGTCATTTACAGTCAAAAAATTAAACATTAAAAAATTACCATTTCTGACCATCTGGAGAAAGTTCGACAGGTCACGGGCCATCGTTTTTCATGAGAAATTAGATTTTTTGGACTGTAGAAAAATTGATTCAAAATGTCATTTGGATTTTGCCTCAAGTTGAATAACTACTTTTTAAAGCCTCAATGTGATCAAAATTACCATTTTAAATAATTTTTCTCCTACTCAGAAGCTTCTATTTCGACCAATTTCAGGCATTAAAATGACTCTAAACACACTTATTTTAGTTCCAAAAGTGATAATTCACATGCAATAGTTATTTGCAGTCAAAAAATTAAACATAAAAAAATTACCATTTCTGACCATCCGGAGAAAGTTCAACAGGTCACGGGTCATCGTTTTTCATCAGAAATTAGATTTTTTGGACTGTAGAAAAATTGATTCAAAATGTCATTTGGATTGTGCCCCATGCTGAGTAACTACTTTTTAAAGCCTAAATGTGAACAAAATAGCCATTTTTACAGACTTTTTCTCCTACTCAGAAGATTCTATTTTGACCAATGTCAGGCATTAAAAGGACTCTAAACACACTTATTTTAGTTCCAAAAGTGATAATTCACATGCAATAGTCATTTACAGTCAAAAAATTAAACATTAAAAAATTACCATTTCTGACCATCTGGAGAAAGTTCGACAGGTCAGGGGTCATCGTTTTTCATGAGAAATTTGATTTTTTTGACTGTAGAAAAATTGATTCAAAATGTCATTTGGATTGTGCCTCATGTTGAAAAACTACTTTTTAAAGCCTCAATGTGACCAAAAGTGCCATTTTTACAGACTTTTTCTCCATCTCAGAAACTTCTATTTCGTCCAATTTCAGGCATTAAAATGACTCTAAACACACTTATTTTAGTTCCAAAAGTGATAATTCACATGCAATAGTCATTTACAGTCAAACAATCAAACATTAAAAAAATACCATTTCTGACCATCTGGAGAAAGTTCGACAGGTCACGGGTCATGGTTTTTCATGAGAAATTTGATTTTTTGGACCCTAGAAAAATGTATCCAAAATCTCATTTGGATTGTGCCTCATGTTAAATAACTACTTTTTAAAGCCTCAATGTGATCAAAATTGCCATTTTTAAATACTTTTTCTCCTACTCAGAAGCTTCTATTTCGACCAATTTCAGGCATTAAAATGACTCTAAACACACTTATATTAGTTCCAAAAGTGATAATTCATATGCAATAGTCATATGCAGTCAAAAAATTAAACATAAAAAAAAAATATTTCTGACCATCCAGAGAAAGTTCAACAGGTCACGGGTCATCGTTTTTCATCAGAAATTAGATTTTTTGGACTGTAGCAAAATTGATTCAAAATGTCATTTGGATTGTGCCTCATGCTGAGTAACTACCTTTTAAAGCCCAAATGTGACCAAAATTGCCATTTTTACAGACTTTTTCTCCTACTCAGAAGCTTCTAGTTCGACCAATTTCAGGCATTAAAATTACTCTAAACACACTTATCTTAGTTCCAAAAGTGATAATTCACATGCAATAGTCATTTACAGTCAAAAAATTAAACATTAAAAAATTCCCATTTCTGACCATCTGGAGAAAGTTCGACAGGTCACGGGTCATCGTTTTTCATCAGACAATTGATTTTTTGGAGTGTAGAAAAATTGATTCAAAATGTCATTTGGATTGTGCCTCATGTTGAAAAACTACTTTTTAACGCCTCAATGTGATCAAAATTGCCATTTTTAAATACTTTTTCTCCTACTCGGAAGCTTCTATTTCGACCAATTTCAAGCATTAAAATGACTCTAAACACACTTATTTTAGTTCCAAAAGTGATAATTCACATGCAATAGTCATTTACAGTCAAAAAATTAAACATTAAAAAATTAACATTTCTTACCATCTGGAGAAAGTTCGACAGGTCACGGGTCATTGTTTTTCATGAGAAATTTGATTTTTTTAAATGTAGAAAAATTGATTCAAAATGTCATTTGGATTGTGCCTCATGTTGAAAAACTACTTTTTAAAGCCTCAATGTGATCAAAATTGCCATTTTTAAATACTTTTTCTCCTACTCAGAAGCTTCCATTTCGACCAATTTCAGGCATTAAAATGACTCTAAGCACACCTATTTTAGTTCCAAAAGTCATAATTCACATGCAATAGTCATTTACAGTCAAAAAACTTAAACATCAAAAAATTACAATTTCTTACCATCTGGAGAAAGTTCGACAGGTCACGGGTCATCGTTTTTCATGAGAAATTTGATTTTTTGGACTGTAGAAAAATTGATTCAAAATTTCATTTGGATTGTGCCTCATGTTGAATAACTACCTTTTAAAGCCTCAATGTGATCAAAATTGCCATTTTTAAATACTTTTTCTCCTACTCAGAAGCTTCGATTTCGACCAATTTAAGGCATTAAAATGACTCTAAACACACTTATTTTAGTTCCAAAAGTGATAATTGACATGCAATTGTCATTTACAGTCAAAAAATTAAACATTAAAAAATTACCATTTCTGACCATCTGGAGAAAGTTCGACAGGTCACGGGCCATCGTTTTTCATGAGAAATTAGATTTTTTGGACTGTAGAAAAATTGATTCAAAATGTCATTTGGATTTTGCCTCAAGTTGAATAACTACTTTTTAAAGCCTCAATGTGATCAAAATTACCATTTTAAATAATTTTTCTCCTACTCAGAAGCTTCTATTTCGACCAATTTCAGGCATTAAAATGACTCTAAACACACCTATTTTAGTTCCAAAAGTGATAATTCACATGCAATAGTCATTTGCAGTCAAAAAATTAAACATAAAAAAATTTACCATTTCTGACCATCCGGAGAAAGTTCGACAGGTCACGGGTCATCGTTTTTCATCAGAAATTAGATTTTTAGGACTGTAGAAAAATTGATTCAAAATGTCATTTGGATTGTGCCCCATGCTGAGTAACTACTTTTTAAAGCCTCAATGTGATCAAAATTACCATTTTAAATAATTTTTCTCCTACTCAGAAGCTTCTATTTCGACCAATTTCAGGCATTAAAATGACTCTAAACACACTTATTTTAGTTCCAAAAGTGATAATTCACATGCAATAGTCATTTGCAGTCAAAAAATTAAACATAAAAAAATTTACCATTTCTGACCATCCGGAGAAAGTTCGACAGGTCACTGGTCATCGTTTTTCATCAGAAATTAGATTTTTTGGACTGTAGAAAAATGTATTCAAAATGTCATTTGGATTGTGCCCCATGCTGAGTAACTACTTTTTAAAGCCTAAATGTGACCAAAATTGCCATTTTTACAGACTTTTTCTCCTACTCAGAAGCTTCTATTTCGACCAATTTCAGGCATTAAAAGGACTCTAAACACACTTATTTAGTTCCAAAAGTGATAATTCACATGCAATAGTCATTTACAGTCAAAAAATTAAACATTAAAAAATTACCATTTCTGACCATCCAGAGAAAGTTCGACAGGTCACGGGTCATCGTTTTTCATGAGAAATTTGATTTTTTTGACTGTAGAAAAATTGATTCAAAATGTCATTTGGATTGTGCCTGATGTTGAAAAACTACTTTTTAAAGACTCAATGTGACCAAAAGTGCCATTTTTACATACTTTTTCTCCATCTCAGAAACTTCTATTTCGTCCAATTTCAGGCATTAAAATGACTCTAAACACACTTATTTTAGTTCCAAAAATGGTAATTCACATGCAATAGTCATTTACAGTCAAACAATCAAACATTAAAAATTACCATTTCTCACCATCTGGAGAAAGTTTGACAGGTCACGGGTCATGGTTTTTCATGAGAAATTTGATTTTTTGGACCCTAGAAAATGTATCCAAAATCTCATTTGGATTGTGCCTCATGTTAAATAACTACTTTTTAAAGCCTCAATGTGATCAAAATTGCCATTTTTAAATACTTTTTCTCCTACTCAGAAGCTTCTATTTCGTCCAATTTCAGGCATTAAAATGACTCTAAACACACTTATTTTAGTTCCAAAAGTGATAATTGACATGCAATTGTCATTTACAGTCAAAAAATTAAACATTAAAAAATTACCATTTCTGACCATCTGGAGAAAGTTCGACAGGTCACGGGCCATCGTTTTTCATGAGAAATTAGATTTTTTGGACTGTAGAAAAATTGATTCAAAATGTCATTTGGATTTTGCCTCAAGTTGAATAACTACTTTTTAAAGCCTCAATGTGATCAAAATTACCATTTTAAATAATTTTTCTCCTACTCAGAAGCTTCTATTTCGACCAATTTCAGGCATTAAAATGACTCTAAACACACTTATTTTAGTTCCAAAAGTGATAATTGACATGCAATTGTCATTTACAGTCAAAAAATTAAACATTAAAAAATTACCATTTCTGACCATCTGGAGAAAGTTCGACAGGTCACGGGCCATCGTTTTTCATGAGAAATTAGATTTTTTGGACTGTAGAAAAATTGATTCAAAATGTCATTTGGATTTTGCCTCAAGTTGAATAACTACTTTTTAAAGCCTCAATGTGATCAAAATTACCATTTTAAATAATTTTTCTCCTACTCAGAAGCTTCTATTTCGACCAATTTCAGGCATTAAAATGACTCTAAACACACTTATTTTAGTTCCAAAAGTGATAATTCACATGCAATAGTTATTTGCAGTCAAAAAATTAAACATAAAAAAATTTACCATTTCTGACCATCCGGAGAAAGTTCGACAGGTCACTGGTCATCGTTTTTCATCAGAAATTAGATTTTTTGGACTGTAGAAAAATGTATTCAAAATGTCATTTGGATTGTGCCCCATGCTGAGTAACTACTTTTTAAAGCCTAAATGTGACCAAAATTGTCATTTTTACAGACTTTTTCTCCTACTCAGAAGCTTCTATTTCGACCAATTTCAGGCATTAAAAGGACTCTAAACACACTTATTTAGTTCCAAAAGTGATAATTCACATGCAATAGTCATTTACAGTCAAAAAATTAAACATTAAAAAATTACCATTTCTGACCATCCAGAGAAAGTTCGACAGGTCACGGGTCATCGTTTTTCATGAGAAATTTGATTTTTTTGACTGTAGAAAAATTGATTCAAAATGTCATTTGGATTGTGCCTGATGTTGAAAAACTACTTTTTAAAGACTCAATGTGACCAAAAGTGCCATTTTTACATACTTTTTCTCCATCTCAGAAACTTCTATTTCGTCCAATTTCAGGCATTAAAATGACTCTAAACACACTTATTTTAGTTCCAAAAATGGTAATTCACATGCAATAGTCATTTACAGTCAAACAATCAAACATTAAAAATTACCATTTCTCACCATCTGGAGAAAGTTTGACAGGTCACGGGTCATGGTTTTTCATGAGAAATTTGATTTTTTGGACCCTAGAAAATGTATCCAAAATCTCATTTGGATTGTGCCTCATGTTAAATAACTACTTTTTAAAGCCTCAATGTGATCAAAATTGCCATTTTTAAATACTTTTTCTCCTACTCAGAAGCTTCTATTTCGTCCAATTTCAGGCATTAAAATGACTCTAAACACACTTATTTTAGTTCCAAAAGTGATAATTGACATGCAATTGTCATTTACAGTCAAAAAATTAAACATTAAAAAATTACCATTTCTGACCATCTGGAGAAAGTTCGACAGGTCACGGGCCATCGTTTTTCATGAGAAATTAGATTTTTTGGACTGTAGAAAAATTGATTCAAAATGTCATTTGGATTTTGCCTCAAGTTGAATAACTACTTTTTAAAGCCTCAATGTGATCAAAATTACCATTTTAAATAATTTTTCTCCTACTCAGAAGCTTCTATTTCGACCAATTTCAGGCATTAAAATGACTCTAAACACACTTATTTTAGTTCCAAAAGTGATAATTGACATGCAATTGTCATTTACAGTCAAAAAATTAAACATTAAAAAATTACCATTTCTGACCATCTGGAGAAAGTTCGACAGGTCACGGGCCATCGTTTTTCATGAGAAATTAGATTTTTTGGACTGTAGAAAAATTGATTCAAAATGTCATTTGGATTTTGCCTCAAGTTGAATAACTACTTTTTAAAGCCTCAATGTGATCAAAATTACCATTTTAAATAATTTTTCTCCTACTCAGAAGCTTCTATTTCGACCAATTTCAGGCATTAAAATGACTCTAAACACACTTATTTTAGTTCCAAAAGTGATAATTCACATGCAATAGTTATTTGCAGTCAAAAAATTAAACATAAAAAAATTACCATTTCTGACCATCCGGAGAAAGTTCAACAGGTCACGGGTCATCGTTTTTCATCAGAAATTAGATTTTTTGGACTGTAGAAAAATTGATTCAAAATGTCATTTGGATTGTGCCCCATGCTGGGTAACTACTTTTTAAAGCCTAAATGTGAACAAAATAGCCATTTTTACAGACTTTTTCTCCTACTCAGAAGATTCTATTTTGACCAATGTCAGGCATTAAAAGGACTCTAAACACACTTATTTTAGTTCCAAAAGTGATAATTCACATGCAATAGTCATTTACAGTCAAAAAATTAAACATTAAAAAATTACCATTTCTGACCATCTGGAGAAAGTTCGACAGGTCAGGGGTCATCGTTTTTCATGAGAAATTTGATTTTTTTGACTGTAGAAAAATTGATTCAAAATGTCATTTGGATTGTGCCTCATGTTGAAAAACTACTTTTTAAAGCCTCAATGTGACCAAAAGTGCCATTTTTACAGACTTTTTCTCCATCTCAGAAACTTCTATTTCGTCCAATTTCAGGCATTAAAATGACTCTAAACACACTTATTTTAGTTCCAAAAGTGATAATTCACATGCAATAGTCATTTACAGTCAAACAATCAAACATTAAAAAAATACCATTTCTGACCATCTGGAGAAAGTTCGACAGGTCACGGGTCATGGTTTTTCATGAGAAATTTGATTTTTTGGACCCTAGAAAAATGTATCCAAAATCTCATTTGGATTGTGCCTCATGTTAAATAACTACTTTTTAAAGCCTCAATGTGATCAAAATTGCCATTTTTAATACTTTTTCTCCTACTCAGAAGCTTCTATTTCGACCAATTTCAGGCATTAAAATGACTCTAAACACACTTATATTAGTTCCAAAAGTGATAATTCATATGCAATAGTCATTTGCAGTCAAAAAATTAAACATAAAAAAAAAATATTTCTGACCATCCAGAGAAAGTTCAACAGGTCACGGGTCATCGTTTTTCATCAGAAATTAGATTTTTTGGACTGTAGCAAAATTGATTCAAAATGTCATTTGGATTGTGCCTCATGCTGAGTAACTACCTTTTAAAGCCCAAATGTGACCAAAATTGCCATTTTTACAGACTTTTTCTCCTACTCAGAAGCTTCTATTTCGACCAATTTCAGGCATTAAAATTACTCTAAACACACTTATCTTAGTTCCAAAAGTGATAATTCACATGCAATAGTCATTTACAGTCAAAAAATTAAACATTAAAAAATTCCCATTTCTGACCATCTGGAGAAAGTTCGACAGGTCACGGGTCATCGTTTTTCATCAGACAATTGATTTTTTGGAGTGTAGAAAAATTGATTCAAAATGTCATTTGGATTGTGCCTCATGTTGAAAAACTACTTTTTAACGCCTCAATGTGATCAAAATTGCCATTTTTAAATACTTTTTCTCCTACTCGGAAGCTTCTATTTCGACCAATTTCAGGCATTAAAATGACTCTAAACACACTTATTTTAGTTCCAAAAGTGATAATTCACATGCAATAGTTATTTGCAGTCACAAAATTAAACATAAAAAAATTACCATTTCTGACCATCCGGAGAAAGTTCAACAGGTCACGGGTCATCGTTTTTCATCAGAAATTAGATTTTTTGGACTGTAGAAAAATTGATTCAAAATGTCATTTGGATTGTGCCCCATGCTGAGTAACTTCTTTTTAAAGCCTAAATGTGACCAAAATAGCCATTTTTACAGACTTTTTCTCCTACTCACAAGCTTCTATTTTGACCAATGTCAGGCATTAAAAGGACTCTAAACACACTTATTTTAGTTCCAAAAGTGATAATTGACATGCAATTGTCATTTACAGTCAAAAAATTAAACATTAAAAAATTACCATTTCTGACCATCTGGAGAAAGTTCGACAGGTCACGGGCCATCGTTTTTCATGAGAAATTAGATTTTTTGGACTGTAGAAAAATTGATTCAAAATGTCATTTGGATTTTGCCTCAAGTTGAATAACTACTTTTTAAAGCCTCAATGTGATCAAAATTACCATTTTAAATAATTTTTCTCCTACTCAGAAGCTTCTATTTCGACCAATTTCAGGCATTAAAATGACTCTAAACACACTTATTTTAGTTCCAAAAGTGATAATTCACATGCAATAGTTATTTGCAGTCAAAAAATTAAACATAAAAAAATTACCATTTCTGACCATCCGGAGAAAGTTCAACAGGTCACGGGTCATCGTTTTTCATCAGAAATTAGATTTTTTGGACTGTAGAAAAATTGATTCAAAATGTCATTTGGATTGTGCCCCATGCTGGGTAACTACTTTTTAAAGCCTAAATGTGAACAAAATAGCCATTTTTACAGACTTTTTCTCCTACTCAGAAGATTCTATTTTGACCAATGTCAGGCATTAAAAGGACTCTAAACACACTTATTTTAGTTCCAAAAGTGATAATTCACATGCAATAGTCATTTATAGTCAAAAAATTAAACATTAAAAAATTACCATTTCTGACCATCTGGAGAAAGTTCGACAGGTCAGGGGTCATCGTTTTTCATGAGAAATTTGATTTTTTTGACTGTAGAAAAATTGATTCAAAATGTCATTTGGATTGTGCCTCATGTTGAAAAACTACTTTTTAAAGCCTCAATGTGACCAAAAGTGCCATTTTTACAGACTTTTTCTCCATCTCAGAAACTTCTATTTCGTCCAATTTCAGGCATTAAAATGACTCTAAACACACTTATTTTAGTTCCAAAAGTGATAATTCACATGCAATAGTCATTTACAGTCAAACAATCAAACATTAAAAAAATACCATTTCTGACCATCTGGAGAAAGTTCGACAGGTCACGGGTCATGGTTTTTCATGAGAAATTTGATTTTTTGGACCCTAGAAAAATGTATCCAAAATCTCATTTGGATTGTGCCTCATGTTAAATAACTACTTTTTAAAGCCTCAATGTGATCAAAATTGCCATTTTTAATACTTTTTCTCCTACTCAGAAGCTTCTATTTCGACCAATTTCAGGCATTAAAATGACTCTAAACACACTTATATTAGTTCCAAAAGTGATAATTCATATGCAATAGTCATTTGCAGTCAAAAAATTAAACATAAAAAAAAAATATTTCTGACCATCCAGAGAAAGTTCAACAGGTCACGGGTCATCGTTTTTCATCAGAAATTAGATTTTTTGGACTGTAGCAAAATTGATTCAAAATGTCATTTGGATTGTGCCTCATGCTGAGTAACTACCTTTTAAAGCCCAAATGTGACCAAAATTGCCATTTTTACAGACTTTTTCTCCTACTCAGAAGCTTCTATTTCGACCAATTTCAGGCATTAAAATTACTCTAAACACACTTATCTTAGTTCCAAAAGTGATAATTCACATGCAATAGTCATTTACAGTCAAAAAATTAAACATTAAAAAATTCCCATTTCTGACCATCTGGAGAAAGTTCGACAGGTCACGGGTCATCGTTTTTCATCAGACAATTGATTTTTTGGAGTGTAGAAAAATTGATTCAAAATGTCATTTGGATTGTGCCTCATGTTGAAAAACTACTTTTTAACGCCTCAATGTGATAAAAATTGCCATTTTTAAATACTTTTTCTCCTACTCGGAAGCTTCTATTTCGACCAATTTCAGGCATTAAAATGACTCTAAACACACTTATTTTAGTTCCAAAAGTGATAATTCACATGCAATAGTTATTTGCAGTCACAAAATTAAACATAAAAAAATTACCATTTCTGACCATCCGGAGAAAGTTCAACAGGTCACGGGTCATCGTTTTTCATCAGAAATTAGATTTTTTGGACTGTAGAAAAATTGATTCAAAATGTCATTTGGATTGTGCCCCATGCTGAATAACTTCTTTTTAAAGCCTAAATGTGACCAAAATAGCCATTTTTACAGACTTTTTCTCCTACTCAGAAGCTTCTATTTTGACCAATGTCAGGCATTAAAAGGACTCTAAACACACTTATTTTAGTTCCAAAAGTGATAATTCACATGCAATAGTCATTTAAAGTCAAAAAATTAAACATTAAAAAATTACCATTTCTGACCATCTGGAGAAAGTTCGACAGGTCACGGGTCATCGTTTTTCATGAGAAATTTGATTTTTTTGACTGTAGAAAAATTGATTCAAAATGTCATTTGGATTGTGCCTCATGTTGAAAAACTACTTTTTAAAGCCTCAATGTGACCAAAAGTGCCATTTTTACAGACTTTTTCTCCATCTCCGAAACTTCTATTTCGTCCAATTTCAGGCATTAAAATGACTCTAAACACACTTATTTTAGTTCCAAAAGTGATAATTCACATGCAATAGTCATTTGCAGTCAAAAAACTTAAACATAAAAAAAATACCATTTCTGACCATCCGGAGAAAGTTCGACAGGTCACGGGTCATCGTTTTTCATGAGAAATTTGATTTTTTGGACTGTTGAAAAATTGATTCAAAATGTCATTTGGATTGTGCCTCATGTTGAAGAACTACTTTTTAAAGCCTCAATGTGATCAAAATTGCCATTTTTACAGACTTTTTCTCCTACTCAGAAGCTTCTATTTCGACCAATTTCAGGCATTAAAAGGACTCTAAACACACTTATTTTAGTTCAAAAAGTGATAATTCACATGCAATAGTCATTTACAGTCAAAAAATTAAACATTAAAAAATTACCATTTCTTACCATCTGGAGAAAGTTCGACAGGTCACGGGTCATCGTTTTTCATGAGAAATTTGATTTTTTGGACTGTAGAAAAATTGATTCAAAATGTCATTTGGATTGTGCCTCATGTTGAATATGATCAAAATTGCCATTTTTAAATACTTTTTCTCCTACTCAGAAGCTTCTATTTCGACCAATTTAAGGCATTAAAATGACTCTAAACACACTGATTTTAGTTCCAAAAATGATAATTCACATGCAATAGTCATTTACAGTCAAACAATCAAACATTAAAAAATTACCATTTCTGACCATCTGGAGAAAGTTCGACAGGTCACGGGTCATGGTTTTTCATGAGAAATTTGATTTTTTGGACCCTAGAAAAATGTATCCAAAATCTCATTTGGATTGTGCCTCATGTTAAATAACTACTTTTTAAAGCCTCAATGTGATCAAAATTGCCATTTTTAAATACTTTTTCTCCTACTCAGAAGCTTCTATTTCGACCAATTTCAGGCATTAAAATGACTCTAAACACACTTATATTAGTTCCAAAAGTGATAATTCATATGCAATAGTCATTTGCAGTCAAAAAATTAAACATAAAAAAAAAATATTTCTGACCATCCAGAGAAAGTTCAACAGGTCACGGGTCATCGTTTTTCATCAGAAATTAGATTTTTTGGACTGTAGCAAAATTGATTCAAAATGTCATTTGGATTGTGCCTCATGCTGAGTAACTACCTTTTAAAGCCCAAATGTGACCAGAATTGCCATTTTTACAGACTTTTTCTCCTACTCAGAAGCTTCTATTTCGACCAATTTCAGGCATTAAAATTACTCTAAACACACTTATCTTAGTTCCAAAAGTGATAATTCACATGCAATAGTCATTTACAGTCAAAAAATTAAACATTAAAAAATTCCCATTTCTGACCATCTGGAGAAAGTTCGACAGGTCACGGGTCATCGTTTTTCATCAGACAATTGATTTTTTGGAGTGTAGAAAAATTGATTCAAAATGTCATTTGGATTGTGCCTCATGTTGAAAAACTACTTTTTAACGCCTCAATGTGATCAAAATTGCCATTTTTAAATACTTTTTCTCCTACTCGGAAGCTTCTATTTCGACCAATTTCAGGCATTAAAATGACTCTAAACACACTTATTTTAGTTCCAAAAGTGATAATTCACATGCAATAGTTATTTGCAGTCACAAAATTAAACATAAAAAAATTACCATTTCTGACCATCCGGAGAAAGTTCAACAGGTCACGGGTCATCGTTTTTCATCAGAAATTAGATTTTTTGGACTGTAGAAAAATTGATTCAAAATGTCATTTGGATTGTGCCCCATGCTGAGTAACTTCTTTTTAAAGCCTAAATGTGACCAAAATAGCCATTTTTACAGACTTTTTCTCCTACTCAGAAGCTTCTATTTTGACCAATGTCAGGCATTAAAAGGACTCTAAACACACTTATTTTAGTTCCAAAAGTGATAATTCACATGCAATAGTCATTTACAGTCAAAAAATTAAACATTACAAAATTACCATTTCTGACCATCTGGAGAAAGTTCGACAGGTCACGGGTCATGGTTTTTCATGAGAAATTTGATTTTTTTGACCCTAGAAAAATGTATCCAAAATGTCATTTGGATTGTGCCTCATGTTGAAGAACTACTTTTTAAAGCCTCAATGTGATCAAAATTGCCATTTTTAAATACTTTTTCTCCTACTCAGAAGCTTCTTTTTCGACCAATTTCAGGCATTAAAATGACTCTAAACACACTTATTTTAGTTCCAAAAGTGATAATTCACATGCAATAGTCATTTACAGTCAAACAATCAAACATTAAAAAATTACCATTTCTGACCATCTGGAGAAAGTTCGATAGGTCACGGGTCATGGTTTTTCATGAGAAATTTGATTTTTTGGACCCTAGAAAAATGTATCCAAAATGTCATTTGGATTGTGCCTCATGTTGAAGAACTACTTTTTAAAGCCTCAATGTGATCAAAATTGCCATTTCAAATACTTTTTCTCCTACTCAGAAGCTTATATTTCGACCAATTTCAGGCATTAAAATGACTCTAAACACACTTATTTTAGTTCCAAAAGTGATAATTCACATGCAATAGTCATTTACAGTCAAAAAATTAAACATTAAAAAATTACCATTTCTTACCATCTGGAGAAAGTTCGACAGGTCACAGGTCATCGTTTTTCATGAGAAATTTGATTTTTTGGACTGTAGAAAAATTGATTCAAAATGTCATTTGGATTGTGCCTCATGTTGAATAACTACCTTTTAAAGCCTCAATGTGATCAAAATTGCCATTTTTAAATACTTTTTCTCCTACTCAGAAGCTTCTATTTCGACCAATTTAAGGCATTAAAATGACTCTAAACACACTGATTTTAGTTCCAAAAATGATAATTCACATGCAATAGTCATTTACAGTCAAACAATCAAACATTAAAAAATTACCATTTCTGACCATCTGGAGAAAGTTCGACAGGTCACGGGTCATGGTTTTTCATGAGAAATTTGATTTTTTGGACCCTAGAAAAATGTATCCAAAATCTCATTTGGATTGTGCCTCATGTTAAATAACTACTTTTTAAAGCCTCAATGTGATCAAAATTGCCATTTTTAAATACTTTTTCTCCTACTCAGAAGCTTCTATTTCGACCAATTTCAGGCATTAAAATGACTCTAAACACACTTATATTAGTTCCAAAAGTGATAATTCATATGCAATAGTCATTTGCAGTCAAAAAATTAAACATAAAAAAAAAACATTTCTGACCATCCAGAGAAAGTTCAACAGGTCACGGGTCATCGTTTTTCATCAGAAATTAGATTTTTTGGACTGTAGCAAAATTGATTCAAAATGTCATTTGGATTGTGCCTCATGCTGAGTAACTACCTTTTAAAGCGCAAATGTGACCAAAATTGCCATTTTTACAGACTTTTTCTCCTACTCAGAAGCTTCTATTTCGACCAATTTCAGGCATTAAAATTACTCTAAACACACTTATCTTAGTTCCAAAAGTGATAATTCACATGCAATAGTCATTTACAGTCAAAAAATTAAACATTAAAAAATTCCCATTTCTGACCATCTGGAGAAAGTTCGACAGGTCACGGGTCATCGTTTTTCATCAGACAATTGATTTTTTGGAGTGTAGAAAAATTGATTCACAATGTTATTTGGATTGTGCCTCATGTTGAAAAACTACTTTTTAACGCCTCAATGTGATCAAAATTGCCATTTTTAAATACTTTTTCTCCTACTCAGAAGCTTCTATTTCGACCAATTTCAGGCATTAAAATGACTCTAAACACACTTATTTTAGTTCCAAAAGTGATAATTCACATGCAATAGTCATTTACAGTCAAAAAATTAAACATTAAAAAATTAACATTTCTTACCATCTGGAGAAAGTTCGACAGGTCACGGGTCATCGTTTTTCATGAGAAATTTGATTTTTTTAAATGTAGAAAAATTGATTCAAAATGTCATTTGGATTGTGCCTCATGTTGAAAAACTACTTTTTAAAGCCTCAATGTGATCAAAATTGCCATTTTTAAATACTTTTTCTCCTACTCAGAAGCTTCCATTTCGACCAATTTCAGGCATTAAAATGACTCTAAGCACACCTATTTTAGTTCCAAAAGTCATAATTCACATGCAATAGTCATTTACAGTCAAAAAATTAAACATCAAAAAATTACCATTTCTTACCATCTGGAGAAAGATCGACAGGTCACGGGTCATCGTTTTTCATGAGAAATTTGATTTTTTGGACTGTAGAAAAATTGATTCAAAATTTCATTTGGATTGTGCCTCATGTTGAATAACTACCTTTTAAAGCCTCAATGTGATCAAAATTGCCATTTTTAAATACTTTTTCTCCTACTCAGAAGCTTCGATTTCGACCAATTTAAGGCATTAAAATGACTCTAAACACACTTATTTTAGTTCCAAAAGTGATAATTGACATGCAATTGTCATTTACAGTCAAAAAATTAAACATTAAAAAATTACCATTTCTGACCATCTGGAGAAAGTTCGACAGGTCAAGGGCCATCGTTTTTCATGAGAAATTAGATTTTTTGGACTGTAGAAAAATTGATTCAAAATGTCATTTGGATTTTGCCTCAAGTTGAATAACTACTTTTTAAAGCATCAATGTGATCAAAATTACCATTTTAAATACTTTTTCTCCTACTCAGAAGCTTCTATTTCGACCAATTTCAGGCATTAAAATGACTCTAAACACACTTATTTTAGTTCCAAAAGTGATAATTCACATGCAATAGTTATTTGCAGTCAAAAAATTAAACATAAAAAAATTACCATTTCTGACCATCCGGAGAAAGTTCAACAGGTCACGGGTCATCGTTTTTCATCAGAAATTAGATTTTTTGGACTGTAGAAAAATTGATTCAAAATGTCATTTGGATTGTGCCCCATGCTGAGTAACTACTTTTTAAAGCCTAAATGTGAACAAAATAGCCATTTTTACAGACTTTTTCTCCTACTCAGAAGATTCTATTTTGACCAATGTCAGGCATTAAAAGGACTCTAAACACACTTATTTTAGTTCCAAAAGTGATAATTCACATGCAATAGTCATTTACAGTCAAAAAATTAAACATTAAAAAATTACCATTTCTGACCATCTGGAGAAAGTTCGACAGGTCAGGGGTCATCGTTTTTCATGAGAAATTAGATTTTTTTGACTGTAGAAAAATTGATTCAAAATGTCATTTGGATTGTGCCTCATGTTGAAAAACTACTTTTTAAAGCCTCAATGTGACCAAAAGTGCCATTTTTACAGACTTTTTCTCCATCTCAGAAACTTCTATTTCGTCCAATTTCAGGCATTAAAATGACTCTAAACACACTTATTTTAGTTCCAAAAGTGATAATTCACATGCAATAGTCATTTGCAGTCAAAAAATTAAACATAAAAAAAATACCATTTCTGACCATCCGGAGAAAGTTCGACAGGTCACGGGTCATCGTTTTTCATCAGACAATTGATTTTTTGGAGTGTAGAAAAATTGATTCACAATGTTATTTGGATTGTGCCTCATGTTGAAAAACTACTTTTTAACGCCTCAATGTGATCAAAATTGCCATTTTTAAATACTTTTTCTCCTACTCAGAAGCTTCTATTTCGACCAATTTCAGGCATTAAAATGACTCTAAACACACTTATTTTAGTTCCAAAAGTGATAATTCACATGCAATAGTCATTTACAGTCAAAAAATTAAACATTAAAAAATTAACATTTCTTACCATCTGGAGAAAGTTCGACAGGTCACGGGTCATCGTTTTTCATGAGAAATTTGATTTTTTTAAATGTAGAAAAATTGATTCAAAATGTCATTTGGATTGTGCCTCATGTTGAAAAACTACTTTTTAAAGCCTCAATGTGATCAAAATTGCCATTTTTAAATACTTTTTCTCCTACTCAGAAGCTTCCATTTCGACCAATTTCAGGCATTAAAACGACTCTAAGCACACCTATTTTAGTTCCAAAAGTCATAATTCACATGCAATAGTCATTTACAGTCAAAAAATTAAACATCAAAAAATTACCGTTTCTTACCATCTGGAGAAAGTTCGACAGGTCACGGGTCATCGTTTTTCATGAGAAATTTGATTTTTTGGACTGTAGAAAAATTGATTCAAAATTTCATTTGGATTGTGCCTCATGTTGAATAACTACCTTTTAAAGCCTCAATGTGATCAAAATTGCCATTTTTAAATACTTTTTCTCCTACTCAGAAGCTTCGATTTCGACCAATTTAAGGCATTAAAATGACTCTAAACACACTTATTTTAGTTCCAAAAGTGATAATTGACATGCAATTGTCATTTACAGTCAAAAAATTAAACATTAAAAAATTACCATTTCTGACCATCTGGAGAAAGTTCGACAGGTCACGGGCCATCGTTTTTCATGAGAAATTAGATTTTTTGGACTGTAGAAAAATTGATTCAAAATGTCATTTGGATTTTGCCTCAAGTTGAATAACTACTTTTTAAAGCATCAATGTGATCAAAATTACCATTTTAAATACTTTTTCTCCTACTCAGAAGCTTCTATTTCGTCCAATTTCAGGCATTAAAATGACTCTAAACACACTTATTTTAGTTCCAAAAGTGATAATTGACATGCAATTGTCATTTACAGTCAAAAAATTAAACATTAAAAAATTACCATTTCTGACCATCTGGAGAAAGTTCGACAGGTCACGGGCCATCGTTTTTCATGAGAAATTAGATGTTTTGGACTGTAGAAAAATTGATTCAAAATGTCATTTGGATTTTGCCTCAAGTTGAATAACTACTTTTTAAAGCCTCAATGTGATCAAAATTACCATTTTAAATAATTTTTCTCCTACTCAGAAGCTTCTATTTCGACCAATTTCAGGCATTAAAATGACTCTAAACACACTTATTTTAGTTCCAAAAGTGATAATTCACATGCAATAGTTATTTGCAGTCAAAAAATTAAACATAAAAAAATTACCATTTCTGACCATCCGGAGAAAGTTCAACAGGTCACGGGTCATCGTTTTTCATCAGAAATTAGATTTTTTGGACTGTAGAAAAATTGATTCAAAATGTCATTTGGATTGTGCCCCATGCTGAGTAACTACTTTTTAAAGCCTAAATGTGAACAAAATAGCCATTTTTACAGACTTTTTCTCCTACTCAGAAGATTCTATTTTGACCAATGTCAGGCATTAAAAGGACTCTAAACACACTTATTTTAGTTCCAAAAGTGATAATTCACATGCAATAGTCATTTACAGTCAAAAAATTAAACATTAAAAAATTACCATTTCTGACCATCTGGAGAAAGTTCGACAGGTCAGGGGTCATCGTTTTTCATGAGAAATTTGATTTTTTGGACTGTTGAAAAATTGATTCAAAATGTCATTTGGATTGTGCCTCATGTTGAAGAACTACTTTTTAAAGCCTCAATGTGATCAAAATTGCCATTTTTACAGACTTTTTCTCCTACTCAGAAGCTTCTATTTCGACCAATTTCAGGCATTAAAAGGACTCTAAACACACTTATTTTAGTTCAAAAAGTGATAATTCACATGCAATAGTCATTTACAGTCAAACAATCAAACATTAAAAAATTACCATTTCTGACCATCTGGAGAAAGTTCGACAGGTCACGGGTCATGGTTTTTCATGAGAAATTTGATTTTTTGGACCCTAGAAAAATGTATCCAAAATCTCATTTGGATTGTGCCTCATGTTAAATAACTACTTTTTAAAGCCTCAATGTGATCAAAATTGCCATTTTTAAATACTTTTTCTCCTACTCAGAAGCTTCTATTTCGACCAATTTCAGGCATTAAAATGACTCTAAACACACTTATATTAGTTCCAAAAGTGATAATTCATATGCAATAGTCATTTGCAGTCAAAAAATTAAACATAAAAAAAAAATATTTCTGACCATCCAGAGAAAGTTCAACAGGTCACGGGTCATCGTTTTTCATCAGAAATTAGATTTTTTGGACTGTAGCAAAATTGATTCAAAATGTCATTTGGATTGTGCCTCATGCTGAGTAACTACCTTTTAAAGCCCAAATGTGACCAGAATTGCCATTTTTACAGACTTTTTCTCCTACTCAGAAGCTTCTATTTCGACCAATTTCAGGCATTAAAATTACTCTAAACACACTTATCTTAGTTCCAAAAGTGATAATTCACATGCAATAGTCATTTACAGTCAAAAAATTAAACATTAAAAAATTCCCATTTCTGACCATCTGGAGAAAGTTCGACAGGTCACGGGTCATCGTTTTTCATCAGACAATTGATTTTTTGGAGTGTAGAAAAATTGATTCAAAATGTCATTTGGATTGTGCCTCATGTTGAAAAACTACTTTTTAACGCCTCAATGTGATCAAAATTGCCATTTTTAAATACTTTTTCTCCTACTCGGAAGCTTCTATTTCGACCAATTTCAGGCATTAAAATGACTCTAAACACACTTATTTTAGTTCCAAAAGTGATAATTCACATGCAATAGTTATTTGCAGTCACAAAATTAAACATAAAAAAATTACCATTTCTGACCATCCGGAGAAAGTTCAACAGGTCACGGGTCATCGTTTTTCATCAGAAATTAGATTTTTTGGACTGTAGAAAAATTGATTCAAAATGTCATTTGGATTGTGCCCCATGCTGAGTAACTTCTTTTTAAAGCCTAAATGTGACCAAAATAGCCATTTTTACAGACTTTTTCTCCTACTCAGAAGCTTCTATTTTGACCAATGTCAGGCATTAAAAGGACTCTAAACACACTTATTTTAGTTCCAAAAGTGATAATTCACATGCAATAGTCATTTACAGTCAAAAAATTAAACATTACAAAATTACCATTTCTGACCATCTGGAGAAAGTTCGACAGGTCACGGGTCATGGTTTTTCATGAGAAATTTGATTTTTTTGACCCTAGAAAAATGTATCCAAAATGTCATTTGGATTGTGCCTCATGTTGAAGAACTACTTTTTAAAGCCTCAATGTGATCAAAATTGCCATTTTTAAATACTTTTTCTCCTACTCAGAAGCTTCTTTTTCGACCAATTTCAGGCATTAAAATGACTCTAAACACACTTATTTTAGTTCCAAAAGTGATAATTCACATGCAATAGTCATTTACAGTCAAACAATCAAACATTAAAAAATTACCATTTCTGACCATCTGGAGAAAGTTCGATAGGTCACGGGTCATGGTTTTTCATGAGAAATTTGATTTTTTGGACCCTAGAAAAATGTATCCAAAATGTCATTTGGATTGTGCCTCATGTTGAAGAACTACTTTTTAAAGCCTCAATGTGATCAAAATTGCCATTTCAAATACTTTTTCTCCTACTCAGAAGCTTATATTTCGACCAATTTCAGGCATTAAAATGACTCTAAACACACTTATTTTAGTTCCAAAAGTGATAATTCACATGCAATAGTCATTTACAGTCAAAAAATTAAACATTAAAAAATTACCATTTCTTACCATCTGGAGAAAGTTCGACAGGTCACAGGTCATCGTTTTTCATGAGAAATTTGATTTTTTGGACTGTAGAAAAATTGATTCAAAATGTCATTTGGATTGTGCCTCATGTTGAATAACTACCTTTTAAAGCCTCAATGTGATCAAAATTGCCATTTTTAAATACTTTTTCTCCTACTCAGAAGCTTCTATTTCGACCAATTTAAGGCATTAAAATGACTCTAAACACACTGATTTTAGTTCCAAAAATGATAATTCACATGCAATAGTCATTTACAGTCAAACAATCAAACATTAAAAAATTACCATTTCTGACCATCTGGAGAAAGTTCGACAGGTCACGGGTCATGGTTTTTCATGAGAAATTTGATTTTTTGGACCCTAGAAAAATGTATCCAAAATCTCATTTGGATTGTGCCTCATGTTAAATAACTACTTTTTAAAGCCTCAATGTGATCAAAATTGCCATTTTTAAATACTTTTTCTCCTACTCAGAAGCTTCTATTTCGACCAATTTCAGGCATTAAAATGACTCTAAACACACTTATATTAGTTCCAAAAGTGATAATTCATATGCAATAGTCATTTGCAGTCAAAAAATTAAACATAAAAAAAAAACATTTCTGACCATCCAGAGAAAGTTCAACAGGTCACGGGTCATCGTTTTTCATCAGAAATTAGATTTTTTGGACTGTAGCAAAATTGATTCAAAATGTCATTTGGATTGTGCCTCATGCTGAGTAACTACCTTTTAAAGCGCAAATGTGACCAAAATTGCCATTTTTACAGACTTTTTCTCCTACTCAGAAGCTTCTATTTCGACCAATTTCAGGCATTAAAATTACTCTAAACACACTTATCTTAGTTCCAAAAGTGATAATTCACATGCAATAGTCATTTACAGTCAAAAAATTAAACATTAAAAAATTCCCATTTCTGACCATCTGGAGAAAGTTCGACAGGTCACGGGTCATCGTTTTTCATCAGACAATTGATTTTTTGGAGTGTAGAAAAATTGATTCACAATGTTATTTGGATTGTGCCTCATGTTGAAAAACTACTTTTTAACGCCTCAATGTGATCAAAATTGCCATTTTTAAATACTTTTTCTCCTACTCAGAAGCTTCTATTTCGACCAATTTCAGGCATTAAAATGACTCTAAACACACTTATTTTAGTTCCAAAAGTGATAATTCACATGCAATAGTCATTTACAGTCAAAAAATTAAACATTAAAAAATTAACATTTCTTACCATCTGGAGAAAGTTCGACAGGTCACGGGTCATCGTTTTTCATGAGAAATTTGATTTTTTTAAATGTAGAAAAATTGATTCAAAATGTCATTTGGATTGTGCCTCATGTTGAAAAACTACTTTTTAAAGCCTCAATGTGATCAAAATTGCCATTTTTAAATACTTTTTCTCCTACTCAGAAGCTTCCATTTCGACCAATTTCAGGCATTAAAATGACTCTAAGCACACCTATTTTAGTTCCAAAAGTCATAATTCACATGCAATAGTCATTTACAGTCAAAAAATTAAACATCAAAAAATTACCATTTCTTACCATCTGGAGAAAGATCGACAGGTCACGGGTCATCGTTTTTCATGAGAAATTTGATTTTTTGGACTGTAGAAAAATTGATTCAAAATTTCATTTGGATTGTGCCTCATGTTGAATAACTACCTTTTAAAGCCTCAATGTGATCAAAATTGCCATTTTTAAATACTTTTTCTCCTACTCAGAAGCTTCGATTTCGACCAATTTAAGGCATTAAAATGACTCTAAACACACTTATTTTAGTTCCAAAAGTGATAATTGACATGCAATTGTCATTTACAGTCAAAAAATTAAACATTAAAAAATTACCATTTCTGACCATCTGGAGAAAGTTCGACAGGTCAAGGGTCATCGTTTTTCATGAGAAATTAGATTTTTTGGACTGTAGAAAAATTGATTCAAAATGTCATTTGGATTTTGCCTCAAGTTGAATAACTACTTTTTAAAGCATCAATGTGATCAAAATTACCATTTTAAATACTTTTTCTCCTACTCAGAAGCTTCTATTTCGACCAATTTCAGGCATTAAAATGACTCTAAACACACTTATTTTAGTTCCAAAAGTGATAATTCACATGCAATAGTTATTTGCAGTCAAAAAATTAAACATAAAAAAATTACCATTTCTGACCATCCGGAGAAAGTTCAACAGGTCACGGGTCATCGTTTTTCATCAGAAATGAGATTTTTTGGACTGTAGAAAAATTGATTCAAAATGTCATTTGGATTGTGCCCCATGCTGAGTAACTACTTTTTAAAGCCTAAATGTGAACAAAATAGCCATTTTTACAGACTTTTTCTCCTACTCAGAAGATTCTATTTTGACCAATGTCAGGCATTAAAAGGACTCTAAACACACTTATTTTAGTTCCAAAAGTGATAATTCACATGCAATAGTCATTTACAGTCAAAAAATTAAACATTAAAAAATTACCATTTCTGACCATCTGGAGAAAGTTCGACAGGTCAGGGGTCATCGTTTTTCATGAGAAATTAGATTTTTTTGACTGTAGAAAAATTGATTCAAAATGTCATTTGGATTGTGCCTCATGTTGAAAAACTACTTTTTAAAGCCTCAATGTGACCAAAAGTGCCATTTTTACAGACTTTTTCTCCATCTCAGAAACTTCTATTTCGTCCAATTTCAGGCATTAAAATGACTCTAAACACACTTATTTTAGTTCCAAAAGTGATAATTCACATGCAATAGTCATTTGCAGTCAAAAAATTAAACATAAAAAAAATACCATTTCTGACCATCCGGAGAAAGTTCGACAGGTCACGGGTCATCGTTTTTCATCAGACAATTGATTTTTTGGAGTGTAGAAAAATTGATTCACAATGTTATTTGGATTGTGCCTCATGTTGAAAAACTACTTTTTAACGCCTCAATGTGATCAAAATTGCCATTTTTAAATACTTTTTCTCCTACTCAGAAGCTTCTATTTCGACCAATTTCAGGCATTAAAATGACTCTAAACACACTTATTTTAGTTCCAAAAGTGATAATTCACATGCAATAGTCATTTACAGTCAAAAAATTAAACATTAAAAAATTAACATTTCTTACCATCTGGAGAAAGTTCGACAGGTCACGGGTCATCGTTTTTCATGAGAAATTTGATTTTTTTAAATGTAGAAAAATTGATTCAAAATGTCATTTGGATTGTGCCTCATGTTGAAAAACTACTTTTTAAAGCCTCAATGTGATCAAAATTGCCATTTTTAAATACTTTTTCTCCTACTCAGAAGCTTCCATTTCGACCAATTTCAGGCATTAAAATGACTCTAAGCACACCTATTTTAGTTCCAAAAGTCATAATTCACATGCAATAGTCATTTACAGTCAAAAAATTAAACATCAAAAAATTACCGTTTCTTACCATCTGGAGAAAGTTCGACAGGTCACGGGTCATCGTTTTTCATGAGAAATTTGATTTTTTGGACTGTAGAAAAATTGATTCAAAATTTCATTTGGATTGTGCCTCATGTTGAATAACTACCTTTTAAAGCCTCAATGTGATCAAAATTGCCATTTTTAAATACTTTTTCTCCTACTCAGAAGCTTCGATTTCGACCAATTTAAGGCATTAAAATGACTCTAAACACACTTATTTTAGTTCCAAAAGTGATAATTGACATGCAATTGTCATTTACAGTCAAAAAATTAAACATTAAAAAATTACCATTTCTGACCATCTGGAGAAAGTTCGACAGGTCACGGGCCATCGTTTTTCATGAGAAATTAGATTTTTTGGACTGTAGAAAAATTGATTCAAAATGTCATTTGGATTTTGCCTCAAGTTGAATAACTACTTTTTAAAGCATCAATGTGATCAAAATTACCATTTTAAATACTTTTTCTCCTACTCAGAAGCTTCTATTTCGTCCAATTTCAGGCATTAAAATGACTCTAAACACACTTATTTTAGTTCCAAAAGTGATAATTGACATGCAATTGTCATTTACAGTCAAAAAATTAAACATTAAAAAATTACCATTTCTGACCATCTGGAGAAAGTTCGACAGGTCACGGGCCATCGTTTTTCATGAGAAATTAGATGTTTTGGACTGTAGAAAAATTGATTCAAAATGTCATTTGGATTTTGCCTCAAGTTGAATAACTACTTTTTAAAGCCTCAATGTGATCAAAATTACCATTTTAAATAATTTTTCTCCTACTCAGAAGCTTCTATTTCGACCAATTTCAGGCATTAAAATGACTCTAAACACACTTATTTTAGTTCCAAAAGTGATAATTCACATGCAATAGTTATTTGCAGTCAAAAAATTAAACATAAAAAAATTACCATTTCTGACCATCCGGAGAAAGTTCAACAGGTCACGGGTCATCGTTTTTCATCAGAAATTAGATTTTTTGGACTGTAGAAAAATTGATTCAAAATGTCATTTGGATTGTGCCCCATGCTGAGTAACTACTTTTTAAAGCCTAAATGTGAACAAAATAGCCATTTTTACAGACTTTTTCTCCTACTCAGAAGATTCTATTTTGACCAATGTCAGGCATTAAAAGGACTCTAAACACACTTATTTTAGTTCCAAAAGTGATAATTCACATGCAATAGTCATTTACAGTCAAAAAATTAAACATTAAAAAATTACCATTTCTGACCATCTGGAGAAAGTTCGACAGGTCAGGGGTCATCGTTTTTCATGAGAAATTAGATTTTTTTGACTGTAGAAAAATTGATTCAAAATGTCATTTGGATTGTGCCTCATGTTGAAAAACTACTTTTTAAAGCCTCAATGTGACCAAAAGTGCCATTTTTACAGACTTTTTCTCCATCTCAGAAACTTCTATTTCGTCCAATTTCAGGCATTAAAATGACTCTAAACACACTTATTTTAGTTCCAAAAGTGATAATTCACATGCAATAGTCATTTGCAGTCAAAAAATCAAACATAAAAAAAATACCATTTCTGACCATCCGGAGAAAGTTCGACAGGTCACGGGTCATCGTTTTTCATGAGAAATTTGATTTTTTGGACTGTTGAAAAATTGATTCAAAATGTCATTTGGATTGTGCCTCATGTTGAAGAACTACTTTTTAAAGCCTCAATGTGATCAAAATTGCCATTTTTACAGACTTTTTCTCCTACTCAGAAGCTTCTATTTCGACCAATTTCAGGCATTAAAAGGACTCTAAACACACTTATTTCAGTTCCAAAAGTGATAATTCACATGCAATAGTCATTTACAGTCAAAAAATTAAACATTAAAAAATTACCATTTCTTACCATCTGGAGAAAGTTCGACAGGTCACGGGTCATCGTTTTTCATGAGAAATTTGATTTTTTGGACTGTAGAAAAATTGATTCAAAATGTCATTTGGATTGTGCCTCATGTTGAATAACTACCTTTTAAAGCCTCAATGTGATCAAAATTGCCATTTTTAAATACTTTTTCTCCTACTCAGAAGCTTCTATTTCGACCAATTTAAGGCATTAAAATGACTCTAAGCACACCTATTTCAGTTCCAAAAGTCATAATTCACATGCAATAGTCATTTACAGTCAAAAAATTACACATTAAAAAATTACCATTTCTTACCATCTGGAGAAAGTTCGACAGGTCACGGGTCATCGTTTTTCATGAGAAATTTGATTTTTTGGACTGTAGAAAAATTGATTCAAAATGTCATTTGGATTTTGCCTCAAGTTGAATAACTACTTTTTAAAGCCTCAATGTGATCAAAATTACCATTTTAAATAATTTTTCTCCTACTCAGAAGCTTCTATTTCGACCAATTTCAGGCATTAAAATGACTCTAAACACACCTATTTTAGTTCCAAAAGTGATAATTCACATGCAATAGTCATTTGCAGTCAAAAAATTAAACATAAAAAAATTTACCATTTCTGACCATCCGGAGAAAGTTCGACAGGTCACGGGTCATCGTTTTTCATCAGAAATTAGATTTTTAGGACTGTAGAAAAATTGATTCAAAATGTCATTTGGATTGTGCCCCATGCTGAGTAACTACTTTTTAAAGCCTCAATGTGATCAAAATTACCATTTTAAATAATTTTTCTCCTACTCAGAAGCTTCTATTTCGACCAATTTCAGGCATTAAAATGACTCTAAACACACTTATTTTAGTTCCAAAAGTGATAATTCACATGCAATAGTCATTTGCAGTCAAAAAATTAAACATAAAAAAATTTACCATTTCTGACCATCCGGAGAAAGTTCGACAGGTCACTGGTCATCGTTTTTCATCAGAAATTAGATTTTTTGGACTGTAGAAAAATTTATTCAAAATGTCATTTGGATTGTGCCCCATGCTGAGTAACTACTTTTTAAAGCCTAAATGTGACCAAAATTGCCATTTTTAAATACTTTTTCTCCTACTCAGAAGCTTCTATTTCGACCAATTTAAGGCATTAAAATGACTCTAAACACACTGATTTTAGTTCCAAAAATGATAATTCACATGCAATAGTCATTTACAGTCAAACAATCAAACATTAAAAAATTACCATTTCTGACCATCTGGAGAAAGTTCGACAGGTCACGGGTCATCGTTTTTCATGAGAAATTTGATTTTTTGGACTGTAGAAAAATTGATTCAAAATGTCATTTGGATTGTGCCTCATGTTGAATAACTACCTTTTAAAGCCTCAATGTGATCAAAATTGCCATTTTTAAATACTTTTTCTCCTACTCAGAAGCTTCTATTTCGACCAATTTAAGGCATTAAAATGACTCTAAACACACTGATTTTAGTTCCAAAAATGATAATTCACATGCAATAGTCATTTGCAGTCAAAAAATTAAACATAAAAAAAAAACATTTCTGACCATCCAGAGAAAGTTCAACAGGTCACGGGTCATCGTTTTTCATCAGAAATTAGATTTTTTGGACTGTAGCAAAATTGATTCAAAATGTCATTTGGATTGTGCCTCATGCTGAGTAACTACCTTTTAAAGCGCAAATGTGACCAAAATTGCCATTTTTACAGACTTTTTCTCCTACTCAGAAGCTTCTATTTCGACCAATTTCAGGCATTAAAATTACTCTAAACACACTTATCTTAGTTCCAAAAGTGATAATTCACATGCAATAGTCATTTACAGTCAAAAAATTAAACATTAAAAAATTCCCATTTCTGACCATCTGGAGAAAGTTCGACAGGTCACGGGTCATCGTTTTTCATCAGACAATTGATTTTTTGGAGTGTAGAAAAATTGATTCACAATGTTATTTGGATTGTGCCTCATGTTGAAAAACTACTTTTTAACGCCTCAATGTGATCAAAATTGCCATTTTTAAATACTTTTTCTCCTACTCAGAAGCTTCTATTTCGACCAATTTCAGGCATTAAAATGACTCTAAACACACTTATTTTAGTTCCAAAAGTGATAATTCACATGCAATAGTCATTTACAGTCAAAAAATTAAACATTAAAAAATTAACATTTCTGACCATCTGGAGAAAGTTCGACAGGTCAAGGGCCATCGTTTTTCATGAGAAATTAGATTTTTTGGACTGTAGAAAAATTGATTCAAAATGTCATTTGGATTTTGCCTCAAGTTGAATAACTACTTTTTAAAGCATCAATGTGATCAAAATTACCATTTTAAATACTTTTTCTCCTACTCAGAAGCTTCTATTTCGACCAATTTCAGGCATTAAAATGACTCTAAACACACTTATTTTAGTTCCAAAAGTGATAATTCACATGCAATAGTTATTTGCAGTCAAAAAATTAAACATAAAAAAATTACCATTTCTGACCATCCGGAGAAAGTTCAACAGGTCACGGGTCATCGTTTTTCATCAGAAATTAGATTTTTTGGACTGTAGAAAAATTGATTCAAAATGTCATTTGGATTGTGCCCCATGCTGAGTAACTACTTTTTAAAGCCTAAATGTGAACAAAATAGCCATTTTTACAGACTTTTTCTCCTACTCAGAAGATTCTATTTTGACCAATGTCAGGCATTAAAAGGACTCTAAACACACTTATTTTAGTTCCAAAAGTGATAATTCACATGCAATAGTCATTTACAGTCAAAAAATTAAACATTAAAAAATTACCATTTCTGACCATCTGGAGAAAGTTCGACAGGTCAGGGGTCATCGTTTTTCATGAGAAATTAGATTTTTTTGACTGTAGAAAAATTGATTCAAAATGTCATTTGGATTGTGCCTCATGTTGAAAAACTACTTTTTAAAGCCTCAATGTGACCAAAAGTGCCATTTTTACAGACTTTTTCTCCATCTCAGAAACTTCTATTTCGTCCAATTTCAGGCATTAAAATGACTCTAAACACACTTATTTTAGTTCCAAAAGTGATAATTCACATGCAATAGTCATTTGCAGTCAAAAAATTAAACATAAAAAAAATACCATTTCTGACCATCCGGAGAAAGTTCGACAGGTCACGGGTCATCGTTTTTCATCAGACAATTGATTTTTTGGAGTGTAGAAAAATTGATTCACAATGTTATTTGGATTGTGCCTCATGTTGAAAAACTACTTTTTAACGCCTCAATGTGATCAAAATTGCCATTTTTAAATACTTTTTCTCCTACTCAGAAGCTTCTATTTCGACCAATTTCAGGCATTAAAATGACTCTAAACACACTTATTTTAGTTCCAAAAGTGATAATTCACATGCAATAGTCATTTACAGTCAAAAAATTAAACATTAAAAAATTAACATTTCTTACCATCTGGAGAAAGTTCGACAGGTCACGGGTCATCGTTTTTCATGAGAAATTTGATTTTTTTAAATGTAGAAAAATTGATTCAAAATGTCATTTGGATTGTGCCTCATGTTGAAAAACTACTTTTTAAAGCCTCAATGTGATCAAAATTGCCATTTTTAAATACTTTTTCTCCTACTCAGAAGCTTCCATTTCGACCAATTTCAGGCATTAAAATGACTCTAAGCACACCTATTTTAGTTCCAAAAGTCATAATTCACATGCAATAGTCATTTACAGTCAAAAAATTAAACATCAAAAAATTACCGTTTCTTACCATCTGGAGAAAGTTCGACAGGTCACGGGTCATCGTTTTTCATGAGAAATTTGATTTTTTGGACTGTAGAAAAATTGATTCAAAATTTCATTTGGATTGTGCCTCATGTTGAATAACTACCTTTTAAAGCCTCAATGTGATCAAAATTGCCATTTTTAAATACTTTTTCTCCTACTCAGAAGCTTCGATTTCGACCAATTTAAGGCATTAAAATGACTCTAAACACACTTATTTTAGTTCCAAAAGTGATAATTGACATGCAATTGTCATTTACAGTCAAAAAATTAAACATTAAAAAATTACCATTTCTGACCATCTGGAGAAAGTTCGACAGGTCACGGGCCATCGTTTTTCATGAGAAATTAGATTTTTTGGACTGTAGAAAAATTGATTCAAAATGTCATTTGGATTTTGCCTCAAGTTGAATAACTACTTTTTAAAGCATCAATGTGATCAAAATTACCATTTTAAATACTTTTTCTCCTACTCAGAAGCTTCTATTTCGTCCAATTTCAGGCATTAAAATGACTCTAAACACACTTATTTTAGTTCCAAAAGTGATAATTGACATGCAATTGTCATTTACAGTCAAAAAATTAAACATTAAAAAATTACCATTTCTGACCATCTGGAGAAAGTTCGACAGGTCACGGGTCATGGTTTTTCATGAGAAATTTGATTTTTTTGACCCTAGAAAAATGTATCCAAAATGTCATTTGGATTGTGCCTCATGTTGAAGAACTACTTTTTAAAGCCTCAATGTGATCAAAATTGCCATTTTTAAATACTTTTTCTCCTACTCAGAAGCTTCTTTTTCGACCAATTTCAGGCATTAAAATGACTCTAAACACACTTATTTTAGTTCCAAAAGTGATAATTCACATGCAATAGTCATTTACAGTCAAACAATCAAACATTAAAAAATTACCATTTCTGACCATCTGGAGAAAGTTCGATAGGTCACGGGTCATGGTTTTTCATGAGAAATTTGATTTTTTGGACCCTAGAAAAATGTATCCAAAATGTCATTTGGATTGTGCCTCATGTTGAAGAACTACTTTTTAAAGCCTCAATGTGATCAAAATTGCCATTTCAAATACTTTTTCTCCTACTCAGAAGCTTATATTTCGACCAATTTCAGGCATTAAAATGACTCTAAACACACTTATTTTAGTTCCAAAAGTGATAATTCACATGCAAGAGTCATTTACAGTCAAAAAATTAAACATTAAAAAATTACCATTTCTTACCATCTGGAGAAAGTTCGACAGGTCACAGGTCATCGTTTTTCATGAGAAATTTGATTTTTTGGACTGTAGAAAAATTGATTCAAAATGTCATTTGGATTGTGCCTCATGTTGAATAACTACCTTTTAAAGCCTCAATGTGATCAAAATTGCCATTTTTAAATTCTTTTTCTCCTACTCAGAAGCTTCTATTTCGACCAATTTAAGGCATTAAAATGACTCTAAACACACTGATTTTAGTTCCAAAAATGATAATTCACATGCAATAGTCATTTACAGTCAAACAATCAAACATTAAAAAATTACCATTTCTGACCATCTGGAGAAAGTTCGACAGGTCACGGGTCATGGTTTTTCATGAGAAATTTGATTTTTTGGACCCTAGAAAAATGTATCCAAAATCTCATTTGGATTGTGCCTCATGTTAAATAACTACTTTTTAAAGCCTCAATGTGATCAAAATTGCCATTTTTAAATACTTTTTCTCCTACTCAGAAGCTTCTATTTCGACCAATTTCAGGCATTAAAATGACTCTAAACACACTTATATTAGTTCCAAAAGTGATAATTCATATGCAATAGTCATTTGCAGTCAAAAAATTAAACATAAAAAAAAAACATTTCTGACCATCCAGAGAAAGTTCAACAGGTCACGGGTCATCGTTTTTCATCAGAAATTAGATTTTTTGGACTGTAGCAAAATTGATTCAAAATGTCATTTGGATTGTGCCTCATGCTGAGTAACTACCTTTTAAAGCGCAAATGTGACCAAAATTGCCATTTTTACAGACTTTTTCTCCTACTCAGAAGCTTCTATTTCGACCAATTTCAGGCATTAAAATTACTCTAAACACACTTATCTTAGTTCCAAAAGTGATAATTCACATGCAATAGTCATTTACAGTCAAAAAATTAAACATTAAAAAATTCCCATTTCTGACCATCTGGAGAAAGTTCGACAGGTCACGGGTCATCGTTTTTCATCAGACAATTGATTTTTTGGAGTGTAGAAAAATTGATTCACAATGTTATTTGGATTGTGCCTCATGTTGAAAAACTACTTTTTAACGCCTCAATGTGATCAAAATTGCCATTTTTAAATACTTTTTCTCCTACTCAGAAGCTTCTATTTCGACCAATTTCAGGCATTAAAATGACTCTAAACACACTTATTTTAGTTCCAAAAGTGATAATTCACATGCAATAGTCATTTACAGTCAAAAAATTAAACATTAAAAAATTAACATTTCTTACCATCTGGAGAAAGTTCGACAGGTCACGGGTCATCGTTTTTCATGAGAAATTTGATTTTTTTAAATGTAGAAAAATTGATTCAAAATGTCATTTGGATTGTGCCTCATGTTGAAAAACTACTTTTTAAAGCCTCAATGTGATCAAAATTGCCATTTTTAAATACTTTTTCTCCTACTCAGAAGCTTCCATTTCGACCAATTTCAGGCATTAAAATGACTCTAAGCACACCTATTTTAGTTCCAAAAGTCATAATTCACATGCAATAGTCATTTACAGTCAAAAAATTAAACATCAAAAAATTACCATTTCTTACCATCTGGAGAAAGATCGACAGGTCACGGGTCATCGTTTTTCATGAGAAATTTGATTTTTTGGACTGTAGAAAAATTGATTCAAAATTTCATTTGGATTGTGCCTCATGTTGAATAACTACCTTTTAAAGCCTCAATGTGATCAAAATTGCCATTTTTAAATACTTTTTCTCCTACTCAGAAGCTTCGATTTCGACCAATTTAAGGCATTAAAATGACTCTAAACACACTTATTTTAGTTCCAAAAGTGATAATTGACATGCAATTGTCATTTACAGTCAAAAAATTAAACATTAAAAAATTACCATTTCTGACCATCTGGAGAAAGTTCGACAGGTCAAGGGCCATCGTTTTTCATGAGAAATTAGATTTTTTGGACTGTAGAAAAATTGATTCAAAATGTCATTTGGATTTTGCCTCAAGTTGAATAACTACTTTTTAAAGCATCAATGTGATCAAAATTACCAATTTAAATACTTTTTCTCCTACTCAGAAGCTTCTATTTCGACCAATTTCAGGCATTAAAATGACTCTAAACACACTTATTTTAGTTCCAAAAGTGATAATTCACATGCAATAGTTATTTGCAGTCAAAAAATTAAACATAAAAAAATTACCATTTCTGACCATCCGGAGAAAGTTCAACAGGTCACGGGTCATCGTTTTTCATCAGAAATTAGATTTTTTGGACTGTAGAAAAATTGATTCAAAATGTCATTTGGATTGTGCCCCATGCTGAGTAACTACTTTTTAAAGCCTAAATGTGAACAAAATAGCCATTTTTACAGACTTTTTCTCCTACTCAGAAGATTCTATTTTGACCAATGTCAGGCATTAAAAGGACTCTAAACACACTTATTTTAGTTCCAAAAGTGATAATTCACATGCAATAGTCATTTACAGTCAAAAAATTAAACATTAAAAAATTACCATTTCTGACCATCTGGAGAAAGTTCGACAGGTCAGGGGTCATCGTTTTTCATGAGAAATTAGATTTTTTTGACTGTAGAAAAATTGATTCAAAATGTCATTTGGATTGTGCCTCATGTTGAAAAACTACTTTTTAAAGCCTCAATGTGACCAAAAGTGCCATTTTTACAGACTTTTTCTCCATCTCAGAAACTTCTATTTCGTCCAATTTCAGGCATTAAAATGACTCTAAACACACTTATTTTAGTTCCAAAAGTGATAATTCACATGCAATAGTCATTTGCAGTCAAAAAATTAAACATAAAAAAAATACCATTTCTGACCATCCGGAGAAAGTTCGACAGGTCACGGGTCATCGTTTTTCATCAGACAATTGATTTTTTGGAGTGTAGAAAAATTGATTCACAATGTTATTTGGATTGTGCCTCATGTTGAAAAACTACTTTTTAACGCCTCAATGTGATCAAAATTGCCATTTTTAAATACTTTTTCTCCTACTCAGAAGCTTCTATTTCGACCAATTTCAGGCATTAAAATGACTCTAAACACACTTATTTTAGTTCCAAAAGTGATAATTCACATGCAATAGTCATTTACAGTCAAAAAATTAAACATTAAAAAATTAACATTTCTTACCATCTGGAGAAAGTTCGACAGGTCACGGGTCATCGTTTTTCATGAGAAATTTGATTTTTTTAAATGTAGAAAAATTGATTCAAAATGTCATTTGGATTGTGCCTCATGTTGAAAAACTACTTTTTAAAGCCTCAATGTGATCAAAATTGCCATTTTTAAATACTTTTTCTCCTACTCAGAAGCTTCCATTTCGACCAATTTCAGGCATTAAAATGACTCTAAGCACACCTATTTTAGTTCCAAAAGTCATAATTCACATGCAATAGTCATTTACAGTCAAAAAATTAAACATCAAAAAATTACCGTTTCTTACCATCTGGAGAAAGTTCGACAGGTCACGGGTCATCGTTTTTCATGAGAAATTTGATTTTTTGGACTGTAGAAAAATTGATTCAAAATTTCATTTGGATTGTGCCTCATGTTGAATAACTACCTTTTAAAGCCTCAATGTGATCAAAATTGCCATTTTTAAATACTTTTTCTCCTACTCAGAAGCTTCGATTTCGACCAATTTAAGGCATTAAAATGACTCTAAACACACTTATTTTAGTTCCAAAAGTGATAATTGACATGCAATTGTCATTTACAGTCAAAAAATTAAACATTAAAAAATTACCATTTCTGACCATCTGGAGAAAGTTCGACAGGTCACGGGCCATCGTTTTTCATGAGAAATTAGATTTTTTGGACTGTAGAAAAATTGATTCAAAATGTCATTTGGATTTTGCCTCAAGTTGAATAACTACTTTTTAAAGCATCAATGTGATCAAAATTACCATTTTAAATACTTTTTCTCCTACTCAGAAGCTTCTATTTCGTCCAATTTCAGGCATTAAAATGACTCTAAACACACTTATTTTAGTTCCAAAAGTGATAATTGACATGCAATTGTCATTTACAGTCAAAAAATTAAACATTAAAAAATTACCATTTCTGACCATCTGGAGAAAGTTCGACAGGTCACGGGCCATCGTTTTTCATGAGAAATTAGATGTTTTGGACTGTAGAAAAATTGATTCAAAATGTCATTTGGATTTTGCCTCAAGTTGAATAACTACTTTTTAAAGCCTCAATGTGATCAAAATTACCATTTTAAATAATTTTTCTCCTACTCAGAAGCTTCTATTTCGACCAATTTCAGGCATTAAAATGACTCTAAACACCCTTTTTTTAGTTCCAAAAGTGATAATTCACATGCAATAGTTATTTGCAGTCAAAAAATTAAACATAAAAAAATTACCATTTCTGACCATCCGGAGAAAGTTCAACAGGTCACGGGTCATCGTTTTTCATCAGAAATTAGATTTTTTGGACTGTAGAAAAATTGATTCAAAATGTCATTTGGATTGTGCCCCATGCTGAGTAACTACTTTTTAAAGCCTAAATGTGAACAAAATAGCCATTTTTACAGACTTTTTCTCCTACTCAGAAGATTCTATTTTGACCAATGTCAGGCATTAAAAGGACTCTAAACACACTTATTTTAGTTCCAAAAGTGATAATTCACATGCAATAGTCATTTACAGTCAAAAAATTAAACATTAAAAAATTACCATTTCTGACCATCTGGAGAAAGTTCGACAGGTCAGGGGTCATCGTTTTTCATGAGAAATTAGATTTTTTTGACTGTAGAAAAATTGATTCAAAATGTCATTTGGATTGTGCCTCATGTTGAAAAACTACTTTTTAAAGCCTCAATGTGACCAAAAGTGCCATTTTTACAGACTTTTTCTCCATCTCAGAAACTTCTATTTCGTCCAATTTCAGGCATTAAAATGACTCTAAACACACTTATTTTAGTTCCAAAAGTGATAATTCACATGCAATAGTCATTTGCAGTCAAAAAATCAAACATAAAAAAAATACCATTTCTGACCATCCGGAGAAAGTTCGACAGGTCACGGGTCATCGTTTTTCATGAGAAATTTGATTTTTTGGACTGTTGAAAAATTGATTCAAAATGTCATTTGGATTGTGCCTCATGTTGAAGAACTACTTTTTAAAGCCTCAATGTGATCAAAATTGCCATTTTTACAGACTTTTTCTCCTACTCAGAAGCTTCTATTTCGACCAATTTCAGGCATTAAAAGGACTCTAAACACACTTATTTCAGTTCCAAAAGTGATAATTCACATGCAATAGTCATTTACAGTCAAAAAATTAAACATTAAAAAATTACCATTTCTTACCATCTGGAGAAAGTTCGACAGGTCACGGGTCATCGTTTTTCATGAGAAATTTGATTTTTTGGACTGTAGAAAAATTGATTCAAAATGTCATTTGGATTGTGCCTCATGTTGAATAACTACCTTTTAAAGCCTCAATGTGATCAAAATTGCCATTTTTAAATACTTTTTCTCCTACTCAGAAGCTTCTATTTCGACCAATTTAAGGCATTAAAATGACTCTAAGCACACCTATTTCAGTTCCAAAAGTCATAATTCACATGCAATAGTCATTTACAGTCAAAAAATTACACATTAAAAAATTACCATTTCTTACCATCTGGAGAAAGTTCGACAGGTCACGGGTCATCGTTTTTCATGAGAAATTTGATTTTTTGGACTGTAGAAAAATTGATTCAAAATGTCATTTGGATTTTGCCTCAAGTTGAATAACTACTTTTTAAAGCCTCAATGTGATCAAAATTACCATTTTAAATAATTTTTCTCCTACTCAGAAGCTTCTATTTCGACCAATTTCAGGCATTAAAATGACTCTAAACACACCTATTTTAGTTCCAAAAGTGATAATTCACATGCAATAGTCATTTGCAGTCAAAAAATTAAACATAAAAAAATTTACCATTTCTGACCATCCGGAGAAAGTTCGACAGGTCACGGGTCATCGTTTTTCATCAGAAATTAGATTTTTAGGACTGTAGAAAAATTGATTCAAAATGTCATTTGGATTGTGCCCCATGCTGAGTAACTACTTTTTAAAGCCTCAATGTGATCAAAATTACCATTTTAAATAATTTTTCTCCTACTCAGAAGCTTCTATTTCGACCAATTTCAGGCATTAAAATGACTCTAAACACACTTATTTTAGTTCCAAAAGTGATAATTCACATGCAATAGTCATTTGCAGTCAAAAAATTAAACATAAAAAAATTTACCATTTCTGACCATCCGGAGAAAGTTCGACAGGTCACTGGTCATCGTTTTTCATCAGAAATTAGATTTTTTGGACTGTAGAAAAATTTATTCAAAATGTCATTTGGATTGTGCCCCATGCTGAGTAACTACTTTTTAAAGCCTAAATGTGACCAAAATTGCCATTTTTAAATACTTTTTCTCCTACTCAGAAGCTTCTATTTCGACCAATTTAAGGCATTAAAATGACTCTAAACACACTGATTTTAGTTCCAAAAATGATAATTCACATGCAATAGTCATTTACAGTCAAACAATCAAACATTAAAAAATTACCATTTCTGACCATCTGGAGAAAGTTCGACAGGTCACGGGTCATCGTTTTTCATGAGAAATTTGATTTTTTGGACTGTAGAAAAATTGATTCAAAATGTCATTTGGATTGTGCCTCATGTTGAATAACTACCTTTTAAAGCCTCAATGTGATCAAAATTGCCATTTTTAAATACTTTTTCTCCTACTCAGAAGCTTCTATTTCGACCAATTTAAGGCATTAAAATGACTCTAAACACACTGATTTTAGTTCCAAAAATGATAATTCACATGCAATAGTCATTTACAGTCAAACAATCAAACATTAAAAAATTACCATTTCTGACCATCTGGAGAAAGTTCGACAGGTCACGGGTCATGGTTTTTCATGAGAAATTTGATTTTTTGGACCCTAGAAAAATGTATCCAAAATCTCATTTGGATTGTGCCTCATGTTAAATAACTACTTTTTAAAGCCTCAATGTGATCAAAATTGCCATTTTTAAATACTTTTTCTCCTACTCAGAAGCTTCTATTTCGACCAATTTCAGGCATTAAAATGACTCTAAACACACTTATATTAGTTCCAAAAGTGATAATTCATATGCAATAGTCATTTGCAGTCAAAAAATTAAACATAAAAAAAAAACATTTCTGACCATCCAGAGAAAGTTCAACAGGTCACGGGTCATCGTTTTTCATCAGAAATTAGATTTTTTTGACTGTAGAAAAATTGATTCAAAATGTCATTTGGATTGTGCCTCATGTTGAAAAACTACTTTTTAAAGCCTCAATGTGACCAAAAGTGCCATTTTTACAGACTTTTTCTCCATCTCAGAAACTTCTATTTCGTCCAATTTCAGGCATTAAAATGACTCTAAACACACTTATTTTAGTTCCAAAAGTGATAATTCACATGCAATAGTCATTTGCAGTCAAAAAATTAAACATAAAAAAAATACCATTTCTGACCATCCGGAGAAAGTTCGACAGGTCACGGGTCATCGTTTTTCATCAGACAATTGATTTTTTGGAGTGTAGAAAAATTGATTCACAATGTTATTTGGATTGTGCCTCATGTTGAAAAACTACTTTTTAACGCCTCAATGTGATCAAAATTGCCATTTTTAAATACTTTTTCTCCTACTCAGAAGCTTCTATTTCGACCAATTTCAGGCATTAAAATGACTCTAAACACACTTATTTTAGTTCCAAAAGTGATAATTCACATGCAATAGTCATTTACAGTCAAAAAATTAAACATTAAAAAATTAACATTTCTTACCATCTGGAGAAAGTTCGACAGGTCACGGGTCATCGTTTTTCATGAGAAATTTGATTTTTTTAAATGTAGAAAAATTGATTCAAAATGTCATTTGGATTGTGCCTCATGTTGAAAAACTACTTTTTAAAGCCTCAATGTGATCAAAATTGCCATTTTTAAATACTTTTTCTCCTACTCAGAAGCTTCCATTTCGACCAATTTCAGGCATTAAAATGACTCTAAGCACACCTATTTTAGTTCCAAAAGTCATAATTCACATGCAATAGTCATTTACAGTCAAAAAATTAAACATCAAAAAATTACCGTTTCTTACCATCTGGAGAAAGTTCGACAGGTCACGGGTCATCGTTTTTCATGAGAAATTTGATTTTTTGGACTGTAGAAAAATTGATTCAAAATTTCATTTGGATTGTGCCTCATGTTGAAGAACTACTTTTTAAAGCCTCAATGTGATCAAAATTGCCATTTTTACAGACTTTTTCTCCTACTCAGAAGCTTCTATTTCGACCAATTTCAGGCATTAAAAGGACTCTAAACACACTTATTTCAGTTCCAAAAGTGATAATTCACATGCAATAGTCATTTACAGTCAAAAAATTAAACATTAAAAAATTACCATTTCTTACCATCTGGAGAAAGTTCGACAGGTCACGGGTCATCGTTTTTCATGAGAAATTTGATTTTTTGGACTGTAGAAAAATTGATTCAAAATGTCATTTGGATTGTGCCTCATGTTGAATAACTACCTTTTAAAGCCTCAATGTGATCAAAATTGCCATTTTTAAATACTTTTTCTCCTACTCAGAAGCTTCTATTTCGACCAATTTAAGGCATTAAAATGACTCTAAGCACACCTATTTCAGTTCCAAAAGTCATAATTCACATGCAATAGTCATTTACAGTCAAAAAATTACACATTAAAAAATTACCATTTCTTACCATCTGGAGAAAGTTCGACAGGTCACGGGTCATCGTTTTTCATGAGAAATTTGATTTTTTGGACTGTAGAAAAATTGATTCAAAATGTCATTTGGATTTTGCCTCAAGTTGAATAACTACTTTTTAAAGCCTCAATGTGATCAAAATTACCATTTTAAATAATTTTTCTCCTACTCAGAAGCTTCTATTTCGACCAATTTCAGGCATTAAAATGACTCTAAACACACCTATTTTAGTTCCAAAAGTGATAATTCACATGCAATAGTCATTTGCAGTCAAAAAATTAAACATAAAAAAATTTACCATTTCTGACCATCCGGAGAAAGTTCGACAGGTCACGGGTCATCGTTTTTCATCAGAAATTAGATTTTTAGGACTGTAGAAAAATTGATTCAAAATGTCATTTGGATTGTGCCCCATGCTGAGTAACTACTTTTTAAAGCCTCAATGTGATCAAAATTACCATTTTAAATAATTTTTCTCCTACTCAGAAGCTTCTATTTCGACCAATTTCAGGCATTAAAATGACTCTAAACACACTTATTTTAGTTCCAAAAGTGATAATTCACATGCAATAGTCATTTGCAGTCAAAAAATTAAACATAAAAAAATTTACCATTTCTGACCATCCGGAGAAAGTTCGACAGGTCACTGGTCATCGTTTTTCATCAGAAATTAGATTTTTTGGACTGTAGAAAAATTTATTCAAAATGTCATTTGGATTGTGCCCCATGCTGAGTAACTACTTTTTAAAGCCTAAATGTGACCAAAATTGCCATTTTTAAATACTTTTTCTCCTACTCAGAAGCTTCTATTTCGACCAATTTAAGGCATTAAAATGACTCTAAACACACTGATTTTAGTTCCAAAAATGATAATTCACATGCAATAGTCATTTACAGTCAAACAATCAAACATTAAAAAATTACCATTTCTGACCATCTGGAGAAAGTTCGACAGGTCACGGGTCATCGTTTTTCATGAGAAATTTGATTTTTTGGACTGTAGAAAAATTGATTCAAAATGTCATTTGGATTGTGCCTCATGTTGAATAACTACCTTTTAAAGCCTCAATGTGATCAAAATTGCCATTTTTAAATACTTTTTCTCCTACTCAGAAGCTTCTATTTCGACCAATTTAAGGCATTAAAATGACTCTAAACACACTGATTTTAGTTCCAAAAATGATAATTCACATGCAATAGTCATTTACAGTCAAACAATCAAACATTAAAAAATTACCATTTCTGACCATCTGGAGAAAGTTCGACAGGTCACGGGTCATGGTTTTTCATGAGAAATTTGATTTTTTGGACCCTAGAAAAATGTATCCAAAATCTCATTTGGATTGTGCCTCATGTTAAATAACTACTTTTTAAAGCCTCAATGTGATCAAAATTGCCATTTTTAAATACTTTTTCTCCTACTCAGAAGCTTCTATTTCGACCAATTTCAGGCATTAAAATGACTCTAAACACACTTATATTAGTTCCAAAAGTGATAATTCATATGCAATAGTCATTTGCAGTCAAAAAATTAAACATAAAAAAAAAACATTTCTGACCATCCAGAGAAAGTTCAACAGGTCACGGGTCATCGTTTTTCATCAGAAATTAGATTTTTTGGACTGTAGCAAAATTGATTCAAAATGTCATTTGGATTGTGCCTCATGCTGAGTAACTACCTTTTAAAGCGCAAATGTGACCAAAATTGCCATTTTTACAGACTTTTTCTCCTACTCAGAAGCTTCTATTTCGACCAATTTCAGGCATTAAAATTACTCTAAACACACTTATCTTAGTTCCAAAAGTGATAATTCACATGCAATAGTCATTTACAGTCAAAAAATTAAACATTAAAAAATTCCCATTTCTGACCATCTGGAGAAAGTTCGACAGGTCACGGGTCATCGTTTTTCATCAGACAATTGATTTTTTGGAGTGTAGAAAAATTGATTCACAATGTTATTTGGATTGTGCCTCATGTTGAAAAACTACTTTTTAACGCCTCAATGTGATCAAAATTGCCATTTTTAAATACTTTTTCTCCTACTCAGAAGCTTCTATTTCGACCAATTTCAGGCATTAAAATGACTCTAAACACACTTATTTTAGTTCCAAAAGTGATAATTCACATGCAATAGTCATTTACAGTCAAAAAATTAAACATTAAAAAATTAACATTTCTGACCATCTGGAGAAAGTTCGACAGGTCAAGGGCCATCGTTTTTCATGAGAAATTAGATTTTTTGGACTGTAGAAAAATTGATTCAAAATGTCATTTGGATTTTGCCTCAAGTTGAATAACTACTTTTTAAAGCATCAATGTGATCAAAATTACCATTTTAAATACTTTTTCTCCTACTCAGAAGCTTCTATTTCGACCAATTTCAGGCATTAAAATGACTCTAAACACACTTATTTTAGTTCCAAAAGTGATAATTCACATGCAATAGTTATTTGCAGTCAAAAAATTAAACATAAAAAAATTACCATTTCTGACCATCCGGAGAAAGTTCAACAGGTCACGGGTCATCGTTTTTCATCAGAAATTAGATTTTTTGGACTGTAGAAAAATTGATTCAAAATGTCATTTGGATTGTGCCCCATGCTGAGTAACTACTTTTTAAAGCCTAAATGTGAACAAAATAGCCATTTTTACAGACTTTTTCTCCTACTCAGAAGATTCTATTTTGACCAATGTCAGGCATTAAAAGGACTCTAAACACACTTATTTTAGTTCCAAAAGTGATAATTCACATGCAATAGTCATTTACAGTCAAAAAATTAAACATTAAAAAATTACCATTTCTGACCATCTGGAGAAAGTTCGACAGGTCAGGGGTCATCGTTTTTCATGAGAAATTAGATTTTTTTGACTGTAGAAAAATTGATTCAAAATGTCATTTGGATTGTGCCTCATGTTGAAAAACTACTTTTTAAAGCCTCAATGTGACCAAAAGTGCCATTTTTACAGACTTTTTCTCCATCTCAGAAACTTCTATTTCGTCCAATTTCAGGCATTAAAATGACTCTAAACACACTTATTTTAGTTCCAAAAGTGATAATTCACATGCAATAGTCATTTGCAGTCAAAAAATTAAACATAAAAAAAATACCATTTCTGACCATCCGGAGAAAGTTCGACAGGTCACGGGTCATCGTTTTTCATCAGACAATTGATTTTTTGGAGTGTAGAAAAATTGATTCACAATGTTATTTGGATTGTGCCTCATGTTGAAAAACTACTTTTTAACGCCTCAATGTGATCAAAATTGCCATTTTTAAATACTTTTTCTCCTACTCAGAAGCTTCTATTTCGACCAATTTCAGGCATTAAAATGACTCTAAACACACTTATTTTAGTTCCAAAAGTGATAATTCACATGCAATAGTCATTTACAGTCAAAAAATTAAACATTAAAAAATTAACATTTCTTACCATCTGGAGAAAGTTCGACAGGTCACGGGTCATCGTTTTTCATGAGAAATTTGATTTTTTTAAATGTAGAAAAATTGATTCAAAATGTCATTTGGATTGTGCCTCATGTTGAAAAACTACTTTTTAAAGCCTCAATGTGATCAAAATTGCCATTTTTAAATACTTTTTCTCCTACTCAGAAGCTTCCATTTCGACCAATTTCAGGCATTAAAATGACTCTAAGCACACCTATTTTAGTTCCAAAAGTCATAATTCACATGCAATAGTCATTTACAGTCAAAAAATTAAACATCAAAAAATTACCGTTTCTTACCATCTGGAGAAAGTTCGACAGGTCACGGGTCATCGTTTTTCATGAGAAATTTGATTTTTTGGACTGTAGAAAAATTGATTCAAAATTTCATTTGGATTGTGCCTCATGTTGAAGAACTACTTTTTAAAGCCTCAATGTGATCAAAATTGCCATTTTTACAGACTTTTTCTCCTACTCAGAAGCTTCTATTTCGACCAATTTCAGGCATTAAAAGGACTCTAAACACACTTATTTCAGTTCCAAAAGTGATAATTCACATGCAATAGTCATTTACAGTCAAAAAATTAAACATTAAAAAATTACCATTTCTTACCATCTGGAGAAAGTTCGACAGGTCACGGGTCATCGTTTTTCATGAGAAATTTGATTTTTTGGACTGTAGAAAAATTGATTCAAAATGTCATTTGGATTGTGCCTCATGTTGAATAACTACCTTTTAAAGCCTCAATGTGATCAAAATTGCCATTTTTAAATACTTTTTCTCCTACTCAGAAGCTTCTATTTCGACCAATTTAAGGCATTAAAATGACTCTAAGCACACCTATTTCAGTTCCAAAAGTCATAATTCACATGCAATAGTCATTTACAGTCAAAAAATTACACATTAAAAAATTACCATTTCTTACCATCTGGAGAAAGTTCGACAGGTCACGGGTCATCGTTTTTCATGAGAAATTTGATTTTTTGGACTGTAGAAAAATTGATTCAAAATGTCATTTGGATTTTGCCTCAAGTTGAATAACAACTTTTTAAAGCCTCAATGTGATCAAAATTACCATTTTAAATAATTTTTCTCCTACTCAGAAGCTTCTATTTCGACCAATTTCAGGCATTAAAATGACTCTAAACACACCTATTTTAGTTCCAAAAGTGATAATTCACATGCAATAGTCATTTGCAGTCAAAAAATTAAACATAAAAAAATTTACCATTTCTGACCATCCGGAGAAAGTTCGACAGGTCACGGGTCATCGTTTTTCATCAGAAATTAGATTTTTAGGACTGTAGAAAAATTGATTCAAAATGTCATTTGGATTGTGCCCCATGCTGAGTAACTACTTTTTAAAGCCTCAATGTGATCAAAATTACCATTTTAAATAATTTTTCTCCTACTCAGAAGCTTCTATTTCGACCAATTTCAGGCATTAAAATGACTCTAAACACACTTATTTTAGTTCCAAAAGTGATAATTCACATGCAATAGTCATTTGCAGTCAAAAAATTAAACATAAAAAAATTTACCATTTCTGACCATCCGGAGAAAGTTCGACAGGTCACTGGTCATCGTTTTTCATCAGAAATTAGATTTTTTGGACTGTAGAAAAATTTATTCAAAATGTCATTTGGATTGTGCCCCATGCTGAGTAACTACTTTTTAAAGCCTAAATGTGACCAAAATTGCCATTTTTAAATACTTTTTCTCCTACTCAGAAGCTTCTATTTCGACCAATTTAAGGCATTAAAATGACTCTAAACACACTGATTTTAGTTCCAAAAATGATAATTCACATGCAATAGTCATTTACAGTCAAACAATCAAACATTAAAAAATTACCATTTCTGACCATCTGGAGAAAGTTCGACAGGTCACGGGTCATCGTTTTTCATGAGAAATTTGATTTTTTGGACTGTAGAAAAATTGATTCAAAATGTCATTTGGATTGTGCCTCATGTTGAATAACTACCTTTTAAAGCCTCAATGTGATCAAAATTGCCATTTTTAAATACTTTTTCTCCTACTCAGAAGCTTCTATTTCGACCAATTTAAGGCATTAAAATGACTCTAAACACACTGATTTTAGTTCCAAAAATGATAATTCACATGCAATAGTCATTTACAGTCAAACAATCAAACATTAAAAAATTACCATTTCTGACCATCTGGAGAAAGTTCGACAGGTCACGGGTCATGGTTTTTCATGAGAAATTTGATTTTTTGGACCCTAGAAAAATGTATCCAAAATCTCATTTGGATTGTGCCTCATGTTAAATAACTACTTTTTAAAGCCTCAATGTGATCAAAATTGCCATTTTTAAATACTTTTTCTCCTACTCAGAAGCTTCTATTTCGACCAATTTCAGGCATTAAAATGACTCTAAACACACTTATATTAGTTCCAAAAGTGATAATTCATATGCAATAGTCATTTGCAGTCAAAAAATTAAACATAAAAAAAAAACATTTCTGACCATCCAGAGAAAGTTCAACAGGTCACGGGTCATCGTTTTTCATCAGAAATTAGATTTTTTGGACTGTAGCAAAATTGATTCAAAATGTCATTTGGATTGTGCCTCATGCTGAGTAACTACCTTTTAAAGCGCAAATGTGACCAAAATTGCCATTTTTACAGACTTTTTCTCCTACTCAGAAGCTTCTATTTCGACCAATTTCAGGCATTAAAATTACTCTAAACACACTTATCTTAGTTCCAAAAGTGATAATTCACATGCAATAGTCATTTACAGTCAAAAAATTAAACATTAAAAAATTCCCATTTCTGACCATCTGGAGAAAGTTCGACAGGTCACGGGTCATCGTTTTTCATCAGACAATTGATTTTTTGGAGTGTAGAAAAATTGATTCACAATGTTATTTGGATTGTGCCTCATGTTGAAAAACTACTTTTTAACGCCTCAATGTGATCAAAATTGCCATTTTTAAATACTTTTTCTCCTACTCAGAAGCTTCTATTTCGACCAATTTCAGGCATTAAAATGACTCTAAACACACTTATTTTAGTTCCAAAAGTGATAATTCACATGCAATAGTCATTTACAGTCAAAAAATTAAACATTAAAAAATTAACATTTCTGACCATCTGGAGAAAGTTCGACAGGTCAAGGGCCATCGTTTTTCATGAGAAATTAGATTTTTTGGACTGTAGAAAAATTGATTCAAAATGTCATTTGGATTTTGCCTCAAGTTGAATAACTACTTTTTAAAGCATCAATGTGATCAAAATTACCATTTTAAATACTTTTTCTCCTACTCAGAAGCTTCTATTTCGACCAATTTCAGGCATTAAAATGACTCTAAACACACTTATTTTAGTTCCAAAAGTGATAATTCACATGCAATAGTTATTTGCAGTCAAAAAATTAAACATAAAAAAATTACCATTTCTGACCATCCGGAGAAAGTTCAACAGGTCACGGGTCATCGTTTTTCATCAGAAATTAGATTTTTTGGACTGTAGAAAAATTGATTCAAAATGTCATTTGGATTGTGCCCCATGCTGAGTAACTACTTTTTAAAGCCTAAATGTGAACAAAATAGCCATTTTTACAGACTTTTTCTCCTACTCAGAAGATTCTATTTTGACCAATGTCAGGCATTAAAAGGACTCTAAACACACTTATTTTAGTTCCAAAAGTGATAATTCACATGCAATAGTCATTTACAGTCAAAAAATTAAACATTAAAAAATTACCATTTCTGACCATCTGGAGAAAGTTCGACAGGTCAGGGGTCATCGTTTTTCATGAGAAATTAGATTTTTTTGACTGTAGAAAAATTGATTCAAAATGTCATTTGGATTGTGCCTCATGTTGAAAAACTACTTTTTAAAGCCTCAATGTGACCAAAAGTGCCATTTTTACAGACTTTTTCTCCATCTCAGAAACTTCTATTTCGTCCAATTTCAGGCATTAAAATGACTCTAAACACACTTATTTTAGTTCCAAAAGTGATAATTCACATGCAATAGTCATTTGCAGTCAAAAAATTAAACATAAAAAAAATACCATTTCTGACCATCCGGAGAAAGTTCGACAGGTCACGGGTCATCGTTTTTCATCAGACAATTGATTTTTTGGAGTGTAGAAAAATTGATTCACAATGTTATTTGGATTGTGCCTCATGTTGAAAAACTACTTTTTAACGCCTCAATGTGATCAAAATTGCCATTTTTAAATACTTTTTCTCCTACTCAGAAGCTTCTATTTCGACCAATTTCAGGCATTAAAATGACTCTAAACACACTTATTTTAGTTCCAAAAGTGATAATTCACATGCAATAGTCATTTACAGTCAAAAAATTAAACATTAAAAAATTAACATTTCTTACCATCTGGAGAAAGTTCGACAGGTCACGGGTCATCGTTTTTCATGAGAAATTTGATTTTTTTAAATGTAGAAAAATTGATTCAAAATGTCATTTGGATTGTGCCTCATGTTGAAAAACTACTTTTTAAAGCCTCAATGTGATCAAAATTGCCATTTTTAAATACTTTTTCTCCTACTCAGAAGCTTCCATTTCGACCAATTTCAGGCATTAAAATGACTCTAAGCACACCTATTTTAGTTCCAAAAGTCATAATTCACATGCAATAGTCATTTACAGTCAAAAAATTAAACATCAAAAAATTACCGTTTCTTACCATCTGGAGAAAGTTCGACAGGTCACGGGTCATCGTTTTTCATGAGAAATTTGATTTTTTGGACTGTAGAAAAATTGATTCAAAATTTCATTTGGATTGTGCCTCATGTTGAAGAACTACTTTTTAAAGCCTCAATGTGATCAAAATTGCCATTTTTACAGACTTTTTCTCCTACTCAGAAGCTTCTATTTCGACCAATTTCAGGCATTAAAAGGACTCTAAACACACTTATTTCAGTTCCAAAAGTGATAATTCACATGCAATAGTCATTTACAGTCAAAAAATTAAACATTAAAAAATTACCATTTCTTACCATCTGGAGAAAGTTCGACAGGTCACGGGTCATCGTTTTTCATGAGAAATTTGATTTTTTGGACTGTAGAAAAATTGATTCAAAATGTCATTTGGATTGTGCCTCATGTTGAATAACTACCTTTTAAAGCCTCAATGTGATCAAAATTGCCATTTTTAAATACTTTTTCTCCTACTCAGAAGCTTCTATTTCGACCAATTTAAGGCATTAAAATGACTCTAAGCACACCTATTTCAGTTCCAAAAGTCATAATTCACATGCAATAGTCATTTACAGTCAAAAAATTACACATTAAAAAATTACCATTTCTTACCATCTGGAGAAAGTTCGACAGGTCACGGGTCATCGTTTTTCATGAGAAATTTGATTTTTTGGACTGTAGAAAAATTGATTCAAAATGTCATTTGGATTTTGCCTCAAGTTGAATAACTACTTTTTAAAGCCTCAATGTGATCAAAATTACCATTTTAAATAATTTTTCTCCTACTCAGAAGCTTCTATTTCGACCAATTTCAGGCATTAAAATGACTCTAAACACACCTATTTTAGTTCCAAAAGTGATAATTCACATGCAATAGTCATTTGCAGTCAAAAAATTAAACATAAAAAAATTTACCATTTCTGACCATCCGGAGAAAGTTCGACAGGTCACGGGTCATCGTTTTTCATCAGAAATTAGATTTTTAGGACTGTAGAAAAATTGATTCAAAATGTCATTTGGATTGTGCCCCATGCTGAGTAACTACTTTTTAAAGCCTCAATGTGATCAAAATTACCATTTTAAATAATTTTTCTCCTACTCAGAAGCTTCTATTTCGACCAATTTCAGGCATTAAAATGACTCTAAACACACTTATTTTAGTTCCAAAAGTGATAATTCACATGCAATAGTCATTTGCAGTCAAAAAATTAAACATAAAAAAATTTACCATTTCTGACCATCCGGAGAAAGTTCGACAGGTCACTGGTCATCGTTTTTCATCAGAAATTAGATTTTTTGGACTGTAGAAAAATTTATTCAAAATGTCATTTGGATTGTGCCCCATGCTGAGTAACTACTTTTTAAAGCCTAAATGTGACCAAAATTGCCATTTTTAAATACTTTTTCTCCTACTCAGAAGCTTCTATTTCGACCAATTTAAGGCATTAAAATGACTCTAAACACACTGATTTTAGTTCCAAAAATGATAATTCACATGCAATAGTCATTTACAGTCAAACAATCAAACATTAAAAAATTACCATTTCTGACCATCTGGAGAAAGTTCGACAGGTCACGGGTCATCGTTTTTCATGAGAAATTTGATTTTTTGGACTGTAGAAAAATTGATTCAAAATGTCATTTGGATTGTGCCTCATGTTGAATAACTACCTTTTAAAGCCTCAATGTGATCAAAATTGCCATTTTTAAATACTTTTTCTCCTACTCAGAAGCTTCTATTTCGACCAATTTAAGGCATTAAAATGACTCTAAACACACTGATTTTAGTTCCAAAAATGATAATTCACATGCAATAGTCATTTACAGTCAAACAATCAAACATTAAAAAATTACCATTTCTGACCATCTGGAGAAAGTTCGACAGGTCACGGGTCATGGTTTTTCATGAGAAATTTGATTTTTTGGACCCTAGAAAAATGTATCCAAAATCTCATTTGGATTGTGCCTCATGTTAAATAACTACTTTTTAAAGCCTCAATGTGATCAAAATTGCCATTTTTAAATACTTTTTCTCCTACTCAGAAGCTTCTATTTCGACCAATTTCAGGCATTAAAATGACTCTAAACACACTTATATTAGTTCCAAAAGTGATAATTCATATGCAATAGTCATTTGCAGTCAAAAAATTAAACATAAAAAAAAAACATTTCTGACCATCCAGAGAAAGTTCAACAGGTCACGGGTCATCGTTTTTCATCAGAAATTAGATTTTTTGGACTGTAGCAAAATTGATTCAAAATGTCATTTGGATTGTGCCTCATGCTGAGTAACTACCTTTTAAAGCGCAAATGTGACCAAAATTGCCATTTTTACAGACTTTTTCTCCTACTCAGAAGCTTCTATTTCGACCAATTTCAGGCATTAAAATTACTCTAAACACACTTATCTTAGTTCCAAAAGTGATAATTCACATGCAATAGTCATTTACAGTCAAAAAATTAAACATTAAAAAATTCCCATTTCTGACCATCTGGAGAAAGTTCGACAGGTCACGGGTCATCGTTTTTCATCAGACAATTGATTTTTTGGAGTGTAGAAAAATTGATTCACAATGTTATTTGGATTGTGCCTCATGTTGAAAAACTACTTTTTAACGCCTCAATGTGATCAAAATTGCCATTTTTAAATACTTTTTCTCCTACTCAGAAGCTTCTATTTCGACCAATTTCAGGCATTAAAATGACTCTAAACACACTTATTTTAGTTCCAAAAGTGATAATTCACATGCAATAGTCATTTACAGTCAAAAAATTAAACATTAAAAAATTAACATTTCTGACCATCTGGAGAAAGTTCGACAGGTCAAGGGCCATCGTTTTTCATGAGAAATTAGATTTTTTGGACTGTAGAAAAATTGATTCAAAATGTCATTTGGATTTTGCCTCAAGTTGAATAACTACTTTTTAAAGCATCAATGTGATCAAAATTACCATTTTAAATACTTTTTCTCCTACTCAGAAGCTTCTATTTCGACCAATTTCAGGCATTAAAATGACTCTAAACACACTTATTTTAGTTCCAAAAGTGATAATTCACATGCAATAGTTATTTGCAGTCAAAAAATTAAACATAAAAAAATTACCATTTCTGACCATCCGGAGAAAGTTCAACAGGTCACGGGTCATCGTTTTTCATCAGAAATTAGATTTTTTGGACTGTAGAAAAATTGATTCAAAATGTCATTTGGATTGTGCCCCATGCTGAGTAACTACTTTTTAAAGCCTAAATGTGAACAAAATAGCCATTTTTACAGACTTTTTCTCCTACTCAGAAGATTCTATTTTGACCAATGTCAGGCATTAAAAGGACTCTAAACACACTTATTTTAGTTCCAAAAGTGATAATTCACATGCAATAGTCATTTACAGTCAAAAAATTAAACATTAAAAAATTACCATTTCTGACCATCTGGAGAAAGTTCGACAGGTCAGGGGTCATCGTTTTTCATGAGAAATTAGATTTTTTTGACTGTAGAAAAATTGATTCAAAATGTCATTTGGATTGTGCCTCATGTTGAAAAACTACTTTTTAAAGCCTCAATGTGACCAAAAGTGCCATTTTTACAGACTTTTTCTCCATCTCAGAAACTTCTATTTCGTCCAATTTCAGGCATTAAAATGACTCTAAACACACTTATTTTAGTTCCAAAAGTGATAATTCACATGCAATAGTCATTTGCAGTCAAAAAATTAAACATAAAAAAAATACCATTTCTGACCATCCGGAGAAAGTTCGACAGGTCACGGGTCATCGTTTTTCATCAGACAATTGATTTTTTGGAGTGTAGAAAAATTGATTCACAATGTTATTTGGATTGTGCCTCATGTTGAAAAACTACTTTTTAACGCCTCAATGTGATCAAAATTGCCATTTTTAAATACTTTTTCTCCTACTCAGAAGCTTCTATTTCGACCAATTTCAGGCATTAAAATGACTCTAAACACACTTATTTTAGTTCCAAAAGTGATAATTCACATGCAATAGTCATTTACAGTCAAAAAATTAAACATTAAAAAATTAACATTTCTTACCATCTGGAGAAAGTTCGACAGGTCACGGGTCATCGTTTTTCATGAGAAATTTGATTTTTTTAAATGTAGAAAAATTGATTCAAAATGTCATTTGGATTGTGCCTCATGTTGAAAAACTACTTTTTAAAGCCTCAATGTGATCAAAATTGCCATTTTTAAATACTTTTTCTCCTACTCAGAAGCTTCCATTTCGACCAATTTCAGGCATTAAAATGACTCTAAGCACACCTATTTTAGTTCCAAAAGTCATAATTCACATGCAATAGTCATTTACAGTCAAAAAATTAAACATCAAAAAATTACCGTTTCTTACCATCTGGAGAAAGTTCGACAGGTCACGGGTCATCGTTTTTCATGAGAAATTTGATTTTTTGGACTGTAGAAAAATTGATTCAAAATTTCATTTGGATTGTGCCTCATGTTGAATAACTACCTTTTAAAGCCTCAATGTGATCAAAATTGCCATTTTTAAATACTTTTTCTCCTACTCAGAAGCTTCGATTTCGACCAATTTAAGGCATTAAAATGACTCTAAACACACTTATTTTAGTTCCAAAAGTGATAATTGACATGCAATTGTCATTTACAGTCAAAAAATTAAACATTAAAAAATTACCATTTCTGACCATCTGGAGAAAGTTCGACAGGTCACGGGCCATCGTTTTTCATGAGAAATTAGATTTTTTGGACTGTAGAAAAATTGATTCAAAATGTCATTTGGATTTTGCCTCAAGTTGAATAACTACTTTTTAAAGCATCAATGTGATCAAAATTACCATTTTAAATACTTTTTCTCCTACTCAGAAGCTTCTATTTCGTCCAATTTCAGGCATTAAAATGACTCTAAACACACTTATTTTAGTTCCAAAAGTGATAATTGACATGCAATTGTCATTTACAGTCAAAAAATTAAACATTAAAAAATTACCATTTCTGACCATCTGGAGAAAGTTCGACAGGTCACGGGCCATCGTTTTTCATGAGAAATTAGATGTTTTGGACTGTAGAAAAATTGATTCAAAATGTCATTTGGATTTTGCCTCAAGTTGAATAACTACTTTTTAAAGCCTCAATGTGATCAAAATTACCATTTTAAATAATTTTTCTCCTACTCAGAAGCTTCTATTTCGACCAATTTCAGGCATTAAAATGACTCTAAACACACTTATTTTAGTTCCAAAAGTGATAATTCACATGCAATAGTTATTTGCAGTCAAAAAATTAAACATAAAAAAATTACCATTTCTGACCATCCGGAGAAAGTTCAACAGGTCACGGGTCATCGTTTTTCATCAGAAATTAGATTTTTTGGACTGTAGAAAAATTGATTCAAAATGTCATTTGGATTGTGCCCCATGCTGAGTAACTACTTTTTAAAGCCTAAATGTGAACAAAATAGCCATTTTTACAGACTTTTTCTCCTACTCAGAAGATTCTATTTTGACCAATGTCAGGCATTAAAAGGACTCTAAACACACTTATTTTAGTTCCAAAAGTGATAATTCACATGCAATAGTCATTTACAGTCAAAAAATTAAACATTAAAAAATTACCATTTCTGACCATCTGGAGAAAGTTCGACAGGTCAGGGGTCATCGTTTTTCATGAGAAATTAGATTTTTTTGACTGTAGAAAAATTGATTCAAAATGTCATTTGGATTGTGCCTCATGTTGAAAAACTACTTTTTAAAGCCTCAATGTGACCAAAAGTGCCATTTTTACAGACTTTTTCTCCATCTCAGAAACTTCTATTTCGTCCAATTTCAGGCATTAAAATGACTCTAAACACACTTATTTTAGTTCCAAAAGTGATAATTCACATGCAATAGTCATTTGCAGTCAAAAAATTAAACATAAAAAAAATACCATTTCTGACCATCCGGAGAAAGTTCGACAGGTCACGGGTCATCGTTTTTCATGAGAAATTTGATTTTTTGGACTGTTGAAAAATTGATTCAAAATGTCATTTGGATTGTGCCTCATGTTGAAGAACTACTTTTTAAAGCCTCAATGTGATCAAAATTGCCATTTTTACAGACTTTTTCTCCTACTCAGAAGCTTCTATTTCGACCAATTTCAGGCATTAAAAGGACTCTAAACACACTTATTTCAGTTCCAAAAGTGATAATTCACATGCAATAGTCATTTACAGTCAAAAAATTAAACATTAAAAAATTACCATTTCTTACCATCTGGAGAAAGTTCGACAGGTCACGGGTCATCGTTTTTCATGAGAAATTTGATTTTTTGGACTGTAGAAAAATTGATTCAAAATGTCATTTGGATTGTGCCTCATGTTGAATAACTACCTTTTAAAGCCTCAATGTGATCAAAATTGCCATTTTTAAATACTTTTTCTCCTACTCAGAAGCTTCTATTTCGACCAATTTAAGGCATTAAAATGACTCTAAGCACACCTATTTCAGTTCCAAAAGTCATAATTCACATGCAATAGTCATTTACAGTCAAAAAATTACACATTAAAAAATTACCATTTCTTACCATCTGGAGAAAGTTCGACAGGTCACGGGTCATCGTTTTTCATGAGAAATTTGATTTTTTGGACTGTAGAAAAATTGATTCAAAATGTCATTTGGATTTTGCCTCAAGTTGAATAACTACTTTTTAAAGCCTCAATGTGATCAAAATTACCATTTTAAATAATTTTTCTCCTACTCAGAAGCTTCTATTTCGACCAATTTCAGGCATTAAAATGACTCTAAACACACCTATTTTAGTTCCAAAAGTGATAATTCACATGCAATAGTCATTTGCAGTCAAAAAATTAAACATAAAAAAATTTACCATTTCTGACCATCCGGAGAAAGTTCGACAGGTCACGGGTCATCGTTTTTCATCAGAAATTAGATTTTTAGGACTGTAGAAAAATTGATTCAAAATGTCATTTGGATTGTGCCCCATGCTGAGTAACTACTTTTTAAAGCCTCAATGTGATCAAAATTACCATTTTAAATAATTTTTCTCCTACTCAGAAGCTTCTATTTCGACCAATTTCAGGCATTAAAATGACTCTAAACACACTTATTTTAGTTCCAAAAGTGATAATTCACATGCAATAGTCATTTGCAGTCAAAAAATTAAACATAAAAAAATTTACCATTTCTGACCATCCGGAGAAAGTTCGACAGGTCACTGGTCATCGTTTTTCATCAGAAATTAGATTTTTTGGACTGTAGAAAAATTTATTCAAAATGTCATTTGGATTGTGCCCCATGCTGAGTAACTACTTTTTAAAGCCTAAATGTGACCAAAATTGCCATTTTTACAGACTTTTTCTCCTACTCAGAAGCTTCTATTTCGACCAATTTCAGGCATTAAAAGGACTCTAAACACACTTATTTAGTTCCAAAAGTGATAATTCACATGCAATAGTCATTTACAGTCAAAAAATTAAACATTAAAAAATTACCATTTCTGACCATCTGGAGAAAGTTCGACAGGTCACGGGTCATCGTTTTTCATGAGAAATTTGATTTTTTTGACTGTAGAAAAATTGATTCAAAATGTCATTTGGATTGTGCCTGATGTTGAAAAACTACTTTTTAAAGACTCAATGTGACCAAAAGTGCCATTTTTACAGACTTTTTCTCCATCTCAGAAACTTCTATTTCGTCCAATTTCAGGCATTAAAATGACTCTAAACACACTTATTTTAGTTCCAAAAATGGTAATTCACATGCAATAGTCATTTACAGTCAAACAATCAAACATTAAAAAATTACCATTTCTCACCATCTGGAGAAAGTTTGACAGGTCACGGGTCATGGTTTTTCATGAGAAATTTGATTTTTTGGACCCTAGAAAATGTATCCAAAATCTCATTTGGATTGTGCCTCATGTTAAATAACTACTTTTTAAAGCCTCAATGTGATCAAAATTGCCATTTTTAAATACTTTTTCTCCTACTCAGAAGCTTCTATTTCGTCCAATTTCAGGCATTAAAATGACTCTAAACACACTTATTTTAGTTCCAAAAGTGATAATTGACATGCAATTGTCATTTACAGTCAAAAAATTAAACTTTAAAAAATTACCATTTCTGACCATCTGGAGAAAGTTCGACAGGTCACGGGCCATCGTTTTTCATGAGAAATTAGATTTTTTGGACTGTAGAAAAATTGATTCAAAATGTCATTTGGATTTTGCCTCAAGTTGAATAACTACTTTTTAAAGCCTCAATGTGATCAAAATTACCATTTTAAATAATTTTTCTCCTACTCAGAAGCTTCTATTTCGACCAATTTCAGGCATTAAAATGACTCTAAACACACTTATTTTAGTTCCAAAAGTGATAATTCACATGCAATAGTTATTTGCAGTCAAAAAATTAAACATAAAAAAATTACCATTTCTGACCATCCGGAGAAAGTTCAACAGGTCACGGGTCATCGTTTTTCATCAGAAATTAGATGTTTTGGACTGTAGAAAAATTGATTCAAAATGTCATTTGGATTGTGCCCCATGCTGAGTAACTACTTTTTAAAGCCTAAATGTGAACAAAATAGCCATTTTTACAGACTTTTTCTCCTACTCAGAAGATTCTATTTTGACCAATGTCAGGCATTAAAAGGACTCTAAACACACTTATTTTAGTTCCAAAAGTGATAATTCACATGCAATAGTCATTTATAGTCAAAAAATTAAACATTAAAAAATTACCATTTCTGACCATCTGGAGAAAGTCCGACAGGTCAGGGGTCATCGTTTTTCATGAGAAATTTGATTTTTTTGACTGTAGAAAAATTGATTCAAAATGTCATTTGGATTGTGCCTCATGTTGAAAAACTACTTTTTAAAGCCTCAATGTGACCAAAAGTGCCATTTTTACAGACTTTTTCTCCATCTCAGAAACTTCTATTTCGTCCAATTTCAGGCATTAAAATGACTCTAAACACACTTATTTTAGTTCCAAAAGTGATAATTCACATGCAATAGTCATTTGCAGTCAAAAAATTAAACATAAAAAAAATACCATTTCTGACCATCCGGAGAAAGTTCGACAGGTCACGGGTCATCGTTTTTCATGAGAAATTTGATTTTTTGGACTGTTGAAAAATTGATTCAAAATGTCATTTGGATTGTGCCTCATGTTGAAGAACTACTTTTTAAAGCCTCAATGTGATCAAAATTGCCATTTTTACAGACTTTTTCTCCTACTCAGAAGCTTCTATTTCGACCAATTTCAGGCATTAAAAGGACTCTAAACACACTTATTTTAGTTCCAAAAGTGATAATTCACATGCAATAGTCATTTACAGTCAAAAAATTAAACATTAAAAAATTACCATTTCTTACCATCTGGAGAAAGTTCGACAGGTCACGGGTCATCGTTTTTCATGAGAAATTTGATTTTTTGGACTGTAGAAAAATTGATTCAAAATGTCATTTGGATTGTGCCTCATGTTGAATAACTACCTTTTAAAGCCTCAATGTGATCAAAATTGCCATTTTTAAATACTTTTTCTCCTACTCAGAAGCTTCTATTTCGACCAATTTAAGGCATTAAAATGACTCTAAACACACTGATTTTAGTTCCAAAAGTGATAATTCACATGCAATAGTCATTTACAGTCAAACAATCAAACATTAAAAAATTACCATTTCTGACCATCTGGAGAAAGTTCGACAGGTCACGGGTCATGGTTTTTCATGAGAAATTTGATTTTTTGGACCCTAGAAAAATGTATCCAAAATCTCATTTGGATTGTGCCTCATGTTAAATAACTACTTTTTAAAGCCTCAATGTGATCAAAATTGCCATTTTTAAATACTTTTTCTCCTACTCAGAAGCTTCTATTTCGACCAATTTCAGGCATTAAAATGACTCTAAACACAGTTATATTAGTTCCAAAAGTGATAATTCATATGCAATAGTCATTTGCAGTCAAAAAATTAAACATAAAAAAAAAACATTTCTGACCATCCAGAGAAAGTTCAACAGGTCACGAGTCATCGTTTTTCATCAGAAATTAGATTTTTTGGACTGTAGCAAAATTGATTCAAAATGTCATTTGGATTGTGCCTCATGCTGAGTAACTACCTTTTAAAGCGCAAATGTGACCAAAATTGCCATTTTTACAGACTTTTTCTCCTACTCAGAAGCTTCTATTTCGACCAATTTCAGGCATTAAAATTACTCTAAACACACTTATCTTAGTTCCAAAAGTGATAATTCACATGCAATAGTCATTTACAGTCAAAAAATTAAACATTAAAAAATTCCCATTTCTGACCATCTGGAGAAAGTTCGACAGGTCACGGGTCATCGTTTTTCATCAGACAATTGATTTTTTGGAGTGTAGAAAAATTGATTCACAATGTTATTTGGATTGTGCCTCATGTTGAAAAACTACTTTTTAACGCCTCAATGTGATCAAAATTGCCATTTTTAAATACTTTTTCTCCTACTCAGAAGCTTCTATTTCGACCAATTTCAGGCATTAAAATGACTCTAAACACACTTATTTTAGTTCCAAAAGTGATAATTCACATGCAATAGTCATTTACAGTCAAAAAATTAAACATTAAAAAATTAACATTTCTTACCATCTGGAGAAAGTTCGACAGGTCACGGGTCATCGTTTTTCATGAGAAATTTGATTTTTTGGACTGTAGAAAAATTGATTCAAAATTTCATTTGGATTGTGCCTCATGTTGAATAACTACCTTTTAAAGCCTCAATGTGATCAAAATTGCCATTTTTAAATACTTTTTCTCCTACTCAGAAGCTTCGATTTTGACCAATTTAAGGCATTAAAATGACTCTAAACACACTTATTTTAGTTCCAAAAGTGATAATTGACATGCAATTGTCATTTACAGTCAAAAAATTAAACATTAAAAAATTACCATTTCTGACCATCTGGAGAAAGTTCGACAGGTCACGGGCCATCGTTTTTCATGAGAAATTAGATTTTTTGGACTGTAGAAAAATTGATTCAAAATGTCATTTGGATTTTGCCTCAAGTTGAATAACTACTTTTTAAAGCATCAATGTGATCAAAATTACCATTTTAAATACTTTTTCTCCTACTCAGAAGCTTCTATTTCGTCCAATTTCAGGCATTAAAATGACTCTAAACACACTTATTTTAGTTCCAAAAGTGATAATTGACATGCAATTGTCATTTACAGTCAAAAAATTAAACATTAAAAAATTACCATTTCTGATCATCTGGAGAAAGTTCGACAGGTCACGGGCCATCGTTTTTCATGAGAAATTAGATTTTTTGGACTGTAGAAAAATTGATTCAAAATGTCATTTGGATTTTGCCTCAAGTTGAATAACTACTTTTTAAAGCCTCAATGTGATCAAAATTACCATTTTAAATAATTTTTCTCCTACTCAGAAGCTTCTATTTCGACCAATTTCAGGCATTAAAATGACTCTAAACACACTTATTTTAGTTCCAAAAGTGATAATTCACATGCAATAGTTATTTGCAGTCAAAAAATTAAACATAAAAAAATTACCATTTCTGACCATCCGGAGAAAGTTCAACAGGTCAGGGGTCATCGTTTTTCATCAGAAATTAGATTTTTTGGACTGTAGAAAAATTGATTCAAAATGTCATTTGGATTGTGCCCCATGCTGAGTAACTACTTTTTAAAGCCTAAATGTGAACAAAATAGCCATTTTTACAGACTTTTTCTCCTACTCAGAAGATTCTATTTTGACCAATGTCAGGCATTAAAAGGACTCTAAACACACTTATTTTAGTTCCAAAAGTGATAATTCACATGCAATAGTCATTTACAGTCAAAAAATTAAACATTAAAAAATTACCATTTCTGACCATCTGGAGAAAGTTCGACAGGTCAGGGGTCATCGTTTTTCATGAGAAATTTGATTTTTTTGACTGTAGAAAAATTGATTCAAAATGTCATTTGGATTGTGCCTCATGTTGAAAAACTACTTTTTAAAGCCTCAATGTGACCAAAAGTGCCATTTTTACAGACTTTTTCTCCATCTCAGAAACTTCTATTTCGTCCAATTTCAGGCATTAAAATGACTCTAAACACACTTATTTTAGTTCCAAAAGTGATAATTCACATGCAATAGTCATTTGCAGTCAAAAAATTAAACATAAAAAAAATACCATTTCTGACCATCCGGAGAAAGTTCGACAGGTCACGGGTCATCGTTTTTCATCAGACAATTGATTTTTTGGAGTGTAGAAAAATTGATTCACAATGTTATTTGGATTGTGCCTCATGTTGAAAAACTACTTTTTAACGCCTCAATGTGATCAAAATTGCCATTTTTAAATACTTTTTCTCCTACTCAGAAGCTTCTATTTCGACCAATTTCAGGCATTAAAATGACTCTAAACACACTTATTTTAGTTCCAAAAGTGATAATTCACATGCAATAGTCATTTACAGTCAAAAAATTAAACATTAAAAAATTAACATTTCTTACCATCTGGAGAAAGTTCGACAGGTCACGGGTCATCGTTTTTCATGAGAAATTTGATTTTTTTAAATGTAGAAAAATTGATTCAAAATGTCATTTGGATTGTGCCTCATGTTGAAAAACTACTTTTTAAAGCCTCAATGTGATCAAAATTGCCATTTTTAAATACTTTTTCTCCTACTCAGAAGCTTCCATTTCGACCAATTTCAGGCATTAAAATGACTCTAAGCACACCTATTTTAGTTCCAAAAGTCATAATTCACATGCAATAGTCATTTACAGTCAAAAAATTAAACATCAAAAAATTACCGTTTCTTACCATCTGGAGAAAGTTCGACAGGTCACGGGTCATCGTTTTTCATGAGAAATTTGATTTTTTGGACTGTAGAAAAATTGATTCAAAATTTCATTTGGATTGTGCCTCATGTTGAATAACTACCTTTTAAAGCCTCAATGTGATCAAAATTGCCATTTTTAAATACTTTTTCTCCTACTCAGAAGCTTCGATTTCGACCAATTTAAGGCATTAAAATGACTCTAAACACACTTATTTTAGTTCCAAAAGTGATAATTGACATGCAATTGTCATTTACAGTCAAAAAATTAAACATTAAAAAATTACCATTTCTGACCATCTGGAGAAAGTTCGACAGGTCACGGGCCATCGTTTTTCATGAGAAATTAGATTTTTTGGACTGTAGAAAAATTGATTCAAAATGTCATTTGGATTTTGCCTCAAGTTGAATAACTACTTTTTAAAGCATCAATGTGATCAAAATTACCATTTTAAATACTTTTTCTCCTACTCAGAAGCTTCTATTTCGTCCAATTTCAGGCATTAAAATGACTCTAAACACACTTATTTTAGTTCCAAAAGTGATAATTGACATGCAATTGTCATTTACAGTCAAAAAATTAAACATTAAAAAATTACCATTTCTGACCATCTGGAGAAAGTTCGACAGGTCACGGGCCATCGTTTTTCATGAGAAATTAGATTTTTTGGACTGTAGAAAAATTGATTCAAAATGTCATTTGGATTTTGCCTCAAGTTGAATAACTACTTTTTAAAGCCTCAATGTGATCAAAATTACCATTTTAAATAATTTTTCTCCTACTCAGAAGCTTCTATTTCGACCAATTTCAGGCATTAAAATGACTCTAAACACACTTATTTTAGTTCCAAAAGTGATAATTCACATGCAATAGTTATTTGCAGTCAAAAAATTAAACATAAAAAAATTACCATTTCTGACCATCCGGAGAAAGTTCAACAGGTCACGGGTCATCGTTTTTCATCAGAAATTAGATTTTTTGGACTGTAGAAAAATTGATTCAAAATGTCATTTGGATTGTGCCCCATGCTGAGTAACTACTTTTTAAAGCCTAAATGTGAACAAAATAGCCATTTTTACAGACTTTTTCTCCTACTCAGAAGATTCTATTTTGACCAATGTCAGGCATTAAAAGGACTCTAAACACACTTATTTTAGTTCCAAAAGTGATAATTCACATGCAATAGTCATTTACAGTCAAAAAATTAAACATTAAAAAATTACCATTTCTGACCATCTGGAGAAAGTTCGACAGGTCAGGGGTCATCGTTTTTCATGAGAAATTTGATTTTTTTGACTGTAGAAAAATTGATTCAAAATGTCATTTGGATTGTGCCTCATGTTGAAAAACTACTTTTTAAAGCCTCAATGTGACCAAAAGTGCCATTTTTACAGACTTTTTCTCCATCTCAGAAACTTCTATTTCGTCCAATTTCAGGCATTAAAATGACTCTAAACACACTTATTTTAGTTCCAAAAGTGATAATTCACATGCAATATTCATTTACAGTCAAACAATCAAACATTAAAAAAATACCTTTTCTGACCATCTGGAGAAAGTTCGACAGGTCACGGGTCATGGTTTTTCATGAGAAATTTGATTTTTTGGACCCTAGAAAAATGTATCCAAAATCTCATTTGGATTGTGCCTCATGTTAAATAACTACTTTTTAAAGCCTCAATGTGATCAAAATTGCCATTTTTAATACTTTTTCTCCTACTCAGAAGCTTCTATTTCGACCAATTTCAGGCATTAAAATGACTCTAAACACCCTTATATTAGTTCCAAAAGTGATAATTCATATGCAATAGTCATTTGCAGTCAAAAAATTAAACATAAAAAAAAAATATTTCTGACCATCCAGAGAAAGTTCAACAGGTCACGGGTCATCGTTTTTCATCAGAAATTAGATTTTTTGGACTGTAGCAAAATTGATTCAAAATGTCATTTGGATTGTGCCTCATGCTGAGTAACTACCTTTTAAAGCCCAAATGTGACCAAAATTGCCATTTTTACAGACTTTTTCTCCTACTCAGAAGCTTCTATTTCGACCAATTTCAGGCATTAAAATTACTCTAAACACACTTATCTTAGTTCCAAAAGTGATAATTCACATGCAATAGTCATTTGCAGTCAAAAAATTAAACATAAAAAAAATACCATTTCTGACCATCCGGAGAAAGTTCGACAGGTCACGGGTCATCGTTTTTCATCAGACAATTGATTTTTTGGAGTGTAGAAAAATTGATTCACAATGTTATTTGGATTGTGCCTCATGTTGAAAAACTACTTTTTAACGCCTCAATGTGATCAAAATTGCCATTTTTAAATACTTTTTCTCCTACTCAGAAGCTTCTATTTCGACCAATTTCAGGCATTAAAATGACTCTAAACACACTTATTTTAGTTCCAAAAGTGATAATTCACATGCAATAGTCATTTACAGTCAAAAAATTAAACATTAAAAAATTAACATTTCTTACCATCTGGAGAAAGTTCGACAGGTCACGGGTCATCGTTTTTCATGAGAAATTTGATTTTTTTAAATGTAGAAAAATTGATTCAAAATGTCATTTGGATTGTGCCTCATGTTGAAAAACTACTTTTTAAAGCCTCAATGTGATCAAAATTGCCATTTTTAAATACTTTTTCTCCTACTCAGAAGCTTCCATTTCGACCAATTTCAGGCATTAAAATGACTCTAAGCACACCTATTTTAGTTCCAAAAGTCATAATTCACATGCAATAGTCATTTACAGTCAAAAAATTAAACATCAAAAAATTACCGTTTCTTACCATCTGGAGAAAGTTCGACAGGTCACGGGTCATCGTTTTTCATGAGAAATTTGATTTTTTGGACTGTAGAAAAATTGATTCAAAATTTCATTTGGATTGTGCCTCATGTTGAATAACTACCTTTTAAAGCCTCAATGTGATCAAAATTGCCATTTTTAAATACTTTTTCTCCTACTCAGAAGCTTCGATTTCGACCAATTTAAGGCATTAAAATGACTCTAAACACACTTATTTTAGTTCCAAAAGTGATAATTGACATGCAATTGTCATTTACAGTCAAAAAATTAAACATTAAAAAATTACCATTTCTGACCATCTGGAGAAAGTTCGACAGGTCACGGGCCATCGTTTTTCATGAGAAATTAGATTTTTTGGACTGTAGAAAAATTGATTCAAAATGTCATTTGGATTTTGCCTCAAGTTGAATAACTACTTTTTAAAGCATCAATGTGATCAAAATTACCATTTTAAATACTTTTTCTCCTACTCAGAAGCTTCTATTTCGTCCAATTTCAGGCATTAAAATGACTCTAAACACACTTATTTTAGTTCCAAAAGTGATAATTGACATGCAATTGTCATTTACAGTCAAAAAATTAAACATTAAAAAATTACCATTTCTGACCATCTGGAGAAAGTTCGACAGGTCACGGGCCATCGTTTTTCATGAGAAATTAGATTTTTTGGACTGTAGAAAAATTGATTCAAAATGTCATTTGGATTTTGCCTCAAGTTGAATAACTACTTTTTAAAGCCTCAATGTGATCAAAATTACCATTTTAAATAATTTTTCTCCTACTCAGAAGCTTCTATTTCGACCAATTTCAGGCATTAAAATGACTCTAAACACACTTATTTTAGTTCCAAAAGTGATAATTCACATGCAATAGTTATTTGCAGTCAAAAAATTAAACATAAAAAAATTACCATTTCTGACCATCCGGAGAAAGTTCAACAGGTCACGGGTCATCGTTTTTCATCAGAAATTAGATTTTTTGGACTGTAGAAAAATTGATTCAAAATGTCATTTGGATTGTGCCCCATGCTGAGTAACTACTTTTTAAAGCCTAAATGTGAACAAAATAGCCATTTTTACAGACTTTTTCTCCTACTCAGAAGATTCTATTTTGACCAATGTCAGGCATTAAAAGGACTCTAAACACACTTATTTTAGTTCCAAAAGTGATAATTCACATGCAATAGTCATTTACAGTCAAAAAATTAAACATTAAAAAATTACCATTTCTGACCATCTGGAGAAAGTTCGACAGGTCAGGGGTCATCGTTTTTCATGAGAAATTTGATTTTTTTGACTGTAGAAAAATTGATTCAAAATGTCATTTGGATTGTGCCTCATGTTGAAAAACTACTTTTTAAAGCCTCAATGTGACCAAAAGTGCCATTTTTACAGACTTTTTCTCCATCTCAGAAACTTCTATTTCGTCCAATTTCAGGCATTAAAATGACTCTAAACACACTTATTTTAGTTCCAAAAGTGATAATTCACATGCAATATTCATTTACAGTCAAACAATCAAACATTAAAAAAATACCTTTTCTGACCATCTGGAGAAAGTTCGACAGGTCACGGGTCATGGTTTTTCATGAGAAATTTGATTTTTTGGACCCTAGAAAAATGTATCCAAAATCTCATTTGGATTGTGCCTCATGTTAAATAACTACTTTTTAAAGCCTCAATGTGATCAAAATTGCCATTTTTAATACTTTTTCTCCTACTCAGAAGCTTCTATTTCGACCAATTTCAGGCATTAAAATGACTCTAAACACCCTTATATTAGTTCCAAAAGTGATAATTCATATGCAATAGTCATTTGCAGTCAAAAAATTAAACATAAAAAAAAAATATTTCTGACCATCCAGAGAAAGTTCAACAGGTCACGGGTCATCGTTTTTCATCAGAAATTAGATTTTTTGGACTGTAGCAAAATTGATTCAAAATGTCATTTGGATTGTGCCTCATGCTGAGTAACTACCTTTTAAAGCCCAAATGTGACCAAAATTGCCATTTTTACAGACTTTTTCTCCTACTCAGAAGCTTCTATTTCGACCAATTTCAGGCATTAAAATTACTCTAAACACACTTATCTTAGTTCCAAAAGTGATAATTCACATGCAATAGTCATTTACAGTCAAAAAATTAAACATTAAAAAATTCCCATTTCTGACCATCTGGAGAAAGTTCGACAGGTCACGGGTCATCGTTTTTCATCAGACAATTGATTTTTTGGAGTGTAGAAAAATTGATTCAAAATGTCATTTGGATTGTGCCTCATGTTGAAAAACTACTTTTTAACGCCTCAATGTGATCAAAATTGCCATTTTTAAATACTTTTTCTCCTACTCGGAAGCTTCTATTTCGACCAATTTCAGGCATTAAAATGACTCTAAACACACTTATTTTAGTTCCAAAAGTGATAATTCACATGCAATAGTTATTTGCAGTCACAAAATTAAACATAAAAAAATTACCATTTCTGACCATCCGGAGAAAGTTCAACAGGTCATGGGTCATCGTTTTTCATCAGAAATTAGATTTTTTGGACTGTAGAAAAATTGATTCAAAATGTCATTTGGATTGTGCCCCATGCTGAGTAACTTCTTTTTAAAGCCTAAATGTGACCAAAATAGCCATTTTTACAGACTTTTTCTCCTACTCAGAAGCTTCTATTTTGACCAATGTCAGGCATTAAAAGGACTCTAAACACACTTATTTTAGTTCCAAAAGTGATAATTCACATGCAATAGTCATTTACAGTCAAAAAATTAAACATTAAAAAATTACCATTTCTGACCATCTGGAGAAAGTTCGACAGGTCAGGGGTCATCGTTTTTCATGAGAAATTTGATTTTTTTGACTGTAGAAAAATTGATTCAAAATGTCATTTGGATTGTGCCTCATGTTGAAAAACTACTTTTTAAAGCCTCAATGTGACCAAAAGTGCCATTTTTACAGACTTTTTCTCCATCTCAGAAACTTCTATTTCGTCCAATTTCAGGCATTAAAATGACTCTAAACACACTTATTTTAGTTCCAAAAGTGATAATTCACATGCAATATTCATTTACAGTCAAACAATCAAACATTAAAAAAATACCTTTTCTGACCATCTGGAGAAAGTTCGACAGGTCACGGGTCATGGTTTTTCATGAGAAATTTGATTTTTTGGACCCTAGAAAAATGTATCCAAAATCTCATTTGGATTGTGCCTCATGTTAAATAACTACTTTTTAAAGCCTCAATGTGATCAAAATTGCCATTTTTAATACTTTTTCTCCTACTCAGAAGCTTCTATTTCGACCAATTTCAGGCATTAAAATGACTCTAAACACACTTATATTAGTTCCAAAAGTGATAATTCATATGCAATAGTCATTTGCAGTCAAAAAATTAAACATAAAAAAAAAATATTTCTGACCATCCAGAGAAAGTTCAACAGGTCACGGGTCATCGTTTTTCATCAGAAATTAGATTTTTTGGACTGTAGCAAAATTGATTCAAAATGTCATTTGGATTGTGCCTCATGTTGAAAAACTACTTTTTAAAGCCTCAATGTGATCAAAATTGCCATTTTTAATACTTTTTCTCCTACTCAGAAGCTTCTATTTTGACCAATGTCAGGCATTAAAAGGACTCTAAACACACTTATTTTAGTTCCAAAAGTGATAATTCACATGCAATAGTCATTTACAGTCAAAAAATTAAACATTAAAAAATTACCATTTCTGACCATCTGGAGAAAGTTCGACAGGTCAGGGGTCATCGTTTTTCATGAGAAATTTGATTTTTTTGACTGTAGAAAAATTGATTCAAAATGTCATTTGGATTGTGCCTCATGTTGAAAAACTACTTTTTAAAGCCTCAATGTGACCAAAAGTGCCATTTTTACAGACTTTTTCTCCATCTCAGAAACTTCTATTTCGTCCAATTTCAGGCATTAAAATGACTCTAAACACACTTATTTTAGTTCCAAAAGTGATAATTCACATGCAATATTCATTTACAGTCAAACAATCAAACATTAAAAAAATACCTTTTCTGACCATCTGGAGAAAGTTCGACAGGTCACGGGTCATGGTTTTTCATGAGAAATTTGATTTTTTGGACCCTAGAAAAATGTATCCAAAATCTCATTTGGATTGTGCCTCATGTTAAATAACTACTTTTTAAAGCCTCAATGTGATCAAAATTGCCATTTTTAATACTTTTTCTCCTACTCAGAAGCTTCTATTTCGACCAATTTCAGGCATTAAAATGACTCTAAACACACTTATATTAGTTCCAAAAGTGATAATTCATATGCAATAGTCATTTGCAGTCAAAAAATTAAACATAAAAAAAAAATATTTCTGACCATCCAGAGAAAGTTCAACAGGTCACGGGTCATCGTTTTTCATCAGAAATTAGATTTTTTGGACTGTAGCAAAATTGATTCAAAATGTCATTTGGATTGTGCCTCATGCTGAGTAACTACCTTTTAAAGCCCAAATGTGACCAAAATTGCCATTTTTACAGACTTTTTCTCCTACTCAGAAGCTTCTATTTCGACCAATTTCAGGCATTAAAATTACTCTAAACACACTTATCTTAGTTCCAAAAGTGATAATTCACATGCAATAGTCATTTACAGTCAAAAAATTAAACATTAAAAAATTCCCATTTCTGACCATCTGGAGAAAGTTCGACAGGTCACGGGTCATCGTTTTTCATCAGACAATTGATTTTTTGGAGTGTAGAAAAATTGATTCAAAATGTCATTTGGATTGTGCCTCATGTTGAAAAACTACTTTTTAACGCCTCAATGTGATCAAAATTGCCATTTTTAAATACTTTTTCTCCTACTCGGAAGCTTCTATTTCGACCAATTTCAGGCATTAAAATGACTCTAAACACACTTATTTTAGTTCCAAAAGTGATAATTCACATGCAATAGTTATTTGCAGTCACAAAATTAAACATAAAAAAATTACCATTTCTGACCATCCGGAGAAAGTTCAACAGGTCACGGGTCATCGTTTTTCATCAGAAATTAGATTTTTTGGACTGTAGAAAAATTGATTCAAAATGTCATTTGGATTGTGCCCCATGCTGAGTAACTTCTTTTTAAAGCCTAAATGTGACCAAAATAGCCATTTTTACAGACTTTTTCTCCTACTCAGAAGCTTCTATTTTGACCAATGTCAGGCATTAAAAGGACTCTAAACACACTTATTTTAGTTCCAAAAGTGATAATTCACATGCAATAGTCATTTACAGTCAAAAAATTAAACATTAAAAAATTACCATTTCTGACCATCTGGAGAAAGTTCGACAGGTCAGGGGTCATCGTTTTTCATGAGAAATTTGATTTTTTTGACTGTAGAAACATTGATTCAAAATGTCATTTGGATTGTGCCTCATGTTGAAAAACTACTTTTTAAAGCCTCAATGTGACCAAAAGTGCCATTTTTACAGACTTTTTCTCCATCTCAGAAACTTCTATTTCGTCCAATTTCAGGCATTAAAATGACTCTAAACACACTTATTTTAGTTCCAAAAGTGATAATTCACATGCAATAGTCATTTGCAGTCAAAAAATTAAACATAAAAAAAATACCATTTCTGACCATCCGGAGAAAGTTCGACAGGTCACGGGTCATCGTTTTTCATGAGAAATTTGATTTTTTGGACTGTTGAAAAATTGATTCAAAATGTCATTTGGATTGTGCCTCATGTTGAAGAACTACTTTTTAAAGCCTCAATGTGATCAAAATTGCCATTTTTACAGACTTTTTCTCCTACTCAGAAGCTTCTATTTCGACCAATTTCAGGCATTAAAAGGACTCTAAACACACTTATTTCAGTTCCAAAAGTGATAATTCACATGCAATAGTCATTTACAGTCAAAAAATTAAACATTAAAAAATTACCATTTCTTACCATCTGGAGAAAGTTCGACAGGTCACGGGTCATCGTTTTTCATGAGAAATTTGATTTTTTGGACTGTAGAAAAATTGATTCAAAATGTCATTTGGATTGTGCCTCATGTTGAATAACTACCTTTTAAAGCCTCAATGTGATCAAAATTGCCATTTTTACAGACTTTTTCTCCTACTCAGAAGCTTCTATTTCGACCAATTTCAGGCATTAAAAGGACTCTAAACACACTTATTTTAGTTCAAAAAGTGATAATTCACATGCAATAGTCATTTACAGTCAAAAAATTAAACATTAAAAAATTACCATTTCTTACCATCTGGAGAAAGTTCGACAGGTCACGGGTCATCGTTTTTCATGAGAAATTTGATTTTTTGGACTGTAGAAAAATTGATTCAAAATGTCATTTGGATTGTGCCTCATGTTGAATATGATCAAAATTGCCATTTTTAAATACTTTTTCTCCTACTCAGAAGCTTCTATTTCGACCAATTTAAGGCATTAAAATGACTCTAAACACACTGATTTTAGTTCCAAAAATGATAATTCACATGCAATAGTCATTTACAGTCAAACAATCAAACATTAAAAAATTACCATTTCTGACCATCTGGAGAAAGTTCGACAGGTCACGGGTCATGGTTTTTCATGAGAAATTTGATTTTTTGGACCCTAGAAAAATGTATCCAAAATCTCATTTGGATTGTGCCTCATGTTAAATAACTACTTTTTAAAGCCTCAATGTGATCAAAATTGCCATTTTTAAATACTTTTTCTCCTACTCAGAAGCTTCTATTTCGACCAATTTCAGGCATTAAAATGACTCTAAACACACTTATATTAGTTCCAAAAGTGATAATTCATATGCAATAGTCATTTGCAGTCAAAAAATTAAACATAAAAAAAAAATATTTCTGACCATCCAGAGAAAGTTCAACAGGTCACGGGTCATCGTTTTTCATCAGAAACTAGATTTTTTGGACTGTAGCAAAATTGATTCAAAATGTCATTTGGATTGTGCCTCATGCTGAGTAACTACCTTTTAAAGCCCAAATGTGACCAGAATTGCCATTTTTACAGACTTTTTCTCCTACTCAGAAGCTTCTATTTCGACCAATTTCAGGCATTAAAATTACTCTAAACACACTTATCTTAGTTCCAAAAGTGATAATTCACATGCAATAGTCATTTACAGTCAAAAAATTAAACATTAAAAAATTCCCATTTCTGACCATCTGGAGAAAGTTCGACAGGTCACGGGTCATCGTTTTTCATCAGACAATTGATTTTTTGGAGTGTAGAAAAATTGATTCAAAATGTCATTTGGATTGTGCCTCATGTTGAAAAACTACTTTTTAACGCCTCAATGTGATCAAAATTGCCATTTTTAAATACTTTTTCTCCTACTCGGAAGCTTCTATTTCGACCAATTTCAGGCATTAAAATGACTCTAAACACACTTATTTTAGTTCCAAAAGTGATAATTCACATGCAATAGTTATTTGCAGTCACAAAATTAAACATAAAAAAATTACCATTTCTGACCATCCGGAGAAAGTTCAACAGGTCACGGGTCATCGTTTTTCATCAGAAATTAGATTTTTTGGACTGTAGAAAAATTGATTCAAAATGTCATTTGGATTGTGCCCCATGCTGAGTAACTTCTTTTTAAAGCCTAAATGTGACCAAAATAGCCATTTTTACAGACTTTTTCTCCTACTCAGAAGCTTCTATTTTGACCAATGTCAGGCATTAAAAGGACTCTAAACACACTTATTTTAGTTCCAAAAGTGATAATTCACATGCAATAGTCATTTACAGTCAAAAAATTAAACATTACAAAATTACCATTTCTGACCATCTGGAGAAAGTTCGACAGGTCACGGGTCATGGTTTTTCATGAGAAATTTGATTTTTTTGACCCTAGAAAAATGTATCCAAAATGTCATTTGGATTGTGCCTCATGTTGAAGAACTACTTTTTAAAGCCTCAATGTGATCAAAATTGCCATTTTTAAATACTTTTTCTCCTGCTCAGAAGCTTCATTTTCGACCAATTTCAGGCATTAAAATGACTCTAAACACACTTATTTTAGTTCCAAAAGTGATAATTCACATGCAATAGTCATTTACAGTCAAACAATCAAACATTAAAAAATTACCATTTCTGACCATCTGGAGAAAGTTCGATAGGTCACGGGTCATGGTTTTTCATGAGAAATTTGATTTTTTGGACCCTAGAAAAATGTATCCAAAATGTCATTTGGATTGTGCCTCATGTTGAAGAACTACTTTTTAAAGCCTCAATGTGATCAAAATTGCCATTTCAAATACTTTTTCTCCTACTCAGAAGCTTATATTTCGACCAATTTCAGGCATTAAAATGACTCTAAACACACTTATTTTAGTTCCAAAAGTGATAATTCACATGCAATAGTCATTTACAGTCAAAAAATTAAACATTAAAAAATTACCATTTCTGACCATCTGGAGAAAGTTCGACAGGTCACGGGCCATCGTTTTTCATGAGAAATTAGATTTTTTGGACTGTAGAAAAATTGATTCAAAATGTCATTTGGATTTTGCCTCAAGTTGAATAACTACTTTTTAAAGCATCAATGTGATCAAAATTACCATTTTAAATACTTTTTCTCCTACTCAGAAGCTTCTATTTCGTCCAATTTCAGGCATTAAAATGACTCTAAACACACTTATTTTAGTTCCAAAAGTGATAATTGACATGCAATTGTCATTTACAGTCAAAAAATTAAACATTAAAAAATTACCATTTCTGACCATCTGGAGAAAGTTCGACAGGTCACGGGCCATCGTTTTTCATGAGAAATTAGATTTTTTGGACTGTAGAAAAATTGATTCAAAATGTCATTTGGATTTTGCCTCAAGTTGAATAACTACTTTTTAAAGCCTCAATGTGATCAAAATTACCATTTTAAATAATTTTTCTCCTACTCAGAAGCTTCTATTTCGACCAATTTCAGGCATTAATATGACTCTAAACACACTTATTTTAGTTCCAAAAGTGATAATTCACATGCAATAGTTATTTGCAGTCAAAAAATTAAACATAAAAAAATTACCATTTCTGACCATCCGGAGAAAGTTCAACAGGTCACGGGTCATCGTTTTTCATCAGAAATTAGATTTTTTGGACTGTAGAAAAATTGATTCAAAATGTCATTTGGATTGTGCCCCATGCTGAGTAACTACTTTTTAAAGCCTAAATGTGAACTAAATAGCCATTTTTACAGACTTTTTCTCCTACTCAGAAGATTCTATTTTGACCAATGTCAGGCATTAAAAGGACTCTAAACACACTTATTTTAGTTCCAAAAGTGATAATTCACATGCAATAGTCATTTACAGTCAAAAAATTAAACATTAAAAAATTACCATTTCTGACCATCTGGAGAAAGTTCGACAGGTCAGGGGTCATCGTTTTTCATGAGAAATTTGATTTTTTTGACTGTAGAAAAATTGATTCAAAATGTCATTTGGATTGTGCCTCATGTTGAAAAACTACTTTTTAAAGCCTCAATGTGACCAAAAGTGCCATTTTTACAGACTTTTTCTCCATCTCAGAAACTTCTATTTCGTCCAATTTCAGGCATTAAAATGACTCTAAACACACTTATTTTAGTTCCAAAAGTGATAATTCACATGCAATAGTCATTTGCAGTCAAAAAATTAAACATAAAAAAAATACCATTTCTGACCATCCGGAGAAAGTTCGACAGGTCACGGGTCATCGTTTTTCATCAGACAATTGATTTTTTGGAGTGTAGAAAAATTGATTCACAATGTTATTTGGATTGTGCCTCATGTTGAAAAACTACTGTTTAACGCCTCAATGTGATCAAAATTGCCATTTTTAAATACTTTTTCTCCTACTCAGAAGCTTCTATTTCGACCAATTTCAGGCATTAAAATGACTCTAAACACACTTATTTTAGTTCCAAAAGTGATAATTCACATGCAATAGTCATTTACAGTCAAAAAATTAAACATTAAAAAATTAACATTTCTTACCATCTGGAGAAAGTTCGACAGGTCACGGGTCATCGTTTTTCATGAGAAATTTGATTTTTTTAAATGTAGAAAAATTGATTCAAAATGTCATTTGGATTGTGCCTCATGTTGAAAAACTACTTTTTAAAGCCTCAATGTGATCAAAATTGCCATTTTTAAATACTTTTTCTCCTACTCAGAAGCTTCCATTTCGACCAATTTCAGGCATTAAAATGACTCTAAGCACACCTATTTTAGTTCCAAAAGTCATAATTCACATGCAATAGTCATTTACAGTCAAAAAATTAAACATCAAAAAATTACCGTTTCTTACCATCTGGAGAAAGTTCGACAGGTCACGGGTCATCGTTTTTCATGAGAAATTTGATTTTTTGGACTGTAGAAAAATTGATTCAAAATTTCATTTGGATTGTGCCTCATGTTGAATAACTACCTTTTAAAGCCTTAATGTGATCAAAATTGCCATTTTTAAATACTTTTTCTCCTACTCAGAAGCTTCGATTTCGACCAATTTAAGGCATTAAAATGACTCTAAACACACCTATTTTAGTTCCAAAAGTGATAATTGACATGCAATTGTCATTTACAGTCAAAAAATTAAACATTAAAAAATTACCATTTCTGACCATCTGGAGAAAGTTCGACAGGTCACGGGCCATCGTTTTTCATGAGAAATTAGATTTTTTGGACTGTAGAAAAATTGATTCAAAATGTCATTTGGATTTTGCCTCAAGTTGAATAACTACTTTTTAAAGCATCAATGTGATCAAAATTACCATTTTAAATACTTTTTCTCCTACTCAGAAGCTTCTATTTCGTCCAATTTCAGGCATTAAAATGACTCTAAACACACTTATTTTAGTTCCAAAAGTGATAATTGACATGCAATTGTCATTTACAGTCAAAAAATTAAACATTAAAAAATTACCATTTCTGACCATCTGGAGAAAGTTCGACAGGTCACGGGCCATCGTTTTTCATGAGAAATTAGATTTTTTGGACTGTAGAAAAATTGATTCAAAATGTCATTTGGATTTTGCCTCAAGTTGAATAACTACTTTTTAAAGCCTCAATGTGATCAAAATTACCATTTTAAATAATTTTTCTCCTACTCAGAAGCTTCTATTTCGACCAATTTCAGGCATTAAAATGACTCTAAACACACTTATTTTAGTTCCAAAAGTGATAATTCACATGCAATAGTTATTTGCAGTCAAAAAATTAAACATAAAAAAATTACCATTTCTGACCATCCGGAGAAAGTTCAACAGGTCACGGGTCATCGTTTTTCATCAGAAATTAGATTTTTTGGACTGTAGAAAAATTGATTCAAAATGTCATTTGGATTGTGCCCCATGCTGAGTAACTACTTTTTAAAGCCTAAATGTGAACAAAATAGCCATTTTTACAGACTTTTTCTCCTACTCAGAAGATTCTATTTTGACCAATGTCAGGCATTAAAAGGACTCTAAACACACTTATTTTAGTTCCAAAAGTGATAATTCACATGCAATAGTCATTTACAGTCAAAAAATTAAACATTAAAAAATTACCATTTCTGACCATCTGGAGAAAGTTCGACAGGTCAGGGGTCATCGTTTTTCATGAGAAATTTGATTTTTTTGACTGTAGAAAAATTGATTCAAAATGTCATTTGGATTGTGCCTCATGTTGAAAAACTACTTTTTAAAGCCTCAATGTGACCAAAAGTGCCATTTTTACAGACTTTTTCTCCATCTCAGAAACTTCTATTTCGTCCAATTTCAGGCATTAAAATGACTCTAAACACACTTATTTTAGTTCCAAAAGTGATAATTCACATGCAATATTCATTTACAGTCAAACAATCAAACATTAAAAAAATACCTTTTCTGACCATCTGGAGAAAGTTCGACAGGTCACGGGTCATGGTTTTTCATGAGAAATTTGATTTTTTGGACCCTAGAAAAATGTATCCAAAATCTCATTTGGATTGTGCCTCATGTTAAATAACTACTTTTTAAAGCCTCAATGTGATCAAAATTGCCATTTTTAATACTTTTTCTCCTACTCAGAAGCTTCTATTTCGACCAATTTCAGGCATTAAAATGACTCTAAACACACTTATATTAGTTCCAAAAGTGATAATTCACATGCAATAGTCATTTACAGTCAAAAAATTAAACATTAAAAAATTACCATTTCTGACCATCTGGAGAAAGTTCGACAGGTCAGGGGTCATCGTTTTTCATGAGAAATTTGATTTTTTTGACTGTAGAAAAATTGATTCAAAATGTCATTTGGATTGTGCCTCATGTTGAAAAACTACTTTTTAAAGCCTCAATGTGACCAAAAGTGCCATTTTTACAGACTTTTTCTCCATCTCAGAAACTTCTATTTCGTCCAATTTCAGGCATTAAAATGACTCTAAACACACTTATTTTAGTTCCAAAAGTGATAATTCACATGCAATAGTCATTTGCAGTCAAAAAATTAAACATAAAAAAAATACCATTTCTGACCATCCGGAGAAAGTTCGACAGGTCACGGGTCATCGTTTTTCATGAGAAATTTGATTTTTTGGACTGTTGAAAAATTGATTCAAAATGTCATTTGGATTGTGCCTCATGTTGAAGAACTACTTTTTAAAGCCTCAATGTGATCAAAATTGCCATTTTTACAGACTTTTTCTCCTACTCAGAAGCTTCTATTTCGACCAATTTCAGGCATTAAAAGGACTCTAAACACACTTATTTCAGTTCCAAAAGTGATAATTCACATGCAATAGTCATTTACAGTCAAAAAATTAAACATTAAAAAATTACCATTTCTTACCATCTGGAGAAAGTTCGACAGGTCACGGGTCATCGTTTTTCATGAGAAATTTGATTTTTTGGACTGTAGAAAAATTGATTCAAAATGTCATTTGGATTGTGCCTCATGTTGAATAACTACCTTTTAAAGCCTCAATGTGATCAAAATTGCCATTTTTACAGACTTTTTCTCCTACTCAGAAGCTTCTATTTCGACCAATTTCAGGCATTAAAAGGACTCTAAACACACTTATTTTAGTTCAAAAAGTGATAATTCACATGCAATAGTCATTTACAGTCAAAAAATTAAACATTAAAAAATTACCATTTCTTACCATCTGGAGAAAGTTCGACAGGTCACGGGTCATCGTTTTTCATGAGAAATTTGATTTTTTGGACTGTAGAAAAATTGATTCAAAATGTCATTTGGATTGTGCCTCATGTTGAATATGATCAAAATTGCCATTTTTAAATACTTTTTCTCCTACTCAGAAGCTTCTATTTCGACCAATTTAAGGCATTAAAATGACTCTAAACACACTGATTTTAGTTCCAAAAATGATAATTCACATGCAATAGTCATTTACAGTCAAACAATCAAACATTAAAAAATTACCATTTCTGACCATCTGGAGAAAGTTCGACAGGTCACGGGTCATGGTTTTTCATGAGAAATTTGATTTTTTGGACCCTAGAAAAATGTATCCAAAATCTCATTTGGATTGTGCCTCATGTTAAATAACTACTTTTTAAAGCCTCAATGTGATCAAAATTGCCATTTTTAAATACTTTTTCTCCTACTCAGAAGCTTCTATTTCGACCAATTTCAGGCATTAAAATGACTCTAAACACACTTATATTAGTTCCAAAAGTGATAATTCATATGCAATAGTCATTTGCAGTCAAAAAATTAAACATAAAAAAAAAATATTTCTGACCATCCAGAGAAAGTTCAACAGGTCACGGGTCATCGTTTTTCATCAGAAATTAGATTTTTTGGACTGTAGCAAAATTGATTCAAAATGTCATTTGGATTGTGCCTCATGCTGAGTAACTACCTTTTAAAGCCCAAATGTGACCAGAATTGCCATTTTTACAGACTTTTTCTCCTACTCAGAAGCTTCTATTTCGACCAATTTCAGGCATTAAAATTACTCTAAACACACTTATCTTAGTTCCAAAAGTGATAATTCACATGCAATAGTCATTTACAGTCAAAAAATTAAACATTAAAAAATTCCCATTTCTGACCATCTGGAGAAAGTTCGACAGGTCACGGGTCATCGTTTTTCATCAGACAATTGATTTTTTGGAGTGTAGAAAAATTGATTCAAAATGTCATTTGGATTGTGCCTCATGTTGAAAAACTACTTTTTAACGCCTCAATGTGATCAAAATTGCCATTTTTAAATACTTTTTCTCCTACTCGGAAGCTTCTATTTCGACCAATTTCAGGCATTAAAATGACTCTAAACACACTTATTTTAGTTCCAAAAGTGATAATTCACATGCAATAGTTATTTGCAGTCACAAAATTAAACATAAAAAAATTACCATTTCTGACCATCCGGAGAAAGTTCAACAGGTCACGGGTCATCGTTTTTCATCAGAAATTAGATTTTTTGGACTGTAGAAAAATTGATTCAAAATGTCATTTGGATTGTGCCCCATGCTGAGTAACTTCTTTTTAAAGCCTAAATGTGACCAAAATAGCCATTTTTACAGACTTTTTCTCCTACTCAGAAGCTTCTATTTTGACCAATGTCAGGCATTAAAAGGACTCTAAACACACTTATTTTAGTTCCAAAAGTGATAATTCACATGCAATAGTCATTTACAGTCAAAAAATTAAACATTACAAAATTACCATTTCTGACCATCTGGAGAAAGTTCGACAGGTCACGGGTCATGGTTTTTCATGAGAAATTTGATTTTTTTGACCCTAGAAAAATGTATCCAAAATGTCATTTGGATTGTGCCTCATGTTGAAGAACTACTTTTTAAAGCCTCAATGTGATCAAAATTGCCATTTTTAAATACTTTTTCTCCTACTCAGAAGCTTCTTTTTCGACCAATTTCAGGCATTAAAATGACTCTAAACACACTTATTTTAGTTCCAAAAGTGATAATTCACATGCAATAGTCATTTACAGTCAAACAATCAAACATTAAAAAATTACCATTTCTGACCATCTGGAGAAAGTTCGAGAGGTCACGGGTCATGGTTTTTCATGAGAAATTTGATTTTTTGGACCCTAGAAAAATGAATCCAAAATGTCATTTGGATTGTGCCTCATGTTGAAGAACTACTTTTTAAAGCCTCAATGTGATCAAAATTGCCATTTCAAATACTTTTTCTCCTACTCAGAAGCTTATATTTCGACCAATTTCAGGCATTAAAATGACTCTAAACACACTTATTTTAGTTCCAAAAGTGATAATTCACATGCAATAGTCATTTACAGTCAAAAAATTAAACATTAAAAAATTACCATTTCTTACCATCTGGAGAAAGTTCGACAGGTCACGGGTCATCGTTTTTCATGAGAAATTTGATTTTTTGGACTGTAGAAAAATTGATTCAAAATGTCATTTGGATTGTGCCTCATGTTGAATAACTACCTTTTAAAGCCTCAATGTGATCAAAATTGCCATTTTTAAATACTTTTTCTCCTACTCAGAAGCTTCTATTTCGACCAATTTAAGGCATTAAAATGACTCTAAACACACTGATTTTAGTTCCAAAAATGATAATTCACATGCAATAGTCATTTACAGTCAAACAATCAAACATTAAAAAATTACCATTTCTGACCATCTGGAGAAAGTTCGACAGGTCACGGGTCATGGTTTTTCATGAGAAATTTGATTTTTTGGACCCTAGAAAAATGTATCCAAAATCTCATTTGGATTGTGCCTCATGTTAAATAACTACTTTTTAAAGCCTCAATGTGATCAAAATTGCCATTTTTAAATACTTTTTCTCCTACTCAGAAGCTTCTATTTCGACCAATTTCAGGCATTAAAATGACTCTAAACACACTTATATTAGTTCCAAAAGTGATAATTCATATGCAATAGTCATTTGCTGTCAAAAAATTAAACATAAAAAAAAAACATTTCTGACCATCCAGAGAAAGTTCAACAGGTCACGGGTCATCGTTTTTCATCAGAAATTAGATTTTTTGGACTGTAGCAAAATTGATTCAAAATGTCATTTGGATTGTGCCTCATGCTGAGTAACTACCTTTTAAAGCGCAAATGTGACCAAAATTGCCATTTTTACAGACTTTTTCTCCTACTCAGAAGCTTCTATTTCGACCAATTTCAGGCATTAAAATTACTCTAAACACACTTATCTTAGTTCCAAAAGTGATAATTCACATGCAATAGTCATTTACAGTCAAAAAATTAAACATTAAAAAATTCCCATTTCTGACCATCTGGAGAAAGTTCGACAGGTCACGGGTCATCGTTTTTCATCAGACAATTGATTTTTTGGAGTGTAGAAAAATTGATTCACAATGTTATTTGGATTGTGCCTCATGTTGAAAAACTACTTTTTAACGCCTCAATGTGATCAAAATTGCCATTTTTAAATACTTTTTCTCCTACTCAGAACCTTCTATTTCGACCAATTTCAGGCATTAAAATGACTCTAAACACACTTATTTAGTTCCAAAAGTGATAATTCATATGCAATAGTCATTTGCTGTCAAAAAATTAAACATAAAAAAAAAACATTTCTGACCATCCAGAGAAAGTTCAACAGGTCACGGGTCATCGTTTTTCATCAGAAATTAGATTTTTTGGACTGTAGCAAAATTGATTCAAAATGTCATTTGGATTGTGCCTCATGCTGAGTAACTACCTTTTAAAGCGCAAATGTGACCAAAATTGCCATTTTTACAGACTTTTTCTCCTACTCAGAAGCTTCTATTTCGACCAATTTCAGGCATTAAAATTACTCTAAACACACTTATCTTAGTTCCAAAAGTGATAATTCACATGCAATAGTCATTTACAGTCAAAAAATTAAACATTAAAAAATTCCCATTTCTGACCATCTGGAGAAAGTTCGACAGGTCACGGGTCATCGTTTTTCATCAGACAATTGATTTTTTGGAGTGTAGAAAAATTGATTCACAATGTTATTTGGATTGTGCCTCATGTTGAAAAACTACTTTTTAACGCCTCAATGTGATCAAAATTGCCATTTTTAAATACTTTTTCTCCTACTCAGAACCTTCTATTTCGACCAATTTCAGGCATTAAAATGACTCTAAACACACTTATTTTAGTTCCAAAAGTGATAATTCACATGCAATAGTCATTTACAGTCAAAAAATTAAACATTAAAAAATTAACATTTCTTACCATCTGGAGAAAGTTCGACAGGTCACGGGTCATCGTTTTTCATGAGAAATTTGATTTTTTTAAATGTAGAAAAATTGATTCAAAATGTCATTTGGATTGTGCCTCATGTTGAAAAACTACTTTTTAAAGCCTCAATGTGATCAAAATTGCCATTTTTAAATACTTTTTCTCCTACTCAGAAGCTTCCATTTCGACCAATTTCAGGCATTAAAATGACTCTAAGCACACCTATTTTAGTTCCAAAAGTCAAAATTTACATGCAATAGTCATTTACAGTCAAAAAATTAAACATCAAAAAATTACCATTTCTTACCATCTGGAGAAAGTTCGACAGGTCACGGGTCATCGTTTTTCATGAGAAATTTGATTTTTTGGACTGTAGAAAAATTGATTCAAAATTTCATTTGGATTGTGCCTCATGTTGAATAACTACCTTTTAAAGCCTCAATGTGATCAAAATTGCCATTTTTAAATACTTTTTCTCCTACTCAGAAGCTTCGATTTCGACCAATTTAAGGCATTAAAATGACTCTAAACACACTTATTTTAGTTCCAAAAGTGATAATTGACATGCAATTGTCATTTACAGTCAAAAAATTAAACATTAAAAAATTACCATTTCTGACCATCTGGAGAAAGTTCGACAGGTCACGGGCCATCGTTTTTCATGAGAAATTAGATTTTTTGGACTGTAGAAAAATTGATTCAAAATGTCATTTGGATTTTGCCTCAAGTTGAATAACTACTTTTTAAAGCATCAATGTGATCAAAATTACCATTTTAAATACTTTTTCTCCTACTCAGAAGTTTCTATTTCGACCAATTTCAGGCATTAAAATGACTCTAAACACACTTATTTTAGTTCCAAAAGTGATAATTCACATGCAATAGTTATTTGCAGTCAAAAAATTAAACATAAAAAAATTACCATTTCTGACCATCCGGAGAAAGTTCAACAGGTCACGGGTCATCGTTTTTCATCAGAAATTAGATTTTTTGGACTGTAGAAAAATTGATTCAAAATGTCATTTGGATTGTGCCCCATGCTGAGTAACTACTTTTTAAAGCCTAAATGTGAACAAAATAGCCATTTTTACAGACTTTTTCTCCTACTCAGAAGATTCTATTTTGACCAATGTCAGGCATTAAAAGGACTCTAAACACACTTATTTCAGTTCCAAAAGTGATAATTCACATGCAATAGTCATTTACAGTCAAAAAATTAAACATTAAAAAATTACCATTTCTGACCATCTGGAGAAAGTTCGACAGGTCAGGGGTCATCGTTTTTCATGAGAAATTAGATTTTTTTGACTGTAGAAAAATTGATTCAAAATGTCATTTGGATTGTGCCTCATGTTGAAAAACTACTTTTTAAAGCCTCAATGTGACCAAAAGTGCCATTTTTACAGACTTTTTCTCCATCTCAGAAACTTCTATTTCGTCCAATTTCAGGCATTAAAATGACTCTAAACACACTTATTTTAGTTCCAAAAGTGATAATTCACATGCAATAGTCATTTGCAGTCAAAAAATTAAACATAAAAAAAATACCATTTCTGACCATCCGGAGAAAGTTCGACAGGTCACGGGTCATCGTTTTTCATCAGACAATTGATTTTTTGGAGTGTAGAAAAATTGATTCACAATGTTATTTGGATTGTGCCTCATGTTGAAAAACTACTTTTTAACGCCTCAATGTGATCAAAATTGCCATTTTTAAATACTTTTTCTCCTACTCAGAAGCTTCTATTTCGACCAATTTCAGGCATTAAAATGACTCTAAACACACTTATTTTAGTTCCAAAAGTGATAATTCACATGCAATAGTCATTTACAGTCAAAAAATTAAACATTAAAAAATTAACATTTCTTACCATCTGGAGAAAGTTCGACAGGTCACGGGTCATCGTTTTTCATGAGAAATTTGATTTTTTTAAATGTAGAAAAATTGATTCAAAATGTCATTTGGATTGTGCCTCATGTTGAAAAACTACTTTTTAAAGCCTCAATGTGATCAAAATTGCCATTTTTAAATACTTTTTCTCCTACTCAGAAGCTTCCATTTCGACCAATTTCAGGCATTAAAATGACTCTAAGCACACCTATTTTAGTTCCAAAAGTCATAATTCACATGCAATAGTCATTTACAGTCAAAAAATTAAACATCAAAAAATTACCGTTTCTTACCATCTGGAGAAAGTTCGACAGGTCACGGGTCATCGTTTTTCATGAGAAATTTGATTTTTTGGACTGTAGAAAAATTGATTCAAAATTTCATTTGGATTGTGCCTCATGTTGAATAACTACCTTTTAAAGCCTCAATGTGATCAAAATTGCCATTTTTAAATACTTTTTCTCCTACTCAGAAGCTTCGATTTCGACCAATTTAAGGCATTAAAATGACTCTAAACACACTTATTTTAGTTCCAAAAGTGATAATTGACATGCAATTGTCATTTACAGTCAAAAAATTAAACATTAAAAAATTACCATTTCTGACCATCTGGAGAAAGTTCGACAGGTCACGGGCCATCGTTTTTCATGAGAAATTAGATTTTTTGGACTGTAGAAAAATTGATTCAAAATGTCATTTGGATTTTGCCTCAAGTTGAATAACTACTTTTTAAAGCATCAATGTGATCAAAATTACCATTTTAAATACTTTTTCTCCTACTCAGAAGCTTCTATTTCGTCCAATTTCAGGCATTAAAATGACTCTAAACACACTTATTTTAGTTCCAAAAGTGATAATTGACATGCAATTGTCATTTACAGTCAAAAAATTAAACATTAAAAAATTACCATTTCTGACCATCTGGAGAAAGTTCGACAGGTCACGGGCCATCGTTTTTCATGAGAAATTAGATTTTTTGGACTGTAGAAAAATTGATTCAAAATGTCATTTGGATTTTGCCTCAAGTTGAATAACTACTTTTTAAAGCCTCAATGTGATCAAAATTACCATTTTAAATAATTTTTCTCCTACTCAGAAGCTTCTATTTCGACCAATTTCAGTCATTAAAATGACTCTAAACACACTTATTTTAGTTCCAAAAGTGATAATTCACATGCAATAGTTATTTGCAGTCAAAAAATTAAACATAAAAAAATTACCATTTCTGACCATCCGGAGAAAGTTCAACAGGTCACGGGTCATCGTTTTTCATCAGAAATTAGATTTTTTGGACTGTAGAAAAATTGATTCAAAATGTCATTTGGATTGTGCCCCATGCTGAGTAACTACTTTTTAAAGCCTAAATGTGAACAAAATAGCCATTTTTACAGACTTTTTCTCCTACTCAGAAGATTCTATTTTGACCAATGTCAGGCATTAAAAGGACTCTAAACACACTTATTTTAGTTCCAAAAGTGATAATTCACATGCAATAGTCATTTACAGTCAAAAAATTAAACATTAAAAAATTACCATTTCTGACCATCTGGAGAAAGTTCGACAGGTCAGGGGTCATCGTTTTTCATGAGAAATTAGATTTTTTTGACTGTAGAAAAATTGATTCAAAATGTCATTTGGATTGTGCCTCATGTTGAAAAACTACTTTTTAAAGCCTCAATGTGACCAAAAGTGCCATTTTTACAGACTTTTTCTCCATCTCAGAAACTTCTATTTCGGCCAATTTCAGGCATTAAAATGACTCTAAACACACTTATTTTAGTTCCAAAAGTGATAATTCACATGCAATAGTCATTTGCAGTCAAAAAATTAAACATAAAAAAAATACCATTTCTGACCATCCGGAGAAAGTTCGACAGGTCACGGGTCATCGTTTTTCATGAGAAATTTGATTTTTTGGACTGTTGAAAAATTGATTCAAAATGTCATTTGGATTGTGCCTCATGTTGAAGAACTACTTTTTAAAGCCTCAATGTGATCAAAATTGCCATTTTTACAGACTTTTTCTCCTACTCAGAAGCTTCTATTTCGACCAATTTCAGGCATTAAAAGGACTCTAAACACACTTATTTCAGTTCCAAAAGTGATAATTCACATGCAATAGTCATTTACAGTCAAAAAATTAAACATTAAAAAATTACCATTTCTTACCATCTGGAGAAAGTTCGACAGGTCACGGGTCATCGTTTTTCATGAGAAATTTGATTTTTTGGACTGTAGAAAAATTGATTCAAAATGTCATTTGGATTGTGCCTCATGTTGAATAACTACCTTTTAAAGCCTCAATGTGATCAAAATTGCCATTTTTAAATACTTTTTCTCCTACTCAGAAGCTTCTATTTCGACCAATTTAAGGCATTAAAATGACTCTAAGCACACCTATTTCAGTTCCAAAAGTCATAATTCACATGCAATAGTCATTTACAGTCAAAAAATTACACATTAAAAAATTACCATTTCTTACCATCTGGAGAAAGTTCGACAGGTCACGGGTCATCGTTTTTCATGAGAAATTTGATTTTTTGGACTGTAGAAAAATTGATTCAAAATGTCATTTGGATTGTGCCTAATGTTGAATAACTACCTTTTAAAGCCTCAATGTGATCAAAATTGCCATTTTTAAATACTTTTTCTCCTACTCAGAAGCTTCGATTTCGACCAATTTAAGGCATTAAAATGACTCTAAACACACTTATTTTAGTTCCAAAAGTGATAATTGACATGCAATTGTCATTTACAGTCAAAAAATTAAACATTAAAAAATTACAATTTCTGACCATCTGGATAAAGTTCGACAGGTCACGGGCCATCGTTTTTCATGAGAAATTAGATTTTTTGGACTGTAGAAAAATTGATTCAAAATGTCATTTGGATTTTGCCTCAAGTTTAATAACTACTTTTTAAAGCCTCAATGTGATCAAAATTACCATTTTAAATAATTTTTCTCCTACTCAGAAGCTTCTATTTCGACCAATTTCAGGCATTAAAATGACTCTAAACACACCTATTTTAGTTCCAAAAGTGATAATTCACATGCAATAGTCATTTGCAGTCAAAAAATTAAACATAAAAAAATTTACCATTTCTGACCATCCGGAGAAAGTTCGACAGGTCACGGGTCATCGTTTTTCATCAGAAATTAGATTTTTAGGACTGTAGAAAAATTGATTCAAAATGTCATTTGGATTGTGCCCCATGCTGAGTAACTACTTTTTAAAGCCTCAATGTGATCAAAATTACCATTTTAAATAATTTTTCTCCTCAGAAGCTTCTATTTCGACCAATTTCAGGCATTAAAATGACTCTAAACACACTTATTTTAGTTCCAAAAGTGATAATTCACATGCAATAGTCATTTGCAGTCAAAAAATTAAACATAAAAAAATTTACCATTTCTGACCATCCGGAGAAAGTTCGACAGGTCACTGGTCATCGTTTTTCATCAGAAATTAGATTTTTTGGACTGTAGAAAAATGTATTCAAAATGTCATTTGGATTGTGCCCCATGCTGAGTAACTACTTTTTAAAGCCTAAATGTGACCAAAATTGCCATTTTTACAGACTTTTTCTCCTACTCAGAAGCTTCTATTTCGACCAATTTCAGGCATTAAAAGGACTCTAAACACACTTATTTAGTTCCAAAAGTGATAATTCACATGCAATAGTCATTTACAGTCAAAAAATTAAACATTAAAAAATTACCATTTCTGACCATCTGGAGAAAGTTCGACAGGTCACGGGTCATCGTTTTTCATGAGAAATTTGATTTTTTTGACTGTAGAAAAATTGATTCAAAATGTCATTTGGATTGTGCCTGATGTTGAAAAACTACTTTTTAAAGACTCAATGTGACCAAAAGTGCCATTTTTACAGACTTTTTCTCCATCTCAGAAACTTCTATTTCGTCCAATTTCAGGCATTAAAATGACTCTAAACACACTTATTTTAGTTCCAAAAATGGTAATTCACATGCAATAGTCATTTACAGTCAAACAATCAAACATTAAAAAATTACCATTTCTCACCATCTGGAGAAAGTTTGACAGGTCACGGGTCATGGTTTTTCATGAGAAATTTGATTTTTTGGACCCTAGAAAATGTATCCAAAATCTCATTTGGATTGTGCCTCATGTTAAATAACTACTTTTTAAAGCCTCAATGTGATCAAAATTGCCATTTTTAAATACTTTTTCTCCTACTCAGAAGCTTCTATTTCGTCCAATTTCAGGCATTAAAATGACTCTAAACACACTTATTTTAGTTCCAAAAGTGATAATTGACATGCAATTGTCATTTACAGTCAAAAAATTAAACATTAAAAAATTACCATTTCTGACCATCTGGAGAAAGTTCGACAGGTCACGGGCCATCGTTTTTCATGAGAAATTAGATTTTTTGGACTGTAGAAAAATTGATTCAAAATGTCATTTGGATTTTGCCTCAAGTTGAATAACTACTTTTTAAAGCCTCAATGTGATCAAAATTACCATTTTAAATAATTTTTCTCCTACTCAGAAGCTTCTATTTCGACCAATTTCAGGCATTAAAATGACTCTAAACACACTTATTTTAGTTCCAAAAGTGATAATTCACATGCAATAGTTATTTGCAGTCAAAAAATTAAACATAAAAAAATTACCATTTCTGACCATCCGGAGAAAGTTCAACAGGTCACGGGTCATCGTTTTTCATCAGAAATTAGATTTTTTAGACTGTAGAAAAATTGATTCAAAATGTCATTTGGATTGTGCCCCATGCTGAGTAACTACTTTTTAAAGCCTAAATGTGAACAAAATAGCCATTTTTACAGACTTTTTCTCCTACTCAGAAGATTCTATTTTGACCAATGTCAGGCATTAAAAGGACTCTAAACACACTTATTTTAGTTCCAAAAGTGATAATTCACATGCAATAGTCATTTACAGTCAAAAAATTAAACATTAAAAAATTACCATTTCTGACCATCTGGAGAAAGTTCGACAGGTCAGGGGTCATCGTTTTTCATGAGAAATTTGATTTTTTTGACTGTAGAAAAATTGATTCAAAATGTCATTTGGATTGTGCCTCATGTTGAAGAACTACTTTTTAAAGCCTCAATGTGACCAAAAGTGCCATTTTTACAGACTTTTTCTCCATCTCAGAAACTTCTATTTCGTCCAATTTCAGGCATTAAAATGACTCTAAACACACTTATTTTAGTTCCAAAAGTGATAATTCACATGCAATAGTCATTTGCAGTCAAAAAATTAAACATAAAAAAAATACCATTTCTGACCATCCGGAGAAAGTTCGACAGGTCACGGGTCATCGTTTTTCATGAGAAATTTGATTTTTTGGACTGTTGAAAAATTGATTCAAAATGTCATTTGGATTGTGCCTCATGTTGAAGAACTACTTTTTAAAGCCTCAATGTGATCAAAATTGCCATTTTTACAGACTTTTTCTCCTACTCAGAAGCTTCTATTTCGACCAATTTCAGGCATTAAAAGGACTCTAAACACACTTATTTTAGTTCCAAAAGTGATAATTCACATGCAATAGTCATTTACAGTCAAAAAATTAAACATTAAAAAATTACCATTTCTTACCATCTGGAGAAAGTTCGACAGGTCACGGGTCATCGTTTTTCATGAGAAATTTGATTTTTTGGACTGTAGAAAAATTGATTCAAAATGTCATTTGGATTGTGCCTCATGTTGAATAACTACCTTTTAAAGCCTCAATGTGATCAAAATTGCCATTTTTAAATACTTTTTCTCCTACTCAGAAGCTTCTATTTCGACCAATTTAAGGCATTAAAATGACTCTAAACACACTGATTTTAGTTCCAAAAATGATAATTCACATGCAATAGTCATTTACAGTCAAACAATCAAACATTAAAAAATTACCATTTCTGACCATCTGGAGAAAGTTCGACAGGTCACGGGTCATGGTTTTTCATGAGAAATTTGATTTTTTGGACCCTAGAAAAATGTATCCAAAATCTCATTTGGATTGTGCCTCATGTTAAATAACTACTTTTTAAAGCCTCAATGTGATCAAAATTGCCATTTTTAAATACTTTTTCTCCTACTCAGAAGCTTCTATTTCGACCAATTTCAGGCATTAAAATGACTCTAAACACACTTATATTAGTTCCAAAAGTGATAATTCATATGCAATAGTCATTTGCAGTCAAAAAATTAAACATAAAAAAAACATTTCTGACCATCCAGAGAAAGTTCAACAGGTCACGGGTCATCGTTTTTCATCAGAAATTAGATTTTTTGGACTGTAGCAAAATTGATTCAAAATGTCATTTGGATTGTGCCTCATGCTGAGTAACTACCTTTTAAAGCCCAAATGTGACCAGAATTGCCATTTTTACAGACTTTTTCTCCTACTCAGAAGCTTCTATTTCGACCAATTTCAGGCATTAAAATTACTCTAAACACACTTATCTTAGTTCCAAAAGTGATAATTCACATGCAATAGTCATTTACAGTCAAAAAATTAAACATTAAAAAATTCCCATTTCTGACCATCTGGAGAAAGTTCGACAGGTCACGGGTCATCGTTTTTCATCAGACAATTGATTTTTTGGAGTGTAGAAAAATTGATTCACAATGTTATTTGGATTGTGCCTCATGTTGAAAAACTACTTTTTAACGCCTCAATGTGATCAAAATTGCCATTTTTAAATACTTTTTCTCCTACTCAGAAGCTTCTATTTCGACCAATTTCAGGCATTAAAATGACTCTAAACACACTTATTTTAGTTCCAAAAGTGATAATTCACATGCAATAGTCATTTACAGTCAAAAAATTAAACATTAAAAAATTAACATTTCTTACCATCTGGAGAAAGTTCGACAGGTCACGGGTCATCGTTTTTCATGAGAAATTTGATTTTTTGGACTGTAGAAAAATTGATTCAAAATTTCATTTGGATTGTGCCTCATGTTGAATAACTACCTTTTAAAGCCTCAATGTGATCAAAATTGCCATTTTTAATACTTTTTCTCCTACTCAGAAGCTTCTATTTCGTCCAATTTCAGGCATTAAAATGACTCTAAACACACTTATTTTAGTTCCAAAAGTGATAATTGACATGCAATTGTCATTTACAGTCAAAAAATTAAACATTAAAAAATTACCATTTCTGACCATCTGGAGAAAGTTCGACAGGTCACGGGCCATCGTTTTTCATGAGAAATTAGATTTTTTGGACTGTAGAAAAATTGATTCAAAATGTCATTTGGATTTTGCCTCAAGTTGAATAACTACTTTTTAAAGCCTCAATGTGATCAAAATTACCATTTTAAATAATTTTTCTCCTACTCAGAAGCTTCTATTTTGACCAATTTCAGGCATTAAAATGACTCTAAACACACTTATTTTAGTTCCAAAAGTGATAATTCACATGCAATAGTTATTTGCAGTCAAAAAATTAAACATAAAAAAATTACCATTTCTGACCATCCGGAGAAAGTTCAACAGGTCACGGGTCATCGTTTTTCATCAGAAATTAGATTTTTTGGACTGTAGAAAAATTGATTCAAAATGTCATTTGGATTGTGCCCCATGCTGAGTAACTACTTTTTAAAGCCTAAATGTGAACAAAATAGCCATTTTTACAGACTTTTTCTCCTACTCAGAAGATTCTATTTTGACCAATGTCAGGCATTAAAAGGACTCTAAACACACTTATTTTAGTTCCAAAAGTGATAATTCACATGCAATAGTCATTTACAGTCAAAAAATTAAACATTAAAAAATTACCATTTCTGACCATCTGGAGAAAGTTCGACAGGTCAGGGGTCATCGTTTTTCATGAGAAATTTGATTTTTTTGACTGTAGAAAAATTGATTCAAAATGTCATTTGGATTGTGCCTCATGTTGAAAAACTACTTTTTAAAGCCTCAATGTGACCAAAAGTGCCATTTTTACAGACTTTTTCTCCATCTCAGAAACTTCTATTTCGTCCAATTTCAGGCATTAAAATGACTCTAAACACACTTATTTTAGTTCCAAAAGTGATAATTCACATGCAATAGTCATTTGCAGTCAAAAAATTAAACATAAAAAAAATACCATTTCTGACCATCCGGAGAAAGTTCGACAGGTCACGGGTCATCGTTTTTCATCAGACAATTGATTTTTTGGAGTGTAGAAAAATTGATTCACAATGTTATTTGGATTGTGCCTCATGTTGAAAAACTACTTTTTAACGCCTCAATGTGATCAAAATTGCCATTTTTAAATACTTTTTCTCCTACTCAGAAGCTTCTATTTCGACCAATTTCAGGCATTAAAATGACTCTAAACACACTTATTTTAGTTCCAAAAGTGATAATTCACATGCAATAGTCATTTACAGTCAAAAAATTAAACATTAAAAAATTAACATTTCTTACCATCTGGAGAAAGTTCGACAGGTCACGAGTCATCGTTTTTCATGAGAAATTTGATTTTTTTAAATGTAGAAAAATTGATTCAAAATGTCATTTGGATTGTGCCTCATGTTGAAAAACTACTTTTTAAAGCCTCAATGTGATCAAAATTGCCATTTTTAAATACTTTTTCTCCTACTCAGAAGCTTCCATTTCGACCAATTTCAGGCATTAAAATGACTCTAAGCACACCTATTTTAGTTCCAAAAGTCATAATTCACATGCAATAGTCATTTACAGTCAAAAAATTAAACATCAAAAAATTACCGTTTCTTACCATCTGGAGAAAGTTCGACAGGTCACGGGTCATCGTTTTTCATGAGAAATTTGATTTTTTGGACTGTAGAAAAATTGATTCAAAATTTCATTTGGATTGTGCCTCATGTTGAATAACTACCTTTTAAAGCCTCAATGTGATCAAAATTGCCATTTTTAAATACTTTTTCTCCTACTCAGAAGCTTCGATTTCGACCAATTTAAGGCATTAAAATGACTCTAAACACACTTATTTTAGTTCCAAAAGTGATAATTCACATGCAATAGTCATTTACAGTCAAACAATCAAACATTAAAAAATTACCATTTCTCACCATCTGGAGAAAGTTTGACAGGTCACGGGTCATGGTTTTTCATGAGAAATTTGATTTTTTGGACCCTAGAAAATGTATCCAAAATCTCATTTGGATTGTGCCTCATGTTAAATAACTACTTTTTAAAGCCTCAATGTGATCAAAATTGCCATTTTTAAATACTTTTTCTCCTACTCAGAAGCTTCTATTTCGTCCAATTTCAGGCATTAAAATGACTCTAAACACACTTATTTTAGTTCCAAAAGTGATAATTGACATGCAATTGTCATTTACAGTCCAAAAATTAAACATTAAAAAATTACCATTTCTGACCATCTGGAGAAAGTTCGACAGGTCACGGGCCATCGTTTTTCATGAGAAATTAGATTTTTTGGACTGTAGAAAAATTGATTCAAAATGTCATTTGGATTTTGCCTCAAGTTGAATAACTACTTTTTAAAGCCTCAATGTGATCAAAATTACCATTTTAAATAATTTTTCTCCTACTCAGAAGCTTCTATTTCGACCAATTTCAGGGATTAAAATGACTCTAAACACACTTATTTTAGTTCCAAAAGTGATAATTCACATTCAATAGTTATTTGCAGTCAAAAAATTAAACATAAAAAAATTACCATTTCTGACCATCCGGAGAAAGTTCAACAGGTCACGGGTCATCGTTTTTCATCAGAAATTAGATTTTTTGGACTGTAGAAAAATTGATTCAAAATGTCATTTGGATTGTGCCCCATGCTGAGTAACTACTTTTTAAAGCCTAAATGTGAACAAAATAGCCATTTTTACAGACTTTTTCTCCTACTCAGAAGATTCTATTTTGACCAATGTCAGGCATTAAAAGGACTCTAAACACACTTATTTTAGTTCAAAAAGTGATAATTCACATGCAATAGTCATTTACAGTCAAAAAATTAAACATTAAAAAATTACCATTTCTTACCATCTGGAGAAAGTTCGACAGGTCACGGGTCATCGTTTTTCATGAGAAATTTGATTTTTTGGACTGTAGAAAAATTGATTCAAAATGTCATTTGGATTGTGCCTCATGTTGAATATGATCAAAATTGCCATTTTTAAATACTTTTTCTCCTACTCAGAAGCTTCTATTTCGACCAATTTAAGGCATTAAAATGACTCTAAACACACTGATTTTAGTTCCAAAAATGATAATTCACATGCAATAGTCATTTACAGTCAAACAATCAAACATTAAAAAATTACCATTTCTGACCATCTGGAGAAAGTTCGACAGGTCACGGGTCATGGTTTTTCATGAGAAATTTGATTTTTTGGACCCTAGAAAAATGTATCCAAAATCTCATTTGGATTGTGCCTCATGTTAAATAACTACTTTTTAAAGCCTCAATGTGATCAAAATTGCCATTTTTAAATACTTTTTCTCCTACTCAGAAGCTTCTATTTCGACCAATTTCAGGCATTAAAATGACTCTAAACACACTTATATTAGTTCCAAAAGTGATAATTCATATGCAATAGTCATTTGCAGTCAAAAAATTAAACATAAAAAAAAAATATTTCTGACCATCCAGAGAAAGTTCAACAGGTCACGGGTCATCGTTTTTCATCAGAAATTAGATTTTTTGGACTGTAGCAAAATTGATTCAAAATGTCATTTGGATTGTGCCTCATGCTGAGTAACTACCTTTTAAAGCCCAAATGTGACCAGAATTGCCATTTTTACAGACTTTTTCTCCTACTCAGAAGCTTCTATTTCGACCAATTTCAGGCATTAAAATTACTCTAAACACACTTATCTTAGTTCCAAAAGTGATAATTCACATGCAATAGTCATTTACAGTCAAAAAATTAAACATTAAAAAATTCCCATTTCTGACCATCTGGAGAAAGTTCGACAGGTCACGGGTCATCGTTTTTCATCAGACAATTGATTTTTTGGAGTGTAGAAAAATTGATTCAAAATGTCATTTGGATTGTGCCTCATGTTGAAAAACTACTTTTTAACGCCTCAATGTGATCAAAATTGCCATTTTTAAATACTTTTTCTCCTACTCGGAAGCTTCTATTTCGACCAATTTCAGGCATTAAAATGACTCTAAACACACTTATTTTAGTTCCAAAAGTGATAATTCACATGCAATAGTTATTTGCAGTCACAAAATTAAACATAAAAAAATTACCATTTCTGACCATCCGGAGAAAGTTCAACAGGTCACGGGTCATCGTTTTTCATCAGAAATTAGATTTTTTGGACTGTAGAAAAATTGATTCAAAATGTCATTTGGATTGTGCCCCATGCTGAGTAACTTCTTTTTAAAGCCTAAATGTGACCAAAATAGCCATTTTTACAGACTTTTTCTCCTACTCAGAAGCTTCTATTTTGACCAATGTCAGGCATTAAAAGGACTCTAAACACACTTATTTTAGTTCCAAAAGTGATAATTCACATGCAATAGTCATTTACAGTCAAAAAATTAAACATTACAAAATTACCATTTCTGACCATCTGGAGAAAGTTCGACAGGTCACGGGTCATGGTTTTTCATGAGAAATTTGATTTTTTTGACCCTAGAAAAATGTATCCAAAATGTCATTTGGATTGTGCCTCATGTTGAAGAACTACTTTTTAAAGCCTCAATGTGATCAAAATTGCCATTTTTAAATACTTTTTCTCCTACTCAGAAGCTTCTTTTTCGACCAATTTCAGGCATTAAAATGACTCTAAACACATTTATTTTAGTTCCAAAAGTGATAATTCACATGCAATAGTCATTTACAGTCAAACAATCAAACATTAAAAAATTACCATTTCTGACCATCTGGAGAAAGTTCGATAGGTCACGGGTCATGGTTTTTCATGAGAAATTTGATTTTTTGGACCCTAGAAAAATGAATCCAAAATGTCATTTGGATTGTGCCTCATGTTGAAGAACTACTTTTTAAAGCCTCAATGTGATCAAAATTGCCATTTCAAATACTTTTTCTCCTACTCAGAAGCTTATATTTCGACCAATTTCAGGCATTAAAATGACTCTAAACACACTTATTTTAGTTCCAAAAGTGATAATTCACATGCAATAGTCATTTACAGTCAAAAAATTAAACATTAAAAAATTACCATTTCTTACCATCTGGAGAAAGTTCGACAGGTCACGGGTCATCGTTTTTCATGAGAAATTTGATTTTTTGGACTGTAGAAAAATTGATTCAAAATGTCATTTGGATTGTGCCTCATGTTGAATAACTACCTTTTAAAGCCTCAATGTGATCAAAATTGCCATTTTTAAATACTTTTTCTCCTACTCAGAAGCTTCTATTTCGACCAATTTAAGGCATTAAAATGACTCTAAACACACTGATTTTAGTTCCAAAAATGATAATTCACATGCAATAGTCATTTACAGTCAAACAATCAAACATTAAAAAATTACCATTTCTGACCATCTGGAGAAAGTTCGACAGGTCACGGGTCATGGTTTTTCATGAGAAATTTGATTTTTTGGACCCTAGAAAAATGTATCCAAAATCTCATTTGGATTGTGCCTCATGTTAAATAACTACTTTTTAAAGCCTCAATGTGATCAAAATTGCCATTTTTAAATACTTTTTCTCCTACTCAGAAGCTTCTATTTCGACCAATTTCAGGTATTAAAATGACTCTAAACACACTTATATTAGTTCCAAAAGTGATAATTCATATGCAATAGTCATTTGCAGTCAAAAAATTAAACATAAAAAAAAAACATTTCTGACCATCCAGAGAAAGTTCAACAGGTCACGGGTCATCGTTTTTCATCAGAAATTAGATTTTTTGGACTGTAGCAAAATTGATTCAAAATGTCATTTGGATTGTGCCTCATGCTGAGTAACTACCTTTTAAAGCGCAAATGTGACCAAAATTGCCATTTTTACAGACTTTTTCTCCTACTCAGAAGCTTCTATTTCGACCAATTTCAGGCATTAAAATTACTCTAAACACACTTATCTTAGTTCCAAAAGTGATAATTCACATGCAATAGTCATTTACAGTCAAAAAATTAAACATTAAAAAATTCCCATTTCTGACCATCTGGAGAAAGTTCGACAGGTCACGGGTCATCGTTTTTCATCAGACAATTGATTTTTTGGAGTGTAGAAAAATTGATTCACAATGTTATTTGGATTGTGCCTCATGTTGAAAAACTACTTTTTAACGCCTCAATGTGATCAAAATTGCCATTTTTAAATACTTTTTCTCCTACTCAGAGGCTTCTATTTCGACCAATTTCAGGCATTAAAATGACTCTAAACACACTTATTTTAGTTCCAAAAGTGATAATTCACATGCAATAGTCATTTACAGTCAAAAAATTAAACATTAAAAAATTAACATTTCTTACCATCTGGAGAAAGTTCGACAGGTCACGGGTCATCGTTTTTCATGAGAAATTTGATTTTTTTAAATGTAGAAAAATTGATTCAAAATGTCATTTGGATTGTGCCTCATGTTGAATAACTACTTTTTAAAGCATCAATGTGATCAAAATTACCATTTTAAATACTTTTTCTCCTACTCAGAAGCTTCTATTTCGACCAATTTCAGGCATTAAAATGACTCTAAACACACTTATTTTAGTTCCAAAAGTGATAATTCACATGCAATAGTTATTTGCAGTCAAAAAATTAAACATAAAAAAATTACCATTTCTGACCATCCGGAGAAACTTCAACAGGTCACGGGTCATCGTTTTTCATCAGAAATTAGATTTTTTGGACTGTAGAAAAATTGATTCAAAATGTCATTTGGATTGTGCCCCATGCTGAGTAACTACTTTTTAAAGCCTAAATGTGAACAAAATAGCCATTTTTACAGACTTTTTCTCCTACTCAGAAGATTCTATTTTGACCAATGTCAGGAATTAAAAGGACTCTAAACACACTTATTTTAGTTCCAAAAGTGATAATTCACATGCAATAGTCATTTACAGTCAAAAAATTAAACATTAAAAAATTACCATTTCTGACCATCTGGAGAAAGTTCGACAGGTCAGGGGTCATCGTTTTTCATGAGAAATTAGATTTTTTTGACTGTAGAAAAATTGATTCAAAATGTCATTTGGATTGTGCCTCATGTTGAAAAACTACTTTTTAAAGCCTCAATGTGACCAAAAGTGCCATTTTTACAGACTTTTTCTCCATCTCAGAAACTTCTATTTCGTCCAATTTCAGGCATTAAAATGACTCTAAACACACTTATTTTAGTTCCAAAAGTGATAATTCACATGCAATAGTCATTTGCAGCCAAAAAATTAAACATAAAAAAAATACCATTTCTGACCATCCGGAGAAAGTTCGACAGGTCACGGGTCATCGTTTTTCATCAGACAATTGATTTTTTGGAGTGTAGAAAAATTGATTCACAATGTTATTTGGATTGTGCCTCATGTTGAAAAACTACTTTTTAACGCCTCAATGTGATCAAAATTGCCATTTTTAAATACTTTTTCTCCTACTCAGAAGCTTCTATTTCGACCAATTTCAGGCATTAAAATGACTCTAAACACACTTATTTTAGTTCCAAAAGTGATAATTCACATGCAATAGTCATTTACAGTCAAAAAATTAAACATTAAAAAATTAACATTTCTTACCATCTGGAGAAAGTTCGACAGGTCACGGGTCATCGTTTTTCATGAGAAATTTGATTTTTTTAAATGTAGAAAAATTGATTCAAAATGTCATTTGGATTGTGCCTCATGTTGAAAAACTACTTTTTAAAGCCTCAATGTGATCAAAATTGCCATTTTTAAATACTTTTTCTCCTACTCAGAAGCTTCCATTTCGACCAATTTCAGGCATTAAAATGACTCTAAGCACACCTATTTTAGTTCCAAAAGTCATAATTCACATGCAATAGTCATTTACAGTCAAAAAATTAAACATCAAAAAATTACCGTTTCTTACCATCTGGAGAAAGTTCGACAGGTCACGGGTCATCGTTTTTCATGAGAAATTTGATTTTTTGGACTGTAGAAAAATTGATTCAAAATTTCATTTGGATTGTGCCTCATGTTGAATAACTACCTTTTAAAGCCTCAATGTGATCAAAATTGCCATTTTTAAATACTTTTTCTCCTACTCAGAAGCTTCGATTTCGACCAATTTAAGGCATTAAAATGACTCTAAACACACTTATTTTAGTTCCAAAAGTGATAATTGACATGCAATTGTCATTTACAGTCAAAAAATTAAACATTAAAAAATTACCATTTCTGACCATCTGGAGAAAGTTCGACAGGTCACGGGCCATCGTTTTTCATGAGAAATTAGATTTTTTGGACTGTAGAAAAATTGATTCAAAATGTCATTTGGATTTTGCCTCAAGTTGAATAACTACTTTTTAAAGCATCAATGTGATCAAAATTACCATTTTAAATACTTTTTCTCCTACTCAGAAGCTTCTATTTCGTCCAATTTCAGGCATTAAAATGACTCTAAACACACTTATTTTAGTTCCAAAAGTGATAATTGACATGCAATTGTCATTTACAGTCAAAAAATTGAACATTAAAAAATTACCATTTCTGACCATCTGGAGAAAGTTCGACAGGTCACGGGCCATCGTTTTTCATGAGAAATTAGATTTTTTGGACTGTAGAAAAATTGATTCAAAATGTCATTTGGATTTTGCCTCAAGTTGAATAAATACTTTTTAAAGCCTCAATGTGATCAAAATTACCATTTTAAATAATTTTTCTCCTACTCAGAAGCTTCTATTTCGACCAATTTCAGTCATTAAAATGACTCTAAACACACTTATTTTAGTTCCAAAAGTGATAATTCACATGCAATAGTTATTTGCAGTCAAAAAATTAAACATAAAAAAATTACCATTTCTGACCATCCGGAGAAAGTTCAACAGGTCACGGGTCATCGTTTTTCATCAGAAATTAGATTTTTTGGACTGTAGAAAAATTGATTCAAAATGTCATTTGGATTGTGCCCCATGCTGAGTAACTACTTTTTAAAGCCTAAATGTGAACAAAATAGCCATTTTTACAGACTTTTTCTCCTACTCAGAAGATTCTATTTTGACCAATGTCAGGCATTAAAAGGACTCTAAACACACTTATTTTAGTTCCAAAAGTGATAATTCACATGCAATAGTCATTTACAGTCAAAAAATTAAACATTAAAAAATTACCATTTCTGACCATCTGGAGAAAGTTCGACAGGTCAGGGGTCATCGTTTTTCATGAGAAATTAGATTTTTTTGACTGTAGAAAAATTGATTCAAAATGTCATTTGGATTGTGCCTCATGTTGAAAAACTACTTTTTAAAGCCTCAATGTGACCAAAAGTGCCATTTTTACAGACTTTTTCTCCATCTCAGAAACTTCTATTTCGTCCAATTTCAGGCATTAAAATGACTCTAAACACACTTATTTTAGTTCCAAAAGTGATAATTCACATGCAATAGTCATTTGCAGTCAAAAAATTAAACATAAAAAAAATACCATTTCTGACCATCCGGAGAAAGTTCGACAGGTCACGGGTCATCGTTTTTCATGAGAAATTTGATTTTTTGGACTGTTGAAAAATTGATTCAAAATGTCATTTGGATTGTGCCTCATGTTGAAGAACTACTTTTTAAAGCCTCAATGTGATCAAAATTGCCATTTTTACAGACTTTTTCTCCTACTCAGAAGCTTCTATTTCGACCAATTTCAGGCATTAAAAGGACTCTAAACACACTTATTTCAGTTCCAAAAGTGATAATTCACATGCAATAGTCATTTACAGTCAAAAAATTAAACATTAAAAAATTACCATTTCTTACCATCTGGAGAAAGTTCGACAGGTCACGGGTCATCGTTTTTCATGAGAAATTTGATTTTTTGGACTGTAGAAAAATTGATTCAAAATGTCATTTGGATTGTGCCTCATGTTGAATAACTACCTTTTAAAGCCTCAATGTGATCAAAATTGCCATTTTTAAACACTTTTTCTCCTACTCAGAAGCTTCTATTTCGACCAATTTAAGGCATTAAAATGACTCTAAGCACACCTATTTCAGTTCCAAAAGTCATAATTCACATGCAATAGTCATTTACAGTCAAAAAATTACACATTAAAAAATTACCATTTCTTACCATCTGGAGAAAGTTCGACAGGTCACGGGTCATCGTTTTTCATGAGAAATTTGATTTTTTGGACTGTAGAAAAATTGATTCAAAATGTCATTTGGATTGTGCCTAATGTTGAATAACTACCTTTTAAAGCCTCAATGTGATCAAAATTGCCATTTTTAAATACTTTTTCTCCTACTCAGAAGCTTCGATTTCGACCAATTTAAGGCATTAAAATGACTCTAAACACACTTATTTTAGTTCCAAAAGTGATAATTGACATGCAATTGTCATTTACAGTCAAAAAATTAAACATTAAAAAATTACCATTTCTGACCATCTGGATAAAGTTCGACAGGTCACGGGCCATCGTTTTTCATGAGAAATTAGATTTTTTGGACTGTAGAAAAATTGATTCAAAATGTCATTTGGATTTTGCCTCAAGTTGAATAACTACTTTTTAAAGCCTCAATGTGATCAAAATTACCATTTTAAATAATTTTTCTCCTACTCAGAAGCTTCTATTTCGACCAATTTCAGGCATTAAAATGACTCTAAACACACCTATTTTAGTTCCAAAAGTGATAATTCACATGCAATAGTCATTTGCAGTCAAAAAATTAAACATAAAAAAATTTACCATTTCTGACCATCCGGAGAAAGTTCGACAGGTCACGGGTCATCGTTTTTCATCAGAAATTAGATTTTTAGGACTGTAGAAAAATTGATTCAAAATGTCATTTGGATTGTGCCCCATGCTGAGTAACTACTTTTTAAAGCCTCAATGTGATCAAAATTACCATTTTAAATTATTTTTCTCCTACTCAGAAGCTTCTATTTCGACCAATTTCAGGCATTAAAATGACTCTAAACACACTTATTTTAGTTCCAAAAGTGATAATTCACATGCAATAGTCATTTGCAGTCAAAAAATTAAACATAAAAAAATTTACCATTTCTGACCATCCGGAGAAAGTTCGACAGGTCACTGGTCATCGTTTTTCATCAGAAATTAGATTTTTTGGACTGTAGAAAAATTTATTCAAAATGTCATTTGGATTGTGCCCCATGCTGAGTAACTACTTTTTAAAGCCTAAATGTGACCAAAATTGCCATTTTTACAGACTTTTTCTCCTACTCAGAAGCTTCTATTTCGACCAATTTCAGGCATTAAAAGGACTCTAAACACACTTATTTAGTTCCAAAAGTGATAATTCACATGCAATAGTCATTTACAGTCAAAAAATTAAACATTAAAAAATTACCATTTCTGACCATCTGGAGAAAGTTCGACAGGTCACGGGTCATCGTTTTTCATGAGAAATTTGATTTTTTTGACTGTAGAAAAATTGATTCAAAATGTCATTTGGATTGTGCCTGATGTTGAAAAACTACTTTTTAAAGACTCAATGTGACCAAAAGTGCCATTTTTACAGACTTTTTCTCCATCTCAGAAACTTCTATTTCGTCCAATTTCAGGCATTAAAATGACTCTAAACACACTTATTTTAGTTCCAAAAATGGTAATTCACATGCAATAGTCATTTACAGTCAAACAATCAAACATTAAAAAATTACCATTTCTCACCATCTGGAGAAAGGTTGACAGGTCACGGGTCATGGTTTTTCATGAGAAATTTGATTTTTTGGACCCTAGAAAATGTATCCAAAATCTCATTTGGATTGTGCCTCATGTTAAATAACTACTTTTTAAAGCCTCAATGTGATCAAAATTGCCATTTTTAAATACTTTTTCTCCTACTCAGAAGCTTCTATTTCGTCCAATTTCAGGCATTAAAATGACTCTAAACACACTTATTTTAGTTCCAAAAGTGATAATTGACATGCAATTGTCATTTACAGTCAAAAAATTAAACATTAAAAAATTACCATTTCTGACCATCTGGAGAAAGTTCGACAGGTCACGGGCCATCGTTTTTCATGAGAAATTAGATTTTTTGGACTGTAGAAAAATTGATTCAAAATGTCATTTGGATTTTGCCTCAAGTTGAATAACTACTTTTTAAAGCCTCAATGTGATCAAAATTACCATTTTAAATAATTTTTCTCCTACTCAGAAGCTTCTATTTCGACCAATTTCAGGCATTAAAATGACTCTAAACACACTTATTTTAGTTCCAAAAGTGATAATTCACATGCAATAGTTATTTGCAGTCAAAAAATTAAACATAAAAAAATTACCATTTCTGACCATCCGGAGAAAGTTCAACAGGTCACGGGTCATCGTTTTTCATCAGAAATTAGATTTTTTGGACTGTAGAAAAATTGATTCAAAATGTCATTTGGATTGTGCCCCATGCTGAGTAACTACTTTTTAAAGCCTAAATGTGAACAAAATAGCCATTTTTACAGACTTTTTCTCCTACTCAGAAGATTCTATTTTGACCAATGTCAGGCATTAAAAGGACTCTAAACACACTTATTTTAGTTCCAAAAGTGATAATTCACATGCAATAGTCATTTACAGTCAAAAAATTAAACATTAAAAAATTACCATTTCTGACCATCTGGAGAAAGTTCGACAGGTCAGGGGTCATCGTTTTTCATGAGAAATTTGATTTTTTTGACTGTAGAAAAATTGATTCAAAATGTCATTTGGATTGTGCCTCATGTTGAAAAACTACTTTTTAAAGCCTCAATGTGACCAAAAGTGCCATTTTTACAGACTTTTTCTCCATCTCAGAAACTTCTATTTCGTCCAATTTCAGGCATTAAAATGACTCTAAACACACTTATTTTAGTTCCAAAAGTGATAATTCACATGCAATAGTCATTTGCAGTCAAAAAATTAAACATAAAAAAAATACCATTTCTGACCATCCGGAGAAAGTTCGACAGGTCACGGGTCATCGTTTTTCATGAGAAATTTGATTTTTTGGACTGTTGAAAAATTGATTCAAAATGTCATTTGGATTGTGCCTCATGTTGAAGAACTACTTTTTAAAGCCTCAATGTGATCAAAATTGCCATTTTTACAGACTTTTTCTCCTACTCAGAAGCTTCTATTTCGACCAATTTCAGGCATTAAAAGGACTCTAAACACACTTATTTTAGTTCCAAAAGTGATAATTCACATGCAATAGTCATTTACAGTCAAAAAATTAAACATTAAAAAATTACCATTTCTTACCATCTGGAGAAAGTTCGACAGGTCACGGGTCATCGTTTTTCATGAGAAATTTGATTTTTTGGACTGTAGAAAAATTGATTCAAAATGTCATTTGGATTGTGCCTCATGTTGAATAACTACCTTTTAAAGCCTCAATGTGATCAAAATTGCCATTTTTAAATACTTTTTCTCCTACTCAGAAGCTTCTATTTCGACCAATTTAAGGCATTAAAATGACTCTAAACACACTGATTTTAGTTCCAAAAATGATAATTCACATGCAATAGTCATTTACAGTCAAACAATCAAACATTAAAAAATTACCATTTCTGACCATCTGGAGAAAGTTCGACAGGTCACGGGTCATGGTTTTTCATGAGAAATTTGATTTTTTGGACCCTAGAAAAATGTATCCAAAATCTCATTTGGATTGTGCCTCATGTTAAATAACTACTTTTTAAAGCCTCAATGTGATCAAAATTGCCATTTTTAAATACTTTTTCTCCTACTCAGAAGCTTCTATTTCGACCAATTTCAGGCATTAAAATGACTCTAAACACACTTATATTAGTTCCAAAAGTGATAATTCATATGCAATAGTCATTTGCAGTCAAAAAATTAAACATAAAAAAAAAACATTTCTGACCATCCAGAGAAAGTTCAACAGGTCACGGGTCATCGTTTTTCATCAGAAATTAGATTTTTTGGACTGTAGCAAAATTGATTCAAAATGTCATTTGGATTGTGCCTCATGCTGAGTAACTACCTTTTAAAGCGCAAATGTGACCAAAATTGCCATTTTTACAGACTTTTTCTCCTACTCAGAAGCTTCTATTTCGACCAATTTCAGGCATTAAAATTACTCTAAACACACTTATCTTAGTTCCAAAAGTGATAATTCACATGCAATAGTCATTTACAGTCAAAAAATTAAACATTAAAAAATTCCCATTTCTGACCATCTGGAGAAAGTTCGACAGGTCACGGGTCATCGTTTTTCATCAGACAATTGATTTTTTGGAGTGTAGAAAAATTGATTCACAATGTTATTTGGATTGTGCCTCATGTTGAAAAACTACTTTTTAACGCCTCAATGTGATCAAAATTGCCATTTTTAAATACTTTTTCTCCTACTCAGAAGCTTCTATTTCGACCAATTTCAGGCATTAAAATGACTCTAAACACACTTATTTTAGTTCCAAAAGTGATAATTCACATGCAATAGTCATTTACAGTCAAAAAATTAAACATTAAAAAATTAACATTTCTTACCATCTGGAGAAAGTTCGACAGGTCACGGGTCATCGTTTTTCATGAGAAATTTGATTTTTTGGACTGTAGAAAAATTGATTCAAAATTTCATTTGGATTGTGCCTCATGTTGAATAACTACCTTTTAAAGCCTCAATGTGATCAAAATTGCCATTTTTAAATACTTTTTCTCCTACTCAGAAGCTTCGATTTCGACCAATTTAAGGCATTAAAATGACTCTAAACACACTTATTTTAGTTCCAAAAGTGATAATTGACATGCAATTGTCATTTACAGTCAAAAAATTAAACATTAAAAAATTACCATTTCTGACCATCTGGAGAAAGTTCGACAGGTCACGGGCCATCGTTTTTCATGAGAAATTAGATTTTTTGGACTGTAGAAAAATTGATTCAAAATGTCATTTGGATTTTGCCTCAAGTTGAATAACTACTTTTTAAAGCATCAATGTGATCAAAATTACCATTTTAAATACTTTTTCTCCTACTCAGAAGCTTCTATTTCGTCCAATTTCAGGCATTAAAATGACTCTAAACACACTTATTTTAGTTCCAAAAGTGATAATTGACATGCAATTGTCATTTACAGTCAAAAAATTAAACATTAAAAAATTACCATTTCTGACCATCTGGAGAAAGTTCGACAGGTCACGGGCCATCGTTTTTCATGAGAAATTAGATTTTTTGGACTGTAGAAAAATTGATTCAAAATGTCATTTGGATTTTGCCTCAAGTTGAATAACTACTTTTTAAAGCCTCAATGTGATCAAAATTACCATTTTAAATAATTTTTCTCCTACTCAGAAGCTTCTATTTCGACCAATTTCAGGCATTAAAATGACTCTAAACACACTTATTTTAGTTCCAAAAGTGATAATTCACATGCAATAGTTATTTGCAGTCAAAAAATTAAACATAAAAAAATTACCATTTCTGACCATCCGGAGAAAGTTCAACAGGTCACGGGTCATCGTTTTTCATCAGAAATTAGATTTTTTGGACTGTAGAAAAATTGATTCAAAATGTCATTTGGATTGTGCCCCATGCTGAGTAACTACTTTTTAAAGCCTAAATGTGAACAAAATAGCCATTTTTACAGACTTTTTCTCCTACTCAGAAGATTCTATTTTGACCAATGTCAGGCATTAAAAGGACTCTAAACACACTTATTTTAGTTCCAAAAGTGATAATTCACATGCAATAGTCATTTACAGTCAAAAAATTAAACATTAAAAAATTACCATTTCTGACCATCTGGAGAAAGTTCGACAGGTCAGGGGTCATCGTTTTTCATGAGAAATTTGATTTTTTTGACTGTAGAAAAATTGATTCAAAATGTCATTTGGATTGTGCCTCATGTTGAAAAACTACTTTTTAAAGCCTCAATGTGACCAAAAGTGCCATTTTTACAGACTTTTTCTCCATCTCAGAAACTTCTATTTCGTCCAATTTCAGGCATTAAAATGACTCTAAACACACTTATTTTAGTTCCAAAAGTGATAATTCACATGCAATAGTCATTTGCAGTCAAAAAATTAAACATAAAAAAAATACCATTTCTGACCATCCGGAGAAAGTTCGACAGGTCACGGGTCATCGTTTTTCATCAGACAATTGATTTTTTGGAGTGTAGAAAAATTGATTCACAATGTTATTTGGATTGTGCCTCATGTTGAAAAACTACTTTTTAACGCCTCAATGTGATCAAAATTGCCATTTTTAAATACTTTTTCTCCTACTCAGAAGCTTCTATTTCGACCAATTTCAGGCATTAAAATGACTCTAAACACACTTATTTTAGTTCCAAAAGTGATAATTCACATGCAATAGTCATTTACAGTCAAAAAATTAAACATTAAAAAATTAACATTTCTTACCATCTGGAGAAAGTTCGACAGGTCACGGGTCATCGTTTTTCATGAGAAATTTGATTTTTTTAAATGTAGAAAAATTGATTCCAAATGTCATTTGGATTGTGCCTCATGTTGAAAAACTACTTTTTAAAGCCTCAATGTGATCAAAATTGCCATTTTTAAATACTTTTTCTCCTACTCAGAAGCTTCCATTTCGACCAATTTCAGGCATTAAAATGACTCTAAGCACACTTATTTTAGTTCCAAAAGTGATAATTGACATGCAATTGTCATTTACAGTCAAAAAATTAAACATTAAAAAATTACCATTTCTGACCATCTGGAGAAAGTTCGACAGGTCACGGGCCATCGTTTTTCATGAGAAATTAGATTTTTTGGACTGTAGAAAAATTGATTCAAAATGTCATTTGGATTTTGCCTCAAGTTGAATAACTACTTTTTAAAGCCTCAATGTGATCAAAATTACCATTTTAAATAATTTTTCTCCTACTCAGAAGCTTCTATTTCGACCAATTTCAGGCATTAAAATGACTCTAAACACACTTATTTTAGTTCCAAAAGTGATAATTCACATTCAATAGTTATTTGCAGTCAAAAAATTAAACATAAAAAAATTACCATTTCTGACCATCCGGAGAAAGTTCAACAGGTCACGGGTCATCGTTTTTCATCAGAAATTAGATTTTTTGGACTGTAGAAAAATTGATTCAAAATGTCATTTGGATTGTGCCCCATGCTGAGTAACTACTTTTTAAAGCCTAAATGTGAACAAAATAGCCATTTTTACAGACTTTTTCTCCTACTCAGAAGATTCTATTTTGACCAATGTCAGGCATTAAAAGGACTCTAAACACACTTATTTTAGTTCCAAAAGTGATAATTCACATGCAATAGTCATTTACAGTCAAAAAATTAAACATTAAAAAATTACCATTTCTGACCATCTGGAGAAAGTTCGACAGGTCAGGGGTCATCGTTTTTCATGAGAAATTAGATTTTTTTGACTGTAGAAAAATTGATTCAAAATGTCATTTGGATTGTGCCTCATGTTGAAAAACTACTTTTTAAAGCCTCAATGTGACCAAAAGTGCCATTTTTACAGACTTTTTCTCCATCTCAGAAACTTCTATTTCGTCCAATTTCAGGCATTAAAATGACTCTAAACACACTTATTTTAATTCCAAAAGTGATAATTCACATGCAATAGTCATTTGCAGTCAAAAAATTAAACATAAAAAAAATACCATTTCTGACCATCCGGAGAAAGTTCGACAGGTCACGGGTCATCGTTTTTCATGAGAAATTTGATTTTTTGGACTGTTGAAAAATTGATTCAAAATGTCATTTGGATTGTGCCTCATGTTGAAGAACTACTTTTTAAAGCCTCAATGTGATCAAAATTGCCATTTTTACAGACTTTTTCTCCTACTCAGAAGCTTCTATTTCGACCAATTTCAGGCATTAAAAGGACTCTAAACACACTTATTTCAGTTCCAAAAGTGATAATTCACATGCAATAGTCATTTACAGTCAAAAAATTAAACATTAAAAAATTACCATTTCTTACCATCTGGAGAAAGTTCGACAGGTCACGGGTCATCGTTTTTCATGAGAAATTTGATTTTTTGGACTGTAGAAAAATTGATTCAAAATGTCATTTGGATTGTGCCTCATGTTGAATAACTACCTTTTAAAGCCTCAATGTGATCAAAATTGCCATTTTTAAATACTTTTTCTCCTACTCAGAAGCTTCTATTTCGACCAATTTAAGGCATTAAAATGACTCTAAGCACACCTATTTCAGTTCCAAAAGTCATAATTCACATGCAATAGTCATTTACAGTCAAAAAATTACACATTAAAAAATTACCATTTCTTACCATCTGGAGAAAGTTCGACAGGTCACAGGTCATCGTTTTTCATGAGAAATTTGATTTTTTGGACTGTAGAAAAATTGATTCAAAATGTCATTTGGATTGTGCCTAATGTTGAATAAATACCTTTTAAAGCCTAAATGTGATCAATATTGCCATTTTTAAATACTTTTTCTCCTACTCAGAAGCTTCGATTTCGACCAATTTAAGGCATTAAAATGACTCTAAACACACTTATTTTAGTTCCAAAAGTGATAATTGACATGCAATTGTCATTTACAGTCAAAAAATTAAACATTAAAAAATTACCATTTCTGACCATCTGGATAAAGTTCGACAGGTCACGGGCCATCGTTTTTCATGAGAAATTAGATTTTTTGGACTGTAGAAAAATTGATTCAAAATGTCATTTGGATTTTGCCTCAAGTTGAATAACTACTTTTTAAAGCCTCAATGTGATCAAAATTACCATTTTAAATAATTTTTCTCCTACTCAGAAGCTTCTATTTCGACCAATTTCAGGCATTAAAATGACTCTAAACACACCTATTTTAGTTCCAAAAGTGATAATTCACATGCAATAGTCATTTGCAGTCAAAAAATTAAACATAAAAAAATTTACCATTTCTGACCATCCGGAGAAAGTTCGACAGGTCACGGGTCATCGTTTTTCATCAGAAATTAGATTTTTAGGACTGTAGAAAAATTGATTCAAAATGTCATTTGGATTGTGCCCCATGCTGAGTAACTACTTTTTAAAGCCTCAATGTGATCAAAATTACCATTTTAAATAATTTTTCTCCTACTCAGAAGCTTCTATTTCGACCAATTTCAGGCATTAAAATGACTCTAAACACACTTATTTTAGTTCCAAAAGTGATAATTCACATGCAATAGTCATTTGCAGTCAAAAAATTAAACATAAAAAAATTTACCATTTCTGACCATCCGGAGAAAGTTCGACAGGTCACTGGTCATCGTTTTTCATCAGAAATTAGATTTTTTGGACTGTAGAAAAATGTATTCAAAATGTCATTTGGATTGTGCCCCATGCTGAGTAACTACTTTTTAAAGCCTAAATGTGACCAAAATTGCCATTTTTACAGACTTTTTCTCCTACTCAGAAGCTTCTATTTCGACCAATTTCAGGCATTAAAAGGACTCTAAACACACTTATTTAGTTCCAAAAGTGATAATTCACATGCAATAGTCATTTACAGTCAAAAAATTAAACATTAAAAAATTACCATTTCTGACCATCTGGAGAAAGTTCGACAGGTCACAGGTCATCGTTTTTCATGAGAAATTTGATTTTTTTGACTGTAGAAAAATTGATTCAAAATGTCATTTGGATTGTGCCTGATGTTGAAAAACTACTTTTTAAAGACTCAATGTGACCAAAAGTGCCATTTTTACAGACTTTTTCTCCATCTCAGAAACTTCTATTTCGTCCAATTTCAGGCATTAAAATGACTCTAAACACACTTATTTTAGTTCCAAAAATGGTAATTCACATGCAATAGTCATTTACAGTCAAACAATCAAACATTAAAAAATTACCATTTCTCACCATCTGGAGAAAGTTTGACAGGTCACGGGTCATGGTTTTTCATGAGAAATTTGATTTTTTGGACCCTAGAAAATGTATCCAAAATCTCATTTGGATTGTGCCTCATGTTAAATAACTACTTTTTAAAGCCTCAATGTGATCAAAATTGCCATTTTTAAATACTTTTTCTCCTACTCAGAAGCTTCTATTTCGTCCAATTTCAGGCATTAAAATGACTCTAAACACACTTATTTTAGTTCCAAAAGTGATAATTGACATGCAATTGTCATTTACAGTCAAAAAATTAAACATTAAAAAATTACCATTTCTGACCATCTGGAGAAAGTTCGACAGGTCACGGGCCATCGTTTTTCATGAGAAATTAGATTTTTTGGACTGTAGAAAAATTGATTCAAAATGTCATTTGGATTTTGCCTCAAGTTGAATAACTACTTTTTAAAGCCTCAATGTGATCAAAATTACCATTTTAAATAATTTTTCTCCTACTCAGAAGCTTCTATTTCGACCAATTTCAGGCATTAAAATGACTCTAAACACACTTATTTTAGTTCCAAAAGTGATAATTCACATGCAATAGTTATTTGCAGTCAAAAAATTAAACATAAAAAAATTACCATTTCTGACCATCCGGAGAAAGTTCAACAGGTCACGGGTCATCGTTTTTCATCAGAAATTAGATTTTTTGGACTGTAGAAAAATTGATTCAAAATGTCATTTGGATTGTGCCCCATGCTGAGTAACTACTTTTTAAAGCCTAAATGTGAACAAAATAGCCATTTTTACAGACTTTTTCTCCTACTCAGAAGATTCTATTTTGACCAATGTCAGGCATTAAAAGGACTCTAAACACACTTATTTTAGTTCCAAAAGTGATAATTCACACATGCAATAGTCATTTACAGTCAAAAAATTAAACATTAAAAAATTACCATTTCTGACCATCTGGAGAAAGTTCGACAGGTCACGGGTCATCGTTTTTCATGAGAAATTTGATTTTTTGGACTGTTGAAAAATTGATTCAAAATGTCATTTGGATTGTGCCTCATGTTGAAGAACTACTTTTTAAAGCCTCAATGTGATCAAAATTGCCATTTTTACAGACTTTTTCTCCTACTCAGAAGCTTCTATTTCGACCAATTTCAGGCATTAAAAGGACTCTAAACACACTTATTTTAGTTCCAAAAGTGATAATTCACATGCAATAGTCATTTACAGTCAAAAAATTAAACATTAAAAAATTACCATTTCTTACCATCTGGAGAAAGTTCGACAGGTCACGGGTCATCGTTTTTCATGAGAAATTTGATTTTTTGGACTGTAGAAAAATTGATTCAAAATGTCATTTGGATTGTGCCTCATGTTGAATAACTACCTTTTAAAGCCTCAATGTGATCAAAATTGCCATTTTTAAATACTTTTTCTCCTACTCAGAAGCTTCTATTTCGACCAATTTAAGGCATTAAAATGACTCTAAACACACTGATTTTAGTTCCAAAAATGATAATTCACATGCAATAGTCATTTACAGTCAAACAATCAAACATTAAAAAATTACCATTTCTGACCATCTGGAGAAAGTTCGATAGGTCACGGGTCATGGTTTTTCATGAGAAATTTGATTTTTTGGACCCTAGAAAAATGTATCCAAAATCTCATTTGGATTGTGCCTCATGTTAAATAACTACTTTTTAAAGCCTCAATGTGATCAAAATTGCCATTTTTAAATACTTTTTCTCCTACTCAGAAGCTTCTATTTCGACCAATTTCAGGCATTAAAATGACTCTAAACACACTTATATTAGTTCCAAAAGTGATAATTCATATGCAATAGTCATTTGCAGTCAAAAAATTAAACATAAAAAAAAAACATTTCTGACCATCCAGAGAAAGTTCAACAGGTCACGGGTCATCGTTTTTCATCAGAAATTAGATTTTTTGGACTGTAGCAAAATTGATTCAAAATGTCATTTGGATTGTGCCTCATGCTGAGTAACTACCTTTTAAAGCGCAAATGTGACCAAAATTGCCATTTTTACAGACTTTTTCTCCTACTCAGAAGCTTCTATTTCGACCAATTTCAGGCATTAAAATTACTCTAAACACACTTATCTTAGTTCCAAAAGTGATAATTCACATGCAATAGTCATTTACAGTCAAAAAATTAAACATTAAAAAATTCCCATTTCTGACCATCTGGAGAAAGTTCGACAGGTCACGGGTCATCGTTTTTCATCAGACAATTGATTTTTTGGAGTGTAGAAAAATTGATTCACAATGTTATTTGGATTGTGCCTCATGTTGAAAAACTACTTTTTAACGCCTCAATGTGATCAAAATTGCCATTTTTAAATACTTTTTCTCCTACTCAGAAGCTTCTATTTCGACCAATTTCAGGCATTAAAATGACTCTAAACACACTTATTTTAGTTCCAAAAGTGATAATTCACATGCAATAGTCATTTACAGTCAAAAAATTAAACATTAAAAAATTAACATTTCTTACCATCTGGAGAAAGTTCGACAGGTCACGGGTCATCGTTTTTCATGAGAAATTTGATTTTTTGGACTGTAGAAAAATTGATTCAAAATTTCATTTGGATTGTGCTTCATGTTGAATAACTACCTTTTAAAGCCTCAATGTGATCAAAATTGCCATTTTTAAATACTTTTTCTCCTACTCAGAAGCTTCGATTTCGACCAATTTAAGGCATTAAAATGACTCTAAACACACTTATTTTAGTTCCAAAAGTGATAATTGACATGCAATTGTCATTTACAGTCAAAAAATTAAACATTAAAAAATTACCATTTCTGACCATCTGGAGAAAGTTCGACAGGTCACGGGCCATCGTTTTTCATGAGAAATTAGATTTTTTGGACTGTAGAAAAATTGATTCAAAATGTCATTTGGATTTTGCCTCAAGTTGAATAACGACTTTTTAAAGCCTCAATGTACTCAAAATTACCATTTTAAATACTTTTTCTCCTACTCAGAAGCTTCTATTTCGACCAATTTCAGGCATCAAAATGACTCTAAACACACTTATTTTAGTTCCAAAAGTGATAATTCACATGCAATAGTCATTTGCGGTCAAAAAATTAAACATAAAAAAATTTACCATTTCTGACCATCCGGAGAAAGTTCGACAGGTCCTGGGTCATCATTTTTCATCAGAAAAATGATTTTTTATACTGTAGAAAAAATGATTCAAAATATCAATTGGGTTGTGCCTCATGTTGAATAACCAATTTTTAAAGCCTAACAGTGACCAAAATTGCCATTTTAAAGGACTTTTCCTCCTACTCAGAAGCTTCTATTTTGACGTATTTCAGGCATTAAAATGACTCTAAACACACGTATTTTAGTTCCAAAAGTGATAATTCACATGCAATAGTCATTTACAGTCAAAAAATTAAACATTAAAAAATTCCCATTTCCGACCATCTGGAGAAAGTTCGTCAGGTCACGGGTCATCGTTTTTCATGAGAAATTTGATTTTTTTAAATGTAGAAAAATTGATTCAAAATGTCATTTGGATTGTGCCTCATGTTGAAAAACTACTTTTTAACGCCTCAATGTGATCAAAATTGCCATTTTTAAATACTTTTTCTCCTACTCAGAAGCTTCCATTTCGACCAATTTCAGGCATTAAAATGACTCTAAACACACTTATTTTAGTTACAAAAGTGATAATTCACATGCAATAGTCATTTACAGTCAAAAAAATTAAACATTAAAAAATTAACATTTCTTACCATCTAGAGAAAGTTCGACAGGTCACGGGTCATCGTTTTTCATGAGAAATTTGATTTTTTTAAATGTAGAAAAATTGATTCAAAATGTCATTTGGATTGTGCCTCATGTTGAAAAACTACTTTTTAAAGCCTCAATGTGATCAAAATTGCCATTTTTAAATACTTTTTCTCCTACTCAGAAGCTTCCATTTCGACCAATTTCAGGCATTAAAATGACTCTAAGCACACCTATTTTAGTTCCAAAAGTCATAATTCACATGCAATAGTCATTTACAGTCAAAAAATTACACATTAAAAAATTACCATTTCTTACCATCTGGAGAAAGTTCGACAGGTCACGGGTCATCGTTTTTCATGAGAAATTTGATTTTTTGGACTGTAGAAAAATTGATTCAAAATTTCATTTGGATTGTGCCTCATGTTGAATAACTACCTTTTAAAGCCTCAATGTGATCAAAATTGCCATTTTTAAATACTTTTTCTCCTACTCAGAAGCATCGATTTCGACCAATTTAAGGCATTAAAATGACTCTAAACACACTTATTTTAGTTCCAAAAGTGATAATTGACATGCAATTGTCATTTACAGTCAAAAAATTAAACATTAAAAAATTACCATTTCTGACCATCTGGATAAAGTTCGACAGGTCACGGGCCATCGTTTTTCATGAGAAATTAGATTTTTTGGACTGTAGAAAAATTGATTCAAAATGTCATTTGGATTTTGCCTCAAGTTGAATAACTACTTTTTAAAGCCTCAATGTGATCAAAATTACCATTTTAAATAATTTTTCTCCTACTCAGAAGCTTCTATTTCGACCAATTTCAGGCATTAAAATGACTCTAAACACACCTATTTTAGTTCCAAAAGTGATAATTCACATGCAATAGTCATTTGCAGTCAAAAAATTAAACATAAAAAAATTTACCATTTCTGACCATCCGGAGAAAGTTCGACAGGTCACGGGTCATCGTTTTTCATCAGAAATTAGATTTTTAGGACTGTAGAAAAATTGATTCAAAATGTCATTTGGATTGTGCCCCATGCTGAGTAACTACTTTTTAAAGCCTAAATGTGACCAAAATTGCCATTTTTACAGACTTTTTCTCCTACTCAGAAGCTTCTATTTCGACCAATTTCAGGCATTAAAAGGACTCTAAACACACTTATTTTAGTTCCAAAAGTGATAATTGACATGCAATTGTCATTTACAGTCAAAAAATTAAACATTAAAAAATTACCATTTCTGACCATCTGGAGAAAGTTCGACAGGTCACGGGCCATCGTTTTTCATGAGAAATTAGATTTTTTGGAGTGTAGAAAAATTGATTCAAAATGTCATTTGGATTTTGCCTCAAGTTGAATAACTACTTTTTAAAGCCTCAATGTGATCAAAATTACCATTTTAAATAATTTTTCTCCTACTCAGAAGCTTCTATTTCGACCAATTTCAGGCATTAAAATGACTCTAAACACACTTATTTTAGTTCCAAAAGTGATAATTCACATGCAATAGTTATTTGCAGTCAAAAAATTAAACATAAAAAAATTACCATTTCTGACCATCCGGAGAAAGTTCAACAGGTCACGGGTCATCGTTTTTCATCAGAAATTAGATTTTTTGGACTGTAGAAAAATTGATTCAAAATGTCATTTGGATTGTGCCCCATGCTGAGTAACTACTTTTTAAAGCCTAAATGTGAACAAAATAGCCATTTTTACAGACTTTTTCTCCTACTCAGAAGATTCTATTTTGACCAATGTCAGGCATTAAAAGGACTCTAAACACACTTATTTTAGTTCCAAAAGTGATAATTCACACATGCAATAGTCATTTACAGTCAAAAAATTAAACATTAAAAAATTACCATTTCTGACCATCTGGAGAAAGTTCGACAGGTCACGGGTCATCGTTTTTCATGAGAAATTTGATTTTTTGGACTGTTGAAAAATTGATTCAAAATGTCATTTGGATTGTGCCTCATGTTGAAGAACTACTTTTTAAAGCCTCAATGTGATCAAAATTGCCATTTTTACAGACTTTTTCTCCTACTCAGAAGCTTCTATTTCGACCAATTTCAGGCATTAAAAGGACTCTAAACACACTTATTTTAGTTCCAAAAGTGATAATTCACATGCAATAGTCATTTACAGTCAAAAAATTAAACATTAAAAAATTACCATTTCTTACCATCTGGAGAAAGTTCGACAGGTCACGGGTCATCGTTTTTCATGAGAAATTTGATTTTTTGGACTGTAGAAAAATTGATTCAAAATGTCATTTGGATTGTGCCTCATGTTGAATAACTACCTTTTAAAGCCTCAATGTGATCAAAATTGCCATTTTTAAATACTTTTTCTCCTACTCAGAAGCTTCTATTTCGACCAATTTAAGGCATTAAAATGACTCTAAACACACTGATTTTAGTTCCAAAAATGATAATTCACATGCAATAGTCATTTACAGTCAAACAATCAAACATTAAAAAATTACCATTTCTGACCATCTGGAGAAAGTTCGACAGGTCACGGGTCATGGTTTTTCATGAGAAATTTGATTTTTTGGACCCTAGAAAAATGTATCCAAAATCTCATTTGGATTGTGCCTCATGTTAAATAACTACTTTTTAAAGCCTCAATGTGATCAAAATTGCCATTTTTAAATACTTTTTCTCCTACTCAGAAGCTTCTATTTCGACCAATTTCAGGCATTAAAATGACTCTAAACACACTTATATTAGTTCCAAAAGTGATAATTCATATGCAATAGTCATTTGCAGTCAAAAAATTAAACATAAAAAAAAAACATTTCTGACCATCCAGAGAAAGTTCAACAGGTCACGGGTCATCGTTTTTCATCAGAAATTAGATTTTTTGGACTGTAGCAAAATTGATTCAAAATGTCATTTGGATTGTGCCTCATGCTGAGTAACTACCTTTTAAAGCGCAAATGTGACCAAAATTGCCATTTTTACAGACTTTTTCTCCTACTCAGAAGCTTCTATTTCGACCAATTTCAGGCATTAAAATTACTCTAAACACACTTATCTTAGTTCCAAAAGTGATAATTCACATGCAATAGTCATTTACAGTCAAAAAATTAAACATTAAAAAATTCCCATTTCTGACCATCTGGAGAAAGTTCGACAGGTCACGGGTCATCGTTTTTCATCAGACAATTGATTTTTTGGAGTGTAGAAAAATTGATTCACAATGTTATTTGGATTGTGCCTCATGTTGAAAAACTACTTTTTAACGCCTCAATGTGATCAAAATTGCCATTTTTAAATACTTTTTCTCCTACTCAGAAGCTTCTATTTCGACCAATTTCAGGCATTAAAATGACTCTAAACACACTTATTTTAGTTCCAAAAGTGATAATTCACATGCAATAGTCATTTACAGTCAAAAAATTAAACATTAAAAAATTAACATTTCTTACCATCTGGAGAAAGTTCGACAGGTCACGGGTCATCGTTTTTCATGAGAAATTTGATTTTTTGGACTGTAGAAAAATTGATTCAAAATTTCATTTGGATTGTGCTTCATGTTGAATAACTACCTTTTAAAGCCTCAATGTGATCAAAATTGCCATTTTTAAATACTTTTTCTCCTACTCAGAAGCTTCGATTTCGACCAATTTAAGGCATTAAAATGACTCTAAACACACTTATTTTAGTTCCAAAAGTGATAATTGACATGCAATTGTCATTTACAGTCAAAAAATTAAACATTAAAAAATTACCATTTCTGACCATCTGGAGAAAGTTCGACAGGTCACGGGCCATCGTTTTTCATGAGAAATTAGATTTTTTGGACTGTAGAAAAATTGATTCAAAATGTCATTTGGATTTTGCCTCAAGTTGAATAACGACTTTTTAAAGCCTCAATGTACTCAAAATTACCATTTTAAATACTTTTTCTCCTACTCAGAAGCTTCTATTTCGACCAATTTCAGGCATCAAAATGACTCTAAACACACTTATTTTAGTTCCAAAAGTGATAATTCACATGCAATAGTCATTTGCGGTCAAAAAATTAAACATAAAAAAATTTACCATTTCTGACCATCCGGAGAAAGTTCGACAGGTCCTGGGTCATCATTTTTCATCAGAAAAATGATTTTTTATACTGTAGAAAAAATGATTCAAAATATCAATTGGGTTGTGCCTCATGTTGAATAACCAATTTTTAAAGCCTAACAGTGACCAAAATTGCCATTTTAAAGGACTTTTCCTCCTACTCAGAAGCTTCTATTTTGACGTATTTCAGGCATTAAAATGACTCTAAACACACGTATTTTAGTTCCAAAAGTGATAATTCACATGCAATAGTTATTTGCAGTCAAAAAATTAAACATAAAAAAATTACCATTTCTGACCATCCGGAGAAAGTTCGACAGGTCACGGGTCATCGTTTTTCATCAGAAATTAGATTTTTTGGACTGTAGAAAAATTGATTCAAAATGTCATTTGGATTGTGCCCCATGCTGAGTAACTACTTTTTAAAGCCGAAATGTGACCAAAATAGCCATTTTTACAGACTTTTTCTCCTACTCAGAAGCTTCTATTTCGACCAATGTCAGGCATTAAAAGGACTCTAAACACACTTATTTTAGTTCCAAAAGTGATAATTCACATGCAATAGTCATTTACAGTCAAAAAATTAAACATTAAAAAATTACCATTTCTGACCATCTGGAGAAAGTTCGACAGGTCACGGGTCATCGTTTTTCATGAGAAATTTGATTTTTTTGACTGTAGAAAAATTGATTCAAAATGTCATTTGGATTGTGCCTCATGTTGAAAAACTACTTTTTAAAGCCTCAATGTGACCAAAAGTGCCATTTTTACAGACTTTTTCTCCATCTCAGAAACTTCTATTTCGTCCAATTTCAGGCATTAAAATGACTCTAAACACACTTATTTTAGTTCCAAAAGTGATAATTCACATGCAATAGTCATTTGCAGTCAAAAAATTAAACATAAAAAAAATACCATTTCTGACCATCCGGAGAAAGTTCGACAGGTCACGGGTCATCGTTTTTCATGAGAAATTTGATTTTTTGGACTGTAGAAAAATTGATTCAAAATGTCATTTGGATTGTGCCTCATTTTGAATAACTACCTTTTAAAGCCTCAATGTGATCAAAATTGCCATTTTTAAATACTTTTTCTCCTACTCAGAAGCTACTATTTCGACCAATTTAAGGCATTAAAATGACTCTAAACACACTGATTTTAGTTCCAAAAATGATAATTCACATGCAATAGTCATTTACAGTCAAACAATCAAACATTAAAAAATTACCATTTCTGACCATCTGGAGAAAGTTCGACAGGTCACGGGTCATGGTTTTTCATGAGAAATTTGATTTATTGGACCCTAGAAAAATGTATCCAAAATCTCACTTGGATTGTGCCTCATGTTAAATAACTACTTTTTAAAGCCTCAATGTGATCAAAATTGCCATTTTTAAATACTTTTTCTCCTACTCAGAAGCTTCTATTTCGACCAATTTCAGGCATTAAAATGACTCTAAACACACTTATATTAGTTCCAAAAGTGATAATTCACATGCAATAGTCATTTGCAGTCAAAAAATTAAACATAAAAAAAATACCATTTCTGACCATCCGGAGAAAGTTCGACAGGTCACGGGTCATCGTTTTTCATGAGAAATTTGATTTTTTGGACTGTTGAAAAATTGATTCAAAATGTCATTTGGATTGTGCCTCATGTTGAAGAACTACTTTTTAAAGCCTCAATGTGATCAAAATTGCCATTTTTACAGACTTTTTCTCCTACTCAGAAGCTTCTATTTCGACCAATTTCAGGCATTAAAAGGACTCTAAACACACTTATTTTAGTTCCAAAAGTGATAATTCACATGCAATAGTCATTTACAGTCAAAAAATTAAACATTAAAAAATTACCATTTCTTACCATCTGGAGAAAGTTCGACAGGTCACGGGTCATCGTTTTTCATGAGAAATTTGATTTTTTGGACTGTAGAAAAATTGATTCAAAATGTCATTTGGATTGTGCCTCATGTTGAATACCTACCTTTTAAAGCCTCAATGTGATCAAAATTGCCATTTTTAAATACTTTTTCTCCTACTCAGAAGCTTCTATTTCGACCAATTTAAGGCATTAAAATGACTCTAAACACACTGATTTTAGTTCCAAAAATGATAATTCACATGCAATAGTCATTTACAGTCAAACAATCAAACATTAAAAAATTACCATTTCTGACCATCTGGAGAAAGTTCGACAGGTCACGGGTCATGGTTTTTCATGAGAAATTTGATTTTTTGGACCCTAGAAAAATGTATCCAAAATCTCATTTGGATTGTGCCTCATGTTAAATAACTACTTTTTAAAGCCTCAATGTGATCAAAATTGCCATTTTTAAATACTTTTTCTCCTACTCAGAAGCTTCTATTTCGACCAATTTCAGGCATTAAAATGACTCTAAACACACTTATATTAGTTCCAAAAGTGATAATTCATATGCAATAGTCATTTGCAGTCAAAAAATTAAACATAAAAAAAAAACATTTCTGACCATCCAGAGAAAGTTCAACAGGTCACGGGTCATCGTTTTTCATCAGAAATTAGATTTTTTGGACTGTAGCAAAATTGATTCAAAATGTCATTTGGATTGTGCCTCATGCTGAGTAACTACCTTTTAAAGCGCAAATGTGACCAAAATTGCCATTTTTACAGACTTTTTCTCCTACTCAGAAGCTTCTATTTCGACCAATTTCAGGCATTAAAATTACTCTAAACACACTTATCTTAGTTCCAAAAGTGATAATTCACATGCAATAGTCATTTACAGTCAAAAAATTAAACATTAAAAAATTCCCATTTCTGACCATCTGGAGAAAGTTCGACAGGTCACGGGTCATCGTTTTTCATCAGACAATTGATTTTTTGGAGTGTAGAAAAATTGATTCACAATGTTATTTGGATTGTGCCTCATGTTGAAAAACTACTTTTTAACGCCTCAATGTGATCAAAATTGCCATTTTTAAATACTTTTTCTCCTACTCAGAAGCTTCTATTTCGACCAATTTCAGGCATTAAAATGACTCTAAACACACTTATTTTAGTTCCAAAAGTGATAATTCACATGCAATAGTCATTTACAGTCAAAAAATTAAACATTAAAAAATTAACATTTCTTACCATCTGGAGAAAGTTCGACAGGTCACGGGTCATCGTTTTTCATGAGAAATTTGATTTTTTGGACTGTAGAAAAATTGATTCAAAATTTCATTTGGATTGTGCTTCATGTTGAATAACTACCTTTTAAAGCCTCAATGTGATCAAAATTGCCATTTTTAAATACTTTTTCTCCTACTCAGAAGCTTCGATTTCGACCAATTTAAGGCATTAAAATGACTCTAAACACACTTATTTTAGTTCCAAAAGTGATAATTGACATGCAATTGTCATTTACAGTCAAAAAATTAAACATTAAAAAATTACCATTTCTGACCATCTGGAGAAAGTTCGACAGGTCACGGGCCATCGTTTTTCATGAGAAATTAGATTTTTTGGACTGTAGAAAAATTGATTCAAAATGTCATTTGGATTTTGCCTCAAGTTGAATAACGACTTTTTAAAGCCTCAATGTACTCAAAATTACCATTTTAAATACTTTTTCTCCTACTCAGAAGCTTCTATTTCGACCAATTTCAGGCATCAAAATGACTCTAAACACACTTATTTTAGTTCCAAAAGTGATAATTCACATGCAATAGTCATTTGCGGTCAAAAAATTAAACATAAAAAAATTTACCATTTCTGACCATCCGGAGAAAGTTCGACAGGTCCTGGGTCATCATTTTTCATCAGAAAAATGATTTTTTATACTGTAGAAAAAATGATTCAAAATATCAATTGGGTTGTGCCTCATGTTGAATAACCAATTTTTAAAGCCTAACAGTGACCAAAATTGCCATTTTAAAGGACTTTTCCTCCTACTCAGAAGCTTCTATTTTGACGTATTTCAGGCATTAAAATGACTCTAAACACACGTATTTTAGTTCCAAAAGTGATAATTCACATGCAATAGTTATTTGCAGTCAAAAAATTAAACATAAAAAAATTACCATTTCTGACCATCCGGAGAAAGTTCGACAGGTCACGGGTCATCGTTTTTCATCAGAAATTAGATTTTTTGGACTGTAGAAAAATTGATTCAAAATGTCATTTGGATTGTGCCCCATGCTGAGTAACTACTTTTTAAAGCCGAAATGTGACCAAAATAGCCATTTTTACAGACTTTTTCTCCTACTCAGAAGCTTCTATTTCGACCAATGTCAGGCATTAAAAGGACTCTAAACACACTTATTTTAGTTCCAAAAGTGATAATTCACATGCAATAGTCATTTACAGTCAAAAAATTAAACATTAAAAAATTACCATTTCTGACCATCTGGAGAAAGTTCGACAGGTCACGGGTCATCGTTTTTCATGAGAAATTTGATTTTTTTGACTGTAGAAAAATTGATTCAAAATGTCATTTGGATTGTGCCTCATGTTGAAAAACTACTTTTTAAAGCCTCAATGTGACCAAAAGTGCCATTTTTACAGACTTTTTCTCCATCTCAGAAACTTCTATTTCGTCCAATTTCAGGCATTAAAATGACTCTAAACACACTTATTTTAGTTCCAAAAGTGATAATTCACATGCAATAGTCATTTGCAGTCAAAAAATTAAACATAAAAAAAATACCATTTCTGACCATCCGGAGAAAGTTCGACAGGTCACGGGTCATCGTTTTTCATGAGAAATTTGATTTTTTGGACTGTAGAAAAATTGATTCAAAATGTCATTTGGATTGTGCCTCATTTTGAATAACTACCTTTTAAAGCCTCAATGTGATCAAAATTGCCATTTTTAAATACTTTTTCTCCTACTCAGAAGCTACTATTTCGACCAATTTAAGGCATTAAAATGACTCTAAACACACTGATTTTAGTTCCAAAAATGATAATTCACATGCAATAGTCATTTACAGTCAAACAATCAAACATTATAAAATTACCATTTCTGACCATCTGGAGAAAGTTCGACAGGTCACGGGTCATGGTTTTTCATGAGAAATTTGATTTATTGGACCCTAGAAAAATGTATCCAAAATCTCACTTGGATTGTGCCTCATGTTAAATAACTACTTTTTAAAGCCTCAATGTGATCAAAATTGCCATTTTTAAATACTTTTTCTCCTACTCAGAAGCTTCTATTTCGACCAATTTCAGGCATTAAAATGACTCTAAACACACTTATATTAGTTCCAAAAGTGATAATTCACATGCAATAGTCATTTGCAGTCAAAAAATTAAACATAAAAAAAATACCATTTCTGACCATCCGGAGAAAGTTCGACAGGTCACGGGTCATCGTTTTTCATGAGAAATTTGATTTTTTGGACTGTTGAAAAATTGATTCAAAATGTCATTTGGATTGTGCCTCATGTTGAAGAACTACTTTTTAAAGCCTCAATGTGATCAAAATTGCCATTTTTACAGACTTTTTCTCCTACTCAGAAGCTTCTATTTCGACCAATTTCAGGCATTAAAAGGACTCTAAACACACTTATTTTAGTTCCAAAAGTGATAATTCACATGCAATAGTCATTTACAGTCAAAAAATTAAACATTAAAAAATTACCATTTCTTACCATCTGGAGAAAGTTCGACAGGTCACGGGTCATCGTTTTTCATGAGAAATTTGATTTTTTGGACTGTAGAAAAATTGATTCAAAATGTCATTTGGATTGTGCCTCATGTTGAATAACTACCTTTTAAAGCCTCAATGTGATCAAAATTGCCATTTTTAAATACTTTTTCTCCTACTCAGAAGCTTCTATTTCGACCAATTTAAGGCATTAAAATGACTCTAAACACACTGATTTTAGTTCCAAAAATGATAATTCACATGCAATAGTCATTTACAGTCAAACAATCAAACATTAAAAAATTACCATTTCTGACCATCTGGAGAAAGTTCGACAGGTCACGGGTCATGGTTTTTCATGAGAAATTTGATTTTTTGGACCCTAGAAAAATGTATCCAAAATCTCATTTGGATTGTGCCTCATGTTAAATAACTACTTTTTAAAGCCTCAATGTGATCAAAATTGCCATTTTTAAATACTTTTTCTCCTACTCAGAAGCTTCTATTTCGACCAATTTCAGGCATTAAAATGACTCTAAACACACTTATATTAGTTCCAAAAGTGATAATTCATATGCAATAGTCATTTGCAGTCAAAAAATTAAACATAAAAAAAAAACATTTCTGACCATCCAGAGAAAGTTCAACAGGTCACGGGTCATCGTTTTTCATCAGAAATTAGATTTTTTGGACTGTAGCAAAATTGATTCAAAATGTCATTTGGATTGTGCCTCATGCTGAGTAACTACCTTTTAAAGCGCAAATGTGACCAAAATTGCCATTTTTACAGACTTTTTCTCCTACTCAGAAGCTTCTATTTCGACCAATTTCAGGCATTAAAATTACTCTAAACACACTTATCTTAGTTCCAAAAGTGATAATTCACATGCAATAGTCATTTACAGTCAAAAAATTAAACATTAAAAAATTCCCATTTCTGACCATCTGGAGAAAGTTCGACAGGTCACGGGTCATCGTTTTTCATCAGACAATTGATTTTTTGGAGTGTAGAAAAATTGATTCACAATGTTATTTGGATTGTGCCTCATGTTGAAAAACTACTTTTTAACGCCTCAATGTGATCAAAATTGCCATTTTTAAATACTTTTTCTCCTACTCAGAAGCTTCTATTTCGACCAATTTCAGGCATTAAAATGACTCTAAACACACTTATTTTAGTTCCAAAAGTGATAATTCACATGCAATAGTCATTTACAGTCAAAAAATTAAACATTAAAAAATTAACATTTCTTACCATCTGGAGAAAGTTCGACAGGTCACGGGTCATCGTTTTTCATGAGAAATTTGATTTTTTTAAATGTAGAAAAATTGATTCAAAATGTCATTTGGATTGTGCCTCATGTTGAAAAACTACTTTTTAAAGCCTCAATGTGATCAAAATTGCCATTTTTAAATACTTTTTCTCCTACTCAGAAGCTTCCATTTCGACCAATTTCAGGCATTAAAATGACTCTAAGCACACCTATTTTAGTTCCAAAAGTCATAATTCACATGCAATAGTCATTTACAGTCAAAAAATTAAACATCAAAAAATTACCATTTCTTACCATCTGGAGAAAGTTCGACAGGTCACGGGTCATCGTTTTTCATGAGAAATTTGATTTTTTGGACTGTAGAAAAATTGATTCAAAATTTCATTTGGATTGTGCCTCATGTTGAATAACTACCTTTTAAAGCCTCAATGTGATCAAAATTGCCATTTTTAAATACTTTTTCTCCTACTCAGAAGCTTCGATTTCGACCAATTTAAGGCATTAAAATGACTCTAAACACACTTATTTTAGTTCCAAAAGTGATAATTCACATGCAATAGTCATTTGCGGTCAAAAAATTAAACATAAAAAAATTTACCATTTCTGACCATCCGGAGAAAGTTCGACAGGTCACGGGTCATTGTTTTTCATGAGAAATTAGATTTTTTGGAGTGTAGAAAAATTGATTCAAAATGTCATTTGGATTTTGCCTCAAGTTGAATAACTACTTTTTAAAGCCTCAATGTGATCAAAATTACCATTTTAAATAATTTTTCTCCTACTCAGAAGCTTCTATTTCGACCAATTTCAGGCATTAAAATGACTCTAAACACACTTATTTTAGTTCCAAAAGTGATAATTCACATGCAATAGTTATTTGCAGTCAAAAAATTAAACATAAAAAAATTACCATTTTTGACCATCTGGAGAAAGTTCGACAGGTCCTGGGTCATCATTTTTCATCAGAAAAATGATTTTTTATACTGTAGAAAAAATGATTCAAAATATCAATTGGGTTGTGCCTCATGTTGAATAACCAATTTTTAAAGCCTAACAGTGACCAAAATTGCCATTTTAAAGGACTTTTCCTCCTACTCAGAAGCTTCTATTTTGACGTATTTCAGGCATTAAAATGACTCTAAACACACGTATTTTAGTTCCAAAAGTGATAATTCACATGCAATAGTCATTTACAGTCAAAAAATTAAACATTAAAAAATTCCCATTTCCGACCATCTGGAGAAAGTTCGTCAGGTCACGGGTCATCGTTTTTCATCAGACAATTGATTTTTTGGAGTGTAGAAAAATTGATTCAAAATGTCATTTGGATTGTGCCTCATGTTGAAAAACTACTTTTTAACGCCTCAATGTGATCAAAATTGCCATTTTTAAATACTTTTTCTCCTACTCAGAAGCTTCCATTTCGACCAATTTCAGGCATTAAAATGACTCTAAACACACTTATTTTAGTTACAAAAGTGATAATTCACATGCAATAGTCATTTACAGTCAAAAAAATTAAACATTAAAAAATTAACATTTCTTACCATCTGGAGAAAGTTCGACAGGTCACGGGTCATCGTTTTTCATGAGAAATTTGATTTTTTTAAATGTAGAAAAATTGATTCAAAATGTCATTTGGATTGTGCCTCATGTTGAAAAACTACTTTTTAAAGCCTCAATGTGATCAAAATTGCCATTTTTAAATACTTTTTCTCCTACTCAGAAGCTTCCATTTCGACCAATTTCTGGCATTAAAATGACTCTAAACACACTTATTTTAGTTCCAAAAGTGATAATTGACATGCAATTGTCATTTACAGTCAAAAAATTAAACATTAAAAAATTACCATTTCTGACCATCTGGATAAGGTTCGACAGGTCACGGGCCATCGTTTTTCATGAGAAATTAGATTTTTTGGACTGTAGAAAAATTGATTCAAAATGTCATTTGGATTTTGCCTCAAGTTGAATAACTACTTTTTAAAGCCTCAATGTGATCAAAATTACCATTTTAAATAATTTTTCTCCTACTCAGAAGCTTCTATTTCGACCAATTTCAGGCATTAAAATGACTCTAAACACACCTATTTTAGTTCCAAAAGTGATAATTCACATGCAATAGTCATTTGCAGTCAAAAAATTAAACATAAAAAAATTTACCATTTCTGACCATCCGGAGAAAGTTCGACAGGTCACGGGTCATCGTTTTTCATCAGAAATTAGATTTTTAGGACTGTAGAAAAATTGATTCAAAATGTCATTTGGATTGTGCCCCATGCTGAGTAACTACTTTTTAAAGCCTAAATGTGACCAAAATTGCCATTTTTACAGACTTTTTCTCCTACTCAGAAGCTTCTATTTCGACCAATTTCAGGCATTAAAAGGACTCTAAACACACTTATTTTAGTTCCAAAAGTGATAATTGACATGCAATTGTCATTTACAGTCAAAAAATTAAACATTAAAAAATTACCATTTCTGACCATCTGGAGAAAGTTCGACAGGTCACGGGCCATCGTTTTTCATGAGAAATTAGATTTTTTGGAGTGTAGAAAAATTGATTCAAAATGTCATTTGGATTTTGCCTCAAGTTGAATAACTACTTTTTAAAGCCTCAATGTGATCAAAATTACCATTTTAAATAATTTTTCTCCTACTCAAAAGCTTCTATTTCGACCAATTTCAGGCATTAAAATGACTCTAAACACACTTATTTTAGTTCCAAAAGTGATAATTCACATGCAATAGTTATTTGCAGTCAAAAAATTAAACATAAAAAAATTTACCATTTCTGACCATCCGGAGAAAGTTCGACAGGTCACGGGTCATCGTTTTTCATCAGAAATTAGATTTTTTGGACTGTAGAAAAATTGATTCAAAATGTCATTTGGATTGTGCCCCATGCTGAGTAACTACTTTTTAAAGCCTAAATGTGACCAAAATAGCCATTTTTACAGACTTTTTCTCCTACTCAGAAGCTTCTATTTCGACCAATGTCAGGCATTAAAAGGACTCTAAACACACTTATTTTAGTTCCAAAAGTGATAATTCACATGCAATAGTCATTTACAGTCAAAAAATTAAACATTAAAAAATTACCATTTCTTACCATCTGGAGAAAGTTCGACAGGTCACGGGTCATCGTTTTTCATGAGAAATTTGATTTTTTGGACTGTAGAAAAATTGATTCAAAATGTCATTTGGATTGTGCCTCATGTTGAATAACTACCTTTTAAAGCCTCAATGTGATCAAAATTGCCATTTTTAAATACTTTTTCTCCTACTCAGAAGCTTCTATTTCGACCAATTTAAGGCATTAAAATGACTCTAAACACACTGATTTTAGTTCCAAAAATGATAATTCACATGCAATAGTCATTTACAGTCAAACAATCAAACATTAAAAAATTACCTTTTCTGACCATCTGGAGAAAGTTCGACAGGTCACGGGTCATGGTTTTTCATGAGAAATTTGATTTTTTGGACCCTAGAAAAATGTATCCAAAATCTCATTTGGATTGTGCCTCATGTTAAATAACTACTTTTTAAAGCCTCAATGTGATCAAAATTGCCATTTTTAAATACTTTTTCTCCTACTCAGAAGCTTCTATTTCGACCAATTTCAGGCATTAAAATGACTCTAAACACACTTATATTAGTTCCAAAAGTGATAATTCATATGCAATAGTCATTTGCAGTCAAAAAATTAAACATAAAAAAAAAACATTTCTGACCATCCAGAGAAAGTTCAACAGGTCACGGGTCATCGTTTTTCATCAGAAATTAGATTTTTTGGACTGTAGCAAAATTGATTCAAAATGTCATTTGGATTGTGCCTCATGCTGAGTAACTACCTTTTAAAGCGCAAATGTGACCAAAATTGCCATTTTTACAGACTTTTTCTCCTACTCAGAAGCTTCTATTTCGACCAATTTCAGGCATTAAAATTACTCTAAACACACTTATCTTAGTTCCAAAAGTGATAATTCACATGCAATAGTCATTTACAGTCAAAAAATTAAACATTAAAAAATTCCCATTTCTGACCATCTGGAGAAAGTTCGACAGGTCACGGGTCATCGTTTTTCATCAGACAATTGATTTTTTGGAGTGTAGAAAAATTGATTCACAATGTTATTTGGATTGTGCCTCATGTTGAAAAACTACTTTTTAACGCCTCAATGTGATCAAAATTGCCATTTTTAAATACTTTTTCTCCTACTCAGAAGCTTCTATTTCGACCAATTTCAGGCATTAAAATGACTCTAAACACACTTATTTTAGTTCCAAAAGTGATAATTCACATGCAATAGTCATTTACAGTCAAAAAATTAAACATTAAAAAATTAACATTTCTTACCATCTGGAGAAAGTTCGACAGGTCACGGGTCATCGTTTTTCATGAGAAATTTGATTTTTTTAAATGTAGAAAAATTGATTCAAAATGTCATTTGGATTGTGCCTCATGTTGAAAAACTACTTTTTAAAGCCTCAATGTGATCAAAATTGCCATTTTTAAATACTTTTTCTCCTACTCAGAAGCTTCCATTTCGACCAATTTCAGGCATTAAAATGACTCTAAGCACACCTATTTTAGTTCCAAAAGTCATAATTCACATGCAATAGTCATTTACAGTCAAAAAATTAAACATCAAAAAATTACCATTTCTTACCATCTGGAGAAAGTTCGACAGGTCACGGGTCATCGTTTTTCATGAGAAATTTGATTTTTTGGACTGTAGAAAAATTGATTCAAAATTTCATTTGGATTGTGCCTCATGTTGAATAACTACCTTTTAAAGCCTCAATGTGATCAAAATTGCCATTTTTAAATACTTTTTCTCCTACTCAGAAGCTTCGATTTCGACCAATTTAAGGCATTAAAATGACTCTAAACACACTTATTTTAGTTCCAAAAGTGATAATTGACATGCAATTGTCATTTACAGTCAAAAAATTAAACATTAAAAAATTACCATTTCTGACCATCTGGAGAAAGTTCGACAGGTCACGGGCCATCGTTTTTCATGAGAAATTAGATTTTTTGGACTGTAGAAAAATTGATTCAAAATGTCATTTGGATTTTGCCTCAAGTTGAATAACTACTTTTTAAAGCCTCAATGTACTCAAAATTACCATTTTAAATACTTTTTCTCCTACTCAGAAGCTTCTATTTCGACCAATTTCAGGCATCAAATGACTCTAAACACACTTATTTTAGTTCCAAAAGTGATAATTCACATGCAATAGTCATTTGCGGTCAAAAAATTAAACATAAAAAAATTTACCATTTCTGACCATCCGGAGAAAGTTCGACAGGTCACGGGTCATTGTTTTTCATGAGAAATTAGATTTTTTGGAGTGTAGAAAAATTGATTCAAAATGTCATTTGGATTTTGCCTCAAGTTGAATAACTACTTTTTAAAGCCTCAATGTGATCAAAATTACCATTTTAAATAATTTTTCTCCTACTCAGAAGCTTCTATTTCGACCAATTTCAGGCATTAAAATGACTCTAAACACACTTATTTTAGTTCCAAAAGTGATAATTCACATGCAATAGTTATTTGCAGTCAAAAAATTAAACATAAAAAAATTACCATTTTTGACCATCTGGAGAAAGTTCGACAGGTCCTGGGTCATCATTTTTCATCAGAAAAATGATTTTTTATACTGTAGAAAAAATGATTCAAAATATCAATTGGGTTGTGCCTCATGTTGAATAACCAATTTTTAAAGCCTAACAGTGACCAAAATTGCCATTTTAAAGGACTTTTCCTCCTACTCAGAAGCTTCTATTTTGACGTATTTCAGGCATTAAAATGACTCTAAACACACGTATTTTAGTTCCAAAAGTGATAATTCACATGCAATAGTCATTTACAGTCAAAAAATTAAACATTAAAAAATTCCCATTTCCGACCATCAGGAGAAAGTTCGTCAGGTCACGGGTCATCGTTTTTCATCAGACAATTGATTTTTTGGAGTGTAGAAAAATTGATTCAAAATGTCATTTGGATTGTGCCTCATGTTGAAAAACTACTTTTTAACGCCTCAATGTGATCAAAATTGCCATTTTTAAATACTTTTTCTCCTACTCAGAAGCTTCCATTTCGACCAATTTCAGGCATTAAAATGACTCTAAACACACTTATTTTAGTTACAAAAGTGATAATTCACATGCAATAGTCATTTACAGTCAAAAAAATTAAACATTAAAAAATTAACATTTCTTACCATCTGGAGAAAGTTCGACAGGTCACGGGTCATCGTTTTTCATGAGAAATTTGATTTTTTTAAATGTAGAAAAATTGATTCAAAATGTCATTTGGATTGTGCCTCATGTTGAAAAACTACTTTTTAAAGCCTCAATGTGATCAAAATTGCCATTTTTAAATACTTTTTCTCCTACTCAGAAGCTTCCATTTCGACCAATTTCTGGCATTAAAATGACTCTAAACACACTTATTTTAGTTCCAAAAGTGATAATTGACATGCAATTGTCATTTACAGTCAAAAAATTAAACATTAAAAAATTACCATTTCTGACCATCTGGATAAAGTTCGACAGGTCACGGGCCATCGTTTTTCATGAGAAATTAGATTTTTTGGACTGTAGAAAAATTGATTCAAAATGTCATTTGGATTTTGCCTCAAGTTGAATAACTACTTTTTAAAGCCTCAATGTGATCAAAATTACCATTTTAAATAATTTTTCTCCTACTCAGAAGCTTCTATTTCGACCAATTTCAGGCATTAAAATGACTCTAAACACACCTATTTTAGTTCCAAAAGTGATAATTCACATGCAATAGTCATTTGCAGTCAAAAAATTAAACATAAAAAAATTTACCATTTCTGACCATCCGGAGAAAGTTCGACAGGTCACGGGTCATCGTTTTTCATCAGAAATTAGATTTTTAGGACTGTAGAAAAATTGATTCAAAATGTCATTTGGATTGTGCCCCATGCTGAGTAACTACTTTTTAAAGCCTAAATGTGACCAAAATTGCCATTTTTACAGACTTTTTCTCCTACTCAGAAGCTTCTATTTCGACCAATTTCAGGCATTAAAAGGACTCTAAACACACTTATTTTAGTTCCAAAAGTGATAATTGACATGCAATTGTCATTTACAGTCAAAAAATTAAACATTAAAAAATTACCATTTCTGACCATCTGGAGAAAGTTCGACAGGTCACGGGCCATCGTTTTTCATGAGAAATTAGATTTTTTGGAGTGTAGAAAAATTGATTCAAAATGTCATTTGGATTTTGCCTCAAGTTGAATAACTACTTTTTAAAGCCTCAATGTGATCAAAATTACCATTTTAAATAATTTTTCTCCTACTCAAAAGCTTCTATTTCGACCAATTTCAGGCATTAAAATGACTCTAAACACACTTATTTTAGTTCCAAAAGTGATAATTCACATGCAATAGTTATTTGCAGTCAAAAAATTAAACATAAAAAAATTTACCATTTCTGACCATCCGGAGAAAGTTCGACAGGTCACGGGTCATCGTTTTTCATCAGAAATTAGATTTTTTGGACTGTAGAAAAATTGATTCAAAATGTCATTTGGATTGTGCCCCATGCTGAGTAACTACTTTTTAAAGCCTAAATGTGACCAAAATAGCCATTTTTACAGACTTTTTCTCCTACTCAGAAGCTTCTATTTCGACCAATGTCAGGCATTAAAAGGACTCTAAACACACTTATTTTAGTTCCAAAAGTGATAATTCACATGCAATAGTCATTTACAGTCAAAAAATTAAACATTAAAAAATTACCATTTCTGACCATCTGGAGAAAGTTCGACAGGTCACGGGTCATCGTTTTTCATGAGAAATTTGATTTTTTTGACTGTAGAAAAATTGATTCAAAATGTCATTTGGATTGTGCCTCATGTTGAAAAACTACTTTTTAAAGCCTCAATGTGACCAAAAGTGCCATTTTTACAGACTTTTTCTCCATCTCAGAAACTTCTATTTCGTCCAATTTCAGGCATTAAAATGACTCTAAACACACTTATTTTAGTTCCAAAAGTGATAATTCAAATGCAATAGTCATTTGCAGTCAAAAAATTAAACATTAAAAAATTACCATTTCTTACCATCTGGAGAAAGTTCGACAGGTCACGGGTCATCGTTTTTCATGAGAAATTTGATTTTTTGGACTGTAGAAAAATTGATTCAAAATGTCATTTGGATTGTGCCTCATGTTGAATAACTACCTTTTAAAGCCTCAATGTGATCAAAATTGCCATTTTTAAATACTTTTTCTCCTACTCAGAAGCTTCTATTTCGACCAATTTAAGGCATTAAAATGACTCTAAACACACTGATTTTAGTTCCAAAAATGATAATTCACATGCAATAGTCATTTACAGTCAAACAATCAAACATTAAAAAATTACCATTTCTGACCATCTGGAGAAAGTTCGACAGGTCACGGGTCATGGTTTTTCATGAGAAATTTGATTTTTTGGACCCTAGAAAAATGTATCCAAAATCTCATTTGGATTGTGCCTCATGTTAAATAACTACTTTTTAAAGCCTCAATGTGATCAAAATTGCCATTTTTAAATACTTTTTCTCCTACTCAGAAGCTTCTATTTCGACCAATTTCAGGCATTAAAATGACTCTAAACACACTTATATTAGTTCCAAAAGTGATAATTCATATGCAATAGTCATTTGCAGTCAAAAAATTAAACATAAAAAAAAAACATTTCTGACCATCCAGAGAAAGTTCAACAGGTCACGGGTCATCGTTTTTCATCAGAAATTAGATTTTTTGGACTGTAGCAAAATTGATTCAAAATGTCATTTGGATTGTGCCTCATGCTGAGTAACTACCTTTTAAAGCGCAAATGTGACCAAAATTGCCATTTTTACAGACTTTTTCTCCTACTCAGAAGCTTCTATTTCGACCAATTTCAGGCATTAAAATTACTCTAAACACACTTATCTTAGTTCCAAAAGTGATAATTCACATGCAATAGTCATTTACAGTCAAAAAATTAAACATTAAAAAATTCCCATTTCTGACCATCTGGAGAAAGTTCGACAGGTCACGGGTCATCGTTTTTCATCAGACAATTGATTTTTTGGAGTGTAGAAAAATTGATTCACAATGTTATTTGGATTGTGCCTCATGTTGAAAAACTACTTTTTAACGCCTCAATGTGATCAAAATTGCCATTTTTAAATACTTTTTCTCCTACTCAGAAGCTTCTATTTCGACCAATTTCAGGCATTAAAATGACTCTAAACACACTTATTTTAGTTCCAAAAGTGATAATTCACATGCAATAGTCATTTACAGTCAAAAAATTAAACATTAAAAAATTAACATTTCTTACCATCTGGAGAAAGTTCGACAGGTCACGGGTCATCGTTTTTCATGAGAAATTTGATTTTTTTAAATGTAGAAAAATTGATTCAAAATGTCATTTGGATTGTGCCTCATGTTGAAAAACTACTTTTTAAAGCCTCAATGTGATCAAAATTGCCATTTTTAAATACTTTTTCTCCTACTCAGAAGCTTCCATTTCAACCAATTTCAGGCATTAAAATGACTCTAAGCACACCTATTTTAGTTCCAAAAGTCATAATTCACATGCAATAGTCATTTACAGTCAAAAAATTAAACATCAAAAAATTACCATTTCTTACCATCTGGAGAAAGTTCGACAGGTCACGGGTCATCGTTTTTCATGAGAAATTTGATTTTTTGGACTGTAGAAAAATTGATTCAAAATTTCATTTGGATTGTGCCTCATGTTGAATAACTACCTTTTAAAGCCTCAATGTGATCAAAATTGCCATTTTTAAATACTTTTTCTCCTACTCAGAAGCTTCGATTTCGACCAATTTAAGGCATTAAAATGACTCTAAACACACTTATTTTAGTTCCAAAAGTGATAATTGACATGCAATTGTCATTTACAGTCAAAAAATTAAACATTAAAAAATTACCATTTCTGACCATCTGGAGAAAGTTCGACAGGTCACGGGCCATCGTTTTTCATGAGAAATTAGATTTTTTGGACTGTAGAAAAATTGATTCAAAATGTCATTTGGATTTTGCCTCAAGTTGAATAACTACTTTTTAAAGCCTCAATGTACTCAAAATTACCATTTTAAATACTTTTTCTCCTACTCAGAAGCTTCTATTTCGACCAATTTCAGGCATCAAATGACTCTAAACACACTTATTTTAGTTCCAAAAGTGATAATTCACATGCAATAGTCATTTGCGGTCAAAAAATTAAACATAAAAAAATTTACCATTTCTGACCATCCGGAGAAAGTTCGACAGGTCACGGGTCATTGTTTTTCATGAGAAATTAGATTTTTTGGAGTGTAGAAAAATTGATTCAAAATGTCATTTGGATTTTGCCTCAAGTTGAATAACTACTTTTTAAAGCCTCAATGTGATCAAAATTACCATTTTAAATAATTTTTCTCCTACTCAGAAGCTTCTATTTCGACCAATTTCAGGCATTAAAATGACTCTAAACACACTTATTTTAGTTCCAAAAGTGATAATTCACATGCAATAGTTATTTGCAGTCAAAAAATTAAACATAAAAAAATTACCATTTTTGACCATCTGGAGAAAGTTCGACAGGTCCTGGGTCATCATTTTTCATCAGAAAAATGATTTTTTATACTGTAGAAAAAATGATTCAAAATATCAATTGGGTTGTGCCTCATGTTGAATAACCAATTTTTAAAGCCTAACAGTGACCAAAATTGCCATTTTAAAGGACTTTTCCTCCTACTCAGAAGCTTCTATTTTGACGTATTTCAGGCATTAAAATGACTCTAAACACACGTATTTTAGTTCCAAAAGTGATAATTCACATGCAATAGTCATTTACAGTCAAAAAATTAAACATTAAAAAATTCCCATTTCCGACCATCAGGAGAAAGTTCGTCAGGTCACGGGTCATCGTTTTTCATCAGACAATTGATTTTTTGGAGTGTAGAAAAATTGATTCAAAATGTCATTTGGATTGTGCCTCATGTTGAAAAACTACTTTTTAACGCCTCAATGTGATCAAAATTGCCATTTTTAAATACTTTTTCTCCTACTCAGAAGCTTCCATTTCGACCAATTTCAGGCATTAAAATGACTCTAAACACACTTATTTTAGTTACAAAAGTGATAATTCACATGCAATAGTCATTTACAGTCAAAAAAATTAAACATTAAAAAATTAACATTTCTTACCATCTGGAGAAAGTTCGACAGGTCACGGGTCATCGTTTTTCATGAGAAATTTGATTTTTTTAAATGTAGAAAAATTGATTCAAAATGTCATTTGGATTGTGCCTCATGTTGAAAAACTACTTTTTAAAGCCTCAATGTGATCAAAATTGCCATTTTTAAATACTTTTTCTCCTACTCAGAAGCTTCCATTTCGACCAATTTCTGGCATTAAAATGACTCTAAACACACTTATTTTAGTTCCAAAAGTGATAATTGACATGCAATTGTCATTTACAGTCAAAAAATTAAACATTAAAAAATTACCATTTCTGACCATCTGGAGAAAGTTCGACAGGTCACGGGTCATCGTTTTTCATCAGAAATTAGATTTTTAGGACTGTAGAAAAATTGATTCAAAATGTCATTTGGATTGTGCCCCATGCTGAGTAACTACTTTTTAAAGCCTAAATGTGACCAAAATTGCCATTTTTACAGACTTTTTCTCCTACTCAGAAGCTTCTATTTCGACCAATTTCAGGCATTAAAAGGACTCTAAACACACTTATTTTAGTTCCAAAAGTGATAATTGACATGCAATTGTCATTTACAGTCAAAAAATTAAACATTAAAAAATTACCATTTCTGACCATCTGGAGAAAGTTCGACAGGTCACGGGCCATCGTTTTTCATGAGAAATTAGATTTTTTGGAGTGTAGAAAAATTGATTCAAAATGTCATTTGGATTTTGCCTCAAGTTGAATAACTACTTTTTAAAGCCTCAATGTGATCAAAATTACCATTTTAAATAATTTTTCTCCTACTCAAAAGCTTCTATTTCGACCAATTTCAGGCATTAAAATGACTCTAAACACACTTATTTTAGTTCCAAAAGTGATAATTCACATGCAATAGTTATTTGCAGTCAAAAAATTAAACATAAAAAAATTTACCATTTCTGACCATCCGGAGAAAGTTCGACAGGTCACGGGTCATCGTTTTTCATCAGAAATTAGATTTTTTGGACTGTAGAAAAATTGATTCAAAATGTCATTTGGATTGTGCCCCATGCTGAGTAACTACTTTTTAAAGCCTAAATGTGACCAAAATAGCCATTTTTACAGACTTTTTCTCCTACTCAGAAGCTTCTATTTCGACCAATGTCAGGCATTAAAAGGACTCTAAACACACTTATTTTAGTTCCAAAAGTGATAATTCACATGCAATAGTCATTTACAGTCAAAAAATTAAACATTAAAAAATTACCATTTCTGACCATCTGGAGAAAGTTCGACAGGTCACGGGTCATCGTTTTTCATGAGAAATTTGATTTTTTTGACTGTAGAAAAATTGATTCAAAATGTCATTTGGATTGTGCCTCATGTTGAAAAACTACTTTTTAAAGCCTCAATGTGACCAAAAGTGCCATTTTTACAGACTTTTTCTCCATCTCAGAAACTTCTATTTCGTCCAATTTCAGGCATTAAAATGACTCTAAACACACTTATTTTAGTTCCAAAAGTGATAATTCAAATGCAATAGTCATTTGCAGTCAAAAAATTAAACATTAAAAAATTACCATTTCTTACCATCTGGAGAAAGTTCGACAGGTCACGGGTCATCGTTTTTCATGAGAAATTTGATTTTTTGGACTGTAGAAAAATTGATTCAAAATGTCATTTGGATTGTGCCTCATGTTGAATAACTACCTTTTAAAGCCTCAATGTGATCAAAATTGCCATTTTTAAATACTTTTTCTCCTACTCAGAAGCTTCTATTTCGACCAATTTAAGGCATTAAAATGACTCTAAACACACTGATTTTAGTTCCAAAAATGATAATTCACATGCAATAGTCATTTACAGTCAAACAATCAAACATTAAAAAATTACCATTTCTGACCATCTGGAGAAAGTTCGACAGGTCACGGGTCATGGTTTTTCATGAGAAATTTGATTTTTTGGACCCTAGAAAAATGTATCCAAAATCTCATTTGGATTGTGCCTCATGTTAAATAACTACTTTTTAAAGCCTCAATGTGATCAAAATTGCCATTTTTAAATACTTTTTCTCCTACTCAGAAGCTTCTATTTCGACCAATTTCAGGCATTAAAATGACTCTAAACACACTTATATTAGTTCCAAAAGTGATAATTCATATGCAATAGTCATTTGCAGTCAAAAAATTAAACATAAAAAAAAAACATTTCTGACCATCCAGAGAAAGTTCAACAGGTCACGGGTCATCGTTTTTCATCAGAAATTAGATTTTTTGGACTGTAGCAAAATTGATTCAAAATGTCATTTGGATTGTGCCTCATGCTGAGTAACTACCTTTTAAAGCGCAAATGTGACCAAAATTGCCATTTTTACAGACTTTTTCTCCTACTCAGAAGCTTCTATTTCGACCAATTTCAGGCATTAAAATTACTCTAAACACACTTATCTTAGTTCCAAAAGTGATAATTCACATGCAATAGTCATTTACAGTCAAAAAATTAAACATTAAAAAATTCCCATTTCTGACCATCTGGAGAAAGTTCGACAGGTCACGGGTCATCGTTTTTCATCAGACAATTGATTTTTTGGAGTGTAGAAAAATTGATTCACAATGTTATTTGGATTGTGCCTCATGTTGAAAAACTACTTTTTAACGCCTCAATGTGATCAAAATTGCCATTTTTAAATACTTTTTCTCCTACTCAGAAGCTTCTATTTCGACCAATTTCAGGCATTAAAATGACTCTAAACACACTTATTTTAGTTCCAAAAGTGATAATTCACATGCAATAGTCATTTACAGTCAAAAAATTAAACATTAAAAAATTAACATTTCTTACCATCTGGAGAAAGTTCGACAGGTCACGGGTCATCGTTTTTCATGAGAAATTTGATTTTTTTAAATGTAGAAAAATTGATTCAAAATGTCATTTGGATTGTGCCTCATGTTGAAAAACTACTTTTTAAAGCCTCAATGTGATCAAAATTGCCATTTTTAAATACTTTTTCTCCTACTCAGAAGCTTCCATTTCGACCAATTTCAGGCATTAAAATGACTCTAAGCACACCTATTTTAGTTCCAAAAGTCATAATTCACATGCAATAGTCATTTACAGTCAAAAAATTAAACATCAAAAAATTACCATTTCTTACCATCTGGAGAAAGTTCGACAGGTCACGGGTCATCGTTTTTCATGAGAAATTTGATTTTTTGGACTGTAGAAAAATTGATTCAAAATTTCATTTGGATTGTGCCTCATGTTGAATAACTACCTTTTAAAGCCTCAATGTGATCAAAATTGCCATTTTTAAATACTTTTTCTCCTACTCAGAAGCTTCGATTTCGACCAATTTAAGGCATTAAAATGACTCTAAACACACTTATTTTAGTTCCAAAAGTGATAATTGACATGCAATTGTCATTTACAGTCAAAAAATTAAACATTAAAAAATGACCATTTCTGACCATCTGGAGAAAGTTCGACAGGTCACGGGCCATCGTTTTTCATGAGAAATTAGATTTTTTGGACTGTAGAAAAATTGATTCAAAATGTCATTTGGATTTTGCCTCAAGTTGAATAACTACTTTTTAAAGCCTCAATGTACTCAAAATTACCATTTTAAATACTTTTTCTCCTACTCAGAAGCTTCTATTTCGACCAATTTCAGGCATCAAATGACTCTAAACACACTTATTTTAGTTCCAAAAGTGATAATTCACATGCAATAGTCATTTGCGGTCAAAAAATTAAACATAAAAAAATTTACCATTTCTGACCATCCGGAGAAAGTTCGACAGGTCACGGGTCATTGTTTTTCATGAGAAATTAGATTTTTTGGAGTGTAGAAAAATTGATTCAAAATGTCATTTGGATTTTGCCTCAAGTTGAATAACTACTTTTTAAAGCCTCAATGTGATCAAAATTACCATTTTAAATAATTTTTCTCCTACTCAGAAGCTTCTATTTCGACCAATTTCAGGCATTAAAATGACTCTAAACACACTTATTTTAGTTCCAAAAGTGATAATTCACATGCAATAGTTATTTGCAGTCAAAAAATTAAACATAAAAAAATTACCATTTTTGACCATCTGGAGAAAGTTCGACAGGTCCTGGGTCATCATTTTTCATCAGAAAAATGATTTTTTATACTGTAGAAAAAATGATTCAAAATATCAATTGGGTTGTGCCTCATGTTGAATAACCAATTTTTAAAGCCTAACAGTGACCAAAATTGCCATTTTAAAGGACTTTTCCTCCTACTCAGAAGCTTCTATTTTGACGTATTTCAGGCATTAAAATGACTCTAAACACACGTATTTTAGTTCCAAAAGTGATAATTCACATGCAATAGTCATTTACAGTCAAAAAATTAAACATTAAAAAATTCCCATTTCCGACCATCTGGAGAAAGTTCGTCAGGTCACGGGTCATCGTTTTTCATCAGACAATTGATTTTTTGGAGTGTAGAAAAATTGATTCAAAATGTCATTTGGATTGTGCCTCATGTTGAAAAACTACTTTTTAACGCCTCAATGTGATCAAAATTGCCATTTTTAAATACTTTTTCTCCTACTCAGAAGCTTCCATTTCGACCAATTTCAGGCATTAAAATGACTCTAAACACACTTATTTTAGTTACAAAAGTGATAATTCACATGCAATAGTCATTTACAGTCAAAAAAATTAAACATTAAAAAATTAACATTTCTTACCATCTGGAGAAAGTTCGACAGGTCACGGGTCATCGTTTTTCATGAGAAATTTGATTTTTTTAAATGTAGAAAAATTGATTCAAAATGTCATTTGGATTGTGCCTCATGTTGAAAAACTACTTTTTAAAGCCTCAATGTGATCAAAATTGCCATTTTTAAATACTTTTTCTCCTACTCAGAAGCTTCCATTTCGACCAATTTCTGGCATTAAAATGACTCTAAACACACTTATTTTAGTTCCAAAAGTGATAATTGACATGCAATTGTCATTTACAGTCAAAAAATTAAACATTAAAAAATTACCATTTCTGACCATCTGGATAAAGTTCGACAGGTCACGGGCCATCGTTTTTCATGAGAAATTAGATTTTTTGGACTGTAGAAAAATTGATTCAAAATGTCATTTGGATTTTGCCTCAAGTTGAATAACTACTTTTTAAAGCCTCAATGTGATCAAAATTACCATTTTAAATAATTTTTCTCCTACTCAGAAGCTTCTATTTCGACCAATGTCAGGCATTAAAATGACTCTAAACACACCTATTTTAGTTCCAAAAGTGATAATTCACATGCAATAGTCATTTGCAGTCAAAAAATTAAACATAAAAAAATTTACCATTTCTGACCATCCGGAGAAAGTTCGACAGGTCACGGGTCATCGTTTTTCATCAGAAATTAGATTTTTAGGACTGTAGAAAAATTGATTCAAAATGTCATTTGGATTGTGCCCCATGCTGAGTAACTACTTTTTAAAGCCTAAATGTGACCAAAATTGCCATTTTTACAGACTTTTTCTCCTACTCAGAAGCTTCTATTTCGACCAATTTCAGGCATTAAAAGGACTCTAAACACACTTATTTTAGTTCCAAAAGTGATAATTGACATGCAATTGTCATTTACAGTCAAAAAATTAAACATTAAAAAATTACCATTTCTGACCATCTGGAGAAAGTTCGACAGGTCACGGGCCATCGTTTTTCATGAGAAATTAGATTTTTTGGAGTGTAGAAAAATTGATTCAAAATGTCATTTGGATTTTGCCTCAAGTTGAATAACTACTTTTTAAAGCCTCAATGTGATCAAAATTACCATTTTAAATAATTTTTCTCCTACTCAAAAGCTTCTATTTCGACCAATTTCAGGCATTAAAATGACTCTAAACACACTTATTTTAGTTCCAAAAGTGATAATTCACATGCAATAGTTATTTGCAGTCAAAAAATTAAACATAAAAAAATTTACCATTTCTGACCATCCGGAGAAAGTTCGACAGGTCACGGGTCATCGTTTTTCATCAGAAATTAGATTTTTTGGACTGTAGAAAAATTGATTCAAAATGTCATTTGGATTGTGCCCCATGCTGAGTAACTACTTTTTAAAGCCTAAATGTGACCAAAATAGCCATTTTTACAGACTTTTTCTCCTACTCAGAAGCTTCTATTTCGACCAATGTCAGGCATTAAAAGGACTCTAAACACACTTATTTTAGTTCCAAAAGTGATAATTCACATGCAATAGTCATTTACAGTCAAAAAATTAAACATTAAAAAATTACCATTTCTGACCATCTGGAGAAAGTTCGACAGGTCACGGGTCATCGTTTTTCATGAGAAATTTGATTTTTTTGACTGTAGAAAAATTGATTCAAAATGTCATTTGGATTGTGCCTCATGTTGAAAAACTACTTTTTAAAGCCTCAATGTGACCAAAAGTGCCATTTTTACAGACTTTTTCTCCATCTCAGAAACTTCTATTTCGTCCAATTTCAGGCATTAAAATGACTCTAAACACACTTATTTTAGTTCCAAAAGTGATAATTCACATGCAATAGTCATTTGCAGTCAAAAAATTAAACATAAAAAAAATACCATTTCTGACCATCCGGAGAAAGTTCGACAGGTCACGGGTCATCGTTTTTCATGAGAAATTTGATTTTTTGGACTGTAGAAAAATTGATTCAAAATGTCATTTGGATTGTGCCTCATTTTGAATAACTACCTTTTAAAGCCTCAATGTGATCAAAATTGCCATTTTTAAATACTTTTTCTCCTACTCAGAAGCTACTATTTCGACCAATTTAAGGCATTAAAATGACTCTAAACACACTGATTTTAGTTCCAAAAATGATAATTCACATGCAATAGTCATTTACAGTCAAACAATCAAACATTAAAAAATTACCATTTCTGACCATCTGGAGAAAGTTCGACAGGTCACGGGTCATGGTTTTTCATGAGAAATTTGATTTATTGGACCCTAGAAAAATGTATCCAAAATCTCACTTGGATTGTGCCTCATGTTAAATAACTACTTTTTAAAGCCTCAATGTGATCAAAATTGCCATTTTTAAATACTTTTTCTCCTACTCAGAAGCTTCTATTTCGACCAATTTCAGGCATTAAAATGACTCTAAACACACTTATATTAGTTCCAAAAGTGATAATTCATATGCAATAGTCATTTGCAGTCAAAAAATTAAACATAAAAAAAAAAACATTTCTGACCATCCAGAGAAAGTTCAACAGGTCACGGGTCATCGTTTTTCATCAGAAATTAGATTTTTTGGACTGTAGCAAAATTGATTCAAAATGTCATTTGGATTGTGCCTCATGCTGAGTAACTACCTTTTAAAGCCCAAATGTGACCAAAATTGCCATTTTTACAGACTTTTTCTCCTACTCAGAAGCTTCTATTTCGACCAATTTCAGGCATTAAAATTACTCTAAACACACTTATATTAGTTCCAAAAGTGATAATTCACATGCAATAGTCATTTACAGTCAAAAAATTAAACATTAAAAAATTCCCTTTTCTGACCATCTGGAGAAAGTTCGACAGGTCACGGGTCATCGTTTTTCATGAGAAATTTGATTTTTTGGACTGTTGAAAAATTGATTCAAAATGTCATTTGGATTGTGCCTCATGTTGAAGAACTACTTTTTAAAGCCTCAATGTGATCAAAATTGCCATTTTTACAGTCTTTTTCTCCTACTCAGAAGCTTCTATTTCGACCAATTTCAGGCATTAAAAGGACTCTAAACACACTTATTTTAGTTCCAAAAGTGATAATTCACATGCAATAGTCATTTACAGTCAAAAAATTAAACATTAAAAAATTAACATTTCTTACCATCTGGAGAAAGTTCGACAGGTCACAGGCCATCGTTTTTCATGAGAAATTAGATTTTTTGGACTGTAGAAAAATTGATTCAAAATGTCATTTGGATTTTGCCTCAAGTTGAATAACTACTTTTTAAAGCCTCAATGTACTCAAAATTACCATTTTAAATACTTTTTCTCCTACTCAGAAGCTTCTATTTCGACCAATTTCAGGCATCAAATGACTCTAAACACACTTATTTTAGTTCCAAAAGTGATAATTCACATGCAATAGTCATTTGCGGTCAAAAAATTAAACATAAAAAAATTTACCATTTCTGACCATCCGGAGAAAGTTCGACAGGTCACGGGTCATTGTTTTTCATGAGAAATTAGATTTTTTGGAGTGTAGAAAAATTGATTCAAAATGTCATTTGGATTTTGCCTCAAGTTGAATAACTACTTTTTAAAGCCTCAATGTGATCAAAATTACCATTTTAAATAATTTTTCTCCTACTCAGAAGCTTCTATTTCGACCAATTTCAGGCATTAAAATGACTCTAAACACACTTATTTTAGTTCCAAAAGTGATAATTCACATGCAATAGTTATTTGCAGTCAAAAAATTAAACATAAAAAAATTACCATTTTTGACCATCTGGAGAAAGTTCGACAGGTCCTGGGTCATCATTTTTCATCAGAAAAATGATTTTTTATACTGTAGAAAAAATGATTCAAAATATCAATTGGGTTGTGCCTCATGTTGAATAACCAATTTTTAAAGCCTAACAGTGACCAAAATTGCCATTTTAAAGGACTTTTCCTCCTACTCAGAAGCTTCTATTTTGACGTATTTCAGGCATTAAAATGACTCTAAACACACGTATTTTAGTTCCAAAAGTGATAATTCACATGCAATAGTCATTTACAGTCAAAAAATTAAACATTAAAAAATTCCCATTTCCGACCATCTGGAGAAAGTTCGTCAGGTCACGGGTCATCGTTTTTCATCAGACAATTGATTTTTTGGAGTGTAGAAAAATTGATTCAAAATGTCATTTGGATTGTGCCTCATGTTGAAAAACTACTTTTTAACGCCTCAATGTGATCAAAATTGCCATTTTTAAATACTTTTTCTCCTACTCAGAAGCTTCCATTTCGACCAATTTCAGGCATTAAAATGACTCTAAACACACTTATTTTAGTTACAAAAGTGATAATTCACATGCAATAGTCATTTACAGTCAAAAAAATTAAACATTAAAAAATTAACATTTCTTACCATCTGGAGAAAGTTCGACAGGTCACGGGTCATCGTTTTTCATGAGAAATTTGATTTTTTTAAATGTAGAAAAATTGATTCAAAATGTCATTTGGATTGTGCCTCATGTTGAAAAACTACTTTTTAAAGCCTCAATGTGATCAAAATTGCCATTTTTAAATACTTTTTCTCCTACTCAGAAGCTTCCATTTCGACCAATTTCTGGCATTAAAATGACTCTAAACACACTTATTTTAGTTCCAAAAGTGATAATTGACATGCAATTGTCATTTACAGTCAAAAAATTAAACATAAAAAAATTTACCATTTCTGACCATCCGGAGAAAGTTCGACAGGTCACGGGTCATCGTTTTTCATCAGAAATTAGATTTTTAGGACTGTAGAAAAATTGATTCAAAATGTCATTTGGATTGTGCCCCATGCTGAGTAACTACTTTTTAAAGCCTAAATGTGACCAAAATTGCCATTTTTACAGACTTTTTCTCCTACTCAGAAGCTTCTATTTCGACCAATTTCAGGCATTAAAAGGACTCTAAACACACTTATTTTAGTTCCAAAAGTGATAATTGACATGCAATTGTCATTTACAGTCAAAAAATTAAACATTAAAAAATTACCATTTCTGACCATCTGGAGAAAGTTCGACAGGTCACGGGCCATCGTTTTTCATGAGAAATTAGATTTTTTGGAGTGTAGAAAAATTGATTCAAAATGTCATTTGGATTTTGCCTCAAGTTGAATAACTACTTTTTAAAGCCTCAATGTGATCAAAATTACCATTTTAAATAATTTTTCTCCTACTCAAAAGCTTCTATTTCGACCAATTTCAGGCATTAAAATGACTCTAAACACACTTATTTTAGTTCCAAAAGTGATAATTCACATGCAATAGTCATTTGCAGTCAAAAAATTAAACATAAAAAAAATACCATTTCTGACCATCCGGAGAAAGTTCGACAGGTCACGGGTCATCGTTTTTCATGAGAAATTTGATTTTTTGGACTGTAGAAAAATTGATTCAAAATGTCATTTGGATTGTGCCTCATTTTGAATAACTACCTTTTAAAGCCTCAATGTGATCAAAATTGCCATTTTTAAATACTTTTTCTCCTACTCAGAAGCTTCTATTTCGACCAATTTCAGGCATTAAAATGACTCTAAACACACTTATATTAGTTCCAAAAGTGATAATTCATATGCAATAGTCATTTGCAGTCAAAAAATTAAACATAAAAAAAAAAACATTTCTGACCATCCAGAGAAAGTTCAACAGGTCACGGGTCATCGTTTTTCATCAGAAATTAGATTTTTTGGACTGTAGCAAAATTGATTCAAAATGTCATTTGGATTGTGCCTCATGCTGAGTAACTACCTTTTAAAGCCCAAATGTGACCAAAATTGCCATTTTTACAGACTTTTTCTCCTACTCAGAAGCTTCTATTTCGACCAATTTCAGGCATTAAAATTACTCTAAACACACTTATATTAGTTCCAAAAGTGATAATTCACATGCAATAGTCATTTACAGTCAAAAAATTAAACATTAAAAAATTCCCTTTTCTGACCATCTGGAGAAAGTTCGACAGGTCACGGGTCATCGTTTTTCATGAGAAATTTGATTTTTTGGACTGTTGAAAAATTGATTCAAAATGTCATTTGGATTGTGCCTCATGTTGAAGAACTACTTTTTAAAGCCTCAATGTGATCAAAATTGCCATTTTTACAGTCTTTTTCTCCTACTCAGAAGCTTCTATTTCGACCAATTTCAGGCATTAAAAGGACTCTAAACACACTTATTTTAGTTCCAAAAGTGATAATTCACATGCAATAGTCATTTACAGTCAAAAAATTAAACATTAAAAAATTAACATTTCTTACCATCTGGAGAAAGTTCGACAGGTCACAGGCCATCGTTTTTCATGAGAAATTAGATTTTTTGGACTGTAGAAAAATTGATTCAAAATGTCATTTGGATTTTGCCTCAAGTTGAATAACTACTTTTTAAAGCCTCAATGTACTCAAAATTACCATTTTAAATACTTTTTCTCCTACTCAGAAGCTTCTATTTCGACCAATTTCAGGCATCAAATGACTCTAAACACACTTATTTTAGTTCCAAAAGTGATAATTCACATGCAATAGTCATTTGCGGTCAAAAAATTAAACATAAAAAAATTTACCATTTCTGACCATCCGGAGAAAGTTCGACAGGTCACGGGTCATTGTTTTTCATGAGAAATTAGATTTTTTGGAGTGTAGAAAAATTGATTCAAAATGTCATTTGGATTTTGCCTCAAGTTGAATAACTACTTTTTAAAGCCTCAATGTGATCAAAATTACCATTTTAAATAATTTTTCTCCTACTCAGAAGCTTCTATTTCGACCAATTTCAGGCATTAAAATGACTCTAAACACACTTATTTTAGTTCCAAAAGTGATAATTCACATGCAATAGTTATTTGCAGTCAAAAAATTAAACATAAAAAAATTACCATTTTTGACCATCTGGAGAAAGTTCGACAGGTCCTGGGTCATCATTTTTCATCAGAAAAATGATTTTTTATACTGTAGAAAAAATGATTCAAAATATCAATTGGGTTGTGCCTCATGTTGAATAACCAATTTTTAAAGCCTAACAGTGACCAAAATTGCCATTTTAAAGGACTTTTCCTCCTACTCAGAAGCTTCTATTTTGACGTATTTCAGGCATTAAAATGACTCTAAACACACGTATTTTAGTTCCAAAAGTGATAATTCACATGCAATAGTCATTTACAGTCAAAAAATTAAACATTAAAAAATTCCCATTTCCGACCATCTGGAGAAAGTTCGTCAGGTCACGGGTCATCGTTTTTCATCAGACAATTGATTTTTTGGAGTGTAGAAAAATTGATTCAAAATGTCATTTGGATTGTGCCTCATGTTGAAAAACTACTTTTTAACGCCTCAATGTGATCAAAATTGCCATTTTTAAATACTTTTTCTCCTACTCAGAAGCTTCCATTTCGACCAATTTCAGGCATTAAAATGACTCTAAACACACTTATTTTAGTTACAAAAGTGATAATTCACATGCAATAGTCATTTACAGTCAAAAAAATTAAACATTAAAAAATTAACATTTCTTACCATCTGGAGAAAGTTCGACAGGTCACGGGTCATCGTTTTTCATGAGAAATTTGATTTTTTTAAATGTAGAAAAATTGATTCAAAATGTCATTTGGATTGTGCCTCATGTTGAAAAACTACTTTTTAAAGCCTCAATGTGATCAAAATTGCCATTTTTAAATACTTTTTCTCCTACTCAGAAGCTTCCATTTCGACCAATTTCTGGCATTAAAATGACTCTAAACACACTTATTTTAGTTCCAAAAGTGATAATTGACATGCAATTGTCATTTACAGTCAAAAAATTAAACATAAAAAAATTTACCATTTCTGACCATCCGGAGAAAGTTCGACAGGTCACGGGTCATCGTTTTTCATCAGAAATTAGATTTTTAGGACTGTAGAAAAATTGATTCAAAATGTCATTTGGATTGTGCCCCATGCTGAGTAACTACTTTTTAAAGCCTAAATGTGACCAAAATTGCCATTTTTACAGACTTTTTCTCCTACTCAGAAGCTTCTATTTCGACCAATTTCAGGCATTAAAAGGACTCTAAACACACTTATTTTAGTTCCAAAAGTGATAATTGACATGCAATTGTCATTTACAGTCAAAAAATTAAACATTAAAAAATTACCATTTCTGACCATCTGGAGAAAGTTCGACAGGTCACGGGCCATCGTTTTTCATGAGAAATTAGATTTTTTGGAGTGTAGAAAAATTGATTCAAAATGTCATTTGGATTTTGCCTCAAGTTGAATAACTACTTTTTAAAGCCTCAATGTGATCAAAATTACCATTTTAAATAATTTTTCTCCTACTCAAAAGCTTCTATTTCGACCAATTTCAGGCATTAAAATGACTCTAAACACACTTATTTTAGTTCCAAAAGTGATAATTCACATGCAATAGTCATTTGCAGTCAAAAAATTAAACATAAAAAAAATACCATTTCTGACCATCCGGAGAAAGTTCGACAGGTCACGGGTCATCGTTTTTCATGAGAAATTTGATTTTTTGGACTGTAGAAAAATTGATTCAAAATGTCATTTGGATTGTGCCTCATTTTGAATAACTACCTTTTAAAGCCTCAATGTGATCAAAATTGCCATTTTTAAATACTTTTTCTCCTACTCAGAAGCTACTATTTCGACCAATTTAAGGCATTAAAATGACTCTAAACACACTGATTTTAGTTCCAAAAATGATAATTCACATGCAATAGTCATTTACAGTCAAACAATCAAACATTAAAAAATTACCATTTCTGACCATCTGGAGAAAGTTCGACAGGTCACGGGTCATGGTTTTTCATGAGAAATTTGATTTATTGGACCCTAGAAAAATGTATCCAAAATCTCACTTGGATTGTGCCTCATGTTAAATAACTACTTTTTAAAGCCTCAATGTGATCAAAATTGCCATTTTTAAATACTTTTTCTCCTACTCAGAAGCTTCTATTTCGACCAATTTCAGGCATTAAAATGACTCTAAACACACTTATATTAGTTCCAAAAGTGATAATTCATATGCAATAGTCATTTGCAGTCAAAAAATTAAACATAAAAAAAAAAACATTTCTGACCATCCAGAGAAAGTTCAACAGGTCACGGGTCATCGTTTTTCATCAGAAATTAGATTTTTTGGACTGTAGCAAAATTGATTCAAAATGTCATTTGGATTGTGCCTCATGCTGAGTAACTACCTTTTAAAGCCCAAATGTGACCAAAATTGCCATTTTTACAGACTTTTTCTCCTACTCAGAAGCTTCTATTTCGACCAATTTCAGGCATTAAAAGGACTCTAAACACACTTATTTTAGTTCCAAAAGTGATAATTCACATGCAATAGTCATTTACAGTCAAAAAATTAAACATTAAAAAATTAACATTTCTTACCATCTGGAGAAAGTTCGACAGGTCACAGGCCATCGTTTTTCATGAGAAATTAGATTTTTTGGACTGTAGAAAAATTGATTCAAAATGTCATTTGGATTTTGCCTCAAGTTGAATAACTACTTTTTAAAGCCTCAATGTACTCAAAATTACCATTTTAAATACTTTTTCTCCTACTCAGAAGCTTCTATTTCGACCAATTTCAGGCATCAAATGACTCTAAACACACTTATTTTAGTTCCAAAAGTGATAATTCACATGCAATAGTCATTTGCGGTCAAAAAATTAAACATAAAAAAATTTACCATTTCTGACCATCCGGAGAAAGTTCGACAGGTCACGGGTCATTGTTTTTCATGAGAAATTAGATTTTTTGGAGTGTAGAAAAATTGATTCAAAATGTCATTTGGATTTTGCCTCAAGTTGAATAACTACTTTTTAAAGCCTCAATGTGATCAAAATTACCATTTTAAATAATTTTTCTCCTACTCAGAAGCTTCTATTTCGACCAATTTCAGGCATTAAAATGACTCTAAACACACTTATTTTAGTTCCAAAAGTGATAATTCACATGCAATAGTTATTTGCAGTCAAAAAATTAAACATAAAAAAATTACCATTTTTGACCATCTGGAGAAAGTTCGACAGGTCCTGGGTCATCATTTTTCATCAGAAAAATGATTTTTTATACTGTAGAAAAAATGATTCAAAATATCAATTGGGTTGTGCCTCATGTTGAATAACCAATTTTTAAAGCCTAACAGTGACCAAAATTGCCATTTTAAAGGACTTTTCCTCCTACTCAGAAGCTTCTATTTTGACGTATTTCAGGCATTAAAATGACTCTAAACACACGTATTTTAGTTCCAAAAGTGATAATTCACATGCAATAGTCATTTACAGTCAAAAAATTAAACATTAAAAAATTCCCATTTCCGACCATCTGGAGAAAGTTCGTCAGGTCACGGGTCATCGTTTTTCATCAGACAATTGATTTTTTGGAGTGTAGAAAAATTGATTCAAAATGTCATTTGGATTGTGCCTCATGTTGAAAAACTACTTTTTAACGCCTCAATGTGATCAAAATTGCCATTTTTAAATACTTTTTCTCCTACTCAGAAGCTTCCATTTCGACCAATTTCAGGCATTAAAATGACTCTAAACACACTTATTTTAGTTACAAAAGTGATAATTCACATGCAATAGTCATTTACAGTCAAAAAAATTAAACATTAAAAAATTAACATTTCTTACCATCTGGAGAAAGTTCGACAGGTCACGGGTCATCGTTTTTCATGAGAAATTTGATTTTTTTAAATGTAGAAAAATTGATTCAAAATGTCATTTGGATTGTGCCTCATGTTGAAAAACTACTTTTTAAAGCCTCAATGTGATCAAAATTGCCATTTTTAAATACTTTTTCTCCTACTCAGAAGCTTCCATTTCGACCAATTTCTGGCATTAAAATGACTCTAAACACACTTATTTTAGTTCCAAAAGTGATAATTGACATGCAATTGTCATTTACAGTCAAAAAATTAAACATAAAAAAATTTACCATTTCTGACCATCCGGAGAAAGTTCGACAGGTCACGGGTCATCGTTTTTCATCAGAAATTAGATTTTTAGGACTGTAGAAAAATTGATTCAAAATGTCATTTGGATTGTGCCCCATGCTGAGTAACTACTTTTTAAAGCCTAAATGTGACCAAAATTGCCATTTTTACAGACTTTTTCTCCTACTCAGAAGCTTCTATTTCGACCAATTTCAGGCATTAAAAGGACTCTAAACACACTTATTTTAGTTCCAAAAGTGATAATTGACATGCAATTGTCATTTACAGTCAAAAAATTAAACATTAAAAAATTACCATTTCTGACCATCTGGAGAAAGTTCGACAGGTCACGGGCCATCGTTTTTCATGAGAAATTAGATTTTTTGGAGTGTAGAAAAATTGATTCAAAATGTCATTTGGATTTTGCCTCAAGTTGAATAACTACTTTTTAAAGCCTCAATGTGATCAAAATTACCATTTTAAATAATTTTTCTCCTACTCAAAAGCTTCTATTTCGACCAATTTCAGGCATTAAAATGACTCTAAACACACTTATTTTAGTTCCAAAAGTGATAATTCACATGCAATAGTTATTTGCAGTCAAAAAATTAAACATAAAAAAATTTACCATTTCTGACCATCCGGAGAAAGTTCGACAGGTCACGGGTCATCGTTTTTCATCAGAAATTAGATTTTTTGGACTGTAGAAAAATTGATTCAAAATGTCATTTGGATTGTGCCCCATGCTGAGTAACTACTTTTTAAAGCCTAAATGTGACCAAAATAGCCATTTTTACAGACTTTTTCTCCTACTCAGAAGCTTCTATTTCGACCAATGTCAGGCATTAAAAGGACTCTAAACACACTTATTTTAGTTCCAAAAGTGATAATTCACATGCAATAGTCATTTACAGTCAAAAAATTAAACATTAAAAAATTACCATTTCTGACCATCTGGAGAAAGTTCGACAGGTCACGGGTCATCGTTTTTCATGAGAAATTTGATTTTTTTGACTGTAGAAAAATTGATTCAAAATGTCATTTGGATTGTGCCTCATGTTGAAAAACTACTTTTTAAAGCCTCAATGTGACCAAAAGTGCCATTTTTACAGACTTTTTCTCCATCTCAGAAACTTCTATTTCGTCCAATTTCAGGCATTAAAATGACTCTAAACACACTTATTTTAGTTCCAAAAGTGATAATTCACATGCAATAGTCATTTGCAGTCAAAAAATTAAACATTAAAAAATTACCATTTCTTACCATCTGGAGAAAGTTCGACAGGTCACGGGTCATCGTTTTTCATGAGAAATTTGATTTTTTGGACTGTAGAAAAATTGATTCAAAATGTCATTTGGATTGTGCCTCATGTTGAATAACTACCTTTTAAAGCCTCAATGTGATCAAAATTGCCATTTTTAAATACTTTTTCTCCTACTCAGAAGCTTCTATTTCGACCAATTTAAGGCATTAAAATGACTCTAAACACACTGATTTTAGTTCCAAAAATGATAATTCACATGCAATAGTCATTTACAGTCAAACAATCAAACATTAAAAAATTACCATTTCTGACCATCTGGAGAAAGTTCGACAGGTCACGGGTCATGGTTTTTCATGAGAAATTTGATTTTTTGGACCCTAGAAAAATGTATCCAAAATCTCATTTGGATTGTGCCTCATGTTAAATAACTACTTTTTAAAGCCTCAATGTGATCAAAATTGCCATTTTTAAATACTTTTTCTCCTACTCAGAAGCTTCTATTTCGACCAATTTCAGGCATTAAAATGACTCTAAACACACTTATATTAGTTCCAAAAGTGATAATTCATATGCAATAGTCATTTGCAGTCAAAAAATTAAACATAAAAAAAAAACATTTCTGACCATCCAGAGAAAGTTCAACAGGTCACGGGTCATCGTTTTTCATCAGAAATTAGATTTTTTGGACTGTAGCAAAATTGATTCAAAATGTCATTTGGATTGTGCCTCATGCTGAGTAACTACCTTTTAAAGCGCAAATGTGACCAAAATTGCCATTTTTACAGACTTTTTCTCCTACTCAGAAGCTTCTATTTCGACCAATTTCAGGCATTAAAATTACTCTAAACACACTTATCTTAGTTCCAAAAGTGATAATTCACATGCAATAGTCATTTACAGTCAAAAAATTAAACATTAAAAAATTCCCATTTCTGACCATCTGGAGAAAGTTCGACAGGTCACGGGTCATCGTTTTTCATCAGACAATTGATTTTTTGGAGTGTAGAAAAATTGATTCACAATGTTATTTGGATTGTGCCTCATGTTGAAAAACTACTTTTTAACGCCTCAATGTGATCAAAATTGCCATTTTTAAATACTTTTTCTCCTACTCAGAAGCTTCTATTTCGACCAATTTCAGGCATTAAAATGACTCTAAACACACTTATTTTAGTTCCAAAAGTGATAATTCACATGCAATAGTCATTTACAGTCAAAAAATTAAACATTAAAAAATTAACATTTCTTACCATCTGGAGAAAGTTCGACAGGTCACGGGTCATCGTTTTTCATGAGAAATTTGATTTTTTTAAATGTAGAAAAATTGATTCAAAATGTCATTTGGATTGTGCCTCATGTTGAAAAACTACTTTTTAAAGCCTCAATGTGATCAAAATTGCCATTTTTAAATACTTTTTCTCCTACTCAGAAGCTTCCATTTCGACCAATTTCAGGCATTAAAATGACTCTAAGCACACCTATTTTAGTTCCAAAAGTCATAATTCACATGCAATAGTCATTTACAGTCAAAAAATTAAACATCAAAAAATTACCATTTCTTACCATCTGGAGAAAGTTCGACAGGTCACGGGTCATCGTTTTTCATGAGAAATTTGATTTTTTGGACTGTAGAAAAATTGATTCAAAATTTCATTTGGATTGTGCCTCATGTTGAATAACTACCTTTTAAAGCCTCAATGTGATCAAAATTGCCATTTTTAAATACTTTTTCTCCTACTCAGAAGCTTCGATTTCGACCAATTTAAGGCATTAAAATGACTCTAAACACACTTATTTTAGTTCCAAAAGTGATAATTGACATGCAATTGTCATTTACAGTCAAAAAATTAAACATTAAAAAATTACCATTTCTGACCATCTGGAGAAAGTTCGACAGGTCACGGGCCATCGTTTTTCATGAGAAATTAGATTTTTTGGACTGTAGAAAAATTGATTCAAAATGTCATTTGGATTTTGCCTCAAGTTGAATAACTACTTTTTAAAGCCTCAATGTACTCAAAATTACCATTTTAAATACTTTTTCTCCTACTCAGAAGCTTCTATTTCGACCAATTTCAGGCATCAAATGACTCTAAACACACTTATTTTAGTTCCAAAAGTGATAATTCACATGCAATAGTCATTTGCGGTCAAAAAATTAAACATAAAAAAATTTACCATTTCTGACCATCCGGAGAAAGTTCGACAGGTCACGGGTCATTGTTTTTCATGAGAAATTAGATTTTTTGGAGTGTAGAAAAATTGATTCAAAATGTCATTTGGATTTTGCCTCAAGTTGAATAACTACTTTTTAAAGCCTCAATGTGATCAAAATTACCATTTTAAATAATTTTTCTCCTACTCAGAAGCTTCTATTTCGACCAATTTCAGGCATTAAAATGACTCTAAACACACTTATTTTAGTTCCAAAAGTGATAATTCACATGCAATAGTTATTTGCAGTCAAAAAATTAAACATAAAAAAATTACCATTTTTGACCATCTGGAGAAAGTTCGACAGGTCCTGGGTCATCATTTTTCATCAGAAAAATGATTTTTTATACTGTAGAAAAAATGATTCAAAATATCAATTGGGTTGTGCCTCATGTTGAATAACCAATTTTTAAAGCCTAACAGTGACCAAAATTGCCATTTTAAAGGACTTTTCCTCCTACTCAGAAGCTTCTATTTTGACGTATTTCAGGCATTAAAATGACTCTAAACACACGTATTTTAGTTCCAAAAGTGATAATTCACATGCAATAGTCATTTACAGTCAAAAAATTAAACATTAAAAAATTCCCATTTCCGACCATCTGGAGAAAGTTCGTCAGGTCACGGGTCATCGTTTTTCATCAGACAATTGATTTTTTGGAGTGTAGAAAAATTGATTCAAAATGTCATTTGGATTGTGCCTCATGTTGAAAAACTACTTTTTAACGCCTCAATGTGATCAAAATTGCCATTTTTAAATACTTTTTCTCCTACTCAGAAGCTTCCATTTCGACCAATTTCAGGCATTAAAATGACTCTAAACACACTTATTTTAGTTACAAAAGTGATAATTCACATGCAATAGTCATTTACAGTCAAAAAAATTAAACATTAAAAAATTAACATTTCTTACCATCTGGAGAAAGTTCGACAGGTCACGGGTCATCGTTTTTCATGAGAAATTTGATTTTTTTAAATGTAGAAAAATTGATTCAAAATGTCATTTGGATTGTGCCTCATGTTGAAAAACTACTTTTTAAAGCCTCAATGTGATCAAAATTGCCATTTTTAAATACTTTTTCTCCTACTCAGAAGCTTCCATTTCGACCAATTTCTGGCATTAAAATGACTCTAAACACACTTATTTTAGTTCCAAAAGTGATAATTGACATGCAATTGTCATTTACAGTCAAAAAATTAAACATTAAAAAATTACCATTTCTGACCATCTGGATAAAGTTCGACAGGTCACGGGCCATCGTTTTTCATGAGAAATTAGATTTTTTGGACTGTAGAAAAATTGATTCAAAATGTCATTTGGATTTTGCCTCAAGTTGAATAACTACTTTTTAAAGCCTCAATGTGATCAAAATTACCATTTTAAATAATTTTTCTCCTACTCAGAAGCTTCTATTTCGACCAATTTCAGGCATTAAAATGACTCTAAACACACCTATTTTAGTTCCAAAAGTGATAATTCACATGCAATAGTCATTTGCAGTCAAAAAATTAAACATAAAAAAATTTACCATTTCTGACCATCCGGAGAAAGTTCGACAGGTCACGGGTCATCGTTTTTCATCAGAAATTAGATTTTTAGGACTGTAGAAAAATTGATTCAAAATGTCATTTGGATTGTGCCCCATGCTGAGTAACTACTTTTTAAAGCCTAAATGTGACCAAAATTGCCATTTTTACAGACTTTTTCTCCTACTCAGAAGCTTCTATTTCGACCAATTTCAGGCATTAAAAGGACTCTAAACACACTTATTTTAGTTCCAAAAGTGATAATTGACATGCAATTGTCATTTACAGTCAAAAAATTAAACATTAAAAAATTACCATTTCTGACCATCTGGAGAAAGTTCGACAGGTCACGGGCCATCGTTTTTCATGAGAAATTAGATTTTTTGGAGTGTAGAAAAATTGATTCAAAATGTCATTTGGATTTTGCCTCAAGTTGAATAACTACTTTTTAAAGCCTCAATGTGATCAAAATTACCATTTTAAATAATTTTTCTCCTACTCAAAAGCTTCTATTTCGACCAATTTCAGGCATTAAAATGACTCTAAACACACTTATTTTAGTTCCAAAAGTGATAATTCACATGCAATAGTTATTTGCAGTCAAAAAATTAAACATAAAAAAATTTACCATTTCTGACCATCCGGAGAAAGTTCGACAGGTCACGGGTCATCGTTTTTCATCAGAAATTAGATTTTTTGGACTGTAGAAAAATTGATTCAAAATGTCATTTGGATTGTGCCCCATGCTGAGTAACTACTTTTTAAAGCCTAAATGTGACCAAAATAGCCATTTTTACAGACTTTTTCTCCTACTCAGAAGCTTCTATTTCGACCAATGTCAGGCATTAAAAGGACTCTAAACACACTTATTTTAGTTCCAAAAGTGATAATTCACATGCAATAGTCATTTACAGTCAAAAAATTAAACATTAAAAAATTACCATTTCTGACCATCTGGAGAAAGTTCGACAGGTCACGGGTCATCGTTTTTCATGAGAAATTTGATTTTTTTGACTGTAGAAAAATTGATTCAAAATGTCATTTGGATTGTGCCTCATGTTGAAAAACTACTTTTTAAAGCCTCAATGTGACCAAAAGTGCCATTTTTACAGACTTTTTCTCCATCTCAGAAACTTCTATTTCGTCCAATTTCAGGCATTAAAATGACTCTAAACACACTTATTTTAGTTCCAAAAGTGATAATTCACATGCAATAGTCATTTGCAGTCAAAAAATTAAACATAAAAAAAATACCATTTCTGACCATCCGGAGAAAGTTCGACAGGTCACGGGTCATCGTTTTTCATGAGAAATTAGATTTTTTGGACTGTAGAAAAATTGATTCAAAATGTCATTTGGATTGTGCCTCATTTTGAATAACTACCTTTTAAAGCCTCAATGTGATCAAAATTGCCATTTTTAAATACTTTTTCTCCTACTCAGAAGCTACTATTTCGACCAATTTAAGGCATTAAAATGACTCTAAACACACTGATTTTAGTTCCAAAAATGATAATTCACATGCAATAGTCATTTACAGTCAAACAATCAAACATTAAAAAATTACCATTTCTGACCATCTGGAGAAAGTTCGACAGGTCACGGGTCATGGTTTTTCATGAGAAATTTGATTTATTGGACCCTAGAAAAATGTATCCAAAATCTCACTTGGATTGTGCCTCATGTTAAATAACTACTTTTTAAAGCCTCAATGTGATCAAAATTGCCATTTTTAAATACTTTTTCTCCTACTCAGAAGCTTCTATTTCGACCAATTTCAGGCATTAAAATGACTCTAAACACACTTATATTAGTTCCAAAAGTGATAATTCATATGCAATAGTCATTTGCAGTCAAAAAATTAAACATAAAAAAAAAAACATTTCTGACCATCCAGAGAAAGTTCAACAGGTCACGGGTCATCGTTTTTCATCAGAAATTAGATTTTTTGGACTGTAGCAAAATTGATTCAAAATGTCATTTGGATTGTGCCTCATGCTGAGTAACTACCTTTTAAAGCCCAAATGTGACCAAAATTGCCATTTTTACAGACTTTTTCTCCTACTCAGAAGCTTCTATTTCGACCAATTTCAGGCATTAAAATTACTCTAAACACACTTATATTAGTTCCAAAAGTGATAATTCACATGCAATAGTCATTTACAGTCAAAAAATTAAACATTAAAAAATTCCCTTTTCTGACCATCTGGAGAAAGTTCGACAGGTCACGGGTCATCGTTTTTCATGAGAAATTTGATTTTTTGGACTGTTGAAAAATTGATTCAAAATGTCATTTGGATTGTGCCTCATGTTGAAGAACTACTTTTTAAAGCCTCAATGTGATCAAAATTGCCATTTTTACAGTCTTTTTCTCCTACTCAGAAGCTTCTATTTCGACCAATTTCAGGCATTAAAAGGACTCTAAACACACTTATTTTAGTTCCAAAAGTGATAATTCACATGCAATAGTCATTTACAGTCAAAAAATTAAACATTAAAAAATTACCATTTCTTACCATCTGGAGAAAGTTCGACAGGTCACGGGTCATCGTTTTTCATGAGAAATTTGATTTTTTGGACTGTAGAAAAATTGATTCAAAATGTCATTTGGATTGTGCCTCATGTTGAATAACTACCTTTTAAAGCCTCAATGTGATCAAAATTGCCATTTTTAAATACTTTTTCTCCTACTCAGAAGCTTCTATTTCGACCAATTTCAGGCATCAAAATGACTCTAAACACACTTATTTTAGTTCTAAAAGTGATAATTCACATGCAATAGTCATTTGCGGTCAAAAAATTAAACATAAAAAAATTTACCATTTCTGACCATCCGGAGAAAGTTCGACAGGTCACGGGTCATTGTTTTTCATGAGAAATTAGATTTTTTGGAGTGTAGAAAAATTGATTCAAAATGTCATTTGGATTTTGCCTCAAGTTGAATAACTACTTTTTAAAGCCTCAATGTGATCAAAATTACCATTTTAAATAATTTTTCTACTACTCAGAAGCTTCTATTTCGACCAATTTCAGGCATTAAAATGACTCTAAACACACTTATTTTAGTTCCAAAAGTGATAATTCACATGCAATAGTTATTTGCAGTCAAAAAATTAAACATAAAAAAATTACCATTTTTGACCATCTGGAGAAAGTTCGACAGGTCCTGGGTCATCATTTTTCATCAGAAAAATGATTTTTTATACTGTAGAAAAAATGATTCAAAATATCAATTGGGTTGTGCCTCATGTTGAATAACCAATTTTTAAAGCCTAACAGTGACCAAAATTGCCATTTTAAAGGACTTTTCCTCCTACTCAGAAGCTTCTATTTTGACGTATTTCAGGCATTAAAATGACTCTAAACACACGTATTTTAGTTCCAAAAGTGATAATTCACATGCAATAGTCATTTACAGTCAAAAAATTAAACATTAAAAAATTCCCATTTCCGACCATCTGGAGAAAGTTCGTCAGGTCACGGGTCATCGTTTTTCATGAGAAATTTGATTTTTTTAAATGTAGAAAAATTGATTCAAAATGTCATTTGGATTTTGCCTCAAGTTGAATAACTACTTTTTAAAGCCTCAATGTGATCAAAATTACCATTTTAAATAATTTTTCTCCTACTCAGAAGCTTCTATTTCGACCAATTTAAGGCATTAAAATGACTCTAAACACACTGATTTTAGTTCCAAAAATGATAATTCACATGCAATAGTCATTTACAGTCAAACAATCAAACATTAAAAAATTACCATTTCTGACCATCTGGAGAAAGTTCGACAGGTCACGGGTCATGGTTTTTCATGAGAAATTTGATTTTTTGGACCCTAGAAAAATGTATCCAAAATCTCATTTGGATTGTGCCTCATGTTAAATAACTACTTTTTAAAGCCTCAATGTGATCAAAATTGCCATTTTTAAATACTTTTTCTCCTACTCAGAAGCTTCTATTTCGACCAATTTCAGGCATTAAAATGACTCTAAACACACTTATATTAGTTCCAAAAGTGATAATTCATATGCAATAGTCATTTGCAGTCAAAAAATTAAACATAAAAAAAAAACATTTCTGACCATCCAGAGAAAGTTCAACAGGTCACGGGTCATCGTTTTTCATCAGAAATTAGATTTTTTGGACTGTAGCAAAATTGATTCAAAATGTCATTTGGATTGTGCCTCATGCTGAGTAACTACCCTTTAAAGCGCAAATGTGACCAAAATTGCCATTTTTACAGACTTTTTCTCCTACTCAGAAGCTTCTATTTCGACCAATTTCAGGCATTAAAATTACTCTAAACACACTTATCTTAGTTCCAAAAGTGATAATTCACATGCAATAGTCATTTACAGTCAAAAAATTAAACATTAAAAAATTCCCATTTCTGACCATCTGGAGAAAGTTCGACAGGTCACGGGTCATCGTTTTTCATCAGACAATTGATTTTTTGGAGTGTAGAAAAATTGATTCACAATGTTATTTGGATTGTGCCTCATGTTGAAAAACTACTTTTTAACGCCTCAATGTGATCAAAATTGCCATTTTTAAATACTTTTTCTCCTACTCAGAAGCTTCTATTTCGACCAATTTCAGGCATTAAAATGACTCTAAACACACTTATTTTAGTTCCAAAAGTGATAATTCACATGCAATAGTCATTTACAGTCAAAAAATTAAACATTAAAAAATTTACATTTCTTACCATCTGGAGAAAGTTCGACAGGTCACGGGTCATCGTTTTTCATGAGAAATTTGATTTTTTTAAATGTAGAAAAATTGATTCAAAATGTCATTTGGATTGTGCCTCATGTTGAAAAACTACTTTTTAAAGCCTCAATGTGATCAAAATTGCCATTTTTAAATACTTTTTCTCCTACTCAGAAGCTTCCATTTCGACCAATTTCAGGCATTAAAATGACTCTAAGCACACCTATTTTAGTTCCAAAAGTCATAATTCACATGCAATAGTCATTTACAGTCAAAAAATTAAACATCAAAAAATTACCATTTCTTACCATCTGGAGAAAGTTCGACAGGTCACGGGTCATCGTTTTTCATGAGAAATTTGATTTTTTGGACTGTAGAAAAATTGATTCAAAATTTCATTCGGATTGTGCCTCATGTTGAATAACTACCTTTTAAAGCCTCAATGTGATCAAAATTGCCATTTTTAAATACTTTTTCTCCTACTCAGAAGCTTTGATTTCGACCAATTTAAGGCATTAAAATGACTCTAAACACACTTATTTTAGTTCCAAAAGTGATAATTGACATGCAATTGTCATTTACAGTCAAAAAATTAAACATTAAAAAATTACCATTTCTGACCATCTGGAGAAAGTTCGACAGGTCACGGGCCATCGTTTTTCATGAGAAATTAGATTTTTTGGACTGTAGAAAAATTGATTCAAAATGTCATTTGGATTTTGCCTCAAGTTGAATAACTACTTTTTAAAGCCTCAATGTACTCAAAATTACCATTTTAAATACTTTTTCTCCTACTCAGAAGCTTCTATTTCGACCAATTTCAGGCATCAAAATGACTCTAAACACACTTATTTTAGTTCCAAAAGTGATAATTCACATGCAATAGTCATTTGCGGTCAAAAAATTAAACATAAAAAAATTTACCATTTCTGACCATCCGGAGAAAGTTCGACAGGTCACGGGTCATTGTTTTTCATGAGAAATTAGATTTTTTGGAGTGTAGAAAAATTGATTCAAAATGTCATTTGGATTTTGCCTCAAGTTGAATAACTACTTTTTAAAGCCTCAATGTGATCAAAATTACCATTTTAAATAATTTTTCTCCTACTCAGAAGCTTCTATTTCGACCAATTTCAGGCATTAAAATGACTCTAAACACACTTATTTTAGTTCCAAAAGTGATAATTCACATGCAATAGTTATTTGCAGTCAAAAAATTAAACATAAAAAAATTACCATTTTTGACCATCTGGAGAAAGTTCGACAGGTCCTGGGTCATCATTTTTCATCAGAAAAATGATTTTTTATACTGTAGAAAAAATGATTCAAAATATCAATTGGGTTGTGCCTCATGTTGAATAACCAATTTTTAAAGCCTAACAGTGACCAAAATTGCCATTTTAAAGGACTTTTCCTCCTACTCAGAAGCTTCTATTTTGACGTATTTCAGGCATTAAAATGACTCTAAACACACGTATTTTAGTTCCAAAAGTGATAATTCACATGCAATAGTCATTTACAGTCAAAAAATTAAACATTAAAAAATTCCCATTTCCGACCATCTGGAGAAAGTTCGTCAGGTCACGGGTCATCGTTTTTCATGAGAAATTTGATTTTTTTAAATGTAGAAAAATTGATTCAAAATGTCATTTGGATTGTGCCTCATGTTGAAAAACTACTTTTTAACGCCTCAATGTGATCAAAATTGCCATTTTTAAATACTTTTTCTCCTACTCAGAAGCTTCCATTTCGACCAATTTCAGGCATTAAAATGACTCTAAACACACTTATTTTAGTTACAAAAGTGATAATTCACATGCAATAGTCATTTACAGTCAAAAAAATTAAACATTAAAAAATTAACATTTCTTACCATCTGGAGAAAGTTCGACAGGTCACGGGTCATCGTTTTTCATGAGAAATTTGATTTTTTTAAATGTAGAAAAATTGATTCAAAATGTCATTTGGATTGTGCCTCATGTTGAAAAACTACTTTTTAAAGCCTCAATGTGATCAAAATTGCCATTTTTAAATACTTTTTCTCCTACTCAGAAGCTTCCATTTCGACCAATTTCAGGCATTAAAATGACTCTAAGCACACCTATTTTAGTTCCAAAAGTCATAATTCACATGCAATAGTCATTTACAGTCAAAAAATTACACATTAAAAAATTACCATTTCTTACCATCTGGAGAAAGTTCGACAGCTCACGGGTCATCGTTTTTCATGAGAAATTTGATTTTTTGGACTGTAGAAAAATTGATTCAAAATGTCATTTGGATTGTGCCTAATGTTGAATAACTACCTTTTAAAGCCTCAATGTGATCAAAATTGCCATTTTTAAATACTTTTTCTCCTACTCAGAAGCATCGATTTCGACCAATTTAAGGCATTAAAATGACTCTAAACACACTTATTTTAGTTCCAAAAGTGATAATTGACATGCAATTGTCATTTACAGTCAAAAAATTAAACATTAAAAAATTACCATTTCTGACCATCTGGATAAAGTTCGACAGGTCACGGGCCATCGTTTTTCATGAGAAATTAGATTTTTTGGACTGTAGAAAAATTGATTCAAAATGTCATTTGGATTTTGCCTCAAGTTGAATAACTACTTTTTAAAGCCTCAATGTGATCAAAATTACCATTTTAAATAATTTTTCTCCTACTCAGAAGCTTCTATTTCGACCAATTTCAGGCATTAAAATGACTCTAAACACACCTATTTTAGTTCCAAAAGTGATAATTCACATGCAATAGTCATTTGCAGTCAAAAAATTAAACATAAAAAAATTTACCATTTCTGACCATCCGGAGAAAGTTCGACAGGTCACGGGTCATCGTTTTTCATCAGAAATTAGATTTTTAGGACTGTAGAAAAATTGATTCAAAATGTCATTTGGATTGTGCCCCATGCTGAGTAACTACTTTTTAAAGCCTAAATGTGACCAAAATTGCCATTTTTACAGACTTTTTCTCCTACTCAGAAGCTTCTATTTCGACCAATTTCAGGCATTAAAAGGACTCTAAACACACTTATTTTAGTTCCAAAAGTGATAATTGACATGCAATTGTCATTTACAGTCAAAAAATTAAACATTAAAAAATTACCATTTCTGACCATCTGGAGAAAGTTCGACAGGTCACGGGCCATCGTTTTTCATGAGAAATTAGATTTTTTGGAGTGTAGAAAAATTGATTCAAAATGTCATTTGGATTTTGCCTCAAGTTGAATAACTACTTTTTAAAGCCTCAATGTGATCAAAATTACCATTTTAAATAATTTTTCTCCTACTCAGAAGCTTCTATTTCGACCAATTTAAGGCATTAAAATGACTCTAAACACACTGATTTTAGTTCCAAAAATGATAATTCACATGCAATAGTCATTTACAGTCAAACAATCAAACATTAAAAAATTACCATTTCTGACCATCTGGAGAAAGTTCGACAGGTCACGGGTCATGGTTTTTCATGAGAAATTTGATTTTTTGGACCCTAGAAAAATGTATCCAAAATCTCATTTGGATTGTGCCTCATGTTAAATAACTACTTTTTAAAGCCTCAATGTGATCAAAATTGCCATTTTTAAATACTTTTTCTCCTACTCAGAAGCTTCTATTTCGACCAATTTCAGGCATTAAAATGACTCTAAACACACTTATATTAGTTCCAAAAGTGATAATTCATATGCAATAGTCATTTGCAGTCAAAAAATTAAACATAAAAAAAAAACATTTCTGACCATCCAGAGAAAGTTCAACAGGTCACGGGTCATCGTTTTTCATCAGAAATTAGATTTTTTGGACTGTAGCAAAATTGATTCAAAATGTCATTTGGATTGTGCCTCATGCTGAGTAACTACCTTTTAAAGCGCAAATGTGACCAAAATTGCCATTTTTACAGACTTTTTCTCCTACTCAGAAGCTTCTATTTCGACCAATTTCAGGCATTAAAATTACTCTAAACACACTTATCTTAGTTCCAAAAGTGATAATTCACATGCAATAGTCATTTACAGTCAAAAAATTAAACATTAAAAAATTCCCATTTCTGACCATCTGGAGAAAGTTCGACAGGTCACGGGTCATCGTTTTTCATCAGACAATTGATTTTTTGGAGTGTAGAAAAATTGATTCACAATGTTATTTGGATTGTGCCTCATGTTGAAAAACTACTTTTTAACGCCTCAATGTGATCAAAATTGCCATTTTTAAATACTTTTTCTCCTACTCAGAAGCTTCTATTTCGACCAATTTCAGGCATTAAAATGACTCTAAACACACTTATTTTAGTTCCAAAAGTGATAATTCACATGCAATAGTCATTTACAGTCAAAAAATTAAACATTAAAAAATTTACATTTCTTACCATCTGGAGAAAGTTCGACAGGTCACGGGTCATCGTTTTTCATGAGAAATTTGATTTTTTTAAATGTAGAAAAATTGATTCAAAATGTCATTTGGATTGTGCCTCATGTTGAAAAACTACTTTTTAAAGCCTCAATGTGATCAAAATTGCCATTTTTAAATACTTTTTCTCCTACTCAGAAGCTTCCATTTCGACCAATTTCAGGCATTAAAATGACTCTAAGCACACCTATTTTAGTTCCAAAAGTCATAATTCACATGCAATAGTCATTTACAGTCAAAAAATTAAACATAAAAAAATTTACCATTTCTGACCATCCGGAGAAAGTTCGACAGGTCACGGGTCATCGTTTTTCATCAGAAATTAGATTTTTAGGACTGTAGAAAAATTGATTCAAAATGTCATTTGGATTGTGCCCCATGCTGAGTAACTACTTTTTAAAGCCTAAATGTGACCAAAATTGCCATTTTTACAGACTTTTTCTCCTACTCAGAAGCTTCTATTTCGACCAATTTCAGGCATTAAAAGGACTCTAAACACACTTATTTTAGTTCCAAAAGTGATAATTGACATGCAATTGTCATTTACAGTCAAAAAATTAAACATTAAAAAATTACCATTTCTGACCATCTGGATAAAGTTCGACAGGTCACGGGCCATCGTTTTTCATGAGAAATTAGATTTTTTGGACTGTAGAAAAATTGATTCAAAATGTCATTTGGATTTTGCCTCAAGTTGAATAACTACTTTTTAAAGCCTCAATGTGATCAAAATTACCATTTTAAATAATTTTTCTCCTACTCAGAAGCTTCTATTTCGACCAATTTCAGGCATTAAAATGACTCTAAACACACCTATTTTAGTTCCAAAAGTGATAATTCACATGCAATAGTCATTTGCAGTCAAAAAATTAAACATAAAAAAATTTACCATTTCTGACCATCCGGAGAAAGTTCGACAGGTCACGGGTCATCGTTTTTCATCAGAAATTAGATTTTTAGGACTGTAGAAAAATTGATTCAAAATGTCATTTGGATTGTGCCCCATGCTGAGTAACTACTTTTTAAAGCCTAAATGTGACCAAAATTGCCATTTTTACAGACTTTTTCTCCTACTCAGAAGCTTCTATTTCGACCAATTTCAGGCATTAAAAGGACTCTAAACACACTTATTTTAGTTCCAAAAGTGATAATTGACATGCAATTGTCATTTACAGTCAAAAAATTAAACATTAAAAAATTACCATTTCTGACCATCTGGAGAAAGTTCGACAGGTCACGGGCCATCGTTTTTCATGAGAAATTAGATTTTTTGGAGTGTAGAAAAATTGATTCAAAATGTCATTTGGATTTTGCCTCAAGTTGAATAACTACTTTTTAAAGCCTCAATGTGATCAAAATTACCATTTTAAATAATTTTTCTCCTACTCAGAAGCTTCTATTTCGACCAATTTAAGGCATTAAAATGACTCTAAACACACTGATTTTAGTTCCAAAAATGATAATTCACATGCAATAGTCATTTACAGTCAAACAATCAAACATTAAAAAATTACCATTTCTGACCATCTGGAGAAAGTTCGACAGGTCACGGGTCATGGTTTTTCATGAGAAATTTGATTTTTTGGACCCTAGAAAAATGTATCCAAAATCTCATTTGGATTGTGCCTCATGTTAAATAACTACTTTTTAAAGCCTCAATGTGATCAAAATTGCCATTTTTAAATACTTTTTCTCCTACTCAGAAGCTTCTATTTCGACCAATTTCAGGCATTAAAATGACTCTAAACACACTTATATTAGTTCCAAAAGTGATAATTCATATGCAATAGTCATTTGCAGTCAAAAAATTAAACATAAAAAAAAAACATTTCTGACCATCCAGAGAAAGTTCAACAGGTCACGGGTCATCGTTTTTCATCAGAAATTAGATTTTTTGGACTGTAGCAAAATTGATTCAAAATGTCATTTGGATTGTGCCTCATGCTGAGTAACTACCTTTTAAAGCGCAAATGTGACCAAAATTGCCATTTTTACAGACTTTTTCTCCTACTCAGAAGCTTCTATTTCGACCAATTTCAGGCATTAAAATTACTCTAAACACACTTATCTTAGTTCCAAAAGTGATAATTCACATGCAATAGTCATTTACAGTCAAAAAATTAAACATTAAAAAATTCCCATTTCTGACCATCTGGAGAAAGTTCGACAGGTCACGGGTCATCGTTTTTCATCAGACAATTGATTTTTTGGAGTGTAGAAAAATTGATTCACAATGTTATTTGGATTGTGCCTCATGTTGAAAAACTACTTTTTAACGCCTCAATGTGATCAAAATTGCCATTTTTAAATACTTTTTCTCCTACTCAGAAGCTTCTATTTCGACCAATTTCAGGCATTAAAATGACTCTAAACACACTTATTTTAGTTCCAAAAGTGATAATTCACATGCAATAGTCATTTACAGTCAAAAAATTAAACATTAAAAAATTTACATTTCTTACCATCTGGAGAAAGTTCGACAGGTCACGGGTCATCGTTTTTCATGAGAAATTTGATTTTTTTAAATGTAGAAAAATTGATTCAAAATGTCATTTGGATTGTGCCTCATGTTGAAAAACTACTTTTTAAAGCCTCAATGTGATCAAAATTGCCATTTTTAAATACTTTTTCTCCTACTCAGAAGCTTCCATTTCGACCAATTTCAGGCATTAAAATGACTCTAAGCACACCTATTTTAGTTCCAAAAGTCATAATTCACATGCAATAGTCATTTACAGTCAAAAAATTAAACATCAAAAAATTACCATTTCTTACCATCTGGAGAAAGTTCGACAGGTCACGGGTCATCGTTTTTCATGAGAAATTTGATTTTTTGGACTGTAGAAAAATTGATTCAAAATTTCATTCGGATTGTGCCTCATGTTGAATAACTACCTTTTAAAGCCTCAATGTGATCAAAATTGCCATTTTTAAATACTTTTTCTCCTACTCAGAAGCTTCGATTTCGACCAATTTAAGGCATTAAAATGACTCTAAACACACTTATTTTAGTTCCAAAAGTGATAATTGACATGCAATTGTCATTTACAGTCAAAAAATTAAACATTAAAAAATTACCATTTCTGACCATCTGGAGAAAGTTCGACAGGTCACGGGCCATCGTTTTTCATGAGAAATTAGATTTTTTGGACTGTAGAAAAATTGATTCAAAATGTCATTTGGATTTTGCCTCAAGTTGAATAACTACTTTTTAAAGCCTCAATGTACTCAAAATTACCATTTTAAATACTTTTTCTCCTACTCAGAAGCTTCTATTTCGACCAATTTCAGGCATCAAAATGACTCTAAACACACTTATTTTAGTTCCAAAAGTGATAATTCACATGCAATAGTCATTTGCGGTCAAAAAATTAAACATAAAAAAATTTACCATTTCTGACCATCCGGAGAAAGTTCGACAGGTCACGGGTCATTGTTTTTCATGAGAAATTAGATTTTTTGGAGTGTAGAAAAATTGATTCAAAATGTCATTTGGATTTTGCCTCAAGTTGAATAACTACTTTTTAAAGCCTCAATGTGATCAAAATTACCATTTTAAATAATTTTTCTCCTACTCAGAAGCTTCTATTTCGACCAATTTCAGGCATTAAAATGACTCTAAACACACTTATTTTAGTTCCAAAAGTGATAATTCACATGCAATAGTTATTTGCAGTCAAAAAATTAAACATAAAAAAATTACCATTTTTGACCATCTGGAGAAAGTTCGACAGGTCCTGGGTCATCATTTTTCATCAGAAAAATGATTTTTTATACTGTAGAAAAAATGATTCAAAATATCAATTGGGTTGTGCCTCATGTTGAATAACCAATTTTTAAAGCCTAACAGTGACCAAAATTGCCATTTTAAAGGACTTTTCCTCCTACTCAGAAGCTTCTATTGTGACGTATTTCAGGCATTAAAATGACTCTAAACACACGTATTTTAGTTCCAAAAGTGATAATTCACATGCAATAGTCATTTACAGTCAAAAAATTAAACATTAAAAAATTCCCATTTCCGACCATCTGGAGAAAGTTCGTCAGGTCACGGGTCATCGTTTTTCATGAGAAATTTGATTTTTTTAAATGTAGAAAAATTGATTCAAAATGTCATTTGGATTGTGCCTCATGTTGAAAAACTACTTTTTAACGCCTCAATGTGATCAAAATTGCCATTTTTAAATACTTTTTCTCCTACTCAGAAGCTTCCATTTCGACCAATTTCAGGCATTAAAATGACTCTAAACACACTTATTTTAGTTACAAAAGTGATAATTCACATGCAATAGTCATTTACAGTCAAAAAAATTAAACATTAAAAAATTAACATTTCTTACCATCTGGAGAAAGTTCGACAGGTCACGGGTCATCGTTTTTCATGAGAAATTTGATTTTTTTAAATGTAGAAAAATTGATTCAAAATGTCATTTGGATTGTGCCTCATGTTGAAAAACTACTTTTTAAAGCCTCAATGTGATCAAAATTGCCATTTTTAAATACTTTTTCTCCTACTCAGAAGCTTCCATTTCGACCAATTTCAGGCATTAAAATGACTCTAAGCACACCTATTTTAGTTCCAAAAGTCATAATTCACATGCAATAGTCATTTACAGTCAAAAAATTACACATTAAAAAATTACCATTTCTTACCATCTGGAGAAAGTTCGACAGCTCACGGGTCATCGTTTTTCATGAGAAATTTGATTTTTTGGACTGTAGAAAAATTGATTAAAAATGTCATTTGGATTGTGCCTAATGTTGAATAACTACCTTTTAAAGCCTCAATGTGATCAAAATTGCCATTTTTAAATACTTTTTCTCCTACTCAGAAGCATCGATTTCGACCAATTTAAGGCATTAAAATGACTCTAAACACACTTATTTTAGTTCCAAAAGTGATAATTGACATGCAATTGTCATTTACAGTCAAAAAATTAAACATTAAAAAATTACCATTTCTGACCATCTGGATAAAGTTCGACAGGTCACGGGCCATCGTTTTTCATGAGAAATTAGATTTTTTGGACTGTAGAAAAATTGATTCAAAATGTCATTTGGATTTTGCCTCAAGTTGAATAACTACTTTTTAAAGCCTCAATGTGATCAAAATTACCATTTTAAATAATTTTTCTCCTACTCAGAAGCTTCTATTTCGACCAATTTCAGGCATTAAAATGACTCTAAACACACCTATTTTAGTTCCAAAAGTGATAATTCACATGCAATAGTCATTTGCAGTCAAAAAATTAAACATAAAAAAATTTACCATTTCTGACCATCCGGAGAAAGTTCGACAGGTCACGGGTCATCGTTTTTCATCAGAAATTAGATTTTTAGGACTGTAGAAAAATTGATTCAAAATGTCATTTGGATTGTGCCCCATGCTGAGTAACTACTTTTTAAAGCCTAAATGTGACCAAAATTGCCATTTTTACAGACTTTTTCTCCTACTCAGAAGCTTCTATTTCGACCAATTTCAGGCATTAAAAGGACTCTAAACACACTTATTTTAGTTCCAAAAGTGATAATTGACATGCAATTGTCATTTACAGTCAAAAAATTAAACATTAAAAAATTACCATTTCTGACCATCTGGAGAAAGTTCGACAGGTCACGGGCCATCGTTTTTCATGAGAAATTAGATTTTTTGGAGTGTAGAAAAATTGATTCAAAATGTCATTTGGATTTTGCCTCAAGTTGAATAACTACTTTTTAAAGCCTCAATGTGATCAAAATTACCATTTTAAATAATTTTTCTCCTACTCAGAAGCTTCTATTTCGACCAATTTAAGGCATTAAAATGACTCTAAACACACTGATTTTAGTTCCAAAAATGATAATTCACATGCAATAGTCATTTACAGTCAAACAATCAAACATTAAAAAATTACCATTTCTGACCATCTGGAGAAAGTTCGACAGGTCACGGGTCATGGTTTTTCATGAGAAATTTGATTTTTTGGACCCTAGAAAAATGTATCCAAAATCTCATTTGGATTGTGCCTCATGTTAAATAACTACTTTTTAAAGCCTCAATGTGATCAAAATTGCCATTTTTAAATACTTTTTCTCCTACTCAGAAGCTTCTATTTCGACCAATTTCAGGCATTAAAATGACTCTAAACACACTTATATTAGTTCCAAAAGTGATAATTCATATGCAATAGTCATTTGCAGTCAAAAAATTAAACATAAAAAAAAAACATTTCTGACCATCCAGAGAAAGTTCAACAGGTCACGGGTCATCGTTTTTCATCAGAAATTAGATTTTTTGGACTGTAGCAAAATTGATTCAAAATGTCATTTGGATTGTGCCTCATGCTGAGTAACTACCTTTTAAAGCGCAAATGTGACCAAAATTGCCATTTTTACAGACTTTTTCTCCTACTCAGAAGCTTCTATTTCGACCAATTTCAGGCATTAAAATTACTCTAAACACACTTATCTTAGTTCCAAAAGTTATAATTCACATGCAATAGTCATTTACAGTCAAAAAATTAAACATTAAAAAATTCCCATTTCTGACCATCTGGAGAAAGTTCGACAGGTCACGGGTCATCGTTTTTCATCAGACAATTGATTTTTTGGAGTGTAGAAAAATTGATTCACAATGTTATTTGGATTGTGCCTCATGTTGAAAAACTACTTTTTAACGCCTCAATGTGATCAAAATTGCCATTTTTAAATACTTTTTCTCCTACTCAGAAGCTTCTATTTCGACCAATTTCAGGCATTAAAATGACTCTAAACACACTTATTTTAGTTCCAAAAGTGATAATTCACATGCAATAGTCATTTACAGTCAAAAAATTAAACATTAAAAAATTTACATTTCTTACCATCTGGAGAAAGTTCGACAGGTCACGGGTCATCGTTTTTCATGAGAAATTTGATTTTTTTAAATGTAGAAAAATTGATTCAAAATGTCATTTGGATTGTGCCTCATGTTGAAAAACTACTTTTTAAAGCCTCAATGTGATCAAAATTGCCATTTTTAAATACTTTTTCTCCTACTCAGAAGCTTCCATTTCGACCAATTTCAGGCATTAAAATGACTCTAAGCACACCTATTTTAGTTCCAAAAGTCATAATTCACATGCAATAGTCATTTACAGTCAAAAAATTAAACATAAAAAAATTTACCATTTCTGACCATCCGGAGAAAGTTCGACAGGTCACGGGTCATCGTTTTTCATCAGAAATTAGATTTTTAGGACTGTAGAAAAATTGATTCAAAATGTCATTTGGATTGTGCCCCATGCTGAGTAACTACTTTTTAAAGCCTAAATGTGACCAAAATTGCCATTTTTACAGACTTTTTCTCCTACTCAGAAGCTTCTATTTCGACCAATTTCAGGCATTAAAAGGACTCTAAACACACTTATTTTAGTTCCAAAAGTGATAATTGACATGCAATTGTCATTTACAGTCAAAAAATTAAACATTAAAAAATTACCATTTCTGACCATCTGGATAAAGTTCGACAGGTCACGGGCCATCGTTTTTCATGAGAAATTAGATTTTTTGGACTGTAGAAAAATTGATTCAAAATGTCATTTGGATTTTGCCTCAAGTTGAATAACTACTTTTTAAAGCCTCAATGTGATCAAAATTACCATTTTAAATAATTTTTCTCCTACTCAGAAGCTTCTATTTCGACCAATTTCAGGCATTAAAATGACTCTAAACACACCTATTTTAGTTCCAAAAGTGATAATTCACATGCAATAGTCATTTGCAGTCAAAAAATTAAACATAAAAAAATTTACCATTTCTGACCATCCGGAGAAAGTTCGACAGGTCACGGGTCATCGTTTTTCATCAGAAATTAGATTTTTAGGACTGTAGAAAAATTGATTCAAAATGTCATTTGGATTGTGCCCCATGCTGAGTAACTACTTTTTAAAGCCTATATGTGACCAAAATTGCCATTTTTACAGACTTTTTCTCCTACTCAGAAGCTTCTATTTCGACCAATTTCAGGCATTAAAAGGACTCTAAACACACTTATTTTAGTTCCAAAAGTGATAATTGACATGCAATTGTCATTTACAGTCAAAAAATTAAACATAAAAAAATTACCATTTTTGACCATCTGGAGAAAGTTCGACAGGTCCTGGGTCATCATTTTTCATCAGAAAAATGATTTTTTATACTGTAGAAAAAATGATTCAAAATATCAATTGGGTTGTGCCTCATGTTGAATAACCAATTTTTAAAGCCTAACAGTGACCAAAATTGCCATTTTAAAGGACTTTTCCTCCTACTCAGAAGCTTCTATTTTGACGTATTTCAGGCATTAAAATGACTCTAAACACACGTATTTTAGTTCCAAAAGTGATAATTCACATGCAATAGTCATTTACAGTCAAAAAATTAAACATTAAAAAATTCCCATTTCCGACCATCTGGAGAAAGTTCGTCAGGTCACGGGTCATCGTTTTTCATGAGAAATTTGATTTTTTTAAATGTAGAAAAATTGATTCAAAATGTCATTTGGATTGTGCCTCATGTTGAAAAACTACTTTTTAAAGCCTCAATGTGATCAAAATTGCCATTTTTAAATACTTTTTCTCCTACTCAGAAGCTTCCATTTCGACCAATTTCAGGCATTAAAATGACTCTAAGCACACCTATTTTAGTTCCAAAAGTCATAATTCACATGCAATAGTCATTTACAGTCAAAAAATTAAACATCAAAAAATTACCATTTCTTACCATCTGGAGAAAGTTCGACAGGTCACGGGTCATCGTTTTTCATGAGAAATTTGATTTTTTGGACTGTAGAAAAATTGATTCAAAATTTCATTTGGATTGTGCCTCATGTTGAATAACTACCTTTTAAAGCCTCAATGTGATCAAAATTGCCATTTTTAAATACTTTTTCTCCTACTCAGAAGCTTCGATTTCGACCAATTTAAGGCATTAAAATGACTCTAAACACACTTATTTTAGTTCCAAAAGTGATAATTGACATGCAATTGTCATTTACAGTCAAAAAATTAAACATTAAAAAATTACCATTTCTGACCATCTGGAGAAAGTTCGACAGGTCACGGGCCATCGTTTTTCATGAGAAATTAGATTTTTTGGACTGTAGAAAAATTGATTCAAAATGTCATTTGGATTTTGCCTCAAGTTGAATAACTACTTTTTAAAGCCTCAATGTACTCAAAATTACCATTTTAAATACTTTTTCTCCTACTCAGAAGCTTCTATTTCGACCAATTTCAGGCATCAAAATGACTCTAAACACACTTATTTTAGTTCCAAAAGTGATAATTCACATGCAATAGTCATTTGCGGTCAAAAAATTAAACATAAAAAAATTTACCATTTCTGACCATCCGGAGAAAGTTCGACAGGTCACGGGTCATTGTTTTTCATGAGAAATTAGATTTTTTGGAGTGTAGAAAAATTGATTCAAAATGTCATTTGGATTTTGCCTCAAGTTGAATAACTACTTTTTAAAGCCTCAATGTGATCAAAATTACCATTTTAAATAATTTTTCTCCTACTCAGAAGCTTCTATTTCGACCAATTTCAGGCATTAAAATGACTCTAAACACACTTATTTTAGTTCCAAAAGTGATAATTCACATGCAATAGTTATTTGCAGTCAAAAAATTAAACATAAAAAAATTACCATTTTTGACCATCTGGAGAAAGTTCGACAGGTCCTGGGTCATCATTTTTCATCAGAAAAATGATTTTTTATACTGTAGAAAAAATGATTCAAAATATCAATTGGGTTGTGCCTCATGTTGAATAACCAATTTTTAAAGCCTAACAGTGACCAAAATTGCCATTTTAAAGGACTTTTCCTCCTACTCAGAAGCTTCTATTTTGACGTATTTCAGGCATTAAAATGACTCTAAACACACGTATTTTAGTTCCAAAAGTGATAATTCACATGCAATAGTCATTTACAGTCAAAAAATTAAACATTAAAAAATTCCCATTTCCGACCATCTGGAGAAAGTTCGTCAGGTCACGGGTCATCGTTTTTCATGAGAAATTTGATTTTTTTAAATGTAGAAAAATTGTTTCAAAATGTCATTTGGATTGTGCCTCATGTTGAAAAACTACTTTTTAACGCCTCAATGTGATCAAAATTGCCATTTTTAAATACTTTTTCTCCTACTCAGAAGCTTCCATTTCGACCAATTTCAGGCATTAAAATGACTCTAAACACACTTATTTTAGTTACAAAAGTGATAATTCACATGCAATAGTCATTTACAGTCAAAAAAATTAAACATTAAAAAATTAACATTTCTTACCATCTGGAGAAAGTTCGACAGGTCACGGGTCATCGTTTTTCATGAGAAATTTGATTTTTTTAAATGTAGAACAATTGATTCAAAATGTCATTTGGATTGTGCCTCATGTTGAAAAACTACTTTTTAAAGCCTCAATGTGATCAAAATTGCCATTTTTAAATACTTTTTCTCCTACTCAGAAGCTTCCATTTCGACCAATTTCAGGCATTAAAATGACTCTAAGCACACCTATTTTAGTTCCAAAAGTCATAATTCACATGCAATAGTCATTTACAGTCAAAAAATTACACATTAAAAAATTACCATTTCTTACCATCTGGAGAAAGTTCGACAGGTCACGGGTCATCGTTTTTCATGAGAAATTTGATTTTTTGGACTGTAGAAAAATTGATTCAAAATGTCATTTGGATTGTGCCTCATGTTGAATAACTACCTTTTAAAGCCTCAATGTGATCAAAATTGCCATTTTTAAATACTTTTTCTCCTACTCAGAAGCATCGATTTCGACCAATTTAAGGCATTAAAATGACTCTAAACACACTTATTTTAGTTCCAAAAGTGATAATTGACATGCAATTGTCATTTACAGTCAAAAAATTAAACATTAAAAAATTACCATTTCTGACCATCTGGATAAAGTTCGACAGGTCACGGGCCATCGTTTTTCATGAGAAATTAGATTTTTTGGACTGTAGAAAAATTGATTCAAAATGTCATTTGGATTTTGCCTCAAGTTGAATAACTACTTTTTAAAGCCTCAATGTGATCAAAATTACCATTTTAAATAATTTTTCTCCTACTCAGAAGCTTCTATTTCGACCAATTTCAGGCATTAAAATGACTCTAAACACACCTATTTTAGTTCCAAAAGTGATAATTCACATGCAATAGTCATTTGCAGTCAAAAAATTAAACATAAAAAAATTTACCATTTCTGACCATCCGGAGAAAGTTCGACAGGTCACGGGTCATCGTTTTTCATCAGAAATTAGATTTTTAGGACTGTAGAAAAATTGATTCAAAATGTCATTTGGATTGTGCCCCATGCTGAGTAACTACTTTTTAAAGCCTAAATGTGACCAAAATTGCCATTTTTACAGACTTTTTCTCCTACTCAGAAGCTTCTATTTCGACCAATTTCAGGCATTAAAAGGACTCTAAACACACTTATTTTAGTTCCAAAAGTGATAATTGACATGCAATTGTCATTTACAGTCAAAAAATTAAACATTAAAAAATTACCATTTCTGACCATCTGGAGAAAGTTCGACAGGTCACGGGCCATCGTTTTTCATGAGAAATTAGATTTTTTGGAGTGTAGAAAAATTGATTCAAAATGTCATTTGGATTTTGCCTCAAGTTGAATAACTACTTTTTAAAGCCTCAATGTGATCAAAATTACCATTTTAAATAATTTTTCTCCTACTCAGAAGCTTCTATTTCGACCAATTTCAGGCATTAAAATGACTCTAAACACACTTATTTTAGTTCCAAAAGTGATAATTCACATGCAATAGTTATTTGCAGTCAAAAAATTAAACATAAAAAAATTACCATTTCTGACCATCCGGAGAAAGTTCGACAGGTCACGGGTCATCGTTTTTCATGAGAAATTAGATTTTTTGGACTGTAGAAAAATTGATTCAAAATGTCATTTGGATTGTGCCCCATGCTGAGTAACTACTTTTTAAAGCCTAAATGTGACCAAAATAGCCATTTTTACAGACTTTTTCTCCTACTCAGAAGCTTCTATTTCGACCAATGTCAGGCATTAAAAGGACTCTAAACACACTTATTTTAGTTCCAAAAGTGATAATTCACATGCAATAGTCATTTACAGTCAAAAAATTAAACATTAAAAAATTACCATTTCTGACCATCTGGAGAAAGTTCGACAGGTCACGGGTCATCGTTTTTCATGAGAAATTTGATTTTTTTGACTGTAGAAAAATTGATTCAAAATGTCATTTGGATTGTGCCTCATGTTGAAAAACTACTTTTTAAAGCCTCAATGTGACCAAAAGTGCCATTTTTACAGACTTTTTCTCCATCTCAGAAACTTCTATTTCGTCCAATTTCAGGCATTAAAATGACTCTAAACACACTTATTTTAGTTCCAAAAGTGATAATTCACATGCAATAGTCATTTGCAGTCAAAAAATTAAACATAAAAAAAATACCATTTCTGACCATCCGGAGAAAGTTCGACAGGTCACGGGTCATCGTTTTTCATCAGAAACTAGATTTTTTGGACTGTAGCAAAATTGATTCAAAATGTCATTTGGATTGTGCCTCATGCTGAGTAACTACCTTTTAAAGCCCAAATGTGACCAGAATTGCCATTTTTACAGACTTTTTCTCCTACTCAGAAGCTTCTATTTCGACCAATTTCAGGCATTAAAATTACTCTAAACACACTTATCTTAGTTCCAAAAGTGATAATTCACATGCAATAGTCATTTACAGTCAAAAAATTAAACATTAAAAAATTCCCATTTCTGACCATCTGGAGAAAGTTCGACAGGTCACGGGTCATCGTTTTTCATCAGACAATTGATTTTTTGGAGTGTAGAAAAATTGATTCAAAATGTCATTTGGATTGTGCCTCATGTTGAAAAACTACTTTTTAACGCCTCAATGTGATCAAAATTGCCATTTTTAAATACTTTTTCTCCTACTCGGAAGCTTCTATTTCGACCAATTTCAGGCATTAAAATGACTCTAAACACACTTATTTTAGTTCCAAAAGTGATAATTCACATGCAATAGTTATTTGCAGTCACAAAATTAAACATAAAAAAATTACCATTTCTGACCATCCGGAGAAAGTTCAACAGGTCACGGGTCATCGTTTTTCATCAGAAATTAGATTTTTTGGACTGTAGAAAAATTGATTCAAAATGTCATTTGGATTGTGCCCCATGCTGAGTAACTTCTTTTTAAAGCCTAAATGTGACCAAAATAGCCATTTTTACAGACTTTTTCTCCTACTCAGAAGCTTCTATTTTGACCAATGTCAGGCATTAAAAGGACTCTAAACACACTTATTTTAGTTCCAAAAGTGATAATTCACATGCAATAGTCATTTACAGTCAAAAAATTAAACATTACAAAATTACCATTTCTGACCATCTGGAGAAAGTTCGACAGGTCACGGGTCATGGTTTTTCATGAGAAATTTGATTTTTTTGACCCTAGAAAAATGTATCCAAAATGTCATTTGGATTGTGCCTCATGTTGAAGAACTACTTTTTAAAGCCTCAATGTGATCAAAATTGCCATTTTTAAATACTTTTTCTCCTGCTCAGAAGCTTCATTTTCGACCAATTTCAGGCATTAAAATGACTCTAAACACACTTATTTTAGTTCCAAAAGTGATAATTCACATGCAATAGTCATTTACAGTCAAACAATCAAACATTAAAAAATTACCATTTCTGACCATCTGGAGAAAGTTCGATAGGTCACGGGTCATGGTTTTTCATGAGAAATTTGATTTTTTGGACCCTAGAAAAATGTATCCAAAATGTCATTTGGATTGTGCCTCATGTTGAAGAACTACTTTTTAAAGCCTCAATGTGATCAAAATTGCCATTTCAAATACTTTTTCTCCTACTCAGAAGCTTATATTTCGACCAATTTCAGGCATTAAAATGACTCTAAACACACTTATTTTAGTTCCAAAAGTGATAATTCACATGCAATAGTCATTTACAGTCAAAAAATTAAACATTAAAAAATTACCATTTCTGACCATCTGGAGAAAGTTCGACAGGTCACGGGCCATCGTTTTTCATGAGAAATTAGATTTTTTGGACTGTAGAAAAATTGATTCAAAATGTCATTTGGATTTTGCCTCAAGTTGAATAACTACTTTTTAAAGCATCAATGTGATCAAAATTACCATTTTAAATACTTTTTCTCCTACTCAGAAGCTTCTATTTCGTCCAATTTCAGGCATTAAAATGACTCTAAACACACTTATTTTAGTTCCAAAAGTGATAATTGACATGCAATTGTCATTTACAGTCAAAAAATTAAACATTAAAAAATTACCATTTCTGACCATCTGGAGAAAGTTCGACAGGTCACGGGCCATCGTTTTTCATGAGAAATTAGATTTTTTGGACTGTAGAAAAATTGATTCAAAATGTCATTTGGATTTTGCCTCAAGTTGAATAACTACTTTTTAAAGCCTCAATGTGATCAAAATTACCATTTTAAATAATTTTTCTCCTACTCAGAAGCTTCTATTTCGACCAATTTCAGGCATTAATATGACTCTAAACACACTTATTTTAGTTCCAAAAGTGATAATTCACATGCAATAGTTATTTGCAGTCAAAAAATTAAACATAAAAAAATTACCATTTCTGACCATCCGGAGAAAGTTCAACAGGTCACGGGTCATCGTTTTTCATCAGAAATTAGATTTTTTGGACTGTAGAAAAATTGATTCAAAATGTCATTTGGATTGTGCCCCATGCTGAGTAACTACTTTTTAAAGCCTAAATGTGAACAAAATAGCCATTTTTACAGACTTTTTCTCCTACTCAGAAGATTCTATTTTGACCAATGTCAGGCATTAAAAGGACTCTAAACACACTTATTTTAGTTCCAAAAGTGATAATTCACATGCAATAGTCATTTACAGTCAAAAAATTAAACATTAAAAAATTACCATTTCTGACCATCTGGAGAAAGTTCGACAGGTCAGGGGTCATCGTTTTTCATGAGAAATTTGATTTTTTTGACTGTAGAAAAATTGATTCAAAATGTCATTTGGATTGTGCCTCATGTTGAAAAACTACTTTTTAAAGCCTCAATGTGACCAAAAGTGCCATTTTTACAGACTTCTTCTCCATCTCAGAAACTTCTATTTCGTCCAATTTCAGGCATTAAAATGACTCTAAACACACTTATTTTAGTTCCAAAAGTGATAATTCACATGCAATATTCATTTACAGTCAAACAATCAAACATTAAAAAAATACCTTTTCTGACCATCTGGAGAAAGTTCGACAGGTCACGGGTCATGGTTTTTCATGAGAAATTTGATTTTTTGGACCCTAGAAAAATGTATCCAAAATCTCATTTGGATTGTGCCTCATGTTAAATAACTACTTTTTAAAGCCTCAATGTGATCAAAATTGCCATTTTTAATACTTTTTCTCCTACTCAGAAGCTTCTATTTCGACCAATTTCAGGCATTAAAATGACTCTAAACACCCTTATATTAGTTCCAAAAGTGATAATTCATATGCAATAGTCATTTGCAGTCAAAAAATTAAACATAAAAAAAAAATATTTCTGACCATCCAGAGAAAGTTCAACAGGTCACGGGTCATCGTTTTTCATCAGAAATTAGATTTTTTGGACTGTAGCAAAATTGATTCAAAATGTCATTTGGATTGTGCCTCATGCTGAGTAACTACCTTTTAAAGCCCAAATGTGACCAAAATTGCCATTTTTACAGACTTTTTCTCCTACTCAGAAGCTTCTATTTCGACCAATTTCAGGCATTAAAATTACTCTAAACACACTTATCTTAGTTCCAAAAGTGATAATTCACATGCAATAGTCATTTACAGTCAAAAAATTAAACATTAAAAAATTCCCATTTCTGACCATCTGGAGAAAGTTCGACAGGTCACGGGTCATCGTTTTTCATCAGACAATTGATTTTTTGGAGTGTAGAAAAATTGATTCAAAATGTCATTTGGATTGTGCCTCATGTTGAAAAACTACTTTTTAACGCCTCAATGTGATCAAAATTGCCATTTTTAAATACTTTTTCTCCTACTCGGAAGCTTCTATTTCGACCAATTTCAGGCATTAAAATGACTCTAAACACACTTATTTTAGTTCCAAAAGTGATAATTCACATGCAATAGTTATTTGCAGTCACAAAATTAAACATAAAAAAATTACCATTTCTGACCATCCGGAGAAAGTTCAACAGGTCACGGGTCATCGTTTTTCATCAGAAATTAGATTTTTTGGACTGTAGAAAAATTGATTCAAAATGTCATTTGGATTGTGCCCCATGCTGAGTAACTTCTTTTTAAAGCCTAAATGTGACCAAAATAGCCATTTTTACAGACTTTTTCTCCTACTCAGAAGCTTCTATTTTGACCAATGTCAGGCATTAAAAGGACTCTAAAGACACTTATTTTAGTTCCAAAAGTGATAATTCACATGCAATAGTCATTTACAGTCAAAAAATTAAACATTAAAAAATTACCATTTCTGACCATCTGGAGAAAGTTCGACAGGTCAGGGGTCATCGTTTTTCATGAGAAATTTGATTTTTTTGACTGTAGAAAAATTGATTCAAAATGTCATTTGGATTGTGCCTCATGTTGAAAAACTACTTTTTAAAGCCTCAATGTGACCAAAAGTGCCATTTTTACAGACTTTTTCTCTATCTCAGAAACTTCTATTTCGTCCAATTTCAGGCATTAAAATGACTCTAAACACACTTATTTTAGTTCCAAAAGTGATAATTCACATGCAATATTCATTTACAGTCAAACAATCAAACATTAAAAAAATACCTTTTCTGACCATCTGGAGAAAGTTCGACAGGTCACGGGTCATGGTTTTTCATGAGAAATTTGATTTTTTGGACCCTAGAAAAATGTATCCAAAATCTCATTTGGATTGTGCCTCATGTTAAATAACTACTTTTTAAAGCCTCAATGTGATCAAAATTGCCATTTTTAATACTTTTTCTCCTACTCAGAAGCTTCTATTTCGACCAATTTCAGGCATTAAAATGACTCTAAACACACTTATATTAGTTCCAAAAGTGATAATTCATATGCAATAGTCATTTGCAGTCAAAAAATTAAACATAAAAAAAAAATATTTCTGACCATCCAGAGAAAGTTCAACAGGTCACGGGTCATCGTTTTTCATCAGAAATTAGATTTTTTGGACTGTAGCAAAATTGATTCAAAATGTCATTTGGATTGTGCCTCATGCTGAGTAACTACCTTTTAAAGCCCAAATGTGACCAAAATTGCCATTTTTACAGACTTTTTCTCCTACTCAGAAGCTTCTATTTCGACCAATTTCAGGCATTAAAATTACTCTAAACACACTTATCTTAGTTCCAAAAGTGATAATTCACATGCAATAGTCATTTACAGTCAAAAAATTAAACATTAAAAAATTCCCATTTCTGACCATCTGGAGAAAGTTCGACAGGTCACGGGTCATCGTTTTTCATCAGACAATTGATTTTTTGGAGTGTAGAAAAATTGATTCAAAATGTCATTTGGATTGTGCCTCATGTTGAAAAACTACTTTTTAACGCCTCAATGTGATCAAAATTGCCATTTTTAAATACTTTTTCTCCTACTCGGAAGCTTCTATTTCGACCAATTTCAGGCATTAAAATGACTCTAAACACACTTATTTTAGTTCCAAAAGTGATAATTCACATGCAATAGTTATTTGCAGTCACAAAATTAAACATAAAAAAATTACCATTTCTGACCATCCGGAGAAAGTTCAACAGGTCACGGGTCATCGTTTTTCATCAGAAATTAGATTTTTTGGACTGTAGAAAAATTGATTCAAAATGTCATTTGGATTGTGCCCCATGCTGAGTAACTTCTTTTTAAAGCCTAAATGTGACCAAAATAGCCATTTTTACAGACTTTTTCTCCTACTCAGAAGCTTCTATTTTGACCAATGTCAGGCATTAAAAGGACTCTAAACACACTTATTTTAGTTCCAAAAGTGATAATTCACATGCAATAGTCATTTACAGTCAAAAAATTAAACATTAAAAAATTACCATTTCTGACCATCTGGAGAAAGTTCGACAGGTCAGGGGTCATCGTTTTTCATGAGAAATTTGATTTTTTTGACTGTAGAAAAATTGATTCAAAATGTCATTTGGATTGTGCCTCATGTTGAAAAACTACTTTTTAAAGCCTCAATGTGACCAAAAGTGCCATTTTTACAGACTTTTTCTCCATCTCAGAAACTTCTATTTCGTCCAATTTCAGGCATTAAAATGACTCTAAACACACTTATTTTAGTTCCAAAAGTGATAATTCACATGCAATAGTCATTTGCAGTCAAAAAATTAAACATAAAAAAAATACCATTTCTGACCATCCGGAGAAAGTTCGACAGGTCACGGGTCATCGTTTTTCATGAGAAATTTGATTTTTTGGACTGTTGAAAAATTGATTCAAAATGTCATTTGGATTGTGCCTCATGTTGAAGAACTACTTTTTAAAGCCTCAATGTGATCAAAATTGCCATTTTTACAGACTTTTTCTCCTACTCAGAAGCTTCTATTTCGACCAATTTCAGGCATTAAAAGGACTCTAAACACACTTATTTCAGTTCCAAAAGTGATAATTCACATGCAATAGTCATTTACAGTCAAAAAATTAAACATTAAAAAATTACCATTTCTTACCATCTGGAGAAAGTTCGACAGGTCACGGGTCATCGTTTTTCATGAGAAATTAGATTTTTTGGACTGTAGAAAAATTGATTCAAAATGTCATTTGGATTGTGCCTCATGTTGAATAACTACCTTTTAAAGCCTCAATGTGATCAAAATTGCCATTTTTACAGACTTTTTCCCCTACTCAGAAGCTTCTATTTCGACCAATTTCAGGCATTAAAAGGACTCTAAACACACTTATTTTAGTTCAAAAAGTGATAATTCACATGCAATAGTCATTTACAGTCAAAAAATTAAACATTAAAAAATTACCATTTCTTACCATCTGGAGAAAGTTCGACAGGTCACGGGTCATCGTTTTTCATGAGAAATTTGATTTTTTGGACTGTAGAAAAATTGATTCAAAATGTCATTTGGATTGTGCCTCATGTTGAATATGATCAAAATTGCCATTTTTAAATACTTTTTCTCCTACTCAGAAGCTTCTATTTCGACCAATTTAAGGCATTAAAATGACTCTAAACACACTGATTTTAGTTCCCAAAATGATAATTCACATGCAATAGTCATTTACAGTCAAACAATCAAACATTAAAAAATTACCATTTCTGACCATCTGGAGAAAGTTCGACAGGTCACGGGTCATGGTTTTTCATGAGAAATTTGATTTTTTGGACCCTAGAAAAATGTATCCAAAATCTCATTTGGATTGTGCCTCATGTTAAATAACTACTTTTTAAAGCCTCAATGTGATCAAAATTGCCATTTTTAAATACTTTTTCTCCTACTCAGAAGCTTCTATTTCGACCAATTTCAGGCATTAAAATGACTCTAAACACACTTATATTAGTTCCAAAAGTGATAATTCATATGCAATAGTCATTTGCAGTCAAAAAATTAAACATAAAAAAAAAATATTTCTGACCATCCAGAGAAAGTTCAACAGGTCACGGGTCATCGTTTTTCATCAGAAATTAGATTTTTTGGACTGTAGCAAAATTGATTCAAAATGTCATTTGGATTGTGCCTCATGCTGAGTAACTACCTTTTAAAGCCCAAATGTGACCAGAATTGCCATTTTTACAGACTTTTTCTCCTACTCAGAAGCTTCTATTTCGACCAATTTCAGGCATTAAAATTACTCTAAACACACTTATCTTAGTTCCAAAAGTGATAATTCCCATGCAATAGTCATTTACAGTCAAAAAATTAAACATTAAAAAATTCCCATTTCTGACCATCTGGAGAAAGTTCGACAGGTCACGGGTCATCGTTTTTCATCAGACAATTGATTTTTTGGAGTGTAGAAAAATTGATTCAAAATGTCATTTGGATTGTGCCTCATGTTGAAAAACTACTTTTTAACGCCTCAATGTGATCAAAATTGCCATTTTTAAATACTTTTTCTCCTACTCGGAAGCTTCTATTTCGACCAATTTCAGGCATTAAAATGACTCTAAACACACTTATTTTAGTTCCAAAAGTGATAATTCACATGCAATAGTTATTTGCAGTCACAAAATTAAACATAAAAAAATTACCATTTCTGACCATCCGGAGAAAGTTCAACAGGTCACGGGTCATCGTTTTTCATCAGAAATTAGATTTTTTGGTCTGTAGAAAAATTGATTCAAAATGTCATTTGGATTGTGCCCCATGCTGAGTAACTTCTTTTTAAAGCCTAAATGTGACCAAAATAGCCATTTTTACAGACTTTTTCTCCTACTCAGAAGCTTCTATTTTGACCAATGTCAGGCATTAAAAGGACTCTAAACACACTTATTTTAGTTCCAAAAGTGATAATTCACATGCAATAGTCATTTACAGTCAAAAAATTAAACATTACAAAATTACCATTTCTGACCATCTGGAGAAAGTTCGACAGGTCACGGGTCATGGTTTTTCATGAGAAATTTGATTTTTTTGACCCTAGAAAAATGTATCCAAAATGTCATTTGGATTGTGCCTCATGTTGAAGAACTACTTTTTAAAGCCTCAATGTGATCAAAATTGCCATTTTTAAATACTTTTTCTCCTACTCAGAAGCTTCTTTTTCGACCAATTTCAGGCATTAAAATGACTCTAAACACACTTATTTTAGTTCCAAAAGTGATAATTCACATGCAATAGTCATTTACAGTCAAACAATCAAACATTAAAAAATTACCATTTCTGACCATCTGGAGAAAGTTCGATAGGTCACGGGTCATGGTTTTTCATGAGAAATTTGATTTTTTGGACCCTAGAAAAATGTATCCAAAATGTCATTTGGATTGTGCCTCATGTTGAAGAACTACTTTTTAAAGCCTCAATGTGATCAAAATTGCCATTTCAAATACTTTTTCTCCTACTCAGAAGCTTATATTTCGACCAATTTCAGGCATTAAAATGACTCTAAACACACTTATTTTAGTTCCAAAAGTGATAATTCACATGCAATAGTCATTTACAGTCAAAAAATTAAACATTAAAAAATTACCATTTCTTACCATCTGTAGAAAGTTCGACAGGTCACGGGTCATCGTTTTTCATGAGAAATTTGATTTTTTGGACTGTAGAAAAATTGATTCAAAATGTCATTTGGATTGTGCCTCATGTTGAATAACTACCTTTTAAAGCCTCAATGTGATCAAAATTGCAATTTTTAAATACTTTTTCTCCTACTCAGAAGCTTCTATTTCGACCAATTTAAGGCATTAAAATGACTCTAAACACACTGATTTTAGTTCCAAAAATGATAATTCACATGCAATAGTCATTTACAGTCAAACAATCAAACATTAAAAAATTACCATTTCTGACCATCTGGAGAAAGTTCGACAGGTCACGGGTCATGGTTTTTCATGAGAAATTTGATTTTTTGGACCCTAGAAAAATGTATCCAAAATCTCATTTGGATTGTGCCTCATGTTAAATAACTACTTTTTAAAGCCTCAATGTGATCAAAATTGCCATTTTTAAATACTTTTTCTCCTACTCAGAAGCTTCTATTTCGACCAATTTCAGGCATTAAAATGACTCTAAACACACTTATATTAGTTCCAAAAGTGATAATTCATATGCAATAGTCATTTGCAGTCAAAAAATTAAACATAAAAAAAAAACATTTCTGACCATCCAGAGAAAGTTCAACAGGTCACGGGTCATCGTTTTTCATCAGAAATTAGATTTTTTGGACTGTAGCAAAATTGATTCAAAATGTCATTTGGATTGTGCCTCATGCTGAGTAACTACCTTTTAAAGCGCAAATGTGACCAAAATTGCCATTTTTACAGACTTTTTCTCCTACTCAGAAGCTTCTATTTCGACCAATTTCAGGCATTAAAATTACTCTAAACACACTTATCTTAGTTCCAAAAGTGATAATTCACATGCAATAGTCATTTACAGTCAAAAAATTAAACATTAAAAAATTCCCATTTCTGACCATCTGGAGAAAGTTCGACAGGTCACGGGTCATCGTTTTTCATCATACAATTGATTTTTTGGAGTGTAGAAAAATTGATTCACAATGTTATTTGGATTGTGCCTCATGTTGAAAAACTACTTTTTAACGCCTCAATGTGATCAAAATTGCCATTTTTAAATACTTTTTCTCCTACTCAGAGGCTTCTATTTCGACCAATTTCAGGCATTAAAATGACTCTAAACACACTTATTTTAGTTCCAAAAGTGATAATTCACATGCAATAGTCATTTACAGTCAAAAAATTAAACATTAAAAAATTAACATTTCTTACCATCTGGAGAAAGTTCGACAGGTCACGGGTCATCGTTTTTCATGAGAAATTTGATTTTTTTAAATGTAGAAAAATTGATTCAAAATGTCATTTGGATTGTGCCTCATGTTGAAAAACTACTTTTTAAAGCCTCAATGTGATCAAAATTGCCATTTTTAAATACTTTTTCTCCTACTCAGAAGCTTCCATTTCGACCAATTTCAGGCATTAAAATGACTCTAAGCACACCTATTTTAGTTCCCAAAGTCATAATTCACATGCAATAGTCATTTACAGTCAAAAAATTAAACATCAAAAAATTACCATTTCTTACCATCTGGAGAAAGATCGACAGGTCACGGGTCATCGTTTTTCATGAGAAATTTGATTTTTTGGACTGTAGAAAAATTGATTCAAAATTTCATTTGGATTGTGCCTCATGTTGAATAACTACCTTTTAAAGCCTCAATGTGATCAAAATTGCCATTTTTAAATACTTTTTCTCCTACTCAGAAGCTTCGATTTCGACCAATTTAAGGCATTAAAATGACTCTAAACACACTTATTTTAGTTCCAAAAGTGATAATTGACATGCAATTGTCATTTACAGTCAAAAAATTAAACATTAAAAAATTACCATTTCTGACCATCTGGAGAAAGTTCGACAGGTCACGGGCCATCGTTTTTCATGAGAAATTAGATTTTTTGGACTGTAGAAAAATTGATTCAAAATGTCATTTGGATTTTGCCTCAAGTTGAATAACTACTTTTTAAAGCATCAATGTGATCAAAATTACCATTTTAAATACTTTTTCTCCTACTCAGAAGCTTCTATTTCGACCAATTTCAGGCATTAAAATGACTCTAAACACACTTATTTTAGTTCCAAAAGTGATAATTCACATGCAATAGTTATTTGCAGTCAAAAAATTAAACATAAAAAAATTACCATTTCTGACCATCCGGAGAAAGTTCAACAGGTCACGGGTCATCGTTTTTCATCAGAAATTAGATTTTTTGGACTGTAGAAAAATTGATTCAAAATGTCATTTGGATTGTGCCCCATGCTGAGTAACTACTTTTTAAAGCCTAAATGTGAACAAAATAGCCATTTTTACAGACTTTTTCTCCTACTCAGAAGATTCTATTTTGACCAATGTCAGGCATTAAAAGGACTCTAAACACACCTATTTTAGTTCCAAAAGTGATAATTCACATGCAATAGTCATTTACAGTCAAAAAATTAAACATTAAAAAATTACCATTTCTGACCATCTGGAGAAAGTTCGACAGGTCAGGGGTCATCGTTTTTCATGAGAAATTAGATTTTTTTGACTGTAGAAAAATTGATTCAAAATGTCATTTGGATTGTGCCTCATGTTGAAAAACTACTTTTTAAAGCCTCAATGTGACCAAAAGTGCCATTTTTACAGACTTTTTCTCCATCTCAGAAACTTCTATTTCGTCCAATTTCAGGCATTAAAATGACTCTAAACACACTTATTTTAGTTCCAAAAGTGATAATTCACATGCAATAGTCATTTGCAGTCAAAAAATTAAACATAAAAAAAATACCATTTCTGACCATCCGGAGAAAGTTCGACAGGTCACGGGTCATCGTTTTTCATCAGACAATTGATTTTTTGGAGTGTAGAAAAATTGATTCACAATGTTATTTGGATTGTGCCTCATGTTGAAAAACTACTTTTTAACGCCTCAATGTGATCAAAATTGCCATTTTTAAATACTTTTTCTCCTACTCAGAAGCTTCTATTTCGTCCAATTTCAGGCATTAAAATGACTCTAAACACACTTATTTTAGTTCCAAAAGTGATAATTCACATGCAATAGTCATTTACAGTCAAAAAATTAAACATTAAAAAATTAACATTTCTTACCATCTGGAGAAAGTTCGACAGGTCACGGGTCATCGTTTTTCATGAGAAATTTGATTTTTTTAAATGTAGAAAAATTGATTCAAAATGTCATTTGGATTGTGCCTCATGTTGAAAAACTACTTTTTAAAGCCTCCATGTGATCAAAATTGCCATTTTTAAATACTTTTTCTCCTACTCAGAAGCTTCCATTTCGACCAATTTCAGGCATTAAAATGACTCTAAGCACACCTATTTTAGTTCCAAAAGTCATAATTCACATGCAATAGTCATTTACAGTCAAAAAATTAAACATCAAAAAATTACCGTTTCTTACCATCTGGAGAAAGTTCGACAGGTCACGGGTCATCGTTTTTCATGAGAAATTTGATTTTTTGGACTGTAGAAAAATTGATTCAAAATTTCATTTGGATTGTGCCTCATGTTGAATAACTACCTTTTAAAGCCTCAATGTGATCAAAATTGCCATTTTTAAATACTTTTTCTCCTACTCAGAAGCTTCGATTTCGACCAATTTAAGGCATTAAAATGACTCTAAACACACTTATTTTAGTTCCAAAAGTGATAATTGACATGCAATTGTCATTTACAGTCAAAAAATTAAACATTAAAAAATTACCATTTCTGACCATCTGGAGAAAGTTCGACAGGTCACGGGCCATCGTTTTTCATGAGAAATTAGATTTTTTGGACTGTAGAAAAATTGATTCAAAATGTCATTTGGATTTTGCCTCAAGTTGAATAACTACTTTTTAAAGCATCAATGTGATCAAAATTACCATTTTAAATACTTTTTCTCCTACTCAGAAGCTTCTATTTCGTCCAATTTCAGGCATTAAAATGACTCTAAACACACTTATTTTAGTTCCAAAAGTGATAATTGACATGCAATTGTCATTTACAGTCAAAAAATTAAACATTAAAAAATTACCATTTCTGACCATCTGGAGAAAGTTCGACAGGTCACGGGCCATCGTTTTTCATGAGAAATTAGATTTTTTGGACTGTAGAAAAATTGATTCAAAATGTCATTTGGATTTTGCCTCAAGTTGAATAACTACTTTTTAAAGCCTCAATGTGATCAAAATTACCATTTTAAATAATTTTTCTCCTACTCAGAAGCTTCTATTTCGACCAATTTCAGGCATTAAAATGACTCTAAACACACTTATTTTAGTTCCAAAAGTGATAATTCACATGCAATAGTTATTTGCAGTCAAAAAATTAAACATAAAAAAATTACCATTTCTGACCATCCGGAGAAAGTTCAACAGGTCACGGGTCATCGTTTTTCATCAGATAATTAGATTTTTTGGACTGTAGAAAAATTGATTCAAAATGTCATTTGGATTGTGCCCCATGCTGAGTAACTACTTTTTAAAGCCTAAATGTGAACAAAATAGCCATTTTTACAGACTTTTTCTCCTACTCAGAAGATTCTATTTTGACCAATGTCAGGCATTAAAAGGACTCTAAACACACTTATTTTAGTTCCAAAAGTGATAATTCACATGCAATAGTCATTTACAGTCAAAAAATTAAACATTAAAAAATTACCATTTCTGACCATCTGGAGAAAGTTCGACAGGTCAGGGGTCATCGTTTTTCATGAGAAATTAGATTTTTTTGACTGTAGAAAAATTGATTCAAAATGTCATTTGGATTGTGCCTCATGTTGAAAAACTACTTTTTAAAGCCTCAATGTGACCAAAAGTGCCATTTTTACAGACTTTTTCTCCATCTCAGAAACTTCTATTTCGTCCAATTTCAGGCATTAAAATGACTCTAAACACACTTATTTCAGTTCCAAAAGTGATAATTCACATGCAATAGTCATTTACAGTCAAAAAATTAAACATTAAAAAATTACCATTTCTTACCATCTGGAGAAAGTTCGACAGGTCACGGGTCATCGTTTTTCATGAGAAATTTGATTTTTTGGACTGTAGAAAAATTGATTCAAAATGTCATTTGGATTGTGCCTCATGTTGAATAACTACCTTTTAAAGCCTCAATGTGATCAAAATTGCCATTTTTAAATACTTTTTCTCCTACTCAGAAGCTTCTATTTCGACCAATTTAAGGCATTAAAATGACTCTAAGCACACCTATTTCAGTTCCAAAAGTCATAATTCACATGCAATAGTCATTTACAGTCAAAAAATTACACATTAAAAAATTACCATTTCTTACCATCTGGAGAAAGTTCGACAGGTCACGGGTCATCGTTTTTCATGAGAAATTTGATTTTTTGGACTGTAGAAAAATTGATTCAAAATGTCATTTGGATTGTGCCTAATGTTGAATAACTACCTTTTAAAGCCTCAATGTGATCAAAATTGCCATTTTTAAATACTTTTTCTCCTACTCAGAAGCTTTGATTTCGACCAATTTAAGGCATTAAAATGACTCTAAACACACTTATTTTAGTTCCAAAAGTGATAATTGACATGCAATTGTCATTTACAGTCAAAAAATTAAACATTAAAAAATTACCATTTCTGACCATCTGGATAAAGTTCGACAGGTCACGGGCCATCGTTTTTCATGAGAAATTAGATTTTTTGGACTGTAGAAAAATTGATTCAAAATGTCATTTGGATTTTGCCTCAAGTTGAATAACTACTTTTTAAAGCCTCAATGTGATCAAAATTACCATTTTAAATAATTTTTCTCCTACTCAGAAGCTTCTATTTCGACCAATTTCAGGCATTAAAATGACTCTAAACACACCTATTTTAGTTCCAAAAGTGATAATTCACATGCAATAGTCATTTGCAGTCAAAAAATTAAACATAAAAAAATTTACCATTTCTGACCATCCGGAGAAAGTTCGACAGGTCACGGGTCATCGTTTTTCATCAGAAATTAGATTTTTAGGACTGTAGAAAAATTGATTCAAAATGTCATTTGGATTGTGCCCCATGCTGAGTAACTACTTTTTAAAGCCTCAATGTGATCAAAATTACCATTTTAAATAATTTTTCTCCTACTCAGAAGCTTCTATTTCGACCAATTTCAGGCATTAAAATGACTCTAAACACACTTATTTTAGTTCCAAAAGTGATAATTCACATGCAATAGTCATTTGCAGTCAAAAAATTAAACATAAAAAAATTTACCATTTCTGACCATCCGGAGAAAGTTCGACAGGTCACTGGTCATCGTTTTTCATCAGAAATTAGATTTTTTGGACTGTAGAAAAATTTATTCAAAATGTCATTTGGATTGTGCCCCATGCTGAGTAACTACTTTTTAAAGCCTAAATGTGACCAAAATTGCCATTTTTACAGACTTTTTCTCCTACTCAGAAGCTTCTATTTCGACCAATTTCAGGCATTAAAAGGACTCTAAACACACTTATTTAGTTCCAAAAGTGATAATTCACATGCAATAGTCATTTACAGTCAAAAAATTAAACATTAAAAAATTACCATTTCTGACCATCTGGAGAAAGTTCGACAGGTCACGGGTCATCGTTTTTCATGAGAAATTTGATTTTTTTGACTGTAGAAAAATTGATTCAAAATGTCATTTGGATTGTGCCTGATGTTGAAAAACTACTTTTTAAAGACTCAATGTGACCAAAAGTGCCATTTTTACAGACTTTTTCTCCATCTCAGAAACTTCTATTTCGTCCAATTTCAGGCATTAAAATGACTCTAAACACGCTTATTTTAGTTCCAAAAATGGTAATTCACATGCAATAGTCATTTACAGTCAAACAATCAAACATTAAAAAATTACCATTTCTCACCATCTGGAGAAAGTTTGACAGGTCACGGGTCATGGTTTTTCATGAGAAATTTGATTTTTTGGACCCTAGAAAATGTATCCAAAATCTCATTTGGATTGTGCCTCATGTTAAATAACTACTTTTTAAAGCCTCAATGTGATCAAAATTGCCATTTTTAAATACTTTTTCTCCTACTCAGAAGCTTCTATTTCGTCCAATTTCAGGCATTAAAATGACTCTAAACACACTTATTTTAGTTCCAAAAGTGATAATTGACATGCAATTGTCATTTACAGTCAAAAAATTAAACATTAAAAAATTACCATTTCTGACCATCTGGAGAAAGTTCGACAGGTCACGGGCCATCGTTTTTCATGAGAAATTAGATTTTTTGGACTGTAGAAAAATTGATTCAAAATGTCATTTGGATTTTGCCTCAAGTTGAATAACTACTTTTTAAAGCCTCAATGTGATCAAAATTACCATTTTAAATAATTTTTCTCCTACTCAGAAGCTTCTATTTCGACCAATTTCAGGCATTAAAATGACTCTAAACACACTTATTTTAGTTCCAAAAGTGATAATTCACATGCAATAGTTATTTGCAGTCAAAAAATTAAACATAAAAAAATTACCATTTCTGACCATCCGGAGAAAGTTCAACAGGTCACGGGTCATCGTTTTTCATCAGAAATTAGATGTTTTGGACTGTAGAAAAATTGATTCAAAATGTCATTTGGATTGTGCCCCATGCTGAGTAACTACTTTTTAAAGCCTAAATGTGAACAAAATAGCCATTTTTACAGACTTTTTCTCCTACTCAGAAGATTCTATTTTGACCAATGTCAGGCATTAAAAGGACTCTAAACACACTTATTTTAGTTCCAAAAGTGATAATTCACATGCAATAGTCATTTACAGTCAAAAAATTAAACATTAAAAAATTACCATTTCTGACCATCTGGAGAAAGTTCGACAGGTCAGGGGTCATCGTTTTTCATGAGAAATTTGATTTTTTTGACTGTAGAAAAATTGATTCAAAATGTCATTTGGATTGTGCCTCATGTTGAAAAACTACTTTTTAAAGCCTCAATGTGACCAAAAGTGCCATTTTTACAGACTTTTTCTCCATCTCAGAAACTTCTATTTCGTCCAATTTCAGGCATTAAAATGACTCTAAACACACTTATTTTAGTTCCAAAAGTGATAATTCACATGCAATAGTCATTTGCAGTCAAAAAATTAAACATAAAAAAAATACCATTTCTGACCATCCGGAGAAAGTTCGACAGGTCACGGGTCATCGTTTTTGATGAGAAATTAGATTTTTTGGACTGTTGAAAAATTGATTCAAAATGTCATTTGGATTGTGCCTCATGTTGAAGAACTACTTTTTAAAGCCTCAATGTGATCAAAATTGCCATTTTTACAGACTTTTTCTCCTACTCAGAAGCTTCTATTTCGACCAATTTCAGGCATTAAAAGGACTCTAAACACACTTATTTTAGTTCCAAAAGTGATAATTCACATGCAATAGTCATTTACAGTCAAAAAATTAAACATTAAAAAATTACCATTTCTTACCATCTGGAGAAAGTTCGACAGGTCACGGGTCATCGTTTTTCATGAGAAATTTGATTTTTTGGACTGTAGAAAAATTGATTCAAAATGTCATTTGGATTGTGCCTCATGTTGATTAACTACCTTTTAAAGCCTCAATGTGATCAAAATTGCCATTTTTAAATACTTTTTCTCCTACTCAGAAGCTTCTATTTCGACCAATTTAAGGCATTAAAATGACTCTAAACACACTGATTTTAGTTCCAAAAATGATAATTCACATGCAATAGTCATTTACAGTCAAACAATCAAACATTAAAAAATTACCATTTCTGACCATCTGGAGAAAGTTCGACAGGTCACGGGTCATGGTTTTTCATGAGAAATTTGATTTTTTGGACCCTAGAAAAATGTATCCAAAATCTCATTTGGATTGTGCCTCATGTTAAATAACTACTTTTTAAAGCCTCAATGTGATCAAAATTGCCATTTTTAAATACTTTTTCTCCTACTCAGAAGCTTCTATTTCGACCAATTTCAGGCATTAAAATGACTCTAAACACACTTATATTAGTTCCAAAAGTGATAATTCATATGCAATAGTCATTTGCAGTCAAAAAATTAAACATAAAAAAAAAACATTTCTGACCATCCAGAGAAAGTTCAACAGGTCACGGGTCATCGTTTTTCATCAGAAATTAGATTTTTTGGACTGTAGCAAAATTGATTCAAAATGTCATTTGGATTGTGCCTCATGCTGAGTAACTACCTTTTAAAGCGCAAATGTGACCAAAATTGCCATTTTTACAGACTTTTTCTCCTACTCAGAAGCTTCTATTTCGACCAATTTCAGGCATTAAAATTACTCTAAACACACTTATCTTAGTTCCAAAAGTGATAATTCACATGCAATAGTCATTTACAGTCAAAAAATTAAACATTAAAAAATTCCCATTTCTGACCATCTGGAGAAAGTTCGACAGGTCACGGGTCATCGTTTTTCATCAGACAATTGATTTTTTGGAGTGTAGAAAAATTGATTCACAATGTTATTTGGATTGTGCCTCATGTTGAAAAACTACTTTTTAACGCCTCAATGTGATCAAAATTGCCATTTTTAAATACTTTTTCTCCTACTCAGAAGCTTCTATTTCGACCAATTTCAGGCATTAAAATGACTCTAAACACACTTATTTTAGTTCCAAAAGTGATAATTCACATGCAATAGTCATTTACAGTCAAAAAATTAAACATTAAAAAATTAACATTTCTTACCATCTGGAGAAAGTTCGACAGGTCACGGGTCATCGTTTTTCATGAGAAATATGATTTTTTGGACTGTAGAAAAATTGATTCAAAATTTCATTTGGATTGTGCCTCATGTTGAATAACTACCTTTTAAAGCCTCAATGTGATCAAAATTGCCATTTTTAAATACTTTTTCTCCTACTCAGAAGCTTCGATTTTGACCAATTTAAGGCATTAAAATGACTCTAAACACACTTATTTTAGTTCCAAAAGTGATAATTGACATGCAATTGTCATTTACAGTCAAAAAACTAAACATTAAAAAATTACCATTTCTGACCATCTGGAGAAAGTTCGACAGGTCACGGGCCATCGTTTTTCATGAGAAATTAGATTTTTTGGACTGTAGAAAAATTGATTCAAAATGTCATTTGGATTTTGCCTCAAGTTGAATAACTACTTTTTAAAGCATCAATGTGATCAAAATTACCATTTTAAATACTTTTTCTCCTACTCAGAAGCTTCTATTTCGTCCAATTTCAGGCATTAAAATGACTCTAAACACACTTATTTTAGTTCCAAAAGTGATAATTGACATGCAATTGTCATTTACAGTCAAAAAATTAAACATTAAAAAATTACCATTTCTGATCATCTGGAGAAAGTTCGACAGGTCACGGGCCATCGTTTTTCATGAGAAATTAGATTTTTTGGACTGTAGAAAAATTGATTCAAAATGTCATTTGGATTTTGCCTCAAGTTGAATAACTACTTTTTAAAGCCTCAATGTGATCAAAATTACCATTTTAAATAATTTTTCTCCTACTCAGAAGCTTCTATTTCGACCAATTTCAGGCATTAAAATGACTCTAAACACACTTATTTTAGTTCCAAAAGTGATAATTCACATGCAATAGTTATTTGCAGTCAAAAAATTAAACATAAAAAAATTACCATTTCTGACCATCCGGAGAAAGTTCAACAGGTCACGGGTCATCGTTTTTCATCAGAAATTAGATTTTTTGGACTGTAGAAAAATTGATTCAAAATGTCATTTGGATTGTGCCCCATGCTGAGTAACTACTTTTTAAAGCCTAAATGTGAACAAAATACCCATTTTTACAGACTTTTTCTCCTACTCAGAAGATTCTATTTTGACCAATGTCAGTCATTAAAAGGACTCTAAACACACTTATTTTAGTTCCAAAAGTGATAATTCACATGCAATAGTCATTTACAGTCAAAAAATTAAACATTAAAAAATTACCATTTCTGACCATCTGGAGAAAGTTCGACAGGTCAGGGGTCATCGTTTTTCATGAGAAATTTGATTTTTTTGACTGTAGAAAAATTGATTCAAAATGTCATTTGGATTGTGCCTCATGTTGAAAAACTACTTTTTAAAGCCTCAATGTGACCAAAAGTGCCATTTTTACAGACTTTTTCTCCATCTCAGAAACTTCTATTTCGTCCAATTTCAGGCATTAAAATGACTCTAAACACACTTATTTTAGTTCCAAAAGTGATAATTCACATGCAATAGTCATTTGCAGTCAAAAAATTAAACATAAAAAAAATACCATTTCTGACCATCCGGAGAAAGTTCGACAGGTCACGGGTCATCGTTTTTCATCAGACAATTGATTTTTTGGAGTGTAGAAAAATTGATTCACAATGTTATTTGGATTGTGCCTCATGTTGAAAAACTACTGTTTAACGCCTCAATGTGATCAAAATTGCCATTTTTAAATACTTTTTCTCCTACTCAGAAGCTTCTATTTCGACCAATTTCAGGCATTAAAATGACTCTAAACACACTTATTTTAGTTCCAAAAGTGATAATTCACATGCAATAGTCATTTACAGTCAAAAAATTAAACATTAAAAAATTAACATTTCTTACCATCTGGAGAAAGTTCGACAGGTCACGGGTCATCGTTTTTCATGAGAAATTTGATTTTTTTAAATGTAGAAAAATTGATTCAAAATGTCATTTGGATTGTGCCTCATGTTGAAAAACTACTTTTTAAAGCCTCAATGTGATCAAAATTGCCATTTTTAAATACTTTTTCTCCTACTCAGAAGCTTCCATTTCGACCAATTTCAGGCATTAAAATGACTCTAAGCACACCTATTTTAGTTCCAAAAGTCATAATTCACATGCAATAGTCATTTACAGTCAAAAAATTAAACATCAAAAAATTACCGTTTCTTACCATCTGGAGAAAGTTCGACAGGTCACGGGTCATCGTTTTTCATGAGAAATTTGATTTTTTGGACTGTAGAAAAATTGATTCAAAATTTCATTTGGATTGTGCCTCATGTTGAATAACTACCTTTTAAAGCCTTAATGTGATCAAAATTGCCATTTTTAAATACTTTTTCTCCTACTCAGAAGCTTCGATTTCGACCAATTTAAGGCATTAAAATGACTCTAAACACACCTATTTTAGTTCCAAAAGTGATAATTGACATGCAATTGTCATTTACAGTCAAAAAATTAAACATTAAAAAATTACCATTTCTGACCATCTGGAGAAAGTTCGACAGGTCACGGGCCATCGTTTTTCATGAGAAATTAGATTTTTTGGACTGTAGAAAAATTGATTCAAAATGTCATTTGGATTTTGCCTCAAGTTGAATAACTACTTTTTAAAGCATCAATGTGATCAAAATTACCATTTTAAATACTTTTTCTCCTACTCAGAAGCTTCTATTTCGTCCAATTTCAGGCATTAAAATGACTCTAAACACACTTATTTTAGTTCCAAAAGTGATAATTGACATGCAATTGTCATTTACAGTCAAAAAATTAAACATTAAAAAATTACCATTTCTGACCATCTGGAGAAAGTTCGACAGGTCACGGGCCATCGTTTTTCATGAGAAATTAGATTTTTTGGACTGTAGAAAAATTGATTCAAAATGTCATTTGGATTTTGCCTCAAGTTGAATAACTACTTTTTAAAGCCTCAATGTGATCAAAATTACCATTTTAAATAATTTTTCTCCTACTCAGAAGCTTCTATTTCGACCAATTTCAGGCATTAAAATGACTCTAAACACACTTATTTTAGTTCCAAAAGTGATAATTCACATGCAATAGTTATTTGCAGTCAAAAAATTAAACATAAAAAAATTACCATTTCTGACCATCCGGAGAAAGTTCAACAGGTCACGGGTCATCGTTTTTCATCAGAAATTAGATTTTTTGGACTGTAGAAAAATTGATTCAAAATGTCATTTGGATTGTGCCCCATGCTGAGTAACTACTTTTTAAAGCCTAAATGTGAACAAAATAGCCATTTTTACAGACTTTTTCTCCTACTCAGAAGATTCTATTTTGACCAATGTCAGGCATTAAAAGGACTCTAAACACACTTATTTTAGTTCCAAAAGTGATAATTCACATGCAATAGTCATTTACAGTCAAAAAATTAAACATTAAAAAATTACCATTTCTGACCATCTGGAGAAAGTTCGACAGGTCAGGGGTCATCGTTTTTCATGAGAAATTTGATTTTTTTGACTGTAGAAAAATTGATTCAAAATGTCATTTGGATTGTGCCTCATGTTGAAAAACTACTTTTTAAAGCCTCAATGTGACCAAAAGTGCCATTTTTACAGACTTTTTCTCCATCTCAGAAACTTCTATTTCGTCCAATTTCAGGCATTAAAATGACTCTAAACACACTTATTTTAGTTCCAAAAGTGATAATTCACATGCAATATTCATTTACAGTCAAACAATCAAACATTAAAAAAATACCTTTTCTGACCATCTGGAGAAAGTTCGACAGGTCACGGGTCATGGTTTTTCATGAGAAATTTGATTTTTTGGACCCTAGAAAAATGTATCCAAAATCTCATTTGGATTGTGCCTCATGTTAAATAACTACTTTTTAAAGCCTCAATGTGATCAAAATTGCCATTTTTAATACTTTTTCTCCTACTCAGAAGCTTCTATTTCGACCAATTTCAGGCATTAAAATGACTCTAAACACACTTATATTAGTTCCAAAAGTGATAATTCACATGCAATAGTCATTTACAGTCAAAAAATTAAACATTAAAAAATTACCATTTCTGACCATCTGGAGAAAGTTCGACAGGTCAGGGGTCATCGTTTTTCATGAGAAATTTGATTTTTTTGACTGTAGAAAAATTGATTCAAAATGTCATTTGGATTGTGCCTCATGTTGAAAAACTACTTTTTAAAGCCTCAATGTGACCAAAAGTGCCATTTTTACAGACTTTTTCTCCATCTCAGAAACTTCTATTTCGTCCAATTTCAGGCATTAAAATGACTCTAAACACACTTATTTTAGTTCCAAAAGTGATAATTCACATGCAATAGTCATTTGCAGTCAAAAAATTAAACATAAAAAAAATACCATTTCTGACCATCCGGAGAAAGTTCGACAGGTCACGGGTCATCGTTTTTCATGAGAAATTTGATTTTTTGGACTGTTGAAAAATTGATTCAAAATGTCATTTGGATTGTGCCTCATGTTGAAGAACTACTTTTTAAAGCCTCAATGTGATCAAAATTGCCATTTTTACAGACTTTTTCTCCTACTCAGAAGCTTCTATTTCGACCAATTTCAGGCATTAAAAGGACTCTAAACACACTTATTTCAGTTCCAAAAGTGATAATTCACATGCAATAGTCATTTACAGTCAAAAAATTAAACATTAAAAAATTACCATTTCTTACCATCTGGAGAAAGTTCGACAGGTCAAGGGTCATCGTTTTTCATGAGAAATTTGATTTTTTGGACTGTAGAAAAATTGATTCAAAATGTCATTTGGATTGTGCCTCATGTTGAATAACTACCTTTTAAAGCCTCAATGTGATCAAAATTGCCATTTTTACAGACTTTTTCTCCTACTCAGAAGCTTCTATTTCGACCAATTTCAGGCATTAAAAGGACTCTAAACACACTTATTTTAGTTCAAAAAGTGATAATTCACATGCAATAGTCATTTACAGTCAAAAAATTAAACATTAAAAAATTACCATTTCTTACCATCTGGAGAAAGTTCGACAGGTCACGGGTCATCGTTTTTCATGAGAAATTTGATTTTTTGGACTGTAGAAAAATTGATTCAAAATGTCATTTGGATTGTGCCTCATGTTGAATATGATCAAAATTGCCATTTTTAAATACTTTTTCTCCTACTCAGAAGCTTCTATTTCGACCAATTTAAGGCATTAAAATGACTCTAAACACACTGATTTTAGTTCCAAAAATGATAATTCACATGCAATAGTCATTTACAGTCAAACAATCAAACATTAAAAAATTACCATTTCTGACCATCTGGAGAAAGTTCGACAGGTCACGGGTCATGGTTTTTCATGAGAAATTTGATTTTTTGGACCCTAGAAAAATGTATCCAAAATCTCATTTGGATTGTGCCTCATGTTAAATAACTACTTTTTAAAGCCTCAATGTGATCAAAATTGCCATTTTTAAATACTTTTTCTCCTACTCAGAAGCTTCTATTTCGACCAATTTCAGGCATTAAAATGACTCTAAACACACTTATATTAGTTCCAAAAGTGATAATTCATATGCAATAGTCATTTGCAGTCAAAAAATTAAACATAAAAAAAAAATATTTCTGACCATCCAGAGAAAGTTCAACAGGTCACGGGTCATCGTTTTTCATCAGAAATTAGATTTTTTGGACTGTAGCAAAATTGATTCAAAATGTCATTTGGATTGTGCCTCATGCTGAGTAACTACCTTTTAAAGCCCAAATGTGACCAGAATTGCCATTTTTACAGACTTTTTCTCCTACTCAGAAGCTTCTATTTCGACCAATTTCAGGCATTAAAATTACTCTAAACACACTTATCTTAGTTCCAAAAGTGATAATTCACATGCAATAGTCATTTACAGTCAAAAAATTAAACATTAAAAAATTCCCATTTCTGACCATCTGGAGAAAGTTCGACAGGTCACGGGTCATCGTTTTTCATCAGACAATTGATTTTTTGGAGTGTAGAAAAATTGATTCAAAATGTCATTTGGATTGTGCCTCATGTTGAAAAACTACTTTTTAACGCCTCAATGTGATCAAAATTGCCATTTTTAAATACTTTTTCTCCTACTCGGAAGCTTCTATTTCGACCAATTTCAGGCATTAAAATGACTCTAAACACACTTATTTTAGTTCCAAAAGTGATAATTCACATGCAATAGTTATTTGCAGTCACAAAATTAAACATAAAAAAATTACCATTTCTGACCATCCGGAGAAAGTTCAACAGGTCACGGGTCATCGTTTTTCATCAGAAATTAGATTTTTTGGACTGTAGAAAAATTGATTCAAAATGTCATTTGGATTGTGCCCCATGCTGAGTAACTTCTTTTTAAAGCCTAAATGTGACCAAAATAGCCATTTTTACAGACTTTTTCTCCTACTCAGAAGCTTCTATTTTGACCAATGTCAGGCATTAAAAGGACTCTAAACACACTTATTTTAGTTCCAAAAGTGATAATTCACATGCAATAGTCATTTACAGTCAAAAAATTAAACATTACAAAATTACCATTTCTGACCATCTGGAGAAAGTTCGACAGGTCACGGGTCATGGTTTTTCATGAGAAATTTGATTTTTTTGACCCTAGAAAAATGTATCCAAAATGTCATTTGGATTGTGCCTCATGTTGAAGAACTACTTTTTAAAGCCTCAATGTGATCAAGATTGCCATTTTTAAATACTTTTTCTCCTACTCAGAAGCTTCTTTTTCGACCAATTTCAGGCATTAAAATGACTCTAAACACACTTATTTTAGTTCCAAAAGTGATAATTCACATGCAATAGTCATTTACAGTCAAACAATCAAACATTAAAAAATTACCATTTCTGACCATCTGGAGAAAGTTCGAGAGGTCACGGGTCATGGTTTTTCATGAGAAATTTGATTTTTTGGACCCTAGAAAAATGAATCCAAAATGTCATTTGGATTGTGCCTCATGTTGAAGAACTACTTTTTAAAGCCTCAATGTGATCAAAATTGCCATTTCAAATACTTTTTCTCCTACTCAGAAGCTTATATTTCGACCAATTTCAGGCATTAAAATGACTCTAAACACACTTATTTTAGTTCCAAAAGTGATAATTCACATGCAATAGTCATTTACAGTCAAAAAATTAAACATTAAAAAATTACCATTTCTTACCATCTGGAGAAAGTTCGACAGGTCACGGGTCATCGTTTTTCATGAGAAATTTGATTTTTTGGACTGTAGAAAAATTGATTCAAAATGTCATTTGGATTGTGCCTCATGTTGAATAACTACCTTTTAAAGCCTCAATGTGATCAAAATTGCCATTTTTAAATACTTTTTCTCCTACTCAGAAGCTTCTATTTCGACCAATTTAAGGCATTAAAATGACTCTAAACACACTGATTTTAGTTCCAAAAATGATAATTCACATGCAATAGTCATTTACAGTCAAACAATCAAACATTAAAAAATTACCATTTCTGACCATCTGGAGAAAGTTCGACAGGTCACGGGTCATGGTTTTTCATGAGAAATTTGATTTTTTGGACCCTAGAAAAATGTATCCAAAATCTCATTTGGATTGTGCCTCATGTTAAATAACTACTTTTTAAAGCCTCAATGTGATCAAAATTGCCATTTTTAAATACTTTTTCTCCTACTCAGAAGCTTCTATTTCGACCAATTTCAGGCATTAAAATGACTCTAAACACACTTATATTAGTTCCAAAAGTGATAATTCATATGCAATAGTCATTTGCAGTCAAAAAATTAAACATAAAAAAAAAATATTTCTGACCATCCAGAGAAAGTTCAACAGGTCACGGGTCATCGTTTTTCATCAGAAATTAGATTTTTTGGACTGTAGCAAAATTGATTCAAAATGTCATTTGGATTGTGCCCCATGCTGAGTAACTACTTTTTAAAGCCTAAATGTGACCAAAATTGCCATTTTTACAGACTTTTTCTCCTACTCAGAAGCTTCTATTTCGACCAATTTCAGGCATTAAAAGGACTCTAAACACACTTATTTAGTTCCAAAAGTGATAATTCACATGCAATAGTCATTTACAGTCAAAAAATTAAACATTAAAAAATTACCATTTCTGACCATCTGGAGAAAGTTCGACAGGTCACGGGTCATCGTTTTTCATGAGAAATTTGATTTTTTTGACTGTAGAAAAATTGATTCAAAATGTCATTTGGATTGTGCCTGATGTTGAAAAACTACTTTTTAAAGACTCAATGTGACCAAAAGTGCCATTTTTACAGACTTTTTCTCCATCTCAGAAACTTCTATTTCGTCCAATTTCAGGCATTAAAATGACTCTAAACACACTTATTTTAGTTCCAAAAATGGTAATTCACATGCAATAGTCATTTACAGTCAAACAATCAAACATTAAAAAATTACCATTTCTCACCATCTGGAGAAAGTTTGACAGGTCACGGGTCATGGTTTTTCATGAGAAATTTGATTTTTTGGACCCTAGAAAATGTATCCAAAATCTCATTTGGATTGTGCCTCATGTTAAATAACTACTTTTTAAAGCCTCAATGTGATCAAAATTGCCATTTTTAAATACTTTTTCTCCTACTCAGAAGCTTCTATTTCGTCCAATTTCAGGCATTAAAATGACTCTAAACACACTTATTTTAGTTCCAAAAGTGATAATTGACATGCAATTGTCATTTACAGTCAAAAAATTAAACATTAAAAAATTACCATTTCTGACCATCTGGAGAAAGTTCGACAGGTCACGGGCCATCGTTTTTCATGAGAAATTAGATTTTTTGGACTGTAGAAAAATTGATTCAAAATGTCATTTGGATTTTGCCTCAAGTTGAATAACTACTTTTTAAAGCCTCAATGTGATCAAAATTACCATTTTAAATAATTTTTCTCCTACTCAGAAGCTTCTATTTCGACCAATTTCAGGCATTAAAATGACTCTAAACACACTTATTTTAGTTCCAAAAGTGATAATTCACATGCAATAGTTATTTGCAGTCAAAAAATTAAACATAAAAAAATTACCATTTCTGACCATCCGGAGAAAGTTCAACAGGTCACGGGTCATCGTTTTTCATCAGAAATTAGATTTTTTAGACTGTAGAAAAATTGATTCAAAATGTCATTTGGATTGTGCCCCATGCTGAGTAACTACTTTTTAAAGCCTAAATGTGAACAAAATAGCCATTTTTACAGACTTTTTCTCCTACTCAGAAGATTCTATTTTGACCAATGTCAGGCATTAAAAGGACTCTAAACACACTTATTTTAGTTCCAAAAGTGATAATTCACATGCAATAGTCATTTACAGTCAAAAAATTAAACATTAAAAAATTACCATTTCTGACCATCTGGAGAAAGTTCGACAGGTCAGGGGTCATCGTTTTTCATGAGAAATTTGATTTTTTTGACTGTAGAAAAATTGATTCAAAATGTCATTTGGATTGTGCCTCATGTTGAAGAACTACTTTTTAAAGCCTCAATGTGACCAAAAGTGCCATTTTTACAGACTTTTTCTCCATCTCAGAAACTTCTATTTCGTCCAATTTCAGGCATTAAAATGACTCTAAACACACTTATTTTAGTTCCAAAAGTGATAATTCACATGCAATAGTCATTTGCAGTCAAAAAATTAAACATAAAAAAAATACCATTTCTGACCATCCGGAGAAAGTTCGACAGGTCACGGGTCATCGTTTTTCATGAGAAATTTGATTTTTTGGACTGTTGAAAAATTGATTCAAAATGTCATTTGGATTGTGCCTCATGTTGAAGAACTACTTTTTAAAGCCTCAATGTGATCAAAATTGCCATTTTTACAGACTTTTTCTCCTACTCAGAAGCTTCTATTTCGACCAATTTCAGGCATTAAAAGGACTCTAAACACACTTATTTTAGTTCCAAAAGTGATAATTCACATGCAATAGTCATTTACAGTCAAAAAATTAAACATTAAAAAATTACCATTTCTTACCATCTGGAGAAAGTTCGACAGGTCACGGGTCATCGTTTTTCATGAGAAATTTGATTTTTTGGACTGTAGAAAAATTGATTCAAAATGTCATTTGGATTGTGCCTCATGTTGAATAACTACCTTTTAAAGCCTCAATGTGATCAAAATTGCCATTTTTAAATACTTTTTCTCCTACTCAGAAGCTTCTATTTCGACCAATTTAAGGCATTAAAATGACTCTAAACACACTGATTTTAGTTCCAAAAATGATAATTCACATGCAATAGTCATTTACAGTCAAACAATCAAACATTAAAAAATTACCATTTCTGACCATCTGGAGAAAGTTCGACAGGTCACGGGTCATGGTTTTTCATGAGAAATTTGATTTTTTGGACCCTAGAAAAATGTATCCAAAATCTCATTTGGATTGTGCCTCATGTTAAATAACTACTTTTTAAAGCCTCAATGTGATCAAAATTGCCATTTTTAAATACTTTTTCTCCTACTCAGAAGCTTCTATTTCGACCAATTTCAGGCATTAAAATGACTCTAAACACACTTATATTAGTTCCAAAAGTGATAATTCATATGCAATAGTCATTTGCAGTCAAAAAATTAAACATAAAAAAAAAACATTTCTGACCATCCAGAGAAAGTTCAACAGGTCACGGGTCATCGTTTTTCATCAGAAATTAGATTTTTTGGACTGTAGCAAAATTGATTCAAAATGTCATTTGGATTGTGCCTCATGCTGAGTAACTACCTTTTAAAGCCCAAATGTGACCAGAATTGCCATTTTTACAGACTTTTTCTCCTACTCAGAAGCTTCTATTTCGACCAATTTCAGGCATTAAAATTACTCTAAACACACTTATCTTAGTTCCAAAAGTGATAATTCACATGCAATAGTCATTTACAGTCAAAAAATTAAACATTAAAAAATTCCCATTTCTGACCATCTGGAGAAAGTTCGACAGGTCACGGGTCATCGTTTTTCATCAGACAATTGATTTTTTGGAGTGTAGAAAAATTGATTCACAATGTTATTTGGATTGTGCCTCATGTTGAAAAACTACTTTTTAACGCCTCAATGTGATCAAAATTGCCATTTTTAAATACTTTTTCTCCTACTCAGAAGCTTCTATTTCGACCAATTTCAGGCATTAAAATGACTCTAAACACACTTATTTTAGTTCCAAAAGTGATAATTCACATGCAATAGTCATTTACAGTCAAAAAATTAAACATTAAAAAATTAACATTTCTTACCATCTGGAGAAAGTTCGACAGGTCACGGGTCATCGTTTTTCATGAGAAATTTGATTTTTTGGACTGTAGAAAAATTGATTCAAAATTTCATTTGGATTGTGCCTCATGTTGAATAACTACCTTTTAAAGCCTCAATGTGATCAAAATTGCCATTTTTAATACTTTTTCTCCTACTCAGAAGCTTCTATTTCGTCCAATTTCAGGCATTAAAATGACTCTAAACACACTTATTTTAGTTCCAAAAGTGATAATTGACATGCAATTGTCATTTACAGTCAAAAAATTAAACATTAAAAAATTACCATTTCTGACCATCTGGAGAAAGTTCGACAGGTCACGGGCCATCGTTTTTCATGAGAAATTAGATTTTTTGGACTGTAGAAAAATTGATTCAAAATGTCATTTGGATTTTGCCTCAAGTTGAATAACTACTTTTTAAAGCCTCAATGTGATCAAAATTACCATTTTAAATAATTTTTCTCCTACTCAGAAGCTTCTATTTTGACCAATTTCAGGCATTAAAATGACTCTAAACACACTTATTTTAGTTCCAAAAGTGATAATTCACATGCAATAGTTATTTGCAGTCAAAAAATTAAACATAAAAAAATTACCATTTCTGACCATCCGGAGAAAGTTCAACAGGTCACGGGTCATCGTTTTTCATCAGAAATTAGATTTTTTGGACTGTAGAAAAATTGATTCAAAATGTCATTTGGATTGTGCCCCATGCTGAGTAACTACTTTTTAAAGCCTAAATGTGAACAAAATAGCCATTTTTACAGACTTTTTCTCCTACTCAGAAGATTCTATTTTGACCAATGTCAGGCATTAAAAGGACTCTAAACACACTTATTTTAGTTCCAAAAGTGATAATTCACATGCAATAGTCATTTACAGTCAAAAAATTAAACATTAAAAAATTACCATTTCTGACCATCTGGAGAAAGTTCGACAGGTCAGGGGTCATCGTTTTTCATGAGAAATTTGATTTTTTTGACTGTAGAAAAATTGATTCAAAATGTCATTTGGATTGTGCCTCATGTTGAAAAACTACTTTTTAAAGCCTCAATGTGACCAAAAGTGCCATTTTTACAGACTTTTTCTCCATCTCAGAAACTTCTATTTCGTCCAATTTCAGGCATTAAAATGACTCTAAACACACTTATTTTAGATCCAAAAGTGATAATTCACATGCAATAGTCATTTGCAGTCAAAAAATTAAACATAAAAAAAATACCATTTCTGACCATCCGGAGAAAGTTCGACAGGTCACGGGTCATCGTTTTTCATCAGACAATTGATTTTTTGGAGTGTAGAAAAATTGATTCACAATGTTATTTGGATTGTGCCTCATGTTGAAAAACTACTTTTTAACGCCTCAATGTGATCAAAATTGCCATTTTTAAATACTTTTTCTCCTACTCAGAAGCTTCTATTTCGACCAATTTCAGGCATTAAAATGACTCTAAACACACTTATTTTAGTTCCAAAAGTGATAATTCACATGCAATAGTCATTTACAGTCAAAAAATTAAACATTAAAAAATTAACATTTCTTACCATCTGGAGAAAGTTCGACAGGTCACGAGTCATCGTTTTTCATGAGAAATTTGATTTTTTTAAATGTAGAAAAATTGATTCAAAATGTCATTTGGATTGTGCCTCATGTTGAAAAACTACTTTTTAAAGCCTCAATGTGATCAAAATTGCCATTTTTAAATACTTTTTCTCCTACTCAGAAGCTTCCATTTCGACCAATTTCAGGCATTAAAATGACTCTAAGCACACCTATTTTAGTTCCAAAAGTCATAATTCACATGCAATAGTCATTTACAGTCAAAAAATTAAACATCAAAAAATTACCGTTTCTTACCATCTGGAGAAAGTTCGACAGGTCACGGGTCATCGTTTTTCATGAGAAATTTGATTTTTTGGACTGTAGAAAAATTGATTCAAAATTTCATTTGGATTGTGCCTCATGTTGAATAACTACCTTTTAAAGCGCAAATGTGACCAAAATTGCCATTTTTACAGACTTTTTCTCCTACTCAGAAGCTTCTATTTCGACCAATTTCAGGCATTAAAATTACTCTAAACACACTTATCTTAGTTCCAAAAGTGATAATTCACATGCAATAGTCATTTACAGTCAAAAAATTAAACATTAAAAAATTCCCATTTCTGACCATCTGGAGAAAGTTCGACAGGTCACGGGTCATCGTTTTTCATCAGACAATTGATTTTTTGGAGTGTAGAAAAATTGATTCACAATGTTATTTGGATTGTGCCTCATGTTGAAAAACTACTTTTTAACGCCTCAATGTGATCAAAATTGCCATTTTTAAATACTTTTTCTCCTACTCAGAACCTTCTATTTCGACCAATTTCAGGCATTAAAATGACTCTAAACACACTTATTTTAGTTCCAAAAGTGATAATTCATATGCAATAGTCATTTGCTGTCAAAAAATTAAACATAAAAAAAAAACATTTCTGACCATCCAGAGAAAGTTCAACAGGTCACGGGTCATCGTTTTTCATCAGAAATTAGATTTTTTGGACTGTAGCAAAATTGATTCAAAATGTCATTTGGATTGTGCCTCATGCTGAGTAACTACCTTTTAAAGCGCAAATGTGACCAAAATTGCCATTTTTACAGACTTTTTCTCCTACTCAGAAGCTTCTATTTCGACCAATTTCAGGCATTAAAATTACTCTAAACACACTTATCTTAGTTCCAAAAGTGATAATTCACATGCAATAGTCATTTACAGTCAAACAATCAAACATTAAAAAATTACCATTTCTCACCATCTGGAGAAAGTTTGACAGGTCACGGGTCATGGTTTTTCATGAGAAATTTGATTTTTTGGACCCTAGAAAATGTATCCAAAATCTCATTTGGATTGTGCCTCATGTTAAATAACTACTTTTTAAAGCCTCAATGTGATCAAAATTGCCATTTTTAAATACTTTTTCTCCTACTCAGAAGCTTCTATTTCGTCCAATTTCAGGCATTAAAATGACTCTAAACACACTTATTTTAGTTCCAAAAGTGATAATTGACATGCAATTGTCATTTACAGTCCAAAAATTAAACATTAAAAAATTACCATTTCTGACCATCTGGAGAAAGTTCGACAGGTCACGGGCCATCGTTTTTCATGAGAAATTAGATTTTTTGGACTGTAGAAAAATTGATTCAAAATGTCATTTGGATTTTGCCTCAAGTTGAATAACTACTTTTTAAAGCCTCAATGTGATCAAAATTACCATTTTAAATAATTTTTCTCCTACTCAGAAGCTTCTATTTCGACCAATTTCAGGGATTAAAATGACTCTAAACACACTTATTTTAGTTCCAAAAGTGATAATTCACATTCAATAGTTATTTGCAGTCAAAAAATTAAACATAAAAAAATTACCATTTCTGACCATCCGGAGAAAGTTCAACAGGTCACGGGTCATCGTTTTTCATCAGAAATTAGATTTTTTGGACTGTAGAAAAATTGATTCAAAATGTCATTTGGATTGTGCCCCATGCTGAGTAACTACTTTTTAAAGCCTAAATGTGAACAAAATAGCCATTTTTACAGACTTTTTCTCCTACTCAGAAGATTCTATTTTGACCAATGTCAGGCATTAAAAGGACTCTAAACACACTTATTTTAGTTCAAAAAGTGATAATTCACATGCAATAGTCATTTACAGTCAAAAAATTAAACATTAAAAAATTACCATTTCTTACCATCTGGAGAAAGTTCGACAGGTCACGGGTCATCGTTTTTCATGAGAAATTTGATTTTTTGGACTGTAGAAAAATTGATTCAAAATGTCATTTGGATTGTGCCTCATGTTGAATATGATCAAAATTGCCATTTTTAAATACTTTTTCTCCTACTCAGAAGCTTCTATTTCGACCAATTTAAGGCATTAAAATGACTCTAAACACACTGATTTTAGTTCCAAAAATGATAATTCACATGCAATAGTCATTTACAGTCAAACAATCAAACATTAAAAAATTACCATTTCTGACCATCTGGAGAAAGTTCGACAGGTCACGGGTCATGGTTTTTCATGAGAAATTTGATTTTTTGGACCCTAGAAAAATGTATCCAAAATCTCATTTGGATTGTGCCTCATGTTAAATAACTACTTTTTAAAGCCTCAATGTGATCAAAATTGCCATTTTTAAATACTTTTTCTCCTACTCAGAAGCTTCTATTTCGACCAATTTCAGGCATTAAAATGACTCTAAACACACTTATATTAGTTCCAAAAGTGATAATTCATATGCAATAGTCATTTGCAGTCAAAAAATTAAACATAAAAAAAAAATATTTCTGACCATCCAGAGAAAGTTCAACAGGTCACGGGTCATCGTTTTTCATCAGAAATTAGATTTTTTGGACTGTAGCAAAATTGATTCAAAATGTCATTTGGATTGTGCCTCATGCTGAGTAACTACCTTTTAAAGCCCAAATGTGACCAGAATTGCCATTTTTACAGACTTTTTCTCCTACTCAGAAGCTTCTATTTCGACCAATTTCAGGCATTAAAATTACTCTAAACACACTTATCTTAGTTCCAAAAGTGATAATTCACATGCAATAGTCATTTACAGTCAAAAAATTAAACATTAAAAAATTCCCATTTCTGACCATCTGGAGAAAGTTCGACAGGTCACGGGTCATCGTTTTTCATCAGACAATTGATTTTTTGGAGTGTAGAAAAATTGATTCAAAATGTCATTTGGATTGTGCCTCATGTTGAAAAACTACTTTTTAACGCCTCAATGTGATCAAAATTGCCATTTTTAAATACTTTTTCTCCTACTCGGAAGCTTCTATTTCGACCAATTTCAGGCATTAAAATGACTCTAAACACACTTATTTTAGTTCCAAAAGTGATAATTCACATGCAATAGTTATTTGCAGTCACAAAATTAAACATAAAAAAATTACCATTTCTGACCATCCGGAGAAAGTTCAACAGGTCACGGGTCATCGTTTTTCATCAGAAATTAGATTTTTTGGACTGTAGAAAAATTGATTCAAAATGTCATTTGGATTGTGCCCCATGCTGAGTAACTTCTTTTTAAAGCCTAAATGTGACCAAAATAGCCATTTTTACAGACTTTTTCTCCTACTCAGAAGCTTCTATTTTGACCAATGTCAGGCATTAAAAGGACTCTAAACACACTTATTTTAGTTCCAAAAGTGATAATTCACATGCAATAGTCATTTACAGTCAAAAAATTAAACATTACAAAATTACCATTTCTGACCATCTGGAGAAAGTTCGACAGGTCACGGGTCATGGTTTTTCATGAGAAATTTGATTTTTTTGACCCTAGAAAAATGTATCCAAAATGTCATTTGGATTGTGCCTCATGTTGAAGAACTACTTTTTAAAGCCTCAATGTGATCAAAATTGCCATTTTTAAATACTTTTTCTCCTACTCAGAAGCTTCTTTTTCGACCAATTTCAGGCATTAAAATGACTCTAAACACATTTATTTTAGTTCCAAAAGTGATAATTCACATGCAATAGTCATTTACAGTCAAACAATCAAACATTAAAAAATTACCATTTCTGACCATCTGGAGAAAGTTCGATAGGTCACGGGTCATGGTTTTTCATGAGAAATTTGATTTTTTGGACCCTAGAAAAATGAATCCAAAATGTCATTTGGATTGTGCCTCATGTTGAAGAACTACTTTTTAAAGCCTCAATGTGATCAAAATTGCCATTTCAAATACTTTTTCTCCTACTCAGAAGCTTATATTTCGACCAATTTCAGGCATTAAAATGACTCTAAACACACTTATTTTAGTTCCAAAAGTGATAATTCACATGCAATAGTCATTTACAGTCAAAAAATTAAACATTAAAAAATTACCATTTCTTACCATCTGGAGAAAGTTCGACAGGTCACGGGTCATCGTTTTTCATGAGAAATTTGATTTTTTGGACTGTAGAAAAATTGATTCAAAATGTCATTTGGATTGTGCCTCATGTTGAATAACTACCTTTTAAAGCCTCAATGTGATCAAAATTGCCATTTTTAAATACTTTTTCTCCTACTCAGAAGCTTCTATTTCGACCAATTTAAGGCATTAAAATGACTCTAAACACACTGATTTTAGTTCCAAAAATGATAATTCACATGCAATAGTCATTTACAGTCAAACAATCAAACATTAAAAAATTACCATTTCTGACCATCTGGAGAAAGTTCGACAGGTCACGGGTCATGGTTTTTCATGAGAAATTTGATTTTTTGGACCCTAGAAAAATGTATCCAAAATCTCATTTGGATTGTGCCTCATGTTAAATAACTACTTTTTAAAGCCTCAATGTGATCAAAATTGCCATTTTTAAATACTTTTTCTCCTACTCAGAAGCTTCTATTTCGACCAATTTCAGGTATTAAAATGACTCTAAACACACTTATATTAGTTCCAAAAGTGATAATTCATATGCAATAGTCATTTGCAGTCAAAAAATTAAACATAAAAAAAAAACATTTCTGACCATCCAGAGAAAGTTCAACAGGTCACGGGTCATCGTTTTTCATCAGAAATTAGATTTTTTGGACTGTAGCAAAATTGATTCAAAATGTCATTTGGATTGTGCCTCATGCTGAGTAACTACCTTTTAAAGCGCAAATGTGACCAAAATTGCCATTTTTACAGACTTTTTCTCCTACTCAGAAGCTTCTATTTCGACCAATTTCAGGCATTAAAATTACTCTAAACACACTTATCTTAGTTCCAAAAGTGATAATTCACATGCAATAGTCATTTACAGTCAAAAAATTAAACATTAAAAAATTCCCATTTCTGACCATCTGGAGAAAGTTCGACAGGTCACGGGTCATCGTTTTTCATCAGACAATTGATTTTTTGGAGTGTAGAAAAATTGATTCACAATGTTATTTGGATTGTGCCTCATGTTGAAAAACTACTTTTTAACGCCTCAATGTGATCAAAATTGCCATTTTTAAATACTTTTTCTCCTACTCAGAGGCTTCTATTTCGACCAATTTCAGGCATTAAAATGACTCTAAACACACTTATTTTAGTTCCAAAAGTGATAATTCACATGCAATAGTCATTTACAGTCAAAAAATTAAACATTAAAAAATTAACATTTCTTACCATCTGGAGAAAGTTCGACAGGTCACGGGTCATCGTTTTTCATGAGAAATTTGATTTTTTTAAATGTAGAAAAATTGATTCAAAATGTCATTTGGATTGTGCCTCATGTTGAATAACTACTTTTTAAAGCATCAATGTGATCAAAATTACCATTTTAAATACTTTTTCTCCTACTCAGAAGCTTCTATTTCGACCAATTTCAGGCATTAAAATGACTCTAAACACACTTATTTTAGTTCCAAAAGTGATAATTCACATGCAATAGTTATTTGCAGTCAAAAAATTAAACATAAAAAAATTACCATTTCTGACCATCCGGAGAAACTTCAACAGGTCACGGGTCATCGTTTTTCATCAGAAATTAGATTTTTTGGACTGTAGAAAAATTGATTCAAAATGTCATTTGGATTGTGCCCCATGCTGAGTAACTACTTTTTAAAGCCTAAATGTGAACAAAATAGCCATTTTTACAGACTTTTTCTCCTACTCAGAAGATTCTATTTTGACCAATGTCAGGAATTAAAAGGACTCTAAACACACTTATTTTAGTTCCAAAAGTGATAATTCACATGCAATAGTCATTTACAGTCAAAAAATTAAACATTAAAAAATTACCATTTCTGACCATCTGGAGAAAGTTCGACAGGTCAGGGGTCATCGTTTTTCATGAGAAATTAGATTTTTTTGACTGTAGAAAAATTGATTCAAAATGTCATTTGGATTGTGCCTCATGTTGAAAAACTACTTTTTAAAGCCTCAATGTGACCAAAAGTGCCATTTTTACAGACTTTTTCTCCATCTCAGAAACTTCTATTTCGTCCAATTTCAGGCATTAAAATGACTCTAAACACACTTATTTTAGTTCCAAAAGTGATAATTCACATGCAATAGTCATTTGCAGCCAAAAAATTAAACATAAAAAAAATACCATTTCTGACCATCCGGAGAAAGTTCGACAGGTCACGGGTCATCGTTTTTCATCAGACAATTGATTTTTTGGAGTGTAGAAAAATTGATTCACAATGTTATTTGGATTGTGCCTCATGTTGAAAAACTACTTTTTAACGCCTCAATGTGATCAAAATTGCCATTTTTAAATACTTTTTCTCCTACTCAGAAGCTTCTATTTCGACCAATTTCAGGCATTAAAATGACTCTAAACACACTTATTTTAGTTCCAAAAGTGATAATTCACATGCAATAGTCATTTACAGTCAAAAAATTAAACATTAAAAAATTAACATTTCTTACCATCTGGAGAAAGTTCGACAGGTCACGGGTCATCGTTTTTCATGAGAAATTTGATTTTTTTAAATGTAGAAAAATTGATTCAAAATGTCATTTGGATTGTGCCTCATGTTGAAAAACTACTTTTTAAAGCCTCAATGTGATCAAAATTGCCATTTTTAAATACTTTTTCTCCTACTCAGAAGCTTCCATTTCGACCAATTTCAGGCATTAAAATGACTCTAAGCACACCTATTTTAGTTCCAAAAGTCACAATTCACATGCAATAGTCATTTACAGTCAAAAAATTAAACATCAAAAAATTACCGTTTCTTACCATCTGGAGAAAGTTCGACAGGTCACGGGTCATCGTTTTTCATGAGAAATTTGATTTTTTGGACTGTAGAAAAATTGATTCAAAATTTCATTTGGATTGTGCCTCATGTTGAATAACTACCTTTTAAAGCCTCAATGTGATCAAAATTGCCATTTTTAAATACTTTTTCTCCTACTCAGAAGCTTCGATTTCGACCAATTTAAGGCATTAAAATGACTCTAAACACACTTATTTTAGTTCCAAAAGTGATAATTGACATGCAATTGTCATTTACAGTCAAAAAATTAAACATTAAAAAATTACCATTTCTGACCATCTGGAGAAAGTTCGACAGGTCACGGGCCATCGTTTTTCATGAGAAATTAGATTTTTTGGACTGTAGAAAAATTGATTCAAAATGTCATTTGGATTTTGCCTCAAGTTGAATAACTACTTTTTAAAGCATCAATGTGATCAAAATTACCATTTTAAATACTTTTTCTCATACTCAGAAGCTTCTATTTCGTCCAATTTCAGGCATTAAAATGACTCTAAACACACTTATTTTAGTTCCAAAAGTGATAATTGACATGCAATTGTCATTTACAGTCAAAAAATTGAACATTAAAAAATTACCATTTCTGACCATCTGGAGAAAGTTCGACAGGTCACGGGCCATCGTTTTTCATGAGAAATTAGATTTTTTGGACTGTAGAAAAATTGATTCAAAATGTCATTTGGATTTTGCCTCAAGTTGAATAAATACTTTTTAAAGCCTCAATGTGATCAAAATTACCATTTTAAATAATTTTTCTCCTACTCAGAAGCTTCTATTTCGACCAATTTCAGTCATTAAAATGACTCTAAACACACTTATTTTAGTTCCAAAAGTGATAATTCACATGCAATAGTTATTTGCAGTCAAAAAATTAAACATAAAAAAATTACCATTTCTGACCATCCGGAGAAAGTTCAACAGGTCACGGGTCATCGTTTTTCATCAGAAATTAGATTTTTTGGACTGTAGAAAAATTGATTCAAAATGTCATTTGGATTGTGCCCCATGCTGAGTAACTACTTTTTAAAGCCTAAATGTGAACAAAATAGCCATTTTTACAGACTTTTTCTCCTACTCAGAAGATTCTATTTTGACCAATGTCAGGCATTAAAAGGACTCTAAACACACTTATTTTAGTTCCAAAAGTGATAATTCACATGCAATAGTCATTTACAGTCAAAAAATTAAACATTAAAAAATTACCATTTCTGACCATCTGGAGAAAGTTCGACAGGTCAGGGGTCATCGTTTTTCATGAGAAATTAGATTTTTTTGACTGTAGAAAAATTGATTCAAAATGTCATTTGGATTGTGCCTCATGTTGAAAAACTACTTTTTAAAGCCTCAATGTGACCAAAAGTGCCATTTTTACAGACTTTTTCTCCATCTCAGAAACTTCTATTTCGTCCAATTTCAGGCATTAAAATGACTCTAAACACACTTATTTTAGTTCCAAAAGTGATAATTCACATGCAATAGTCATTTGCAGTCAAAAAATTAAACATAAAAAAAATACCATTTCTGACCATCCGGAGAAAGTTCGACAGGTCACGGGTCATCGTTTTTCATGAGAAATTTGATTTTTTGGACTGTTGAAAAATTGATTCAAAATGTCATTTGGATTGTGCCTCATGTTGAAGAACTACTTTTTAAAGCCTCAATGTGATCAAAATTGCCATTTTTACAGACTTTTTCTCCTACTCAGAAGCTTCTATTTCGACCAATTTCAGGCATTAAAAGGACTCTAAACACACTTATTTCAGTTCCAAAAGTGATAATTCACATGCAATAGTCATTTACAGTCAAAAAATTAAACATTAAAAAATTACCATTTCTTACCATCTGGAGAAAGTTCGACAGGTCACGGGTCATCGTTTTTCATGAGAAATTTGATTTTTTGGACTGTAGAAAAATTGATTCAAAATGTCATTTGGATTGTGCCTCATGTTGAATAACTACCTTTTAAAGCCTCAATGTGATCAAAATTGCCATTTTTAAACACTTTTTCTCCTACTCAGAAGCTTCTATTTCGACCAATTTAAGGCATTAAAATGACTCTAAGCACACCTATTTCAGTTCCAAAAGTCATAATTCACATGCAATAGTCATTTACAGTCAAAAAATTACACATTAAAAAATTACCATTTCTTACCATCTGGAGAAAGTTCGACAGGTCACGGGTCATCGTTTTTCATGAGAAATTTGATTTTTTGGACTGTAGAAAAATTGATTCAAAATGTCATTTGGATTGTGCCTAATGTTGAATAACTACCTTTTAAAGCCTCAATGTGATCAAAATTGCCATTTTTAAATACTTTTTCTCCTACTCAGAAGCTTCGATTTCGACCAATTTAAGGCATTAAAATGACTCTAAACACACTTATTTTAGTTCCAAAAGTGATAATTGACATGCAATTGTCATTTACAGTCAAAAAATTAAACATTAAAAAATTACCATTTCTGACCATCTGGATAAAGTTCGACAGGTCACGGGCCATCGTTTTTCATGAGAAATTAGATTTTTTGGACTGTAGAAAAATTGATTCAAAATGTCATTTGGATTTTGCCTCAAGTTGAATAACTACTTTTTAAAGCCTCAATGTGATCAAAATTACCATTTTAAATAATTTTTCTCCTACTCAGAAGCTTCTATTTCGACCAATTTCAGGCATTAAAATGACTCTAAACACACCTATTTTAGTTACAAAAGTGATAATTCACATGCAATAGTCATTTGCAGTCAAAAAATTAAACATAAAAAAATTTACCATTTCTGACCATCCGGAGAAAGTTCGACAGGTCACGGGTCATCGTTTTTCATCAGAAATTAGATTTTTAGGACTGTAGAAAAATTGATTCAAAATGTCATTTGGATTGTGCCCCATGCTGAGTAACTACTTTTTAAAGCCTCAATGTGATCAAAATTACCATTTTAAATAATTTTTCTCCTACTCAGAAGCTTCTATTTCGACCAATTTCAGGCATTAAAATGACTCTAAACACACTTATTTTAGTTCCAAAAGTGATAATTCACATGCAATAGTCATTTGCAGTCAAAAAATTAAACATAAAAAAATTTACCATTTCTGACCATCCGGAGAAAGTTCGACAGGTCACTGGTCATCGTTTTTCATCAGAAATTAGATTTTTTGGACTGTAGAAAAATTTATTCAAAATGTCATTTGGATTGTGCCCCATGCTGAGTAACTACTTTTTAAAGCCTAAATGTGACCAAAATTGCCATTTTTACAGACTTTTTCTCCTACTCAGAAGCTTCTATTTCGACCAATTTCAGGCATTAAAAGGACTCTAAACACACTTATTTAGTTCCAAAAGTGATAATTCACATGCAATAGTCATTTACAGTCAAAAAATTAAACATTAAAAAATTACCATTTCTGACCATCTGGAGAAAGTTCGACAGGTCACGGGTCATCGTTTTTCATGAGAAATTTGATTTTTTTGACTGTAGAAAAATTGATTCAAAATGTCATTTGGATTGTGCCTGATGTTGAAAAACTACTTTTTAAAGACTCAATGTGACCAAAAGTGCCATTTTTACAGACTTTTTCTCCATCTCAGAAACTTCTATTTCGTCCAATTTCAGGCATTAAAATGACTCTAAACACACTTATTTTAGTTCCAAAAATGGTAATTCACATGCAATAGTCATTTACAGTCAAACAATCAAACATTAAAAAATTACCATTTCTCACCATCTGGAGAAAGGTTGACAGGTCACGGGTCATGGTTTTTCATGAGAAATTTGATTTTTTGGACCCTAGAAAATGTATCCAAAATCTCATTTGGATTGTGCCTCATGTTAAATAACTACTTTTTAAAGCCTCAATGTGATCAAAATTGCCATTTTTAAATACTTTTTCTCCTACTCAGAAGCTTCTATTTCGTCCAATTTCAGGCATTAAAATGACTCTAAACACACTTATTTTAGTTCCAAAAGTGATAATTGACATGCAATTGTCATTTACAGTCAAAAAATTAAACATTAAAAAATTACCATTTCTGACCATCTGGAGAAAGTTCGACAGGTCACGGGCCATCGTTTTTCATGAGAAATTAGATTTTTTGGACTGTAGAAAAATTGATTCAAAATGTCATTTGGATTTTGCCTCAAGTTGAATAACTACTTTTTAAAGCCTCAATGTGATCAAAATTACCATTTTAAATAATTTTTCTCCTACTCAGAAGCTTCTATTTCGACCAATTTCAGGCATTAAAATGACTCTAAACACACTTATTTTAGTTCCAAAAGTGATAATTCACATGCAATAGTTATTTGCAGTCAAAAAATTAAACATAAAAAAATTACCATTTCTGACCATCCGGAGAAAGTTCAACAGGTCACGGGTCATCGTTTTTCATCAGAAATTAGATTTTTTGGACTGTAGAAAAATTGATTCAAAATGTCATTTGGATTGTGCCCCATGCTGAGTAACTACTTTTTAAAGCCTAAATGTGAACAAAATAGCCATTTTTACAGACTTTTTCTCCTACTCAGAAGATTCTATTTTGACCAATGTCAGGCATTAAAAGGACTCTAAACACACTTATTTTAGTTCCAAAAGTGATAATTCACATGCAATAGTCATTTACAGTCAAAAAATTAAACATTAAAAAATTACCATTTCTGACCATCTGGAGAAAGTTCGACAGGTCAGGGGTCATCGTTTTTCATGAGAAATTTGATTTTTTTGACTGTAGAAAAATTGATTCAAAATGTCATTTGGATTGTGCCTCATGTTGAAAAACTACTTTTTAAAGCCTCAATGTGACCAAAAGTGCCATTTTTACAGACTTTTTCTCCATCTCAGAAACTTCTATTTCGTCCAATTTCAGGCATTAAAATGACTCTAAACACACTTATTTTAGTTCCAAAAGTGATAATTCACATGCAATAGTCATTTGCAGTCAAAAAATTAAACATAAAAAAAATACCATTTCTGACCATCCGGAGAAAGTTCGACAGGTCACGGGTCATCGTTTTTCATGAGAAATTTGATTTTTTGGACTGTTGAAAAATTGATTCAAAATGTCATTTGGATTGTGCCTCATGTTGAAGAACTACTTTTTAAAGCCTCAATGTGATCAAAATTGCCATTTTTACAGACTTTTTCTCCTACTCAGAAGCTTCTATTTCGACCAATTTCAGGCATTAAAAGGACTCTAAACACACTTATTTTAGTTCCAAAAGTGATAATTCACATGCAATAGTCATTTACAGTCAAAAAATTAAACATTAAAAAATTACCATTTCTTACCATCTGGAGAAAGTTCGACAGGTCACGGGTCATCGTTTTTCATGAGAAATTTGATTTTTTGGACTGTAGAAAAATTGATTCAAAATGTCATTTGGATTGTGCCTCATGTTGAATAACTACCTTTTAAAGCCTCAATGTGATCAAAATTGCCATTTTTAAATACTTTTTCTCCTACTCAGAAGCTTCTATTTCGACCAATTTAAGGCATTAAAATGACTCTAAACACACTGATTTTAGTTCCAAAAATGATAATTCACATGCAATAGTCATTTACAGTCAAACAATCAAACATTAAAAAATTACCATTTCTGACCATCTGGAGAAAGTTCGACAGGTCACGGGTCATGGTTTTTCATGAGAAATTTGATTTTTTGGACCCTAGAAAAATGTATCCAAAATCTCATTTGGATTGTGCCTCATGTTAAATAACTACTTTTTAAAGCCTCAATGTGATCAAAATTGCCATTTTTAAATACTTTTTCTCCTACTCAGAAGCTTCTATTTCGACCAATTTCAGGCATTAAAATGACTCTAAACACACTTATATTAGTTCCAAAAGTGATAATTCATATGCAATAGTCATTTGCAGTCAAAAAATTAAACATAAAAAAAAAACATTTCTGACCATCCAGAGAAAGTTCAACAGGTCACGGGTCATCGTTTTTCATCAGAAATTAGATTTTTTGGACTGTAGCAAAATTGATTCAAAATGTCATTTGGATTGTGCCTCATGCTGAGTAACTACCTTTTAAAGCGCAAATGTGACCAAAATTGCCATTTTTACAGACTTTTTCTCCTACTCAGAAGCTTCTATTTCGACCAATTTCAGGCATTAAAATTACTCTAAACACACTTATCTTAGTTCCAAAAGTGATAATTCACATGCAATAGTCATTTACAGTCAAAAAATTAAACATTAAAAAATTCCCATTTCTGACCATCTGGAGAAAGTTCGACAGGTCACGGGTCATCGTTTTTCATCAGACAATTGATTTTTTGGAGTGTAGAAAAATTGATTCACAATGTTATTTGGATTGTGCCTCATGTTGAAAAACTACTTTTTAACGCCTCAATGTGATCAAAATTGCCATTTTTAAATACTTTTTCTCCTACTCAGAAGCTTCTATTTCGACCAATTTCAGGCATTAAAATGACTCTAAACACACTTATTTTAGTTCCAAAAGTGATAATTCACATGCAATAGTCATTTACAGTCAAAAAATTAAACATTAAAAAATTAACATTTCTTACCATCTGGAGAAAGTTCGACAGGTCACGGGTCATCGTTTTTCATGAGAAATTTGATTTTTTGGACTGTAGAAAAATTGATTCAAAATTTCATTTGGATTGTGCCTCATGTTGAATAACTACCTTTTAAAGCCTCAATGTGATCAAAATTGCCATTTTTAAATACTTTTTCTCCTACTCAGAAGCTTCGATTTCGACCAATTTAAGGCATTAAAATGACTCTAAACACACTTATTTTAGTTCCAAAAGTGATAATTGACATGCAATTGTCATTTACAGTCAAAAAATTAAACATTAAAAAATTACCATTTCTGACCATCTGGAGAAAGTTCGACAGGTCACGGGCCATCGTTTTTCATGAGAAATTAGATTTTTTGGACTGTAGAAAAATTGATTCAAAATGTCATTTGGATTTTGCCTCAAGTTGAATAACTACTTTTTAAAGCATCAATGTGATCAAAATTACCATTTTAAATACTTTTTCTCCTACTCAGAAGCTTCTATTTCGTCCAATTTCAGGCATTAAAATGACTCTAAACACACTTATTTTAGTTCCAAAAGTGATAATTGACATGCAATTGTCATTTACAGTCAAAAAATTAAACATTAAAAAATTACCATTTCTGACCATCTGGAGAAAGTTCGACAGGTCACGGGCCATCGTTTTTCATGAGAAATTAGATTTTTTGGACTGTAGAAAAATTGATTCAAAATGTCATTTGGATTTTGCCTCAAGTTGAATAACTACTTTTTAAAGCCTCAATGTGATCAAAATTACCATTTTAAATAATTTTTCTCCTACTCAGAAGCTTCTATTTCGACCAATTTCAGGCATTAAAATGACTCTAAACACACTTATTTTAGTTCCAAAAGTGATAATTCACATGCAATAGTTATTTGCAGTCAAAAAATTAAACATAAAAAAATTACCATTTCTGACCATCCGGAGAAAGTTCAACAGGTCACGGGTCATCGTTTTTCATCAGAAATTAGATTTTTTGGACTGTAGAAAAATTGATTCAAAATGTCATTTGGATTGTGCCCCATGCTGAGTAACTACTTTTTAAAGCCTAAATGTGAACAAAATAGCCATTTTTACAGACTTTTTCTCCTACTCAGAAGATTCTATTTTGACCAATGTCAGGCATTAAAAGGACTCTAAACACACTTATTTTAGTTCCAAAAGTGATAATTCACATGCAATAGTCATTTACAGTCAAAAAATTAAACATTAAAAAATTACCATTTCTGACCATCTGGAGAAAGTTCGACAGGTCAGGGGTCATCGTTTTTCATGAGAAATTTGATTTTTTTGACTGTAGAAAAATTGATTCAAAATGTCATTTGGATTGTGCCTCATGTTGAAAAACTACTTTTTAAAGCCTCAATGTGACCAAAAGTGCCATTTTTACAGACTTTTTCTCCATCTCAGAAACTTCTATTTCGTCCAATTTCAGGCATTAAAATGACTCTAAACACACTTATTTTAGTTCCAAAAGTGATAATTCACATGCAATAGTCATTTGCAGTCAAAAAATTAAACATAAAAAAAATACCATTTCTGACCATCCGGAGAAAGTTCGACAGGTCACGGGTCATCGTTTTTCATCAGACAATTGATTTTTTGGAGTGTAGAAAAATTGATTCACAATGTTATTTGGATTGTGCCTCATGTTGAAAAACTACTTTTTAACGCCTCAATGTGATCAAAATTGCCATTTTTAAATACTTTTTCTCCTACTCAGAAGCTTCTATTTCGACCAATTTCAGGCATTAAAATGACTCTAAACACACTTATTTTAGTTCCAAAAGTGATAATTCACATGCAATAGTCATTTACAGTCAAAAAATTAAACATTAAAAAATTAACATTTCTTACCATCTGGAGAAAGTTCGACAGGTCACGGGTCATCGTTTTTCATGAGAAATTTGATTTTTTTAAATGTAGAAAAATTGATTCAAAATGTCATTTGGATTGTGCCTCATGTTGAAAAACTACTTTTTAAAGCCTCAATGTGATCAAAATTGCCATTTTTAAATACTTTTTCTCCTACTCAGAAGCTTCCATTTCGACCAATTTCAGGCATTAAAATGACTCTAAGCACACTTATTTTAGTTCCAAAAGTGATAATTGACATGCAATTGTCATTTACAGTCAAAAAATTAAACATTAAAAAATTACCATTTCTGACCATCTGGAGAAAGTTCGACAGGTCACGGGCCATCGTTTTTCATGAGAAATTAGATTTTTTGGACTGTAGAAAAATTGATTCAAAATGTCATTTGGATTTTGCCTCAAGTTGAATAACTACTTTTTAAAGCCTCAATGTGATCAAAATTACCATTTTAAATAATTTTTCTCCTACTCAGAAGCTTCTATTTCGACCAATTTCAGGCATTAAAATGACTCTAAACACACTTATTTTAGTTCCAAAAGTGATAATTCACATTCAATAGTTATTTGCAGTCAAAAAATTAAACATAAAAAAATTACCATTTCTGACCATCCGGAGAAAGTTCAACAGGTCACGGGTCATCGTTTTTCATCAGAAATTAGATTTTTTGGACTGTAGAAAAATTGATTCAAAATGTCATTTGGATTGTGCCCCATGCTGAGTAACTACTTTTTAAAGCCTAAATGTGAACAAAATAGCCATTTTTACAGACTTTTTCTCCTACTCAGAAGATTCTATTTTGACCAATGTCAGGCATTAAAAGGACTCTAAACACACTTATTTTAGTTCCAAAAGTGATAATTCACATGCAATAGTCATTTACAGTCAAAAAATTAAACATTAAAAAATTACCATTTCTGACCATCTGGAGAAAGTTCGACAGGTCAGGGGTCATCGTTTTTCATGAGAAATTAGATTTTTTTGACTGTAGAAAAATTGATTCAAAATGTCATTTGGATTGTGCCTCATGTTGAAAAACTACTTTTTAAAGCCTCAATGTGACCAAAAGTGCCATTTTTACAGACTTTTTCTCCATCTCAGAAACTTCTATTTCGTCCAATTTCAGGCATTAAAATGACTCTAAACACACTTATTTTAATTCCAAAAGTGATAATTCACATGCAATAGTCATTTGCAGTCAAAAAATTAAACATAAAAAAAATACCATTTCTGACCATCCGGAGAAAGTTCGACAGGTCACGGGTCATCGTTTTTCATGAGAAATTTGATTTTTTGGACTGTTGAAAAATTGATTCAAAATGTCATTTGGATTGTGCCTCATGTTGAAGAACTACTTTTTAAAGCCTCAATGTGATCAAAATTGCCATTTTTACAGACTTTTTCTCCTACTCAGAAGCTTCTATTTCGACCAATTTCAGGCATTAAAAGGACTCTAAACACACTTATTTCAGTTCCAAAAGTGATAATTCACATGCAATAGTCATTTACAGTCAAAAAATTAAACATTAAAAAATTACCATTTCTTACCATCTGGAGAAAGTTCGACAGGTCACGGGTCATCGTTTTTCATGAGAAATTTGATTTTTTGGACTGTAGAAAAATTGATTCAAAATGTCATTTGGATTGTGCCTCATGTTGAATAACTACCTTTTAAAGCCTCAATGTGATCAAAATTGCCATTTTTAAATACTTTTTCTCCTACTCAGAAGCTTCTATTTCGACCAATTTAAGGCATTAAAATGACTCTAAGCACACCTATTTCAGTTCCAAAAGTCATAATTCACATGCAATAGTCATTTACAGTCAAAAAATTACACATTAAAAAATTACCATTTCTTACCATCTGGAGAAAGTTCGACAGGTCACGGGTCATCGTTTTTCATGAGAAATTTGATTTTTTGGACTGTAGAAAAATTGATTCAAAATGTCATTTGGATTGTGCCTAATGTTGAATAAATACCTTTTAAAGCCTAAATGTGATCAATATTGCCATTTTTAAATACTTTTTCTCCTACTCAGAAGCTTCGATTTCGACCAATTTAAGGCATTAAAATGACTCTAAACACACTTATTTTAGTTCCAAAAGTGATAATTGACATGCAATTGTCATTTACAGTCAAAAAATTAAACATTAAAAAATTACCATTTCTGACCATCTGGATAAAGTTCGACAGGTCACGGGCCATCGTTTTTCATGAGAAATTAGATTTTTTGGACTGTAGAAAAATTGATTCAAAATGTCATTTGGATTTTGCCTCAAGTTGAATAACTACTTTTTAAAGCCTCAATGTGATCAAAATTACCATTTTAAATAATTTTTCTCCTACTCAGAAGCTTCTATTTCGACCAATTTCAGGCATTAAAATGACTCTAAACACACCTATTTTAGTTCCAAAAGTGATAATTCACATGCAATAGTCATTTGCAGTCAAAAAATTAAACATAAAAAAATTTACCATTTCTGACCATCCGGAGAAAGTTCGACAGGTCACGGGTCATCGTTTTTCATCAGAAATTAGATTTTTAGGACTGTAGAAAAATTGATTCAAAATGTCATTTGGATTGTGCCCCATGCTGAGTAACTACTTTTTAAAGCCTCAATGTGATCAAAATTACCATTTTAAATAATTTTTCTCCTACTCAGAAGCTTCTATTTCGACCAATTTCAGGCATTAAAATGACTCTAAACACACTTATTTTAGTTCCAAAAGTGATAATTCACATGCAATAGTCATTTGCAGTCAAAAAATTAAACATAAAAAAATTTACCATTTCTGACCATCCGGAGAAAGTTCGACAGGTCACTGGTCATCGTTTTTCATCAGAAATTAGATTTTTTGGACTGTAGAAAAATGTATTCAAAATGTCATTTGGATTGTGCCCCATGCTGAGTAACTACTTTTTAAAGCCTAAATGTGACCAAAATTGCCATTTTTACAGACTTTTTCTCCTACTCAGAAGCTTCTATTTCGACCAATTTCAGGCATTAAAAGGACTCTAAACACACTTATTTAGTTCCAAAAGTGATAATTCACATGCAATAGTCATTTACAGTCAAAAAATTAAACATTAAAAAATTACCATTTCTGACCATCTGGAGAAAGTTCGACAGGTCACAGGTCATCGTTTTTCATGAGAAATTTGATTTTTTTGACTGTAGAAAAATTGATTCAAAATGTCATTTGGATTGTGCCTGATGTTGAAAAACTACTTTTTAAAGACTCAATGTGACCAAAAGTGCCATTTTTACAGACTTTTTCTCCATCTCAGAAACTTCTATTTCGTCCAATTTCAGGCATTAAAATGACTCTAAACACACTTATTTTAGTTCCAAAAATGGTAATTCACATGCAATAGTCATTTACAGTCAAACAATCAAACATTAAAAAATTACCATTTCTCACCATCTGGAGAAAGTTTGACAGGTCACGGGTCATGGTTTTTCATGAGAAATTTGATTTTTTGGACCCTAGAAAATGTATCCAAAATCTCATTTGGATTGTGCCTCATGTTAAATAACTACTTTTTAAAGCCTCAATGTGATCAAAATTGCCATTTTTAAATACTTTTTCTCCTACTCAGAAGCTTCTATTTCGTCCAATTTCAGGCATTAAAATGACTCTAAACACACTTATTTTAGTTCCAAAAGTGATAATTGACATGCAATTGTCATTTACAGTCAAAAAATTAAACATTAAAAAATTACCATTTCTGACCATCTGGAGAAAGTTCGACAGGTCACGGGCCATCGTTTTTCATGAGAAATTAGATTTTTTGGACTGTAGAAAAATTGATTCAAAATGTCATTTGGATTTTGCCTCAAGTTGAATAACTACTTTTTAAAGCCTCAATGTGATCAAAATTACCATTTTAAATAATTTTTCTCCTACTCAGAAGCTTCTATTTCGACCAATTTCAGGCATTAAAATGACTCTAAACACACTTATTTTAGTTCCAAAAGTGATAATTCACATGCAATAGTTATTTGCAGTCAAAAAATTAAACATAAAAAAATTACCATTTCTGACCATCCGGAGAAAGTTCAACAGGTCACGGGTCATCGTTTTTCATCAGAAATTAGATTTTTTGGACTGTAGAAAAATTGATTCAAAATGTCATTTGGATTGTGCCCCATGCTGAGTAACTACTTTTTAAAGCCTAAATGTGAACAAAATAGCCATTTTTACAGACTTTTTCTCCTACTCAGAAGATTCTATTTTGACCAATGTCAGGCATTAAAAGGACTCTAAACACACTTATTTTAGTTCCAAAAGTGATAATTCACACATGCAATAGTCATTTACAGTCAAAAAATTAAACATTAAAAAATTACCATTTCTGACCATCTGGAGAAAGTTCGACAGGTCACGGGTCATCGTTTTTCATGAGAAATTTGATTTTTTGGACTGTTGAAAAATTGATTCAAAATGTCATTTGGATTGTGCCTCATGTTGAAGAACTACTTTTTAAAGCCTCAATGTGATCAAAATTGCCATTTTTACAGACTTTTTCTCCTACTCAGAAGCTTCTATTTCGACCAATTTCAGGCATTAAAAGGACTCTAAACACACTTATTTTAGTTCCAAAAGTGATAATTCACATGCAATAGTCATTTACAGTCAAAAAATTAAACATTAAAAAATTACCATTTCTTACCATCTGGAGAAAGTTCGACAGGTCACGGGTCATCGTTTTTCATGAGAAATTTGATTTTTTGGACTGTAGAAAAATTGATTCAAAATGTCATTTGGATTGTGCCTCATGTTGAATAACTACCTTTTAAAGCCTCAATGTGATCAAAATTGCCATTTTTAAATACTTTTTCTCCTACTCAGAAGCTTCTATTTCGACCAATTTAAGGCATTAAAATGACTCTAAACACACTGATTTTAGTTCCAAAAATGATAATTCACATGCAATAGTCATTTACAGTCAAACAATCAAACATTAAAAAATTACCATTTCTGACCATCTGGAGAAAGTTCGATAGGTCACGGGTCATGGTTTTTCATGAGAAATTTGATTTTTTGGACCCTAGAAAAATGTATCCAAAATCTCATTTGGATTGTGCCTCATGTTAAATAACTACTTTTTAAAGCCTCAATGTGATCAAAATTGCCATTTTTAAATACTTTTTCTCCTACTCAGAAGCTTCTATTTCGACCAATTTCAGGCATTAAAATGACTCTAAACACACTTATATTAGTTCCAAAAGTGATAATTCATATGCAATAGTCATTTGCAGTCAAAAAATTAAACATAAAAAAAAAACATTTCTGACCATCCAGAGAAAGTTCAACAGGTCACGGGTCATCGTTTTTCATCAGAAATTAGATTTTTTGGACTGTAGCAAAATTGATTCAAAATGTCATTTGGATTGTGCCTCATGCTGAGTAACTACCTTTTAAAGCGCAAATGTGACCAAAATTGCCATTTTTACAGACTTTTTCTCCTACTCAGAAGCTTCTATTTCGACCAATTTCAGGCATTAAAATTACTCTAAACACACTTATCTTAGTTCCAAAAGTGATAATTCACATGCAATAGTCATTTACAGTCAAAAAATTAAACATTAAAAAATTCCCATTTCTGACCATCTGGAGAAAGTTCGACAGGTCACGGGTCATCGTTTTTCATCAGACAATTGATTTTTTGGAGTGTAGAAAAATTGATTCACAATGTTATTTGGATTGTGCCTCATGTTGAAAAACTACTTTTTAACGCCTCAATGTGATCAAAATTGCCATTTTTAAATACTTTTTCTCCTACTCAGAAGCTTCTATTTCGACCAATTTCAGGCATTAAAATGACTCTAAACACACTTATTTTAGTTCCAAAAGTGATAATTCACATGCAATAGTCATTTACAGTCAAAAAATTAAACATTAAAAAATTAACATTTCTTACCATCTGGAGAAAGTTCGACAGGTCACGGGTCATCGTTTTTCATGAGAAATTTGATTTTTTGGACTGTAGAAAAATTGATTCAAAATTTCATTTGGATTGTGCTTCATGTTGAATAACTACCTTTTAAAGCCTCAATGTGATCAAAATTGCCATTTTTAAATACTTTTTCTCCTACTCAGAAGCTTCGATTTCGACCAATTTAAGGCATTAAAATGACTCTAAACACACTTATTTTAGTTCCAAAAGTGATAATTGACATGCAATTGTCATTTACAGTCAAAAAATTAAACATTAAAAAATTACCATTTCTGACCATCTGGAGAAAGTTCGACAGGTCACGGGCCATCGTTTTTCATGAGAAATTAGATTTTTTGGACTGTAGAAAAATTGATTCAAAATGTCATTTGGATTTTGCCTCAAGTTGAATAACGACTTTTTAAAGCCTCAATGTACTCAAAATTACCATTTTAAATACTTTTTCTCCTACTCAGAAGCTTCTATTTCGACCAATTTCAGGCATCAAAATGACTCTAAACACACTTATTTTAGTTCCAAAAGTGATAATTCACATGCAATAGTCATTTGCGGTCAAAAAATTAAACATAAAAAAATTTACCATTTCTGACCATCCGGAGAAAGTTCGACAGGTCCTGGGTCATCATTTTTCATCAGAAAAATGATTTTTTATACTGTAGAAAAAATGATTCAAAATATCAATTGGGTTGTGCCTCATGTTGAATAACCAATTTTTAAAGCCTAACAGTGACCAAAATTGCCATTTTAAAGGACTTTTCCTCCTACTCAGAAGCTTCTATTTTGACGTATTTCAGGCATTAAAATGACTCTAAACACACGTATTTTAGTTCCAAAAGTGATAATTCACATGCAATAGTCATTTACAGTCAAAAAATTAAACATTAAAAAATTCCCATTTCCGACCATCTGGAGAAAGTTCGTCAGGTCACGGGTCATCGTTTTTCATGAGAAATTTGATTTTTTTAAATGTAGAAAAATTGATTCAAAATGTCATTTGGATTGTGCCTCATGTTGAAAAACTACTTTTTAACGCCTCAATGTGATCAAAATTGCCATTTTTAAATACTTTTTCTCCTACTCAGAAGCTTCCATTTCGACCAATTTCAGGCATTAAAATGACTCTAAACACACTTATTTTAGTTACAAAAGTGATAATTCACATGCAATAGTCATTTACAGTCAAAAAAATTAAACATTAAAAAATTAACATTTCTTACCATCTGGAGAAAGTTCGACAGGTCACGGGTCATCGTTTTTCATGAGAAATTTGATTTTTTTAAATGTAGAAAAATTGATTCAAAATGTCATTTGGATTGTGCCTCATGTTGAAAAACTACTTTTTAAAGCCTCAATGTGATCAAAATTGCCATTTTTAAATACTTTTTCTCCTACTCAGAAGCTTCCATTTCGACCAATTTCAGGCATTAAAATGACTCTAAGCACACCTATTTTAGTTCCAAAAGTCATAATTCACATGCAATAGTCATTTACAGTCAAAAAATTACACATTAAAAAATTACCATTTCTTACCATCTGGAGAAAGTTCGACAGGTCACGGGTCATCGTTTTTCATGAGAAATTTGATTTTTTGGACTGTAGAAAAATTGATTCAAAATTTCATTTGGATTGTGCCTCATGTTGAATAACTACCTTTTAAAGCCTCAATGTGATCAAAATTGCCATTTTTAAATACTTTTTCTCCTACTCAGAAGCATCGATTTCGACCAATTTAAGGCATTAAAATGACTCTAAACACACTTATTTTAGTTCCAAAAGTGATAATTGACATGCAATTGTCATTTACAGTCAAAAAATTAAACATTAAAAAATTACCATTTCTGACCATCTGGATAAAGTTCGACAGGTCACGGGCCATCGTTTTTCATGAGAAATTAGATTTTTTGGACTGTAGAAAAATTGATTCAAAATGTCATTTGGATTTTGCCTCAAGTTGAATAACTACTTTTTAAAGCCTCAATGTGATCAAAATTACCATTTTAAATAATTTTTCTCCTACTCAGAAGCTTCTATTTCGACCAATTTCAGGCATTAAAATGACTCTAAACACACCTATTTTAGTTCCAAAAGTGATAATTCACATGCAATAGTCATTTGCAGTCAAAAAATTAAACATAAAAAAATTTACCATTTCTGACCATCCGGAGAAAGTTCGACAGGTCACGGGTCATCGTTTTTCATCAGAAATTAGATTTTTAGGACTGTAGAAAAATTGATTCAAAATGTCATTTGGATTGTGCCCCATGCTGAGTAACTACTTTTTAAAGCCTCAATGTGATCAAAATTACCATTTTAAATAATTTTTCTCCTACTCAGAAGCTTCTATTTCGACCAATTTCAGGCATTAAAATGACTCTAAACACACTTATTTTAGTTCCAAAAGTGATAATTCACATGCAATAGTCATTTGCAGTCAAAAAATTAAACATAAAAAAATTTACCATTTCTGACCATCCGGAGAAAGTTCGACAGGTCACTGGTCATCGTTTTTCATCAGAAATTAGATTTTTTGGACTGTAGAAAAATGTATTCAAAATGTCATTTGGATTGTGCCCCATGCTGAGTAACTACTTTTTAAAGCCTAAATGTGACCAAAATTGCCATTTTTACAGACTTTTTCTCCTACTCAGAAGCTTCTATTTCGACCAATTTCAGGCATTAAAAGGACTCTAAACACACTTATTTAGTTCCAAAAGTGATAATTCACATGCAATAGTCATTTACAGTCAAAAAATTAAACATTAAAAAATTACCATTTCTGACCATCTGGAGAAAGTTCGACAGGTCACAGGTCATCGTTTTTCATGAGAAATTTGATTTTTTTGACTGTAGAAAAATTGATTCAAAATGTCATTTGGATTGTGCCTGATGTTGAAAAACTACTTTTTAAAGACTCAATGTGACCAAAAGTGCCATTTTTACAGACTTTTTCTCCATCTCAGAAACTTCTATTTCGTCCAATTTCAGGCATTAAAATGACTCTAAACACACTTATTTTAGTTCCAAAAATGGTAATTCACATGCAATAGTCATTTACAGTCAAACAATCAAACATTAAAAAATTACCATTTCTCACCATCTGGAGAAAGTTTGACAGGTCACGGGTCATGGTTTTTCATGAGAAATTTGATTTTTTGGACCCTAGAAAATGTATCCAAAATCTCATTTGGATTGTGCCTCATGTTAAATAACTACTTTTTAAAGCCTCAATGTGATCAAAATTGCCATTTTTAAATACTTTTTCTCCTACTCAGAAGCTTCTATTTCGTCCAATTTCAGGCATTAAAATGACTCTAAACACACTTATTTTAGTTCCAAAAGTGATAATTGACATGCAATTGTCATTTACAGTCAAAAAATTAAACATTAAAAAATTACCATTTCTGACCATCTGGAGAAAGTTCGACAGGTCACGGGCCATCGTTTTTCATGAGAAATTAGATTTTTTGGACTGTAGAAAAATTGATTCAAAATGTCATTTGGATTTTGCCTCAAGTTGAATAACTACTTTTTAAAGCCTCAATGTGATCAAAATTACCATTTTAAATAATTTTTCTCCTACTCAGAAGCTTCTATTTCGACCAATTTCAGGCATTAAAATGACTCTAAACACACTTATTTTAGTTCCAAAAGTGATAATTCACATGCAATAGTTATTTGCAGTCAAAAAATTAAACATAAAAAAATTACCATTTCTGACCATCCGGAGAAAGTTCAACAGGTCACGGGTCATCGTTTTTCATCAGAAATTAGATTTTTTGGACTGTAGAAAAATTGATTCAAAATGTCATTTGGATTGTGCCCCATGCTGAGTAACTACTTTTTAAAGCCTAAATGTGAACAAAATAGCCATTTTTACAGACTTTTTCTCCTACTCAGAAGATTCTATTTTGACCAATGTCAGGCATTAAAAGGACTCTAAACACACTTATTTTAGTTCCAAAAGTGATAATTCACACATGCAATAGTCATTTACAGTCAAAAAATTAAACATTAAAAAATTACCATTTCTGACCATCTGGAGAAAGTTCGACAGGTCACGGGTCATCGTTTTTCATGAGAAATTTGATTTTTTGGACTGTTGAAAAATTGATTCAAAATGTCATTTGGATTGTGCCTCATGTTGAAGAACTACTTTTTAAAGCCTCAATGTGATCAAAATTGCCATTTTTACAGACTTTTTCTCCTACTCAGAAGCTTCTATTTCGACCAATTTCAGGCATTAAAAGGACTCTAAACACACTTATTTTAGTTCCAAAAGTGATAATTCACATGCAATAGTCATTTACAGTCAAAAAATTAAACATTAAAAAATTACCATTTCTTACCATCTGGAGAAAGTTCGACAGGTCACGGGTCATCGTTTTTCATGAGAAATTTGATTTTTTGGACTGTAGAAAAATTGATTCAAAATGTCATTTGGATTGTGCCTCATGTTGAATAACTACCTTTTAAAGCCTCAATGTGATCAAAATTGCCATTTTTAAATACTTTTTCTCCTACTCAGAAGCTTCTATTTCGACCAATTTAAGGCATTAAAATGACTCTAAACACACTGATTTTAGTTCCAAAAATGATAATTCACATGCAATAGTCATTTACAGTCAAACAATCAAACATTAAAAAATTACCATTTCTGACCATCTGGAGAAAGTTCGATAGGTCACGGGTCATGGTTTTTCATGAGAAATTTGATTTTTTGGACCCTAGAAAAATGTATCCAAAATCTCATTTGGATTGTGCCTCATGTTAAATAACTACTTTTTAAAGCCTCAATGTGATCAAAATTGCCATTTTTAAATACTTTTTCTCCTACTCAGAAGCTTCTATTTCGACCAATTTCAGGCATTAAAATGACTCTAAACACACTTATATTAGTTCCAAAAGTGATAATTCATATGCAATAGTCATTTGCAGTCAAAAAATTAAACATAAAAAAAAAACATTTCTGACCATCCAGAGAAAGTTCAACAGGTCACGGGTCATCGTTTTTCATCAGAAATTAGATTTTTTGGACTGTAGCAAAATTGATTCAAAATGTCATTTGGATTGTGCCTCATGCTGAGTAACTACCTTTTAAAGCGCAAATGTGACCAAAATTGCCATTTTTACAGACTTTTTCTCCTACTCAGAAGCTTCTATTTCGACCAATTTCAGGCATTAAAATTACTCTAAACACACTTATCTTAGTTCCAAAAGTGATAATTCACATGCAATAGTCATTTACAGTCAAAAAATTAAACATTAAAAAATTCCCATTTCTGACCATCTGGAGAAAGTTCGACAGGTCACGGGTCATCGTTTTTCATCAGACAATTGATTTTTTGGAGTGTAGAAAAATTGATTCACAATGTTATTTGGATTGTGCCTCATGTTGAAAAACTACTTTTTAACGCCTCAATGTGATCAAAATTGCCATTTTTAAATACTTTTTCTCCTACTCAGAAGCTTCTATTTCGACCAATTTCAGGCATTAAAATGACTCTAAACACACTTATTTTAGTTCCAAAAGTGATAATTCACATGCAATAGTCATTTACAGTCAAAAAATTAAACATTAAAAAATTAACATTTCTTACCATCTGGAGAAAGTTCGACAGGTCACGGGTCATCGTTTTTCATGAGAAATTTGATTTTTTGGACTGTAGAAAAATTGATTCAAAATTTCATTTGGATTGTGCTTCATGTTGAATAACTACCTTTTAAAGCCTCAATGTGATCAAAATTGCCATTTTTAAATACTTTTTCTCCTACTCAGAAGCTTCGATTTCGACCAATTTAAGGCATTAAAATGACTCTAAACACACTTATTTTAGTTCCAAAAGTGATAATTGACATGCAATTGTCATTTACAGTCAAAAAATTAAACATTAAAAAATTACCATTTCTGACCATCTGGAGAAAGTTCGACAGGTCACGGGCCATCGTTTTTCATGAGAAATTAGATTTTTTGGACTGTAGAAAAATTGATTCAAAATGTCATTTGGATTTTGCCTCAAGTTGAATAACGACTTTTTAAAGCCTCAATGTACTCAAAATTACCATTTTAAATACTTTTTCTCCTACTCAGAAGCTTCTATTTCGACCAATTTCAGGCATCAAAATGACTCTAAACACACTTATTTTAGTTCCAAAAGTGATAATTCACATGCAATAGTCATTTGCGGTCAAAAAATTAAACATAAAAAAATTTACCATTTCTGACCATCCGGAGAAAGTTCGACAGGTCCTGGGTCATCATTTTTCATCAGAAAAATGATTTTTTATACTGTAGAAAAAATGATTCAAAATATCAATTGGGTTGTGCCTCATGTTGAATAACCAATTTTTAAAGCCTAACAGTGACCAAAATTGCCATTTTAAAGGACTTTTCCTCCTACTCAGAAGCTTCTATTTTGACGTATTTCAGGCATTAAAATGACTCTAAACACACGTATTTTAGTTCCAAAAGTGATAATTCACATGCAATAGTCATTTACAGTCAAAAAATTAAACATTAAAAAATTCCCATTTCCGACCATCTGGAGAAAGTTCGTCAGGTCACGGGTCATCGTTTTTCATGAGAAATTTGATTTTTTTAAATGTAGAAAAATTGATTCAAAATGTCATTTGGATTGTGCCTCATGTTGAAAAACTACTTTTTAACGCCTCAATGTGATCAAAATTGCCATTTTTAAATACTTTTTCTCCTACTCAGAAGCTTCCATTTCGACCAATTTCAGGCATTAAAATGACTCTAAACACACTTATTTTAGTTACAAAAGTGATAATTCACATGCAATAGTCATTTACAGTCAAAAAAATTAAACATTAAAAAATTAACATTTCTTACCATCTGGAGAAAGTTCGACAGGTCACGGGTCATCGTTTTTCATGAGAAATTTGATTTTTTTAAATGTAGAAAAATTGATTCAAAATGTCATTTGGATTGTGCCTCATGTTGAAAAACTACTTTTTAAAGCCTCAATGTGATCAAAATTGCCATTTTTAAATACTTTTTCTCCTACTCAGAAGCTTCCATTTCGACCAATTTCAGGCATTAAAATGACTCTAAGCACACCTATTTTAGTTCCAAAAGTCATAATTCACATGCAATAGTCATTTACAGTCAAAAAATTACACATTAAAAAATTACCATTTCTTACCATCTGGAGAAAGTTCGACAGGTCACGGGTCATCGTTTTTCATGAGAAATTTGATTTTTTGGACTGTAGAAAAATTGATTCAAAATTTCATTTGGATTGTGCCTCATGTTGAATAACTACCTTTTAAAGCCTCAATGTGATCAAAATTGCCATTTTTAAATACTTTTTCTCCTACTCAGAAGCATCGATTTCGACCAATTTAAGGCATTAAAATGACTCTAAACACACTTATTTTAGTTCCAAAAGTGATAATTGACATGCAATTGTCATTTACAGTCAAAAAATTAAACATTAAAAAATTACCATTTCTGACCATCTGGATAAAGTTCGACAGGTCACGGGCCATCGTTTTTCATGAGAAATTAGATTTTTTGGACTGTAGAAAAATTGATTCAAAATGTCATTTGGATTTTGCCTCAAGTTGAATAACTACTTTTTAAAGCCTCAATGTGATCAAAATTACCATTTTAAATAATTTTTCTCCTACTCAGAAGCTTCTATTTCGACCAATTTCAGGCATTAAAATGACTCTAAACACACCTATTTTAGTTCCAAAAGTGATAATTCACATGCAATAGTCATTTGCAGTCAAAAAATTAAACATAAAAAAATTTACCATTTCTGACCATCCGGAGAAAGTTCGACAGGTCACGGGTCATCGTTTTTCATCAGAAATTAGATTTTTAGGACTGTAGAAAAATTGATTCAAAATGTCATTTGGATTGTGCCCCATGCTGAGTAACTACTTTTTAAAGCCTAAATGTGACCAAAATTGCCATTTTTACAGACTTTTTCTCCTACTCAGAAGCTTCTATTTCGACCAATTTCAGGCATTAAAAGGACTCTAAACACACTTATTTTAGTTCCAAAAGTGATAATTGACATGCAATTGTCATTTACAGTCAAAAAATTAAACATTAAAAAATTACCATTTCTGACCATCTGGAGAAAGTTCGACAGGTCACGGGCCATCGTTTTTCATGAGAAATTAGATTTTTTGGAGTGTAGAAAAATTGATTCAAAATGTCATTTGGATTTTGCCTCAAGTTGAATAACTACTTTTTAAAGCCTCAATGTGATCAAAATTACCATTTTAAATAATTTTTCTCCTACTCAGAAGCTTCTATTTCGACCAATTTCAGGCATTAAAATGACTCTAAACACACTTATTTTAGTTCCAAAAGTGATAATTCACATGCAATAGTTATTTGCAGTCAAAAAATTAAACATAAAAAAATTACCATTTCTGACCATCCGGAGAAAGTTCAACAGGTCACGGGTCATCGTTTTTCATCAGAAATTAGATTTTTTGGACTGTAGAAAAATTGATTCAAAATGTCATTTGGATTGTGCCCCATGCTGAGTAACTACTTTTTAAAGCCTAAATGTGAACAAAATAGCCATTTTTACAGACTTTTTCTCCTACTCAGAAGATTCTATTTTGACCAATGTCAGGCATTAAAAGGACTCTAAACACACTTATTTTAGTTCCAAAAGTGATAATTCACACATGCAATAGTCATTTACAGTCAAAAAATTAAACATTAAAAAATTACCATTTCTGACCATCTGGAGAAAGTTCGACAGGTCACGGGTCATCGTTTTTCATGAGAAATTTGATTTTTTGGACTGTTGAAAAATTGATTCAAAATGTCATTTGGATTGTGCCTCATGTTGAAGAACTACTTTTTAAAGCCTCAATGTGATCAAAATTGCCATTTTTACAGACTTTTTCTCCTACTCAGAAGCTTCTATTTCGACCAATTTCAGGCATTAAAAGGACTCTAAACACACTTATTTTAGTTCCAAAAGTGATAATTCACATGCAATAGTCATTTACAGTCAAAAAATTAAACATTAAAAAATTACCATTTCTTACCATCTGGAGAAAGTTCGACAGGTCACGGGTCATCGTTTTTCATGAGAAATTTGATTTTTTGGACTGTAGAAAAATTGATTCAAAATGTCATTTGGATTGTGCCTCATGTTGAATAACTACCTTTTAAAGCCTCAATGTGATCAAAATTGCCATTTTTAAATACTTTTTCTCCTACTCAGAAGCTTCTATTTCGACCAATTTAAGGCATTAAAATGACTCTAAACACACTGATTTTAGTTCCAAAAATGATAATTCACATGCAATAGTCATTTACAGTCAAACAATCAAACATTAAAAAATTACCATTTCTGACCATCTGGAGAAAGTTCGACAGGTCACGGGTCATGGTTTTTCATGAGAAATTTGATTTTTTGGACCCTAGAAAAATGTATCCAAAATCTCATTTGGATTGTGCCTCATGTTAAATAACTACTTTTTAAAGCCTCAATGTGATCAAAATTGCCATTTTTAAATACTTTTTCTCCTACTCAGAAGCTTCTATTTCGACCAATTTCAGGCATTAAAATGACTCTAAACACACTTATATTAGTTCCAAAAGTGATAATTCATATGCAATAGTCATTTGCAGTCAAAAAATTAAACATAAAAAAAAAACATTTCTGACCATCCAGAGAAAGTTCAACAGGTCACGGGTCATCGTTTTTCATCAGAAATTAGATTTTTTGGACTGTAGCAAAATTGATTCAAAATGTCATTTGGATTGTGCCTCATGCTGAGTAACTACCTTTTAAAGCGCAAATGTGACCAAAATTGCCATTTTTACAGACTTTTTCTCCTACTCAGAAGCTTCTATTTCGACCAATTTCAGGCATTAAAATTACTCTAAACACACTTATCTTAGTTCCAAAAGTGATAATTCACATGCAATAGTCATTTACAGTCAAAAAATTAAACATTAAAAAATTCCCATTTCTGACCATCTGGAGAAAGTTCGACAGGTCACGGGTCATCGTTTTTCATCAGACAATTGATTTTTTGGAGTGTAGAAAAATTGATTCACAATGTTATTTGGATTGTGCCTCATGTTGAAAAACTACTTTTTAACGCCTCAATGTGATCAAAATTGCCATTTTTAAATACTTTTTCTCCTACTCAGAAGCTTCTATTTCGACCAATTTCAGGCATTAAAATGACTCTAAACACACTTATTTTAGTTCCAAAAGTGATAATTCACATGCAATAGTCATTTACAGTCAAAAAATTAAACATTAAAAAATTAACATTTCTTACCATCTGGAGAAAGTTCGACAGGTCACGGGTCATCGTTTTTCATGAGAAATTTGATTTTTTGGACTGTAGAAAAATTGATTCAAAATTTCATTTGGATTGTGCTTCATGTTGAATAACTACCTTTTAAAGCCTCAATGTGATCAAAATTGCCATTTTTAAATACTTTTTCTCCTACTCAGAAGCTTCGATTTCGACCAATTTAAGGCATTAAAATGACTCTAAACACACTTATTTTAGTTCCAAAAGTGATAATTGACATGCAATTGTCATTTACAGTCAAAAAATTAAACATTAAAAAATTACCATTTCTGACCATCTGGAGAAAGTTCGACAGGTCACGGGCCATCGTTTTTCATGAGAAATTAGATTTTTTGGACTGTAGAAAAATTGATTCAAAATGTCATTTGGATTTTGCCTCAAGTTGAATAACGACTTTTTAAAGCCTCAATGTACTCAAAATTACCATTTTAAATACTTTTTCTCCTACTCAGAAGCTTCTATTTCGACCAATTTCAGGCATCAAAATGACTCTAAACACACTTATTTTAGTTCCAAAAGTGATAATTCACATGCAATAGTCATTTGCGGTCAAAAAATTAAACATAAAAAAATTTACCATTTCTGACCATCCGGAGAAAGTTCGACAGGTCCTGGGTCATCATTTTTCATCAGAAAAATGATTTTTTATACTGTAGAAAAAATGATTCAAAATATCAATTGGGTTGTGCCTCATGTTGAATAACCAATTTTTAAAGCCTAACAGTGACCAAAATTGCCATTTTAAAGGACTTTTCCTCCTACTCAGAAGCTTCTATTTTGACGTATTTCAGGCATTAAAATGACTCTAAACACACGTATTTTAGTTCCAAAAGTGATAATTCACATGCAATAGTCATTTACAGTCAAAAAATTAAACATTAAAAAATTCCCATTTCCGACCATCTGGAGAAAGTTCGTCAGGTCACGGGTCATCGTTTTTCATGAGAAATTTGATTTTTTTAAATGTAGAAAAATTGATTCAAAATGTCATTTGGATTGTGCCTCATGTTGAAAAACTACTTTTTAACGCCTCAATGTGATCAAAATTGCCATTTTTAAATACTTTTTCTCCTACTCAGAAGCTTCCATTTCGACCAATTTCAGGCATTAAAATGACTCTAAACACACTTATTTTAGTTACAAAAGTGATAATTCACATGCAATAGTCATTTACAGTCAAAAAAATTAAACATTAAAAAATTAACATTTCTTACCATCTGGAGAAAGTTCGACAGGTCACGGGTCATCGTTTTTCATGAGAAATTTGATTTTTTTAAATGTAGAAAAATTGATTCAAAATGTCATTTGGATTGTGCCTCATGTTGAAAAACTACTTTTTAAAGCCTCAATGTGATCAAAATTGCCATTTTTAAATACTTTTTCTCCTACTCAGAAGCTTCCATTTCGACCAATTTCAGGCATTAAAATGACTCTAAGCACACCTATTTTAGTTCCAAAAGTCATAATTCACATGCAATAGTCATTTACAGTCAAAAAATTACACATTAAAAAATTACCATTTCTTACCATCTGGAGAAAGTTCGACAGGTCACGGGTCATCGTTTTTCATGAGAAATTTGATTTTTTGGACTGTAGAAAAATTGATTCAAAATGTCATTTGGATTGTGCCTCATGTTGAATAACTACCTTTTAAAGCCTCAATGTGATCAAAATTGCCATTTTTAAATACTTTTTCTCCTACTCAGAAGCATCGATTTCGACCAATTTAAGGCATTAAAATGACTCTAAACACACTTATTTTAGTTCCAAAAGTGATAATTGACATGCAATTGTCATTTACAGTCAAAAAATTAAACATTAAAAAATTACCATTTCTGACCATCTGGATAAAGTTCGACAGGTCACGGGCCATCGTTTTTCATGAGAAATTAGATTTTTTGGACTGTAGAAAAATTGATTCAAAATGTCATTTGGATTTTGCCTCAAGTTGAATAACTACTTTTTAAAGCCTCAATGTGATCAAAATTACCATTTTAAATAATTTTTCTCCTACTCAGAAGCTTCTATTTCGACCAATTTCAGGCATTAAAATGACTCTAAACACACCTATTTTAGTTCCAAAAGTGATAATTCACATGCAATAGTCATTTGCAGTCAAAAAATTAAACATAAAAAAATTTACCATTTCTGACCATCCGGAGAAAGTTCGACAGGTCACGGGTCATCGTTTTTCATCAGAAATTAGATTTTTAGGACTGTAGAAAAATTGATTCAAAATGTCATTTGGATTGTGCCCACTGCTGAGTAACTACTTTTTAAAGCCTAAATGTGACCAAAATTGCCATTTTTACAGACTTTTTCTCCTACTCAGAAGCTTCTATTTCGACCAATTTCAGGCATTAAAAGGACTCTAAACACACTTATTTTAGTTCCAAAAGTGATAATTGACATGCAATTGTCATTTACAGTCAAAAAATTAAACATTAAAAAATTACCATTTCTGACCATCTGGAGAAAGTTCGACAGGTCACGGGCCATCGTTTTTCATGAGAAATTAGATTTTTTGGAGTGTAGAAAAATTGATTCAAAATGTCATTTGGATTTTGCCTCAAGTTGAATAACTACTTTTTAAAGCCTCAATGTGATCAAAATTACCATTTTAAATAATTTTTCTCCTACTCAGAAGCTTCTATTTCGACCAATTTCAGGCATTAAAATGACTCTAAACACACTTATTTTAGTTCCAAAAGTGATAATTCACATGCAATAGTTATTTGCAGTCAAAAAATTAAACATAAAAAAATTACCATTTCTGACCATCCGGAGAAAGTTCGACAGGTCACGGGTCATCGTTTTTCATCAGAAATTAGATTTTTTGGACTGTAGAAAAATTGATTCAAAATGTCATTTGGATTGTGCCCCATGCTGAGTAACTACTTTTTAAAGCCGAAATGTGACCAAAATAGCCATTTTTACAGACTTTTTCTCCTACTCAGAAGCTTCTATTTCGACCAATGTCAGGCATTAAAAGGACTCTAAACACACTTATTTTAGTTCCAAAAGTGATAATTCACATGCAATAGTCATTTACAGTCAAAAAATTAAACATTAAAAAATTACCATTTCTGACCATCTGGAGAAAGTTCGACAGGTCACGGGTCATCGTTTTTCATGAGAAATTTGATTTTTTTGACTGTAGAAAAATTGATTCAAAATGTCATTTGGATTGTGCCTCATGTTGAAAAACTACTTTTTAAAGCCTCAATGTGACCAAAAGTGCCATTTTTACAGACTTTTTCTCCATCTCAGAAACTTCTATTTCATCCAATTTCAGGCATTAAAATGACTCTAAACACACTTATTTTAGTTCCAAAAGTGATAATTCACATGCAATAGTCATTTGCAGTCAAAAAATTAAACATAAAAAAAATACCATTTCTGACCATCCGGAGAAAGTTCGACAGGTCACGGGTCATCGTTTTTCATGAGAAATTTGATTTTTTGGACTGTAGAAAAATTGATTCAAAATGTCATTTGGATTGTGCCTCATTTTGAATAACTACCTTTTAAAGCCTCAATGTGATCAAAATTGCCATTTTTAAATACTTTTTCTCCTACTCAGAAGCTACTATTTCGACCAATTTAAGGCATTAAAATGACTCTAAACACACTGATTTTAGTTCCAAAAATGATAATTCACATGCAATAGTCATTTACAGTCAAACAATCAAACATTAAAAAATTACCATTTCTGACCATCTGGAGAAAGTTCGACAGGTCACGGGTCATGGTTTTTCATGAGAAATTTGATTTATTGGACCCTAGAAAAATGTATCCAAAATCTCACTTGGATTGTGCCTCATGTTAAATAACTACTTTTTAAAGCCTCAATGTGATCAAAATTGCCATTTTTAAATACTTTTTCTCCTACTCAGAAGCTTCTATTTCGACCAATTTCAGGCATTAAAATGACTCTAAACACACTTATATTAGTTCCAAAAGTGATAATTCACATGCAATAGTCATTTGCAGTCAAAAAATTAAACATAAAAAAAATACCATTTCTGACCATCCGGAGAAAGTTCGACAGGTCACGGGTCATCGTTTTTCATGAGAAATTTGATTTTTTGGACTGTTGAAAAATTGATTCAAAATGTCATTTGGATTGTGCCTCATGTTGAAGAACTACTTTTTAAAGCCTCAATGTGATCAAAATTGCCATTTTTACAGACTTTTTCTCCTACTCAGAAGCTTCTATTTCGACCAATTTCAGGCATTAAAAGGACTCTAAACACACTTATTTTAGTTCCAAAAGTGATAATTCACATGCAATAGTCATTTACAGTCAAAAAATTAAACATTAAAAAATTACCATTTCTTACCATCTGGAGAAAGTTCGACAGGTCACGGGTCATCGTTTTTCATGAGAAATTTGATTTTTTGGACTGTAGAAAAATTGATTCAAAATGTCATTTGGATTGTGCCTCATGTTGAATAACTACCTTTTAAAGCCTCAATGTGATCAAAATTGCCATTTTTAAATACTTTTTCTCCTACTCAGAAGCTTCTATTTCGACCAATTTAAGGCATTAAAATGACTCTAAACACACTGATTTTAGTTCCAAAAATGATAATTCACATGCAATAGTCATTTACAGTCAAACAATCAAACATTAAAAAATTACCATTTCTGACCATCTGGAGAAAGTTCGACAGGTCACGGGTCATGGTTTTTCATGAGAAATTTGATTTTTTGGACCCTAGAAAAATGTATCCAAAATCTCATTTGGATTGTGCCTCATGTTAAATAACTACTTTTTAAAGCCTCAATGTGATCAAAATTGCCATTTTTAAATACTTTTTCTCCTACTCAGAAGCTTCTATTTCGACCAATTTCAGGCATTAAAATGACTCTAAACACACTTATATTAGTTCCAAAAGTGATAATTCATATGCAATAGTCATTTGCAGTCAAAAAATTAAACATAAAAAAAAAACATTTCTGACCATCCAGAGAAAGTTCAACAGGTCACGGGTCATCGTTTTTCATCAGAAATTAGATTTTTTGGACTGTAGCAAAATTGATTCAAAATGTCATTTGGATTGTGCCTCATGCTGAGTAACTACCTTTTAAAGCGCAAATGTGACCAAAATTGCCATTTTTACAGACTTTTTCTCCTACTCAGAAGCTTCTATTTCGACCAATTTCAGGCATTAAAATTACTCTAAACACACTTATCTTAGTTCCAAAAGTGATAATTCACATGCAATAGTCATTTACAGTCAAAAAATTAAACATTAAAAAATTCCCATTTCTGACCATCTGGAGAAAGTTCGACAGGTCACGGGTCATCGTTTTTCATCAGACAATTGATTTTTTGGAGTGTAGAAAAATTGATTCACAATGTTATTTGGATTGTGCCTCATGTTGAAAAACTACTTTTTAACGCCTCAATGTGATCAAAATTGCCATTTTTAAATACTTTTTCTCCTACTCAGAAGCTTCTATTTCGACCAATTTCAGGCATTAAAATGACTCTAAACACACTTATTTTAGTTCCAAAAGTGATAATTCACATGCAATAGTCATTTACAGTCAAAAAATTAAACATTAAAAAATTAACATTTCTTACCATCTGGAGAAAGTTCGACAGGTCACGGGTCATCGTTTTTCATGAGAAATTTGATTTTTTTAAATGTAGAAAAATTGATTCAAAATGTCATTTGGATTGTGCCTCATGTTGAAAAACTACTTTTTAAAGCCTCAATGTGATCAAAATTGCCATTTTTAAATACTTTTTCTCCTACTCAGAAGCTTCCATTTCGACCAATTTCAGGCATTAAAATGACTCTAAGCACACCTATTTTAGTTCCAAAAGTCATAATTCACATGCAATAGTCATTTACAGTCAAAAAATTAAACATCAAAAAATTACCATTTCTTACCATCTGGAGAAAGTTCGACAGGTCACGGGTCATCGTTTTTCATGAGAAATTTGATTTTTTGGACTGTAGAAAAATTGATTCAAAATTTCATTTGGATTGTGCCTCATGTTGAATAACTACCTTTTAAAGCCTCAATGTGATCAAAATTGCCATTTTTAAATACTTTTTCTCCTACTCAGAAGCTTCGATTTCGACCAATTTAAGGCATTAAAATGACTCTAAACACACTTATTTTAGTTCCAAAAGTGATAATTGACATGCAATTGTCATTTACAGTCAAAAAATTAAACATTAAAAAATTACCATTTCTGACCATCTGGAGAAAGTTCGACAGGTCACGGGCCATCGTTTTTCATGAGAAATTAGATTTTTTGGACTGTAGAAAAATTGATTCAAAATGTCATTTGGATTTTGCCTCAAGTTGAATAACTACTTTTTAAAGCCTCAATGTACTCAAAATTACCATTTTAAATACTTTTTCTCCTACTCAGAAGCTTCTATTTCGACCAATTTCAGGCATCAAATGACTCTAAACACACTTATTTTAGTTCCAAAAGTGATAATTCACATGCAATAGTCATTTGCAGTCAAAAAATTAAACATAAAAAAATTTACCATTTCTGACCATCCGGAGAAAGTTCGACAGGTCACGGGTCATTGTTTTTCATGAGAAATTAGATTTTTTGGAGTGTAGAAAAATTGATTCAAAATGTCATTTGGATTTTGCCTCAAGTTGAATAACTACTTTTTAAAGCCTCAATGTGATCAAAATTACCATTTTAAATAATTTTTCTCCTACTCAGAAGCTTCTATTTCGACCAATTTCAGGCATTAAAATGACTCTAAACACACTTATTTTAGTTCCAAAAGTGATAATTCACATGCAATAGTTATTTGCAGTCAAAAAATTAAACATAAAAAAATTACCATTTTTGACCATCTGGAGAAAGTTCGACAGGTCCTGGGTCATCATTTTTCATCAGAAAAATGATTTTTTATACTGTAGAAAAAATGATTCAAAATATCAATTGGGTTGTGCCTCATGTTGAATAACCAATTTTTAAAGCCTAACAGTGACCAAAATTGCCATTTTAAAGGACTTTTCCTCCTACTCAGAAGCTTCTATTTTGACGTATTTCAGGCATTAAAATGACTCTAAACACACGTATTTTAGTTCCAAAAGTGATAATTCACATGCAATAGTCATTTACAGTCAAAAAATTAAACATTAAAAAATTCCCATTTCCGACCATCTGGAGAAAGTTCGTCAGGTCACGGGTCATCGTTTTTCATCAGACAATTGATTTTTTGGAGTGTAGAAAAATTGATTCAAAATGTCATTTGGATTGTGCCTCATGTTGAAAAACTACTTTTTAACGCCTCAATGTGATCAAAATTGCCATTTTTAAATACTTTTTCTCCTACTCAGAAGCTTCCATTTCGACCAATTTCAGGCATTAAAATGACTCTAAACACACTTATTTTAGTTACAAAAGTGATAATTCACATGCAATAGTCATTTACAGTCAAAAAAATTAAACATTAAAAAATTAACATTTCTTACCATCTGGAGAAAGTTCGACAGGTCACGGGTCATCGTTTTTCATGAGAAATTTGATTTTTTTAAATGTAGAAAAATTGATTCAAAATGTCATTTGGATTGTGCCTCATGTTGAAAAACTACTTTTTAAAGCCTCAATGTGATCAAAATTGCCATTTTTAAATACTTTTTCTCCTACTCAGAAGCTTCCATTTCGACCAATTTCTGGCATTAAAATGACTCTAAACACACTTATTTTAGTTCCAAAAGTGATAATTGACATGCAATTGTCATTTACAGTCAAAAAATTAAACATTAAAAAATTACCATTTCTGACCATCTGGATAAGGTTCGACAGGTCACGGGCCATCGTTTTTCATGAGAAATTAGATTTTTTGGACTGTAGAAAAATTGATTCAAAATGTCATTTGGATTTTGCCTCAAGTTGAATAACTACTTTTTAAAGCCTCAATGTGATCAAAATTACCATTTTAAATAATTTTTCTCCTACTCAGAAGCTTCTATTTCGACCAATTTCAGGCATTAAAATGACTCTAAACACACCTATTTTAGTTCCAAAAGTGATAATTCACATGCAATAGTCATTTGCAGTCAAAAAATTAAACATAAAAAAATTTACCATTTCTGACCATCCGGAGAAAGTTCGACAGGTCACGGGTCATCGTTTTTCATCAGAAATTAGATTTTTAGGACTGTAGAAAAATTGATTCAAAATGTCATTTGGATTGTGCCCCATGCTGAGTAACTACTTTTTAAAGCCTAAATGTGACCAAAATTGCCATTTTTACAGACTTTTTCTCCTACTCAGAAGCTTCTATTTCGACCAATTTCAGGCATTAAAAGGACTCTAAACACACTTATTTTAGTTCCAAAAGTGATAATTGACATGCAATTGTCATTTACAGTCAAAAAATTAAACATTAAAAAATTACCATTTCTGACCATCTGGAGAAAGTTCGACAGGTCACGGGCCATCGTTTTTCATGAGAAATTAGATTTTTTGGAGTGTAGAAAAATTGATTCAAAATGTCATTTGGATTTTGCCTCAAGTTGAATAACTACTTTTTAAAGCCTCAATGTGATCAAAATTACCATTTTAAATAATTTTTCTCCTACTCAAAAGCTTCTATTTCGACCAATTTCAGGCATTAAAATGACTCTAAACACACTTATTTTAGTTCCAAAAGTGATAATTCACATGCAATAGTTATTTGCAGTCAAAAAATTAAACATAAAAAAATTTACCATTTCTGACCATCCGGAGAAAGTTCGACAGGTCACGGGTCATCGTTTTTCATCAGAAATTAGATTTTTTGGACTGTAGAAAAATTGATTCAAAATGTCATTTGGATTGTGCCCCATGCTGAGTAACTACTTTTTAAAGCCTAAATGTGACCAAAATAGCCATTTTTACAGACTTTTTCTCCTACTCAGAAGCTTCTATTTCGACCAATGTCAGGCATTAAAAGGACTCTAAACACACTTATTTTAGTTCCAAAAGTGATAATTCACATGCAATAGTCATTTACAGTCAAAAAATTAAACATTAAAAAATTACCATTTCTTACCATCTGGAGAAAGTTCGACAGGTCACGGGTCATCGTTTTTCATGAGAAATTTGATTTTTTGGACTGTAGAAAAATTGATTCAAAATGTCATTTGGATTGTGCCTCATGTTGAATAACTACCTTTTAAAGCCTCAATGTGATCAAAATTGCCATTTTTAAATACTTTTTCTCCTACTCAGAAGCTTCTATTTCGACCAATTTAAGGCATTAAAATGACTCTAAACACACTGATTTTAGTTCCAAAAATGATAATTCACATGCAATAGTCATTTACAGTCAAACAATCAAACATTAAAAAATTACCTTTTCTGACCATCTGGAGAAAGTTCGACAGGTCACGGGTCATGGTTTTTCATGAGAAATTTGATTTTTTGGACCCTAGAAAAATGTATCCAAAATCTCATTTGGATTGTGCCTCATGTTAAATAACTACTTTTTAAAGCCTCAATGTGATCAAAATTGCCATTTTTAAATACTTTTTCTCCTACTCAGAAGCTTCTATTTCGACCAATTTCAGGCATTAAAATGACTCTAAACACACTTATATTAGTTCCAAAAGTGATAATTCATATGCAATAGTCATTTGCAGTCAAAAAATTAAACATAAAAAAAAAACATTTCTGACCATCCAGAGAAAGTTCAACAGGTCACGGGTCATCGTTTTTCATCAGAAATTAGATTTTTTGGACTGTAGCAAAATTGATTCAAAATGTCATTTGGATTGTGCCTCATGCTGAGTAACTACCTTTTAAAGCGCAAATGTGACCAAAATTGCCATTTTTACAGACTTTTTCTCCTACTCAGAAGCTTCTATTTCGACCAATTTCAGGCATTAAAATTACTCTAAACACACTTATCTTAGTTCCAAAAGTGATAATTCACATGCAATAGTCATTTACAGTCAAAAAATTAAACATTAAAAAATTCCCATTTCTGACCATCTGGAGAAAGTTCGACAGGTCACGGGTCATCGTTTTTCATCAGACAATTGATTTTTTGGAGTGTAGAAAAATTGATTCACAATGTTATTTGGATTGTGCCTCATGTTGAAAAACTACTTTTTAACGCCTCAATGTGATCAAAATTGCCATTTTTAAATACTTTTTCTCCTACTCAGAAGCTTCTATTTCGACCAATTTCAGGCATTAAAATGACTCTAAACACACTTATTTTAGTTCCAAAAGTGATAATTCACATGCAATAGTCATTTACAGTCAAAAAATTAAACATTAAAAAATTAACATTTCTTACCATCTGGAGAAAGTTCGACAGGTCACGGGTCATCGTTTTTCATGAGAAATTTGATTTTTTTAAATGTAGAAAAATTGATTCAAAATGTCATTTGGATTGTGCCTCATGTTGAAAAACTACTTTTTAAAGCCTCAATGTGATCAAAATTGCCATTTTTAAATACTTTTTCTCCTACTCAGAAGCTTCCATTTCGACCAATTTCAGGCATTAAAATGACTCTAAGCACACCTATTTTAGTTCCAAAAGTCATAATTCACATGCAATAGTCATTTACAGTCAAAAAATTAAACATCAAAAAATTACCATTTCTTACCATCTGGAGAAAGTTCGACAGGTCACGGGTCATCGTTTTTCATGAGAAATTTGATTTTTTGGACTGTAGAAAAATTGATTCAAAATTTCATTTGGATTGTGCCTCATGTTGAATAACTACCTTTTAAAGCCTCAATGTGATCAAAATTGCCATTTTTAAATACTTTTTCTCCTACTCAGAAGCTTCGATTTCGACCAATTTAAGGCATTAAAATGACTCTAAACACACTTATTTTAGTTCCAAAAGTGATAATTGACATGCAATTGTCATTTACAGTCAAAAAATTAAACATTAAAAAATTACCATTTCTGACCATCTGGAGAAAGTTCGACAGGTCACGGGCCATCGTTTTTCATGAGAAATTAGATTTTTTGGACTGTAGAAAAATTGATTCAAAATGTCATTTGGATTTTGCCTCAAGTTGAATAACTACTTTTTAAAGCCTCAATGTACTCAAAATTACCATTTTAAATACTTTTTCTCCTACTCAGAAGCTTCTATTTCGACCAATTTCAGGCATCAAATGACTCTAAACACACTTATTTTAGTTCCAAAAGTGATAATTCACATGCAATAGTCATTTGCGGTCAAAAAATTAAACATAAAAAAATTTACCATTTCTGACCATCCGGAGAAAGTTCGACAGGTCACGGGTCATTGTTTTTCATGAGAAATTAGATTTTTTGGAGTGTAGAAAAATTGATTCAAAATGTCATTTGGATTTTGCCTCAAGTTGAATAACTACTTTTTAAAGCCTCAATGTGATCAAAATTACCATTTTAAATAATTTTTCTCCTACTCAGAAGCTTCTATTTCGACCAATTTCAGGCATTAAAATGACTCTAAACACACTTATTTTAGTTCCAAAAGTGATAATTCACATGCAATAGTTATTTGCAGTCAAAAAATTAAACATAAAAAAATTACCATTTTTGACCATCTGGAGAAAGTTCGACAGGTCCTGGGTCATCATTTTTCATCAGAAAAATGATTTTTTATACTGTAGAAAAAATGATTCAAAATATCAATTGGGTTGTGCCTCATGTTGAATAACCAATTTTTAAAGCCTAACAGTGACCAAAATTGCCATTTTAAAGGACTTTTCCTCCTACTCAGAAGCTTCTATTTTGACGTATTTCAGGCATTAAAATGACTCTAAACACACGTATTTTAGTTCCAAAAGTGATAATTCACATGCAATAGTCATTTACAGTCAAAAAATTAAACATTAAAAAATTCCCATTTCCGACCATCTGGAGAAAGTTCGTCAGGTCACGGGTCATCGTTTTTCATCAGACAATTGATTTTTTGGAGTGTAGAAAAATTGATTCAAAATGTCATTTGGATTGTGCCTCATGTTGAAAAACTACTTTTTAACGCCTCAATGTGATCAAAATTGCCATTTTTAAATACTTTTTCTCCTACTCAGAAGCTTCCATTTCGACCAATTTCAGGCATTAAAATGACTCTAAACACACTTATTTTAGTTACAAAAGTGATAATTCACATGCAATAGTCATTTACAGTCAAAAAAATTAAACATTAAAAAATTAACATTTCTTACCATCTGGAGAAAGTTCGACAGGTCACGGGTCATCGTTTTTCATGAGAAATTTGATTTTTTTAAATGTAGAAAAATTGATTCAAAATGTCATTTGGATTGTGCCTCATGTTGAAAAACTACTTTTTAAAGCCTCAATGTGATCAAAATTGCCATTTTTAAATACTTTTTCTCCTACTCAGAAGCTTCTATTTCGACCAATTTCAGGCATTAAAATTACTCTAAACACACTTATCTTAGTTCCAAAAGTGATAATTGACATGCAATTGTCATTTACAGTCAAAAAATTAAACATTAAAAAATTACCATTTCTGACCATCTGGATAAAGTTCGACAGGTCACGGGCCATCGTTTTTCATGAGAAATTAGATTTTTTGGACTGTAGAAAAATTGATTCAAAATGTCATTTGGATTTTGCCTCAAGTTGAATAACTACTTTTTAAAGCCTCAATGTGATCAAAATTACCATTTTAAATAATTTTTCTCCTACTCAGAAGCTTCTATTTCGACCAATTTCAGGCATTAAAATGACTCTAAACACACCTATTTTAGTTCCAAAAGTGATAATTCACATGCAATAGTCATTTGCAGTCAAAAAATTAAACATAAAAAAATTTACCATTTCTGACCATCCGGAGAAAGTTCGACAGGTCACGGGTCATCGTTTTTCATCAGAAATTAGATTTTTAGGACTGTAGAAAAATTGATTCAAAATGTCATTTGGATTGTGCCCCATGCTGAGTAACTACTTTTTAAAGCCTAAATGTGACCAAAATTGCCATTTTTACAAACTTTTTCTCCTACTCAGAAGCTTCTATTTCGACCAATTTCAGGCATTAAAAGGACTCTAAACACACTTATTTTAGTTCCAAAAGTGATAATTGACATGCAATTGTCATTTACAGTCAAAAAATTAAACATTAAAAAATTACCATTTCTGACCATCTGGAGAAAGTTCGACAGGTCACGGGCCATCGTTTTTCATGAGAAATTAGATTTTTTGGAGTGTAGAAAAATTGATTCAAAATGTCATTTGGATTTTGCCTCAAGTTGAATAACTACTTTTTAAAGCCTCAATGTGATCAAAATTACCATTTTAAATAATTTTTCTCCTACTCAAAAGCTTCTATTTCGACCAATTTCAGGCATTAAAATGACTCTAAACACACTTATTTTAGTTCCAAAAGTGATAATTCACATGCAATAGTTATTTGCAGTCAAAAAATTAAACATAAAAAAATTTACCATTTCTGACCATCCGGAGAAAGTTCGACAGGTCACGGGTCATCGTTTTTCATCAGAAATTAGATTTTTTGGACTGTAGAAAAATTGATTCAAAATGTCATTTGGATTGTGCCCCATGCTGAGTAACTACTTTTTAAAGCCTAAATGTGACCAAAATAGCCATTTTTACAGACTTTTTCTCCTACTCAGAAGCTTCTATTTCGACCAATGTCAGGCATTAAAAGGACTCTAAACACACTTATTTTAGTTCCAAAAGTGATAATTCACATGCAATAGTCATTTACAGTCAAAAAATTAAACATTAAAAAATTACCATTTCTGACCATCTGGAGAAAGTTCGACAGGTCACGGGTCATCGTTTTTCATGAGAAATTTGATTTTTTTGACTGTAGAAAAATTGATTCAAAATGTCATTTGGATTGTGCCTCATGTTGAAAAACTACTTTTTAAAGCCTCAATGTGACCAAAAGTGCCATTTTTACAGACTTTTTCTCCATCTCAGAAACTTCTATTTCGTCCAATTTCAGGCATTAAAATGACTCTAAACACACTTATTTTAGTTCCAAAAGTGATAATTCAAATGCAATAGTCATTTGCAGTCAAAAAATTAAACATTAAAAAATTACCATTTCTTACCATCTGGAGAAAGTTCGACAGGTCACGGGTCATCGTTTTTCATGAGAAATTTGATTTTTTGGACTGTAGAAAAATTGATTCAAAATGTCATTTGGATTGTGCCTCATGTTGAATAACTACCTTTTAAAGCCTCAATGTGATCAAAATTGCCATTTTTAAATACTTTTTCTCCTACTCAGAAGCTTCTATTTCGACCAATTTAAGGCATTAAAATGACTCTAAACACACTGATTTTAGTTCCAAAAATGATAATTCACATGCAATAGTCATTTACAGTCAAACAATCAAACATTAAAAAATTACCATTTCTGACCATCTGGAGAAAGTTCGACAGGTCACGGGTCATGGTTTTTCATGAGAAATTTGATTTTTTGGACCCTAGAAAAATGTATCCAAAATCTCATTTGGATTGTGCCTCATGTTAAATAACTACTTTTTAAAGCCTCAATGTGATCAAAATTGCCATTTTTAAATACTTTTTCTCCTACTCAGAAGCTTCTATTTCGACCAATTTCAGGCATTAAAATGACTCTAAACACACTTATATTAGTTCCAAAAGTGATAATTCATATGCAATAGTCATTTGCAGTCAAAAAATTAAACATAAAAAAAAAACATTTCTGACCATCCAGAGAAAGTTCAACAGGTCACGGGTCATCGTTTTTCATCAGAAATTAGATTTTTTGGACTGTAGCAAAATTGATTCAAAATGTCATTTGGATTGTGCCTCATGCTGAGTAACTACCTTTTAAAGCGCAAATGTGACCAAAATTGCCATTTTTACAGACTTTTTCTCCTACTCAGAAGCTTCTATTTCGACCAATTTCAGGCATTAAAATTACTCTAAACACACTTATCTTAGTTCCAAAAGTGATAATTCACATGCAATAGTCATTTACAGTCAAAAAATTAAACATTAAAAAATTCCCATTTCTGACCATCTGGAGAAAGTTCGACAGGTCACGGGTCATCGTTTTTCATCAGACAATTGATTTTTTGGAGTGTAGAAAAATTGATTCACAATGTTATTTGGATTGTGCCTCATGTTGAAAAACTACTTTTTAACGCCTCAATGTGATCAAAATTGCCATTTTTAAATACTTTTTCTCCTACTCAGAAGCTTCTATTTCGACCAATTTCAGGCATTAAAATGACTCTAAACACACTTATTTTAGTTCCAAAAGTGATAATTCACATGCAATAGTCATTTACAGTCAAAAAATTAAACATTAAAAAATTAACATTTCTTACCATCTGGAGAAAGTTCGACAGGTCACGGGTCATCGTTTTTCATGAGAAATTTGATTTTTTTAAATGTAGAAAAATTGATTCAAAATGTCATTTGGATTGTGCCTCATGTTGAAAAACTACTTTTTAAAGCCTCAATGTGATCAAAATTGCCATTTTTAAATACTTTTTCTCCTACTCAGAAGCTTCCATTTCGACCAATTTCAGGCATTAAAATGACTCTAAGCACACCTATTTTAGTTCCAAAAGTCATAATTCACATGCAATAGTCATTTACAGTCAAAAAATTAAACATCAAAAAATTACCATTTCTTACCATCTGGAGAAAGTTCGACAGGTCACGGGTCATCGTTTTTCATGAGAAATTTGATTTTTTGGACTGTAGAAAAATTGATTCAAAATTTCATTTGGATTGTGCCTCATGTTGAATAACTACCTTTTAAAGCCTCAATGTGATCAAAATTGCCATTTTTAAATACTTTTTCTCCTACTCAGAAGCTTCTATTTCGACCAATGTCAGGCATTAAAAGGACTCTAAACACACTTATTTTAGTTCCAAAAGTGATAATTCACATGCAATAGTCATTTACAGTCAAAAAATTAAACATTAAAAAATTACCATTTCTGACCATCTGGAGAAAGTTCGACAGGTCACGGGTCATCGTTTTTCATGAGAAATTTGATTTTTTTGACTGTAGAAAAATTGATTCAAAATGTCATTTGGATTGTGCCTCATGTTGAAAAACTACTTTTTAAAGCCTCAATGTGACCAAAAGTGCCATTTTTACAGACTTTTTCTCCATCTCAGAAACTTCTATTTCGTCCAATTTCAGGCATTAAAATGACTCTAAACACACTTATTTTAGTTCCAAAAGTGATAATTCAAATGCAATAGTCATTTGCAGTCAAAAAATTAAACATTAAAAAATTACCATTTCTTACCATCTGGAGAAAGTTCGACAGGTCACGGGTCATCGTTTTTCATGAGAAATTTGATTTTTTGGACTGTAGAAAAATTGATTCAAAATGTCATTTGGATTGTGCCTCATGTTGAATAACTACCTTTTAAAGCCTCAATGTGATCAAAATTGCCATTTTTAAATACTTTTTCTCCTACTCAGAAGCTTCTATTTCGACCAATTTAAGGCATTAAAATGACTCTAAACACACTGATTTTAGTTCCAAAAATGATAATTCACATGCAATAGTCATTTACAGTCAAACAATCAAACATTAAAAAATTACCATTTCTGACCATCTGGAGAAAGTTCGACAGGTCACGGGTCATGGTTTTTCATGAGAAATTTGATTTTTTGGACCCTAGAAAAATGTATCCAAAATCTCATTTGGATTGTGCCTCATGTTAAATAACTACTTTTTAAAGCCTCAATGTGATCAAAATTGCCATTTTTAAATACTTTTTCTCCTACTCAGAAGCTTCTATTTCGACCAATTTCAGGCATTAAAATGACTCTAAACACACTTATATTAGTTCCAAAAGTGATAATTCATATGCAATAGTCATTTGCAGTCAAAAAATTAAACATAAAAAAAAAACATTTCTGACCATCCAGAGAAAGTTCAACAGGTCACGGGTCATCGTTTTTCATCAGAAATTAGATTTTTTGGACTGTAGCAAAATTGATTCAAAATGTCATTTGGATTGTGCCTCATGCTGAGTAACTACCTTTTAAAGCGCAAATGTGACCAAAATTGCCATTTTTACAGACTTTTTCTCCTACTCAGAAGCTTCTATTTCGACCAATTTCAGGCATTAAAATTACTCTAAACACACTTATCTTAGTTCCAAAAGTGATAATTCACATGCAATAGTCATTTACAGTCAAAAAATTAAACATTAAAAAATTCCCATTTCTGACCATCTGGAGAAAGTTCGACAGGTCACGGGTCATCGTTTTTCATCAGACAATTGATTTTTTGGAGTGTAGAAAAATTGATTCACAATGTTATTTGGATTGTGCCTCATGTTGAAAAACTACTTTTTAACGCCTCAATGTGATCAAAATTGCCATTTTTAAATACTTTTTCTCCTACTCAGAAGCTTCTATTTCGACCAATTTCAGGCATTAAAATGACTCTAAACACACTTATTTTAGTTCCAAAAGTGATAATTCACATGCAATAGTCATTTACAGTCAAAAAATTAAACATTAAAAAATTAACATTTCTTACCATCTGGAGAAAGTTCGACAGGTCACGGGTCATCGTTTTTCATGAGAAATTTGATTTTTTTAAATGTAGAAAAATTGATTCAAAATGTCATTTGGATTGTGCCTCATGTTGAAAAACTACTTTTTAAAGCCTCAATGTGATCAAAATTGCCATTTTTAAATACTTTTTCTCCTACTCAGAAGCTTCCATTTCGACCAATTTCAGGCATTAAAATGACTCTAAGCACACCTATTTTAGTTCCAAAAGTCATAATTCACATGCAATAGTCATTTACAGTCAAAAAATTAAACATCAAAAAATTACCATTTCTTACCATCTGGAGAAAGTTCGACAGGTCACGGGTCATCGTTTTTCATGAGAAATTTGATTTTTTGGACTGTAGAAAAATTGATTCAAAATTTCATTTGGATTGTGCCTCATGTTGAATAACTACCTTTTAAAGCCTCAATGTGATCAAAATTGCCATTTTTAAATACTTTTTCTCCTACTCAGAAGCTTCGATTTCGACCAATTTAAGGCATTAAAATGACTCTAAACACACTTATTTTAGTTCCAAAAGTGATAATTGACATGCAATTGTCATTTACAGTCAAAAAATTAAACATTAAAAAATTACCATTTCTGACCATCTGGAGAAAGTTCGACAGGTCACGGGCCATCGTTTTTCATGAGAAATTAGATTTTTTGGACTGTAGAAAAATTGATTCAAAATGTCATTTGGATTTTGCCTCAAGTTGAATAACTACTTTTTAAAGCCTCAATGTACTCAAAATTACCATTTTAAATACTTTTTCTCCTACTCAGAAGCTTCTATTTCGACCAATTTCAGGCATCAAATGACTCTAAACACACTTATTTTAGTTCCAAAAGTGATAATTCACATGCAATAGTCATTTGCGGTCAAAAAATTAAACATAAAAAAATTTACCATTTCTGACCATCCGGAGAAAGTTCGACAGGTCACGGGTCATTGTTTTTCATGAGAAATTAGATTTTTTGGAGTGTAGAAAAATTGATTCAAAATGTCATTTGGATTTTGCCTCAAGTTGAATAACTACTTTTTAAAGCCTCAATGTGATCAAAATTACCATTTTAAATAATTTTTCTCCTACTCAGAAGCTTCTATTTCGACCAATTTCAGGCATTAAAATGACTCTAAACACACTTATTTTAGTTCCAAAAGTGATAATTCACATGCAATAGTTATTTGCAGTCAAAAAATTAAACATAAAAAAATTACCATTTTTGACCATCTGGAGAAAGTTCGACAGGTCCTGGGTCATCATTTTTCATCAGAAAAATGATTTTTTATACTGTAGAAAAAATGATTCAAAATATCAATTGGGTTGTGCCTCATGTTGAATAACCAATTTTTAAAGCCTAACAGTGACCAAAATTGCCATTTTAAAGGACTTTTCCTCCTACTCAGAAGCTTCTATTTTGACGTATTTCAGGCATTAAAATGACTCTAAACACACGTATTTTAGTTCCAAAAGTGATAATTCACATGCAATAGTCATTTACAGTCAAAAAATTAAACATTAAAAAATTCCCATTTCCGACCATCTGGAGAAAGTTCGTCAGGTCACGGGTCATCGTTTTTCATCAGACAATTGATTTTTTGGAGTGTAGAAAAATTGATTCAAAATGTCATTTGGATTGTGCCTCATGTTGAAAAACTACTTTTTAACGCCTCAATGTGATCAAAATTGCCATTTTTAAATACTTTTTCTCCTACTCAGAAGCTTCCATTTCGACCAATTTCAGGCATTAAAATGACTCTAAACACACTTATTTTAGTTACAAAAGTGATAATTCACATGCAATAGTCATTTACAGTCAAAAAAATTAAACATTAAAAAATTAACATTTCTTACCATCTGGAGAAAGTTCGACAGGTCACGGGTCATCGTTTTTCATGAGAAATTTGATTTTTTTAAATGTAGAAAAATTGATTCAAAATGTCATTTGGATTGTGCCTCATGTTGAAAAACTACTTTTTAAAGCCTCAATGTGATCAAAATTGCCATTTTTAAATACTTTTTCTCCTACTCAGAAGCTTCCATTTCGACCAATTTCTGGCATTAAAATGACTCTAAACACACTTATTTTAGTTCCAAAAGTGATAATTGACATGCAATTGTCATTTACAGTCAAAAAATTAAACATTAAAAAATTACCATTTCTGACCATCTGGATAAAGTTCGACAGGTCACGGGCCATCGTTTTTCATGAGAAATTAGATTTTTTGGACTGTAGAAAAATTGATTCAAAATGTCATTTGGATTTTGCCTCAAGTTGAATAACTACTTTTTAAAGCCTCAATGTGATCAAAATTACCATTTTAAATAATTTTTCTCCTACTCAGAAGCTTCTATTTCGACCAATGTCAGGCATTAAAATGACTCTAAACACACTTATTTTAGTTCCAAAAGTGATAATTCACATGCAATAGTCATTTGCAGTCAAAAAATTAAACATAAAAAAATTTACCATTTCTGACCATCCGGAGAAAGTTCGACAGGTCACGGGTCATCGTTTTTCATCAGAAATTAGATTTTTAGGACTGTAGAAAAATTGATTCAAAATGTCATTTGGATTGTGCCCCATGCTGAGTAACTACTTTTTAAAGCCTAAATGTGACCAAAATTGCCATTTTTACAGACTTTTTCTCCTACTCAGAAGCTTCTATTTCGACCAATTTCAGGCATTAAAAGGACTCTAAACACACTTATTTTAGTTCCAAAAGTGATAATTGACATGCAATTGTCATTTACAGTCAAAAAATTAAACATTAAAAAATTACCATTTCTGACCATCTGGAGAAAGTTCGACAGGTCACGGGCCATCGTTTTTCATGAGAAATTAGATTTTTTGGAGTGTAGAAAAATTGATTCAAAATGTCATTTGGATTTTGCCTCAAGTTGAATAACTACTTTTTAAAGCCTCAATGTGATCAAAATTACCATTTTAAATAATTTTTCTCCTACTCAAAAGCTTCTATTTCGACCAATTTCAGGCATTAAAATGACTCTAAACACACTTATTTTAGTTCCAAAAGTGATAATTCACATGCAATAGTTATTTGCAGTCAAAAAATTAAACATAAAAAAATTTACCATTTCTGACCATCCGGAGAAAGTTCGACAGGTCACGGGTCATCGTTTTTCATCAGAAATTAGATTTTTTGGACTGTAGAAAAATTGATTCAAAATGTCATTTGGATTGTGCCCCATGCTGAGTAACTACTTTTTAAAGCCTAAATGTGACCAAAATAGCCATTTTTACAGACTTTTTCTCCTACTCAGAAGCTTCTATTTCGACCAATGTCAGGCATTAAAAGGACTCTAAACACACTTATTTTAGTTCCAAAAGTGATAATTCACATGCAATAGTCATTTACAGTCAAAAAATTAAACATTAAAAAATTACCATTTCTGACCATCTGGAGAAAGTTCGACAGGTCACGGGTCATCGTTTTTCATGAGAAATTTGATTTTTTTGACTGTAGAAAAATTGATTCAAAATGTCATTTGGATTGTGCCTCATGTTGAAAAACTACTTTTTAAAGCCTCAATGTGACCAAAAGTGCCATTTTTACAGACTTTTTCTCCATCTCAGAAACTTCTATTTCGTCCAATTTCAGGCATTAAAATGACTCTAAACACACTTATTTTAGTTCCAAAAGTGATAATTCAAATGCAATAGTCATTTGCAGTCAAAAAATTAAACATTAAAAAATTACCATTTCTTACCATCTGGAGAAAGTTCGACAGGTCACGGGTCATCGTTTTTCATGAGAAATTTGATTTTTTGGACTGTAGAAAAATTGATTCAAAATGTCATTTGGATTGTGCCTCATGTTGAATAACTACCTTTTAAAGCCTCAATGTGATCAAAATTGCCATTTTTAAATACTTTTTCTCCTACTCAGAAGCTTCTATTTCGACCAATTTAAGGCATTAAAATGACTCTAAACACACTGATTTTAGTTCCAAAAATGATAATTCACATGCAATAGTCATTTACAGTCAAACAATCAAACATTAAAAAATTACCATTTCTGACCATCTGGAGAAAGTTCGACAGGTCACGGGTCATGGTTTTTCATGAGAAATTTGATTTTTTGGACCCTAGAAAAATGTATCCAAAATCTCATTTGGATTGTGCCTCATGTTAAATAACTACTTTTTAAAGCCTCAATGTGATCAAAATTGCCATTTTTAAATACTTTTTCTCCTACTCAGAAGCTTCTATTTCGACCAATTTCAGGCATTAAAATGACTCTAAACACACTTATATTAGTTCCAAAAGTGATAATTCATATGCAATAGTCATTTGCAGTCAAAAAATTAAACATAAAAAAAAAACATTTCTGACCATCCAGAGAAAGTTCAACAGGTCACGGGTCATCGTTTTTCATCAGAAATTAGATTTTTTGGACTGTAGCAAAATTGATTCAAAATGTCATTTGGATTGTGCCTCATGCTGAGTAACTACCTTTTAAAGCGCAAATGTGACCAAAATTGCCATTTTTACAGACTTTTTCTCCTACTCAGAAGCTTCTATTTCGACCAATTTCAGGCATTAAAATTACTCTAAACACACTTATCTTAGTTCCAAAAGTGATAATTCACATGCAATAGTCATTTACAGTCAAAAAATTAAACATTAAAAAATTCCCATTTCTGACCATCTGGAGAAAGTTCGACAGGTCACGGGTCATCGTTTTTCATCAGACAATTGATTTTTTGGAGTGTAGAAAAATTGATTCACAATGTTATTTGGATTGTGCCTCATGTTGAAAAACTACTTTTTAACGCCTCAATGTGATCAAAATTGCCATTTTTACAGACTTTTTCTCCATCTCAGAAACTTCTATTTCGTCCAATTTCAGGCATTAAAATGACTCTAAACACACTTATTTTAGTTCCAAAAGTGATAATTCAAATGCAATAGTCATTTGCAGTCAAAAAATTAAACATTAAAAAATTACCATTTCTTACCATCTGGAGAAAGTTCGACAGGTCACGGGTCATCGTTTTTCATGAGAAATTTGATTTTTTGGACTGTAGAAAAATTGATTCAAAATGTCATTTGGATTGTGCCTCATGTTGAATAACTACCTTTTAAAGCCTCAATGTGATCAAAATTGCCATTTTTAAATACTTTTTCTCCTACTCAGAAGCTTCTATTTCGACCAATTTAAGGCATTAAAATGACTCTAAACACACTGATTTTAGTTCCAAAAATGATAATTCACATGCAATAGTCATTTACAGTCAAACAATCAAACATTAAAAAATTACCATTTCTGACCATCTGGAGAAAGTTCGACAGGTCACGGGTCATGGTTTTTCATGAGAAATTTGATTTTTTGGACCCTAGAAAAATGTATCCAAAATCTCATTTGGATTGTGCCTCATGTTAAATAACTACTTTTTAAAGCCTCAATGTGATCAAAATTGCCATTTTTAAATACTTTTTCTCCTACTCAGAAGCTTCTATTTCGACCAATTTCAGGCATTAAAATGACTCTAAACACACTTATATTAGTTCCAAAAGTGATAATTCATATGCAATAGTCATTTGCAGTCAAAAAATTAAACATAAAAAAAAAACATTTCTGACCATCCAGAGAAAGTTCAACAGGTCACGGGTCATCGTTTTTCATCAGAAATTAGATTTTTTGGACTGTAGCAAAATTGATTCAAAATGTCATTTGGATTGTGCCTCATGCTGAGTAACTACCTTTTAAAGCGCAAATGTGACCAAAATTGCCATTTTTACAGACTTTTTCTCCTACTCAGAAGCTTCTATTTCGACCAATTTCAGGCATTAAAATTACTCTAAACACACTTATCTTAGTTCCAAAAGTGATAATTCACATGCAATAGTCATTTACAGTCAAAAAATTAAACATTAAAAAATTCCCATTTCTGACCATCTGGAGAAAGTTCGACAGGTCACGGGTCATCGTTTTTCATCAGACAATTGATTTTTTGGAGTGTAGAAAAATTGATTCACAATGTTATTTGGATTGTGCCTCATGTTGAAAAACTACTTTTTAACGCCTCAATGTGATCAAAATTGCCATTTTTAAATACTTTTTCTCCTACTCAGAAGCTTCTATTTCGACCAATTTCAGGCATTAAAATGACTCTAAACACACTTATTTTAGTTCCAAAAGTGATAATTCACATGCAATAGTCATTTACAGTCAAAAAATTAAACATTAAAAATTTAACATTTCTTACCATCTGGAGAAAGTTCGACAGGTCACGGGTCATCGTTTTTCATGAGAAATTTGATTTTTTTAAATGTAGAAAAATTGATTCAAAATGTCATTTGGATTGTGCCTCATGTTGAAAAACTACTTTTTAAAGCCTCAATGTGATCAAAATTGCCATTTTTAAATACTTTTTCTCCTACTCAGAAGCTTCCATTTCGACCAATTTCAGGCATTAAAATGACTCTAAGCACACCTATTTTAGTTCCAAAAGTCATAATTCACATGCAATAGTCATTTACAGTCAAAAAATTAAACATCAAAAAATTACCATTTCTTACCATCTGGAGAAAGTTCGACAGGTCACGGGTCATCGTTTTTCATGAGAAATTTGATTTTTTGGACTGTAGAAAAATTGATTCAAAATTTCATTTGGATTGTGCCTCATGTTGAATAACTACCTTTTAAAGCCTCAATGTGATCAAAATTGCCATTTTTAAATACTTTTTCTCCTACTCAGAAGCTTCTATTTCGACCAATGTCAGGCATTAAAAGGACTCTAAACACACTTATTTTAGTTCCAAAAGTGATAATTCACATGCAATAGTCATTTACAGTCAAAAAATTAAACATTAAAAAATTACCATTTCTGACCATCTGGAGAAAGTTCGACAGGTCACGGGTCATCGTTTTTCATGAGAAATTTGATTTTTTTGACTGTAGAAAAATTGATTCAAAATGTCATTTGGATTGTGCCTCATGTTGAAAAACTACTTTTTAAAGCCTCAATGTGACCAAAAGTGCCATTTTTACAGACTTTTTCTCCATCTCAGAAACTTCTATTTCGTCCAATTTCAGGCATTAAAATGACTCTAAACACACTTATTTTAGTTCCAAAAGTGATAATTCAAATGCAATAGTCATTTGCAGTCAAAAAATTAAACATTAAAAAATTACCATTTCTTACCATCTGGAGAAAGTTCGACAGGTCACGGGTCATCGTTTTTCATGAGAAATTTGATTTTTTGGACTGTAGAAAAATTGATTCAAAATGTCATTTGGATTGTGCCTCATGTTGAATAACTACCTTTTAAAGCCTCAATGTGATCAAAATTGCCATTTTTAAATACTTTTTCTCCTACTCAGAAGCTTCTATTTCGACCAATTTAAGGCATTAAAATGACTCTAAACACACTGATTTTAGTTCCAAAAATGATAATTCACATGCAATAGTCATTTACAGTCAAACAATCAAACATTAAAAAATTACCATTTCTGACCATCTGGAGAAAGTTCGACAGGTCACGGGTCATGGTTTTTCATGAGAAATTTGATTTTTTGGACCCTAGAAAAATGTATCCAAAATCTCATTTGGATTGTGCCTCATGTTAAATAACTACTTTTTAAAGCCTCAATGTGATCAAAATTGCCATTTTTAAATACTTTTTCTCCTACTCAGAAGCTTCTATTTCGACCAATTTCAGGCATTAAAATGACTCTAAACACACTTATATTAGTTCCAAAAGTGATAATTCATATGCAATAGTCATTTGCAGTCAAAAAATTAAACATAAAAAAAAAACATTTCTGACCATCCAGAGAAAGTTCAACAGGTCACGGGTCATCGTTTTTCATCAGAAATTAGATTTTTTGGACTGTAGCAAAATTGATTCAAAATGTCATTTGGATTGTGCCTCATGCTGAGTAACTACCTTTTAAAGCGCAAATGTGACCAAAATTGCCATTTTTACAGACTTTTTCTCCTACTCAGAAGCTTCTATTTCGACCAATTTCAGGCATTAAAATTACTCTAAACACACTTATCTTAGTTCCAAAAGTGATAATTCACATGCAATAGTCATTTACAGTCAAAAAATTAAACATTAAAAAATTCCCATTTCTGACCATCTGGAGAAAGTTCGACAGGTCACGGGTCATCGTTTTTCATCAGACAATTGATTTTTTGGAGTGTAGAAAAATTGATTCACAATGTTATTTGGATTGTGCCTCATGTTGAAAAACTACTTTTTAACGCCTCAATGTGATCAAAATTGCCATTTTTAAATACTTTTTCTCCTACTCAGAAGCTTCTATTTCGACCAATTTCAGGCATTAAAATGACTCTAAACACACTTATTTTAGTTCCAAAAGTGATAATTCACATGCAATAGTCATTTACAGTCAAAAAATTAAACATTAAAAAATTAACATTTCTTACCATCTGGAGAAAGTTCGACAGGTCACGGGTCATCGTTTTTCATGAGAAATTTGATTTTTTTAAATGTAGAAAAATTGATTCAAAATGTCATTTGGATTGTGCCTCATGTTGAAAAACTACTTTTTAAAGCCTCAATGTGATCAAAATTGCCATTTTTAAATACTTTTTCTCCTACTCAGAAGCTTCCATTTCGACCAATTTCAGGCATTAAAATGACTCTAAGCACACCTATTTTAGTTCCAAAAGTCATAATTCACATGCAATAGTCATTTACAGTCAAAAAATTAAACATCAAAAAATTACCATTTCTTACCATCTGGAGAAAGTTCGACAGGTCACGGGTCATCGTTTTTCATGAGAAATTTGATTTTTTGGACTGTAGAAAAATTGATTCAAAATTTCATTTGGATTGTGCCTCATGTTGAATAACTACCTTTTAAAGCCTCAATGTGATCAAAATTGCCATTTTTAAATACTTTTTCTCCTACTCAGAAGCTTCGATTTCGACCAATTTAAGGCATTAAAATGACTCTAAACACACTTATTTTAGTTCCAAAAGTGATAATTGACATGCAATTGTCATTTACAGTCAAAAAATTAAACATTAAAAAATTACCATTTCTGACCATCTGGAGAAAGTTCGACAGGTCACGGGCCATCGTTTTTCATGAGAAATTAGATTTTTTGGACTGTAGAAAAATTGATTCAAAATGTCATTTGGATTTTGCCTCAAGTTGAATAACTACTTTTTAAAGCCTCAATGTACTCAAAATTACCATTTTAAATACTTTTTCTCCTACTCAGAAGCTTCTATTTCGACCAATTTCAGGCATCAAATGACTCTAAACACACTTATTTTAGTTCCAAAAGTGATAATTCACATGCAATAGTCATTTGCGGTCAAAAAATTAAACATAAAAAAATTTACCATTTCTGACCATCCGGAGAAAGTTCGACAGGTCACGGGTCATTGTTTTTCATGAGAAATTAGATTTTTTGGAGTGTAGAAAAATTGATTCAAAATGTCATTTGGATTTTGCCTCAAGTTGAATAACTACTTTTTAAAGCCTCAATGTGATCAAAATTACCATTTTAAATAATTTTTCTCCTACTCAGAAGCTTCTATTTCGACCAATTTCAGGCATTAAAATGACTCTAAACACACTTATTTTAGTTCCAAAAGTGATAATTCACATGCAATAGTTATTTGCAGTCAAAAAATTAAACATAAAAAAATTACCATTTTTGACCATCTGGAGAAAGTTCGACAGGTCCTGGGTCATCATTTTTCATCAGAAAAATGATTTTTTATACTGTAGAAAAAATGATTCAAAATATCAATTGGGTTGTGCCTCATGTTGAATAACCAATTTTTAAAGCCTAACAGTGACCAAAATTGCCATTTTAAAGGACTTTTCCTCCTACTCAGAAGCTTCTATTTTGACGTATTTCAGGCATTAAAATGACTCTAAACACACGTATTTTAGTTCCAAAAGTGATAATTCACATGCAATAGTCATTTACAGTCAAAAAATTAAACATTAAAAAATTCCCATTTCCGACCATCTGGAGAAAGTTCGTCAGGTCACGGGTCATCGTTTTTCATCAGACAATTGATTTTTTGGAGTGTAGAAAAATTGATTCAAAATGTCATTTGGATTGTGCCTCATGTTGAAAAACTACTTTTTAACGCCTCAATGTGATCAAAATTGCCATTTTTAAATACTTTTTCTCCTACTCAGAAGCTTCCATTTCGACCAATTTCAGGCATTAAAATGACTCTAAACACACTTATTTTAGTTACAAAAGTGATAATTCACATGCAATAGTCATTTACAGTCAAAAAAATTAAACATTAAAAAATTAACATTTCTTACCATCTGGAGAAAGTTCGACAGGTCACGGGTCATCGTTTTTCATGAGAAATTTGATTTTTTTAAATGTAGAAAAATTGATTCAAAATGTCATTTGGATTGTGCCTCATGTTGAAAAACTACTTTTTAAAGCCTCAATGTGATCAAAATTGCCATTTTTAAATACTTTTTCTCCTACTCAGAAGCTTCCATTTCGACCAATTTCTGGCATTAAAATGACTCTAAACACACTTATTTTAGTTCCAAAAGTGATAATTGACATGCAATTGTCATTTACAGTCAAAAAATTAAACATTAAAAAATTACCATTTCTGACCATCTGGATAAAGTTCGACAGGTCACGGGCCATCGTTTTTCATGAGAAATTAGATTTTTTGGACTGTAGAAAAATTGATTCAAAATGTCATTTGGATTTTGCCTCAAGTTGAATAACTACTTTTTAAAGCCTCAATGTGATCAAAATTACCATTTTAAATAATTTTTCTCCTACTCAGAAGCTTCTATTTCGACCAATGTCAGGCATTAAAATGACTCTAAACACACTTATTTTAGTTCCAAAAGTGATAATTCACATGCAATAGTCATTTGCAGTCAAAAAATTAAACATAAAAAAATTTACCATTTCTGACCATCCGGAGAAAGTTCGACAGGTCACGGGTCATCGTTTTTCATCAGAAATTAGATTTTTAGGACTGTAGAAAAATTGATTCAAAATGTCATTTGGATTGTGCCCCATGCTGAGTAACTACTTTTTAAAGCCTAAATGTGACCAAAATTGCCATTTTTACAGACTTTTTCTCCTACTCAGAAGCTTCTATTTCGACCAATTTCAGGCATTAAAAGGACTCTAAACACACTTATTTTAGTTCCAAAAGTGATAATTGACATGCAATTGTCATTTACAGTCAAAAAATTAAACATTAAAAAATTACCATTTCTGACCATCTGGAGAAAGTTCGACAGGTCACGGGCCATCGTTTTTCATGAGAAATTAGATTTTTTGGAGTGTAGAAAAATTGATTCAAAATGTCATTTGGATTTTGCCTCAAGTTGAATAACTACTTTTTAAAGCCTCAATGTGATCAAAATTACCATTTTAAATAATTTTTCTCCTACTCAAAAGCTTCTATTTCGACCAATTTCAGGCATTAAAATGACTCTAAACACACTTATTTTAGTTCCAAAAGTGATAATTCACATGCAATAGTTATTTGCAGTCAAAAAATTAAACATAAAAAAATTTACCATTTCTGACCATCCGGAGAAAGTTCGACAGGTCACGGGTCATCGTTTTTCATCAGAAATTAGATTTTTTGGACTGTAGAAAAATTGATTCAAAATGTCATTTGGATTGTGCCCCATGCTGAGTAACTACTTTTTAAAGCCTAAATGTGACCAAAATAGCCATTTTTACAGACTTTTTCTCCTACTCAGAAGCTTCTATTTCGACCAATGTCAGGCATTAAGGACTCTAAACACACTTATTTTAGTTCCAAAAGTGATAATTCACATGCAATAGTCATTTACAGTCAAAAAATTAAACATTAAAAAATTACCATTTCTGACCATCTGGAGAAAGTTCGACAGGTCACGGGTCATCGTTTTTCATGAGAAATTTGATTTTTTTGACTGTAGAAAAATTGATTCAAAATGTCATTTGGATTGTGCCTCATGTTGAAAAACTACTTTTTAAAGCCTCAATGTGACCAAAAGTGCCATTTTTACAGACTTTTTCTCCATCTCAGAAACTTCTATTTCGTCCAATTTCAGGCATTAAAATGACTCTAAACACACTTATTTTAGTTCCAAAAGTGATAATTCACATGCAATAGTTATTTGCAGTCAAAAAATTAAACATAAAAAAATTACCATTTCTGACCATCCGGAGAAAGTTCAACAGGTCACGGGTCATCGTTTTTCATCAGAAATTAGATTTTTTGGAGTGTAGAAAAATTGATTCAAAATGTCATTTGGATTTTGCCTCAAGTTGAATAACTACTTTTTAAAGCCTCAATGTGATCAAAATTACCATTTTAAATAATTTTTCTCCTACTCAAAAGCTTCTATTTCGACCAATTTCAGGCATTAAAATGACTCTAAACACACTTATTTTAGTTCCAAAAGTGATAATTCACATGCAATAGTTATTTGCAGTCAAAAAATTAAACATAAAAAAATTTACCATTTCTGACCATCCGGAGAAAGTTCGACAGGTCACGGGTCATCGTTTTTCATCAGAAATTAGATTTTTTGGACTGTAGAAAAATTGATTCAAAATGTCATTTGGATTGTGCCCCATGCTGAGTAACTACTTTTTAAAGCCTAAATGTGACCAAAATAGCCATTTTTACAGACTTTTTCTCCTACTCAGAAGCTTCTATTTCGACCAATGTCAGGCATTAAAAGGACTCTAAACACACTTATTTTAGTTCCAAAAGTGATAATTCACATGCAATAGTCATTTACAGTCAAAAAATTAAACATTAAAAAATTACCATTTCTGACCATCTGGAGAAAGTTCGACAGGTCACGGGTCATCGTTTTTCATGAGAAATTTGATTTTTTTGACTGTAGAAAAATTGATTCAAAATGTCATTTGGATTGTGCCTCATGTTGAAAAACTACTTTTTAAAGCCTCAATGTGACCAAAAGTGCCATTTTTACAGACTTTTTCTCCATCTCAGAAACTTCTATTTCGTCCAATTTCAGGCATTAAAATGACTCTAAACACACTTATTTTAGTTCCAAAAGTGATAATTCAAATGCAATAGTCATTTGCAGTCAAAAAATTAAACATTAAAAAATTACCATTTCTTACCATCTGGAGAAAGTTCGACAGGTCACGGGTCATCGTTTTTCATGAGAAATTTGATTTTTTGGACTGTAGAAAAATTGATTCAAAATGTCATTTGGATTGTGCCTCATGTTGAATAACTACCTTTTAAAGCCTCAATGTGATCAAAATTGCCATTTTTAAATACTTTTTCTCCTACTCAGAAGCTTCTATTTCGACCAATTTAAGGCATTAAAATGACTCTAAACACACTGATTTTAGTTCCAAAAATGATAATTCACATGCAATAGTCATTTACAGTCAAACAATCAAACATTAAAAAATTACCATTTCTGACCATCTGGAGAAAGTTCGACAGGTCACGGGTCATGGTTTTTCATGAGAAATTTGATTTTTTGGACCCTAGAAAAATGTATCCAAAATCTCATTTGGATTGTGCCTCATGTTAAATAACTACTTTTTAAAGCCTCAATGTGATCAAAATTGCCATTTTTAAATACTTTTTCTCCTACTCAGAAGCTTCTATTTCGACCAATTTCAGGCATTAAAATGACTCTAAACACACTTATATTAGTTCCAAAAGTGATAATTCATATGCAATAGTCATTTGCAGTCAAAAAATTAAACATAAAAAAAAAACATTTCTGACCATCCAGAGAAAGTTCAACAGGTCACGGGTCATCGTTTTTCATCAGAAATTAGATTTTTTGGACTGTAGCAAAATTGATTCAAAATGTCATTTGGATTGTGCCTCATGCTGAGTAACTACCTTTTAAAGCGCAAATGTGACCAAAATTGCCATTTTTACAGACTTTTTCTCCTACTCAGAAGCTTCTATTTCGACCAATTTCAGGCATTAAAATTACTCTAAACACACTTATCTTAGTTCCAAAAGTGATAATTCACATGCAATAGTCATTTACAGTCAAAAAATTAAACATTAAAAAATTACCATTTCTGACCATCTGGAGAAAGTTCGACAGGTCACGGGTCATCGTTTTTCATGAGAAATTTGATTTTTTTGACTGTAGAAAAATTGATTCAAAATGTCATTTGGATTGTGCCTCATGTTGAAAAACTACTTTTTAAAGCCTCAATGTGACCAAAAGTGCCATTTTTACAGACTTTTTCTCCATCTCAGAAACTTCTATTTCGTCCAATTTCAGGCATTAAAATGACTCTAAACACACTTATTTTAGTTCCAAAAGTGATAATTCACATGCAATAGTCATTTGCAGTCAAAAAATTAAACATAAAAAAAATACCATTTCTGACCATCCGGAGAAAGTTCGACAGGTCACGGGTCATCGTTTTTCATGAGAAATTTGATTTTTTGGACTGTAGAAAAATTGATTCAAAATGTCATTTGGATTGTGCCTCATTTTGAATAACTACCTTTTAAAGCCTCAATGTGATCAAAATTGCCATTTTTAAATACTTTTTCTCCTACTCAGAAGCTACTATTTCGACCAATTTAAGGCATTAAAATGACTCTAAACACACTGATTTTAGTTCCAAAAATGATAATTCACATGCAATAGTCATTTACAGTCAAACAATCAAACATTAAAAAATTACCATTTCTGACCATCTGGAGAAAGTTCGACAGGTCACGGGTCATGGTTTTTCATGAGAAATTTGATTTATTGGACCCTAGAAAAATGTATCCAAAATCTCACTTGGATTGTGCCTCATGTTAAATAACTACTTTTTAAAGCCTCAATGTGATCAAAATTGCCATTTTTAAATACTTTTTCTCCTACTCAGAAGCTTCTATTTCGACCAATTTCAGGCATTAAAATGACTCTAAACACACTTATATTAGTTCCAAAAGTGATAATTCATATGCAATAGTCATTTGCAGTCAAAAAATTAAACATAAAAAAAAAAACATTTCTGACCATCCAGAGAAAGTTCAACAGGTCACGGGTCATCGTTTTTCATCAGAAATTAGATTTTTTGGACTGTAGCAAAATTGATTCAAAATGTCATTTGGATTGTGCCTCATGCTGAGTAACTACCTTTTAAAGCCCAAATGTGACCAAAATTGCCATTTTTACAGACTTTTTCTCCTACTCAGAAGCTTCTATTTCGACCAATTTCAGGCATTAAAATTACTCTAAACACACTTATATTAGTTCCAAAAGTGATAATTCACATGCAATAGTCATTTACAGTCAAAAAATTAAACATTAAAAAATTCCCTTTTCTGACCATCTGGAGAAAGTTCGACAGGTCACGGGTCATCGTTTTTCATGAGAAATTTGATTTTTTGGACTGTTGAAAAATTGATTCAAAATGTCATTTGGATTGTGCCTCATGTTGAAGAACTACTTTTTAAAGCCTCAATGTGATCAAAATTGCCATTTTTACAGTCTTTTTCTCCTACTCAGAAGCTTCTATTTCGACCAATTTCAGGCATTAAAAGGACTCTAAACACACTTATTTTAGTTCCAAAAGTGATAATTCACATGCAATAGTCATTTACAGTCAAAAAATTAAACATTAAAAAATTAACATTTCTTACCATCTGGAGAAAGTTCGACAGGTCACGGGCCATCGTTTTTCATGAGAAATTAGATTTTTTGGACTGTAGAAAAATTGATTCAAAATGTCATTTGGATTTTGCCTCAAGTTGAATAACTACTTTTTAAAGCCTCAATGTACTCAAAATTACCATTTTAAATACTTTTTCTCCTACTCAGAAGCTTCTATTTCGACCAATTTCAGGCATCAAATGACTCTAAACACACTTATTTTAGTTCCAAAAGTGATAATTCACATGCAATAGTCATTTGCGGTCAAAAAATTAAACATAAAAAAATTTACCATTTCTGACCATCCGGAGAAAGTTCGACAGGTCACGGGTCATTGTTTTTCATGAGAAATTAGATTTTTTGGAGTGTAGAAAAATTGATTCAAAATGTCATTTGGATTTTGCCTCAAGTTGAATAACTACTTTTTAAAGCCTCAATGTGATCAAAATTACCATTTTAAATAATTTTTCTCCTACTCAGAAGCTTCTATTTCGACCAATTTCAGGCATTAAAATGACTCTAAACACACTTATTTTAGTTCCAAAAGTGATAATTCACATGCAATAGTTATTTGCAGTCAAAAAATTAAACATAAAAAAATTACCATTTTTGACCATCTGGAGAAAGTTCGACAGGTCCTGGGTCATCATTTTTCATCAGAAAAATGATTTTTTATACTGTAGAAAAAATGATTCAAAATATCAATTGGGTTGTGCCTCATGTTGAATAACCAATTTTTAAAGCCTAACAGTGACCAAAATTGCCATTTTAAAGGACTTTTCCTCCTACTCAGAAGCTTCTATTTTGACGTATTTCAGGCATTAAAATGACTCTAAACACACGTATTTTAGTTCCAAAAGTGATAATTCACATGCAATAGTCATTTACAGTCAAAAAATTAAACATTAAAAAATTCCCATTTCCGACCATCTGGAGAAAGTTCGTCAGGTCACGGGTCATCGTTTTTCATCAGACAATTGATTTTTTGGAGTGTAGAAAAATTGATTCAAAATGTCATTTGGATTGTGCCTCATGTTGAAAAACTACTTTTTAACGCCTCAATGTGATCAAAATTGCCATTTTTAAATACTTTTTCTCCTACTCAGAAGCTTCCATTTCGACCAATTTCAGGCATTAAAATGACTCTAAACACACTTATTTTAGTTACAAAAGTGATAATTCACATGCAATAGTCATTTACAGTCAAAAAAATTAAACATTAAAAAATTAACATTTCTTACCATCTGGAGAAAGTTCGACAGGTCACGGGTCATCGTTTTTCATGAGAAATTTGATTTTTTTAAATGTAGAAAAATTGATTCAAAATGTCATTTGGATTGTGCCTCATGTTGAAAAACTACTTTTTAAAGCCTCAATGTGATCAAAATTGCCATTTTTAAATACTTTTTCTCCTACTCAGAAGCTTCCATTTCGACCAATTTCTGGCATTAAAATGACTCTAAACACACTTATTTTAGTTCCAAAAGTGATAATTGACATGCAATTGTCATTTACAGTCAAAAAATTAAACATAAAAAAATTTACCATTTCTGACCATCCGGAGAAAGTTCGACAGGTCACGGGTCATCGTTTTTCATCAGAAATTAGATTTTTAGGACTGTAGAAAAATTGATTCAAAATGTCATTTGGATTGTGCCCCATGCTGAGTAACTACTTTTTAAAGCCTAAATGTGACCAAAATTGCCATTTTTACAGACTTTTTCTCCTACTCAGAAGCTTCTATTTCGACCAATTTCAGGCATTAAAAGGACTCTAAACACACTTATTTTAGTTCCAAAAGTGATAATTGACATGCAATTGTCATTTACAGTCAAAAAATTAAACATTAAAAAATTACCATTTCTGACCATCTGGAGAAAGTTCGACAGGTCACGGGCCATCGTTTTTCATGAGAAATTAGATTTTTTGGAGTGTAGAAAAATTGATTCAAAATGTCATTTGGATTTTGCCTCAAGTTGAATAACTACTTTTTAAAGCCTCAATGTGATCAAAATTACCATTTTAAATAATTTTTCTCCTACTCAAAAGCTTCTATTTCGACCAATTTCAGGCATTAAAATGACTCTAAACACACTTATTTTAGTTCCAAAAGTGATAATTCACATGCAATAGTTATTTGCAGTCAAAAAATTAAACATAAAAAAATTTACCATTTCTGACCATCCGGAGAAAGTTCGACAGGTCACGGGTCATCGTTTTTCATCAGAAATTAGATTTTTTGGACTGTAGAAAAATTGATTCAAAATGTCATTTGGATTGTGCCCCATGCTGAGTAACTACTTTTTAAAGCCTAAATGTGACCAAAATAGCCATTTTTACAGACTTTTTCTCCTACTCAGAAGCTTCTATTTCGACCAATGTCAGGCATTAAAAGGACTCTAAACACACTTATTTTAGTTCCAAAAGTGATAATTCACATGCAATAGTCATTTACAGTCAAAAAATTAAACATTAAAAAATTACCATTTCTGACCATCTGGAGAAAGTTCGACAGGTCACGGGTCATCGTTTTTCATGAGAAATTTGATTTTTTTGACTGTAGAAAAATTGATTCAAAATGTCATTTGGATTGTGCCTCATGTTGAAAAACTACTTTTTAAAGCCTCAATGTGACCAAAAGTGCCATTTTTACAGACTTTTTCTCCATCTCAGAAACTTCTATTTCGTCCAATTTCAGGCATTAAAATGACTCTAAACACACTTATTTTAGTTCCAAAAGTGATAATTCACATGCAATAGTCATTTGCAGTCAAAAAATTAAACATTAAAAAATTACCATTTCTTACCATCTGGAGAAAGTTCGACAGGTCACGGGTCATCGTTTTTCATGAGAAATTTGATTTTTTGGACTGTAGAAAAATTGATTCAAAATGTCATTTGGATTGTGCCTCATGTTGAATAACTACCTTTTAAAGCCTCAATGTGATCAAAATTGCCATTTTTAAATACTTTTTCTCCTACTCAGAAGCTTCTATTTCGACCAATTTAAGGCATTAAAATGACTCTAAACACACTGATTTTAGTTCCAAAAATGATAATTCACATGCAATAGTCATTTACAGTCAAACAATCAAACATTAAAAAATTACCATTTCTGACCATCTGGAGAAAGTTCGACAGGTCACGGGTCATGGTTTTTCATGAGAAATTTGATTTTTTGGACCCTAGAAAAATGTATCCAAAATCTCATTTGGATTGTGCCTCATGTTAAATAACTACTTTTTAAAGCCTCAATGTGATCAAAATTGCCATTTTTAAATACTTTTTCTCCTACTCAGAAGCTTCTATTTCGACCAATTTCAGGCATTAAAATGACTCTAAACACACTTATATTAGTTCCAAAAGTGATAATTCATATGCAATAGTCATTTGCAGTCAAAAAATTAAACATAAAAAAAAAACATTTCTGACCATCCAGAGAAAGTTCAACAGGTCACGGGTCATCGTTTTTCATCAGAAATTAGATTTTTTGGACTGTAGCAAAATTGATTCAAAATGTCATTTGGATTGTGCCTCATGCTGAGTAACTACCTTTTAAAGCGCAAATGTGACCAAAATTGCCATTTTTACAGACTTTTTCTCCTACTCAGAAGCTTCTATTTCGACCAATTTCAGGCATTAAAATTACTCTAAACACACTTATCTTAGTTCCAAAAGTGATAATTCACATGCAATAGTCATTTACAGTCAAAAAATTAAACATTAAAAAATTCCCATTTCTGACCATCTGGAGAAAGTTCGACAGGTCACGGGTCATCGTTTTTCATCAGACAATTGATTTTTTGGAGTGTAGAAAAATTGATTCACAATGTTATTTGGATTGTGCCTCATGTTGAAAAACTACTTTTTAACGCCTCAATGTGATCAAAATTGCCATTTTTAAATACTTTTTCTCCTACTCAGAAGCTTCTATTTCGACCAATTTCAGGCATTAAAATGACTCTAAACACACTTATTTTAGTTCCAAAAGTGATAATTCACATGCAATAGTCATTTACAGTCAAAAAATTAAACATTAAAAAATTAACATTTCTTACCATCTGGAGAAAGTTCGACAGGTCACGGGTCATCGTTTTTCATGAGAAATTTGATTTTTTTAAATGTAGAAAAATTGATTCAAAATGTCATTTGGATTGTGCCTCATGTTGAAAAACTACTTTTTAAAGCCTCAATGTGATCAAAATTGCCATTTTTAAATACTTTTTCTCCTACTCAGAAGCTTCCATTTCGACCAATTTCAGGCATTAAAATGACTCTAAGCACACCTATTTTAGTTCCAAAAGTCATAATTCACATGCAATAGTCATTTACAGTCAAAAAATTAAACATCAAAAAATTACCATTTCTTACCATCTGGAGAAAGTTCGACAGGTCACGGGTCATCGTTTTTCATGAGAAATTTGATTTTTTGGACTGTAGAAAAATTGATTCAAAATTTCATTTGGATTGTGCCTCATGTTGAATAACTACCTTTTAAAGCCTCAATGTGATCAAAATTGCCATTTTTAAATACTTTTTCTCCTACTCAGAAGCTTCGATTTCGACCAATTTAAGGCATTAAAATGACTCTAAACACACTTATTTTAGTTCCAAAAGTGATAATTGACATGCAATTGTCATTTACAGTCAAAAAATTAAACATTAAAAAATTACCATTTCTGACCATCTGGAGAAAGTTCGACAGGTCACGGGCCATCGTTTTTCATGAGAAATTAGATTTTTTGGACTGTAGAAAAATTGATTCAAAATGTCATTTGGATTTTGCCTCAAGTTGAATAACTACTTTTTAAAGCCTCAATGTACTCAAAATTACCATTTTAAATACTTTTTCTCCTACTCAGAAGCTTCTATTTCGACCAATTTCAGGCATCAAATGACTCTAAACACACTAATTTTAGTTCCAAAAGTGATAATTCACATGCAATAGTCATTTGCGGTCAAAAAATTAAACATAAAAAAATTTACCATTTCTGACCATCCGGAGAAAGTTCGACAGGTCACGGGTCATTGTTTTTCATGAGAAATTAGATTTTTTGGAGTGTAGAAAAATTGATTCAAAATGTCATTTGGATTTTGCCTCAAGTTGAATAACTACTTTTTAAAGCCTCAATGTGATCAAAATTACCATTTTAAATAATTTTTCTCCTACTCAGAAGCTTCTATTTCGACCAATTTCAGGCATTAAAATGACTCTAAACACACTTATTTTAGTTCCAAAAGTGATAATTCACATGCAATAGTTATTTGCAGTCAAAAAATTAAACATAAAAAAATTACCATTTTTGACCATCTGGAGAAAGTTCGACAGGTCCTGGGTCATCATTTTTCATCAGAAAAATGATTTTTTATACTGTAGAAAAAATGATTCAAAATATCAATTGGGTTGTGCCTCATGTTGAATAACCAATTTTTAAAGCCTAACAGTGACCAAAATTGCCATTTTAAAGGACTTTTCCTCCTACTCAGAAGCTTCTATTTTGACGCATTTCAGGCATTAAAATGACTCTAAACACACGTATTTTAGTTCCAAAAGTGATAATTCACATGCAATAGTCATTTACAGTCAAAAAATTAAACATTAAAAAATTCCCATTTCCGACCATCTGGAGAAAGTTCGTCAGGTCACGGGTCATCGTTTTTCATCAGACAATTGATTTTTTGGAGTGTAGAAAAATTGATTCAAAATGTCATTTGGATTGTGCCTCATGTTGAAAAACTACTTTTTAACGCCTCAATGTGATCAAAATTGCCATTTTTAAATACTTTTTCTCCTACTCAGAAGCTTCCATTTCGACCAATTTCAGGCATTAAAATGACTCTAAACACACTTATTTTAGTTACAAAAGTGATAATTCACATGCAATAGTCATTTACAGTCAAAAAAATTAAACATTAAAAAATTAACATTTCTTACCATCTGGAGAAAGTTCGACAGGTCACGGGTCATCGTTTTTCATGAGAAATTTGATTTTTTTAAATGTAGAAAAATTGATTCAAAATGTCATTTGGATTGTGCCTCATGTTGAAAAACTACTTTTTAAAGCCTCAATGTGATCAAAATTGCCATTTTTAAATACTTTTTCTCCTACTCAGAAGCTTCCATTTCGACCAATTTCTGGCATTAAAATGACTCTAAACACACTTATTTTAGTTCCAAAAGTGATAATTGACATGCAATTGTCATTTACAGTCAAAAAATTAAACATTAAAAAATTACCATTTCTGACCATCTGGATAAAGTTCGACAGGTCACGGGCCATCGTTTTTCATGAGAAATTAGATTTTTTGGACTGTAGAAAAATTGATTCAAAATGTCATTTGGATTTTGCCTCAAGTTGAATAACTACTTTTTAAAGCCTCAATGTGATCAAAATTACCATTTTAAATAATTTTTCTCCTACTCAGAAGCTTCTATTTCGACCAATTTCAGGCATTAAAATGACTCTAAACACACCTATTTTAGTTCCAAAAGTGATAATTCACATGCAATAGTCATTTGCAGTCAAAAAATTAAACATAAAAAAATTTACCATTTCTGACCATCCGGAGAAAGTTCGACAGGTCACGGGTCATCGTTTTTCATCAGAAATTAGATTTTTAGGACTGTAGAAAAATTGATTCAAAATGTCATTTGGATTGTGCCCCATGCTGAGTAACTACTTTTTAAAGCCTAAATGTGACCAAAATTGCCATTTTTACAGACTTTTTCTCCTACTCAGAAGCTTCTATTTCGACCAATTTCAGGCATTAAAAGGACTCTAAACACACTTATTTTAGTTCCAAAAGTGATAATTGACATGCAATTGTCATTTACAGTCAAAAAATTAAACATTAAAAAATTACCATTTCTGACCATCTGGAGAAAGTTCGACAGGTCACGGGCCATCGTTTTTCATGAGAAATTAGATTTTTTGGAGTGTAGAAAAATTGATTCAAAATGTCATTTGGATTTTGCCTCAAGTTGAATAACTACTTTTTAAAGCCTCAATGTGATCAAAATTACCATTTTAAATAATTTTTCTCCTACTCAAAAGCTTCTATTTCGACCAATTTCAGGCATTAAAATGACTCTAAACACACTTATTTTAGTTCCAAAAGTGATAATTCACATGCAATAGTTATTTGCAGTCAAAAAATTAAACATAAAAAAATTTACCATTTCTGACCATCCGGAGAAAGTTCGACAGGTCACGGGTCATCGTTTTTCATCAGAAATTAGATTTTTTGGACTGTAGAAAAATTGATTCAAAATGTCATTTGGATTGTGCCCCATGCTGAGTAACTACTTTTTAAAGCCTAAATGTGACCAAAATAGCCATTTTTACAGACTTTTTCTCCTACTCAGAAGCTTCTATTTCGACCAATGTCAGGCATTAAAAGGACTCTAAACACACTTATTTTAGTTCCAAAAGTGATAATTCACATGCAATAGTCATTTACAGTCAAAAAATTAAACATTAAAAAATTACCATTTCTGACCATCTGGAGAAAGTTCGACAGGTCACGGGTCATCGTTTTTCATGAGAAATTTGATTTTTTTGACTGTAGAAAAATTGATTCAAAATGTCATTTGGATTGTGCCTCATGTTGAAAAACTACTTTTTAAAGCCTCAATGTGACCAAAAGTGCCATTTTTACAGACTTTTTCTCCATCTCAGAAACTTCTATTTCGTCCAATTTCAGGCATTAAAATGACTCTAAACACACTTATTTTAGTTCCAAAAGTGATAATTCACATGCAATAGTCATTTGCAGTCAAAAAATTAAACATAAAAAAAATACCATTTCTGACCATCCGGAGAAAGTTCGACAGGTCACGGGTCATCGTTTTTCATGAGAAATTTGATTTTTTGGACTGTAGAAAAATTGATTCAAAATGTCATTTGGATTGTGCCTCATTTTGAATAACTACCTTTTAAAGCCTCAATGTGATCAAAATTGCCATTTTTAAATACTTTTTCTCCTACTCAGAAGCTACTATTTCGACCAATTTAAGGCATTAAAATGACTCTAAACACACTGATTTTAGTTCCAAAAATGATAATTCACATGCAATAGTCATTTACAGTCAAACAATCAAACATTAAAAAATTACCATTTCTGACCATCTGGAGAAAGTTCGACAGGTCACGGGTCATGGTTTTTCATGAGAAATTTGATTTATTGGACCCTAGAAAAATGTATCCAAAATCTCACTTGGATTGTGCCTCATGTTAAATAACTACTTTTTAAAGCCTCAATGTGATCAAAATTGCCATTTTTAAATACTTTTTCTCCTACTCAGAAGCTTCTATTTCGACCAATTTCAGGCATTAAAATGACTCTAAACACACTTATATTAGTTCCAAAAGTGATAATTCATATGCAATAGTCATTTGCAGTCAAAAAATTAAACATAAAAAAAAAAACATTTCTGACCATCCAGAGAAAGTTCAACAGGTCACGGGTCATCGTTTTTCATCAGAAATTAGATTTTTTGGACTGTAGCAAAATTGATTCAAAATGTCATTTGGATTGTGCCTCATGCTGAGTAACTACCTTTTAAAGCCCAAATGTGACCAAAATTGCCATTTTTACAGACTTTTTCTCCTACTCAGAAGCTTCTATTTCGACCAATTTCAGGCATTAAAATTACTCTAAACACACTTATATTAGTTCCAAAAGTGATAATTCACATGCAATAGTCATTTACAGTCAAAAAATTAAACATTAAAAAATTCCCTTTTCTGACCATCTGGAGAAAGTTCGACAGGTCACGGGTCATCGTTTTTCATGAGAAATTTGATTTTTTGGACTGTTGAAAAATTGATTCAAAATGTCATTTGGATTGTGCCTCATGTTGAAGAACTACTTTTTAAAGCCTCAATGTGATCAAAATTGCCATTTTTACAGTCTTTTTCTCCTACTCAGAAGCTTCTATTTCGACCAATTTCAGGCATTAAAAGGACTCTAAACACACTTATTTTAGTTCCAAAAGTGATAATTCACATGCAATAGTCATTTACAGTCAAAAAATTAAACATTAAAAAATTACCATTTCTTACCATCTGGAGAAAGTTCGACAGGTCACGGGTCATCGTTTTTCATGAGAAATTTGATTTTTTGGACTGTAGAAAAATTGATTCAAAATGTCATTTGGATTGTGCCTCATGTTGAATAACTACCTTTTAAAGCCTCAATGTGATCAAAATTGCCATTTTTAAATACTTTTTCTCCTACTCAGAAGCTTCTATTTCGACCAATTTCAGGCATCAAAATGACTCTAAACACACTTATTTTAGTTCTAAAAGTGATAATTCACATGCAATAGTCATTTGCGGTCAAAAAATTAAACATAAAAAAATTTACCATTTCTGACCATCCGGAGAAAGTTCGACAGGTCACGGGTCATTGTTTTTCATGAGAAATTAGATTTTTTGGAGTGTAGAAAAATTGATTCAAAATGTCATTTGGATTTTGCCTCAAGTTGAATAACTACTTTTTAAAGCCTCAATGTGATCAAAATTACCATTTTAAATAATTTTTCTCCTACTCAGAAGCTTCTATTTCGACCAATTTCAGGCATTAAAATGACTCTAAACACACTTATTTTAGTTCCAAAAGTGATAATTCACATGCAATAGTTATTTGCAGTCAAAAAATTAAACATAAAAAAATTACCATTTTTGACCATCTGGAGAAAGTTCGACAGGTCCTGGGTCATCATTTTTCATCAGAAAAATGATTTTTTATACTGTAGAAAAAATGATTCAAAATATCAATTGGGTTGTGCCTCATGTTGAATAACCAATTTTTAAAGCCTAACAGTGACCAAAATTGCCATTTTAAAGGACTTTTCCTCCTACTCAGAAGCTTCTATTTTGACGTATTTCAGGCATTAAAATGACTCTAAACACACGTATTTTAGTTCCAAAAGTGATAATTCACATGCAATAGTCATTTACAGTCAAAAAATTAAACATTAAAAAATTCCCATTTCCGACCATCTGGAGAAAGTTCGTCAGGTCACGGGTCATCGTTTTTCATGAGAAATTTGATTTTTTTAAATGTAGAAAAATTGATTCAAAATGTCATTTGGATTTTGCCTCAAGTTGAATAACTACTTTTTAAAGCCTCAATGTGATCAAAATTACCATTTTAAATAATTTTTCTCCTACTCAGAAGCTTCTATTTCGACCAATTTAAGGCATTAAAATGACTCTAAACACACTGATTTTAGTTCCAAAAATGATAATTCACATGCAATAGTCATTTACAGTCAAACAATCAAACATTAAAAAATTACCATTTCTGACCATCTGGAGAAAGTTCGACAGGTCACGGGTCATGGTTTTTCATGAGAAATTTGATTTTTTGGACCCTAGAAAAATGTATCCAAAATCTCATTTGGATTGTGCCTCATGTTAAATAACTACTTTTTAAAGCCTCAATGTGATCAAAATTGCCATTTTTAAATACTTTTTCTCCTACTCAGAAGCTTCTATTTCGACCAATTTCAGGCATTAAAATGACTCTAAACACACTTATATTAGTTCCAAAAGTGATAATTCATATGCAATAGTCATTTGCAGTCAAAAAATTAAACATAAAAAAAAAACATTTCTGACCATCCAGAGAAAGTTCAACAGGTCACGGGTCATCGTTTTTCATCAGAAATTAGATTTTTTGGACTGTAGCAAAATTGATTCAAAATGTCATTTGGATTGTGCCTCATGCTGAGTAACTACCTTTTAAAGCGCAAATGTGACCAAAATTGCCATTTTTACAGACTTTTTCTCCTACTCAGAAGCTTCTATTTCGACCAATTTCAGGCATTAAAATTACTCTAAACACACTTATCTTAGTTCCAAAAGTGATAATTCACATGCAATAGTCATTTACAGTCAAAAAATTAAACATTAAAAAATTCCCATTTCTGACCATCTGGAGAAAGTTCGACAGGTCACGGGTCATCGTTTTTCATCAGACAATTGATTTTTTGGAGTGTAGAAAAATTGATTCACAATGTTATTTGGATTGTGCCTCATGTTGAAAAACTACTTTTTAACGCCTCAATGTGATCAAAATTGCCATTTTTAAATACTTTTTCTCCTACTCAGAAGCTTCTATTTCGACCAATTTCAGGCATTAAAATGACTCTAAACACACTTATTTTAGTTCCAAAAGTGATAATTCACATGCAATAGTCATTTACAGTCAAAAAATTAAACATTAAAAAATTTACATTTCTTACCATCTGGAGAAAGTTCGACAGGTCACGGGTCATCGTTTTTCATGAGAAATTTGATTTTTTTAAATGTAGAAAAATTGATTCAAAATGTCATTTGGATTGTGCCTCATGTTGAAAAACTACTTTTTAAAGCCTCAATGTGATCAAAATTGCCATTTTTAAATACTTTTTCTCCTACTCAGAAGCTTCCATTTCGACCAATTTCAGGCATTAAAATGACTCTAAGCACACCTATTTTAGTTCCAAAAGTCATAATTCACATGCAATAGTCATTTACAGTCAAAAAATTAAACATCAAAAAATTACCATTTCTTACCATCTGGAGAAAGTTCGACAGGTCACGGGTCATCGTTTTTCATGAGAAATTTGATTTTTTGGACTGTAGAAAAATTGATTCAAAATTTCATTCGGATTGTGCCTCATGTTGAATAACTACCTTTTAAAGCCTCAATGTGATCAAAATTGCCATTTTTAAATACTTTTTCTCCTACTCAGAAGCTTCGATTTCGACCAATTTAAGGCATTAAAATGACTCTAAACACACTTATTTTAGTTCCAAAAGTGATAATTGACATGCAATTGTCATTTACAGTCAAAAAATTAAACATTAAAAAATTACCATTTCTGACCATCTGGAGAAAGTTCGACAGGTCACGGGCCATCGTTTTTCATGAGAAATTAGATTTTTTGGACTGTAGAAAAATTGATTCAAAATGTCATTTGGATTTTGCCTCAAGTTGAATAACTACTTTTTAAAGCCTCAATGTACTCAAAATTACCATTTTAAATACTTTTTCTCCTACTCAGAAGCTTCTATTTCGACCAATTTCAGGCATCAAAATGACTCTAAACACACTTATTTTAGTTCCAAAAGTGATAATTCACATGCAATAGTCATTTGCGGTCAAAAAATTAAACATAAAAAAATTTACCATTTCTGACCATCCGGAGAAAGTTCGACAGGTCACGGGTCATTGTTTTTCATGAGAAATTAGATTTTTTGGAGTGTAGAAAAATTGATTCAAAATGTCATTTGGATTTTGCCTCAAGTTGAATAACTACTTTTTAAAGCCTCAATGTGATCAAAATTACCATTTTAAATAATTTTTCTCCTACTCAGAAGCTTCTATTTCGACCAATTTCAGGCATTAAAATGACTCTAAACACACTTATTTTAGTTCCAAAAGTGATAATTCACATGCAATAGTTATTTGCAGTCAAAAAATTAAACATAAAAAAATTACCATTTTTGACCATCTGGAGAAAGTTCGACAGGTCCTGGGTCATCATTTTTCATCAGAAAAATGATTTTTTATACTGTAGAAAAAATGATTCAAAATATCAATTGGGTTGTGCCTCATGTTGAATAACCAATTTTTAAAGCCTAACAGTGACCAAAATTGCCATTTTAAAGGACTTTTCCTCCTACTCAGAAGCTTCTATTTTGACGTATTTCAGGCATTAAAATGACTCTAAACACACGTATTTTAGTTCCAAAAGTGATAATTCACATGCAATAGTCATTTACAGTCAAAAAATTAAACATTAAAAAATTCCCATTTCCGACCATCTGGAGAAAGTTCGTCAGGTCACGGGTCATCGTTTTTCATGAGAAATTTGATTTTTTTAAATGTAGAAAAATTGATTCAAAATGTCATTTGGATTGTGCCTCATGTTGAAAAACTACTTTTTAACGCCTCAATGTGATCAAAATTGCCATTTTTAAATACTTTTTCTCCTACTCAGAAGCTTCCATTTCGACCAATTTCAGGCATTAAAATGACTCTAAACACACTTATTTTAGTTACAAAAGTGATAATTCACATGCAATAGTCATTTACAGTCAAAAAAATTAAACATTAAAAAATTAACATTTCTTACCATCTGGAGAAAGTTCGACAGGTCACGGGTCATCGTTTTTCATGAGAAATTTGATTTTTTTAAATGTAGAAAAATTGATTCAAAATGTCATTTGGATTGTGCCTCATGTTGAAAAACTACTTTTTAAAGCCTCAATGTGATCAAAATTGCCATTTTTAAATACTTTTTCTCCTACTCAGAAGCTTCCATTTCGACCAATTTCAGGCATTAAAATGACTCTAAGCACACCTATTTTAGTTCCAAAAGTCATAATTCACATGCAATAGTCATTTACAGTCAAAAAATTACACATTAAAAAATTACCATTTCTTACCATCTGGAGAAAGTTCGACAGCTCACGGGTCATCGTTTTTCATGAGAAATTTGATTTTTTGGACTGTAGAAAAATTGATTCAAAATGTCATTTGGATTGTGCCTAATGTTGAATAACTACCTTTTAAAGCCTCAATGTGATCAAAATTGCCATTTTTAAATACTTTTTCTCCTACTCAGAAGCATCGATTTCGACCAATTTAAGGCATTAAAATGACTCTAAACACACTTATTTTAGTTCCAAAAGTGATAATTGACATGCAATTGTCATTTACAGTCAAAAAATTAAACATTAAAAAATTACCATTTCTGACCATCTGGATAAAGTTCGACAGGTCACGGGCCATCGTTTTTCATGAGAAATTAGATTTTTTGGACTGTAGAAAAATTGATTCAAAATGTCATTTGGATTTTGCCTCAAGTTGAATAACTACTTTTTAAAGCCTCAATGTGATCAAAATTACCATTTTAAATAATTTTTCTCCTACTCAGAAGCTTCTATTTCGACCAATTTCAGGCATTAAAATGACTCTAAACACACCTATTTTAGTTCCAAAAGTGATAATTCACATGCAATAGTCATTTGCAGTCAAAAAATTAAACATAAAAAAATTTACCATTTCTGACCATCCGGAGAAAGTTCGACAGGTCACGGGTCATCGTTTTTCATCAGAAATTAGATTTTTAGGACTGTAGAAAAATTGATTCAAAATGTCATTTGGATTGTGCCCCATGCTGAGTAACTACTTTTTAAAGCCTAAATGTGACCAAAATTGCCATTTTTACAGACTTTTTCTCCTACTCAGAAGCTTCTATTTCGACCAATTTCAGGCATTAAAAGGACTCTAAACACACTTATTTTAGTTCCAAAAGTGATAATTCACATGCAATAGTTATTTGCAGTCAAAAAATTAAACATAAAAAAATTACCATTTTTGACCATCTGGAGAAAGTTCGACAGGTCCTGGGTCATCATTTTTCATCAGAAAAATGATTTTTTATACTGTAGAAAAAATGATTCAAAATATCAATTGGGTTGTGCCTCATGTTGAATAACCAATTTTTAAAGCCTAACAGTGACCAAAATTGCCATTTTAAAGGACTTTTCCTCCTACTCAGAAGCTTCTATTTTGACGTATTTCAGGCATTAAAATGACTCTAAACACACGTATTTTAGTTCCAAAAGTGATAATTCACATGCAATAGTCATTTACAGTCAAAAAATTAAACATTAAAAAATTCCCATTTCCGACCATCTGGAGAAAGTTCGTCAGGTCACGGGTCATCGTTTTTCATGAGAAATTTGATTTTTTTAAATGTAGAAAAATTGATTCAAAATGTCATTTGGATTTTGCCTCAAGTTGAATAACTACTTTTTAAAGCCTCAATGTGATCAAAATTACCATTTTAAATAATTTTTCTCCTACTCAGAAGCTTCTATTTCGACCAATTTAAGGCATTAAAATGACTCTAAACACACTGATTTTAGTTCCAAAAATGATAATTCACATGCAATAGTCATTTACAGTCAAACAATCAAACATTAAAAAATTACCATTTCTGACCATCTGGAGAAAGTTCGACAGGTCACGGGTCATGGTTTTTCATGAGAAATTTGATTTTTTGGACCCTAGAAAAATGTATCCAAAATCTCATTTGGATTGTGCCTCATGTTAAATAACTACTTTTTAAAGCCTCAATGTGATCAAAATTGCCATTTTTAAATACTTTTTCTCCTACTCAGAAGCTTCTATTTCGACCAATTTCAGGCATTAAAATGACTCTAAACACACTTATATTAGTTCCAAAAGTGATAATTCATATGCAATAGTCATTTGCAGTCAAAAAATTAAACATAAAAAAAAAACATTTCTGACCATCCAGAGAAAGTTCAACAGGTCACGGGTCATCGTTTTTCATCAGAAATTAGATTTTTTGGACTGTAGCAAAATTGATTCAAAATGTCATTTGGATTGTGCCTCATGCTGAGTAACTACCTTTTAAAGCGCAAATGTGACCAAAATTGCCATTTTTACAGACTTTTTCTCCTACTCAGAAGCTTCTATTTCGACCAATTTCAGGCATTAAAATTACTCTAAACACACTTATCTTAGTTCCAAAAGTGATAATTCACATGCAATAGTCATTTACAGTCAAAAAATTAAACATTAAAAAATTCCCATTTCTGACCATCTGGAGAAAGTTCGACAGGTCACGGGTCATCGTTTTTCATCAGACAATTGATTTTTTGGAGTGTAGAAAAATTGATTCACAATGTTATTTGGATTGTGCCTCATGTTGAAAAACTACTTTTTAACGCCTCAATGTGATCAAAATTGCCATTTTTAAATACTTTTTCTCCTACTCAGAAGCTTCTATTTCGACCAATTTCAGGCATTAAAATGACTCTAAACACACTTATTTTAGTTCCAAAAGTGATAATTCACATGCAATAGTCATTTACAGTCAAAAAATTAAACATTAAAAAATTTACATTTCTTACCATCTGGAGAAAGTTCGACAGGTCACGGGTCATCGTTTTTCATGAGAAATTTGATTTTTTTAAATGTAGAAAAATTGATTCAAAATGTCATTTGGATTGTGCCTCATGTTGAAAAACTACTTTTTAAAGCCTCAATGTGATCAAAATTGCCATTTTTAAATACTTTTTCTCCTACTCAGAAGCTTCCATTTCAACCAATTTCAGGCATTAAAATGACTCTAAGCACACCTATTTTAGTTCCAAAAGTCATAATTCACATGCAATAGTCATTTACAGTCAAAAAATTAAACATCAAAAAATTACCATTTCTTACCATCTGGAGAAAGTTCGACAGGTCACGGGTCATCGTTTTTCATGAGAAATTTGATTTTTTGGACTGTAGAAAAATTGATTCAAAATTTCATTTGGATTGTGCCTCATGTTGAATAACTACCTTTTAAAGCCTCAATGTGATCAAAATTGCCATTTTTAAATACTTTTTCTCCTACTCAGAAGCTTCGATTTCGACCAATTTAAGGCATTAAAATGACTCTAAACACACTTATTTTAGTTCCAAAAGTGATAATTGACATGCAATTGTCATTTACAGTCAAAAAATTAAACATTAAAAAATTACCATTTCTGACCATCTGGAGAAAGTTCGACAGGTCACGGGCCATCGTTTTTCATGAGAAATTAGATTTTTTGGACTGTAGAAAAATTGATTCAAAATGTCATTTGGATTTTGCCTCAAGTTGAATAACTACTTTTTAAAGCCTCAATGTACTCAAAATTACCATTTTAAATACTTTTTCTCCTACTCAGAAGCTTCTATTTCGACCAATTTCAGGCATCAAATGACTCTAAACACACTTATTTTAGTTCCAAAAGTGATAATTCACATGCAATAGTCATTTGCAGTCAAAAAATTAAACATAAAAAAATTTACCATTTCTGACCATCCGGAGAAAGTTCGACAGGTCACGGGTCATCGTTTTTCATCAGAAATTAGATTTTTAGGACTGTAGAAAAATTGATTCAAAATGTCATTTGGATTGTGCCCCATGCTGAGTAACTACTTTTTAAAGCCTAAATGTGACCAAAATTGCCATTTTTACAGACTTTTTCTCCTACTCAGAAGCTTCTATTTCGACCAATTTCAGGCATTAAAAGGACTCTAAACACACTTATTTTAGTTCCAAAAGTGATAATTGACATGCAATTGTCATTTACAGTCAAAAAATTAAACATTAAAAAATTACCATTTCTGACCATCTGGAGAAAGTTCGACAGGTCACGGGCCATCGTTTTTCATGAGAAATTAGATTTTTTGGAGTGTAGAAAAATTGATTCAAAATGTCATTTGGATTTTGCCTCAAGTTGAATAACTACTTTTTAAAGCCTCAATGTGATCAAAATTACCATTTTAAATAATTTTTCTCCTACTCAGAAGCTTCTATTTCGACCAATTTAAGGCATTAAAATGACTCTAAACACACTGATTTTAGTTCCAAAAATGATAATTCACATGCAATAGTCATTTACAGTCAAACAATCAAACATTAAAAAATTACCATTTCTGACCATCTGGAGAAAGTTCGACAGGTCACGGGTCATGGTTTTTCATGAGAAATTTGATTTTTTGGACCCTAGAAAAATGTATCCAAAATCTCATTTGGATTGTGCCTCATGTTAAATAACTACTTTTTAAAGCCTCAATGTGATCAAAATTGCCATTTTTAAATACTTTTTCTCCTACTCAGAAGCTTCTATTTCGACCAATTTCAGGCATTAAAATGACTCTAAACACACTTATATTAGTTCCAAAAGTGATAATTCATATGCAATAGTCATTTGCAGTCAAAAAATTAAACATAAAAAAAAAACATTTCTGACCATCCAGAGAAAGTTCAACAGGTCACGGGTCATCGTTTTTCATCAGAAATTAGATTTTTTGGACTGTAGCAAAATTGATTCAAAATGTCATTTGGATTGTGCCTCATGCTGAGTAACTACCTTTTAAAGCGCAAATGTGACCAAAATTGCCATTTTTACAGACTTTTTCTCCTACTCAGAAGCTTCTATTTCGACCAATTTCAGGCATTAAAATTACTCTAAACACACTTATCTTAGTTCCAAAAGTGATAATTCACATGCAATAGTCATTTACAGTCAAAAAATTAAACATTAAAAAATTCCCATTTCTGACCATCTGGAGAAAGTTCGACAGGTCACGGGTCATCGTTTTTCATCAGACAATTGATTTTTTGGAGTGTAGAAAAATTGATTCACAATGTTATTTGGATTGTGCCTCATGTTGAAAAACTACTTTTTAACGCCTCAATGTGATCAAAATTGCCATTTTTAAATACTTTTTCTCCTACTCAGAAGCTTCTATTTCGACCAATTTCAGGCATTAAAATGACTCTAAACACACTTATTTTAGTTCCAAAAGTGATAATTCACATGCAATAGTCATTTACAGTCAAAAAATTTAACATTAAAAAATTTACATTTCTTACCATCTGGAGAAAGTTCGACAGGTCACGGGTCATCGTTTTTCATGAGAAATTTGATTTTTTTAAATGTAGAAAAATTGATTCAAAATGTCATTTGGATTGTGCCTCATGTTGAAAAACTACTTTTTAAAGCCTCAATGTGATCAAAATTGCCATTTTTAAATACTTTTTCTCCTACTCAGAAGCTTCCATTTCGACCAATTTCAGGCATTAAAATGACTCTAAGCACACCTATTTTAGTTCCAAAAGTCATAATTCACATGCAATAGTCATTTACAGTCAAAAAATTAAACATCAAAAAATTACCATTTCTTACCATCTGGAGAAAGTTCGACAGGTCACGGGTCATCGTTTTTCATGAGAAATTTGATTTTTTGGACTGTAGAAAAATTGATTCAAAATTTCATTCGGATTGTGCCTCATGTTGAATAACTACCTTTTAAAGCCTCAATGTGATCAAAATTGCCATTTTTAAATACTTTTTCTCCTACTCAGAAGCTTCGATTTCGACCAATTTAAGGCATTAAAATGACTCTAAACACACTTATTTTAGTTCCAAAAGTGATAATTGACATGCAATTGTCATTTACAGTCAAAAAATTAAACATTAAAAAATTACCATTTCTGACCATCTGGAGAAAGTTCGACAGGTCACGGGCCATCGTTTTTCATGAGAAATTAGATTTTTTGGACTGTAGAAAAATTGATTCAAAATGTCATTTGGATTTTGCCTCAAGTTGAATAACTACTTTTTAAAGCCTCAATGTACTCAAAATTACCATTTTAAATACTTTTTCTCCTACTCAGAAGCTTCTATTTCGACCAATTTCAGGCATCAAAATGACTCTAAACACACTTATTTTAGTTCCAAAAGTGATAATTCACATGCAATAGTCATTTGCGGTCAAAAAATTAAACATAAAAAAATTTACCATTTCTGACCATCCGGAGAAAGTTCGACAGGTCACGGGTCATTGTTTTTCATGAGAAATTAGATTTTTTGGAGTGTAGAAAAATTGATTCAAAATGTCATTTGGATTTTGCCTCAAGTTGAATAACTACTTTTTAAAGCCTCAATGTGATCAAAATTACCATTTTAAATAATTTTTCTCCTACTCAGAAGCTTCTATTTCGACCAATTTCAGGCATTAAAATGACTCTAAACACACTTATTTTAGTTCCAAAAGTGATAATTCACATGCAATAGTTATTTGCAGTCAAAAAATTAAACATAAAAAAATTACCATTTTTGACCATCTGGAGAAAGTTCGACAGGTCCTGGGTCATCATTTTTCATCAGAAAAATGATTTTTTATACTGTAGAAAAAATGATTCAAAATATCAATTGGGTTGTGCCTCATGTTGAATAACCAATTTTTAAAGCCTAACAGTGACCAAAATTGCCATTTTAAAGGACTTTTCCTCCTACTCAGAAGCTTCTATTTTGACGTATTTCAGGCATTAAAATGACTCTAAACACACGTATTTTAGTTCCAAAAGTGATAATTCACATGCAATAGTCATTTACAGTCAAAAAATTAAACATTAAAAAATTCCCATTTCCGACCATCTGGAGAAAGTTCGTCAGGTCACGGGTCATCGTTTTTCATGAGAAATTTGATTTTTTTAAATGTAGAAAAATTGATTCAAAATGTCATTTGGATTGTGCCTCATGTTGAAAAACTACTTTTTAACGCCTCAATGTGATCAAAATTGCCATTTTTAAATACTTTTTCTCCTACTCAGAAGCTTCCATTTCGACCAATTTCAGGCATTAAAATGACTCTAAACACACTTATTTTAGTTACAAAAGTGATAATTCACATGCAATAGTCATTTACAGTCAAAAAAATTAAACATTAAAAAATTAACATTTCTTACCATCTGGAGAAAGTTCGACAGGTCACGGGTCATCGTTTTTCATGAGAAATTTGATTTTTTTAAATGTAGAAAAATTGATTCAAAATGTCATTTGGATTGTGCCTCATGTTGAAAAACTACTTTTTAAAGCCTCAATGTGATCAAAATTGCCATTTTTAAATACTTTTTCTCCTACTCAGAAGCTTCCATTTCGACCAATTTCAGGCATTAAAATGACTCTAAGCACACCTATTTTAGTTCCAAAAGTCATAATTCACATGCAATAGTCATTTACAGTCAAAAAATTACACATTAAAAAATTACCATTTCTTACCATCTGGAGAAAGTTCGACAGCTCACGGGTCATCGTTTTTCATGAGAAATTTGATTTTTTGGACTGTAGAAAAATTGATTCAAAATGTCATTTGGATTGTGCCTAATGTTGAATAACTACCTTTTAAAGCCTCAATGTGATCAAAATTGCCATTTTTAAATACTTTTTCTCCTACTCAGAAGCATCGATTTCGACCAATTTAAGGCATTAAAATGACTCTAAACACACTTATTTTAGTTCCAAAAGTGATAATTGACATGCAATTGTCATTTACAGTCAAAAAATTAAACATTAAAAAATTACCATTTCTGACCATCTGGATAAAGTTCGACAGGTCACGGGCCATCGTTTTTCATGAGAAATTAGATTTTTTGGACTGTAGAAAAATTGATTCAAAATGTCATTTGGATTTTGCCTCAAGTTGAATAACTACTTTTTAAAGCCTCAATGTGATCAAAATTACCATTTTAAATAATTTTTCTCCTACTCAGAAGCTTCTATTTCGACCAATTTCAGGCATTAAAATGACTCTAAACACACCTATTTTAGTTCCAAAAGTGATAATTCACATGCAATAGTCATTTGCAGTCAAAAAATTAAACATAAAAAAATTTACCATTTCTGACCATCCGGAGAAAGTTCGACAGGTCACGGGTCATCGTTTTTCATCAGAAATTAGATTTTTAGGACTGTAGAAAAATTGATTCAAAATGTCATTTGGATTGTGCCCCATGCTGAGTAACTACTTTTTAAAGCCTAAATGTGACCAAAATTGCCATTTTTACAGACTTTTTCTCCTACTCAGAAGCTTCTATTTCGACCAATTTCAGGCATTAAAAGGACTCTAAACACACTTATTTTAGTTCCAAAAGTGATAATTGACATGCAATTGTCATTTACAGTCAAAAAATTAAACATTAAAAAATTACCATTTCTGACCATCTGGAGAAAGTTCGACAGGTCACGGGCCATCGTTTTTCATGAGAAATTAGATTTTTTGGAGTGTAGAAAAATTGATTCAAAATGTCATTTGGATTTTGCCTCAAGTTGAATAACTACTTTTTAAAGCCTCAATGTGATCAAAATTACCATTTTAAATAATTTTTCTCCTACTCAGAAGCTTCTATTTCGACCAATTTAAGGCATTAAAATGACTCTAAACACACTGATTTTAGTTCCAAAAATGATAATTCACATGCAATAGTCATTTACAGTCAAACAATCAAACATTAAAAAATTACCATTTCTGACCATCTGGAGAAAGTTCGACAGGTCACGGGTCATGGTTTTTCATGAGAAATTTGATTTTTTGGACCCTAGAAAAATGTATCCAAAATCTCATTTGGATTGTGCCTCATGTTAAATAACTACTTTTTAAAGCCTCAATGTGATCAAAATTGCCATTTTTAAATACTTTTTCTCCTACTCAGAAGCTTCTATTTCGACCAATTTCAGGCATTAAAATGACTCTAAACACACTTATATTAGTTCCAAAAGTGATAATTCATATGCAATAGTCATTTGCAGTCAAAAAATTAAACATAAAAAAAAAACATTTCTGACCATCCAGAGAAAGTTCAACAGGTCACGGGTCATCGTTTTTCATCAGAAATTAGATTTTTTGGACTGTAGCAAAATTGATTCAAAATGTCATTTGGATTGTGCCTCATGCTGAGTAACTACCTTTTAAAGCGCAAATGTGACCAAAATTGCCATTTTTACAGACTTTTTCTCCTACTCAGAAGCTTCTATTTCGACCAATTTCAGGCATTAAAATGACTCTAAACACACTTATTTTAGTTCCAAAAGTGATAATTCACATGCAATAGTCATTTACAGTCAAAAAATTAAACATTAAAAAATTTACATTTCTTACCATCTGGAGAAAGTTCGACAGGTCACGGGTCATCGTTTTTCATGAGAAATTTGATTTTTTTAAATGTAGAAAAATTGATTCAAAATGTCATTTGGATTGTGCCTCATGTTGAAAAACTACTTTTTAAAGCCTCAATGTGATCAAAATTGCCATTTTTAAATACTTTTTCTCCTACTCAGAAGCTTCCATTTCGACCAATTTCAGGCATTAAAATGACTCTAAGCACACCTATTTTAGTTCCAAAAGTCATAATTCACATGCAATAGTCATTTACAGTCAAAAAATTAAACATAAAAAAATTTACCATTTCTGACCATCCGGAGAAAGTTCGACAGGTCACGGGTCATCGTTTTTCATCAGAAATTAGATTTTTAGGACTGTAGAAAAATTGATTCAAAATGTCATTTGGATTGTGCCCCATGCTGAGTAACTACTTTTTAAAGCCTAAATGTGACCAAAATTGCCATTTTTACAGACTTTTTCTCCTACTCAGAAGCTTCTATTTCGACCAATTTCAGGCATTAAAAGGACTCTAAACACACTTATTTTAGTTCCAAAAGTGATAATTGACATGCAATTGTCATTTACAGTCAAAAAATTAAACATTAAAAAATTACCATTTCTGACCATCTGGATAAAGTTCGACAGGTCACGGGCCATCGTTTTTCATGAGAAATTAGATTTTTTGGACTGTAGAAAAATTGATTCAAAATGTCATTTGGATTTTGCCTCAAGTTGAATAACTACTTTTTAAAGCCTCAATGTGATCAAAATTACCATTTTAAATAATTTTTCTCCTACTCAGAAGCTTCTATTTCGACCAATTTCAGGCATTAAAATGACTCTAAACACACCTATTTTAGTTCCAAAAGTGATAATTCACATGCAATAGTCATTTGCAGTCAAAAAATTAAACATAAAAAAATTTACCATTTCTGACCATCCGGAGAAAGTTCGACAGGTCACGGGTCATCGTTTTTCATCAGAAATTAGATTTTTAGGACTGTAGAAAAATTGATTCAAAATGTCATTTGGATTGTGCCCCATGCTGAGTAACTACTTTTTAAAGCCTAAATGTGACCAAAATTGCCATTTTTACAGACTTTTTCTCCTACTCAGAAGCTTCTATTTCGACCAATTTCAGGCATTAAAAGGACTCTAAACACACTTATTTTAGTTCCAAAAGTGATAATTGACATGCAATTGTCATTTACAGTCAAAAAATTAAACATTAAAAAATTACCATTTCTGACCATCTGGAGAAAGTTCGACAGGTCACGGGCCATCGTTTTTCATGAGAAATTAGATTTTTTGGAGTGTAGAAAAATTGATTCAAAATGTCATTTGGATTTTGCCTCAAGTTGAATAACTACTTTTTAAAGCCTCAATGTGATCAAAATTACCATTTTAAATAATTTTTCTCCTACTCAGAAGCTTCTATTTCGACCAATTTAAGGCATTAAAATGACTCTAAACACACTGATTTTAGTTCCAAAAATGATAATTCACATGCAATAGTCATTTACAGTCAAACAATCAAACATTAAAAAATTACCATTTCTGACCATCTGGAGAAAGTTCGACAGGTCACGGGTCATGGTTTTTCATGAGAAATTTGATTTTTTGGACCCTAGAAAAATGTATCCAAAATCTCATTTGGATTGTGCCTCATGTTAAATAACTACTTTTTAAAGCCTCAATGTGATCAAAATTGCCATTTTTAAATACTTTTTCTCCTACTCAGAAGCTTCTATTTCGACCAATTTCAGGCATTAAAATGACTCTAAACACACTTATATTAGTTCCAAAAGTGATAATTCATATGCAATAGTCATTTGCAGTCAAAAAATTAAACATAAAAAAAAAACATTTCTGACCATCCAGAGAAAGTTCAACAGGTCACGGGTCATCGTTTTTCATCAGAAATTAGATTTTTTGGACTGTAGCAAAATTGATTCAAAATGTCATTTGGATTGTGCCTCATGCTGAGTAACTACCTTTTAAAGCGCAAATGTGACCAAAATTGCCATTTTTACAGACTTTTTCTCCTACTCAGAAGCTTCTATTTCGACCAATTTCAGGCATTAAAATTACTCTAAACACACTTATCTTAGTTCCAAAAGTGATAATTCACATGCAATAGTCATTTACAGTCAAAAAATTAAACATTAAAAAATTCCCATTTCTGACCATCTGGAGAAAGTTCGACAGGTCACGGGTCATCGTTTTTCATCAGACAATTGATTTTTTGGAGTGTAGAAAAATTGATTCACAATGTTATTTGGATTGTGCCTCATGTTGAAAAACTACTTTTTAACGCCTCAATGTGATCAAAATTGCCATTTTTAAATACTTTTTCTCCTACTCAGAAGCTTCTATTTCGACCAATTTCAGGCATTAAAATGACTCTAAACACACTTATTTTAGTTCCAAAAGTGATAATTCACATGCAATAGTCATTTACAGTCAAAAAATTAAACATTAAAAAATTTACATTTCTTACCATCTGGAGAAAGTTCGACAGGTCACGGGTCATCGTTTTTCATGAGAAATTTGATTTTTTTAAATGTAGAAAAATTGATTCAAAATGTCATTTGGATTGTGCCTCATGTTGAAAAACTACTTTTTAAAGCCTCAATGTGATCAAAATTGCCATTTTTAAATACTTTTTCTCCTACTCAGAAGCTTCCATTTCGACCAATTTCAGGCATTAAAATGACTCTAAGCACACCTATTTTAGTTCCAAAAGTCATAATTCACATGCAATAGTCATTTACAGTCAAAAAATTAAACATCAAAAAATTACCATTTCTTACCATCTGGAGAAAGTTCGACAGGTCACGGGTCATCGTTTTTCATGAGAAATTTGATTTTTTGGACTGTAGAAAAATTGATTCAAAATTTCATTCGGATTGTGCCTCATGTTGAATAACTACCTTTTAAAGCCTCAATGTGATCAAAATTGCCATTTTTAAATACTTTTTCTCCTACTCAGAAGCTTCGATTTCGACCAATTTAAGGCATTAAAATGACTCTAAACACACTTATTTTAGTTCCAAAAGTGATAATTGACATGCAATTGTCATTTACAGTCAAAAAATTAAACATTAAAAAATTACCATTTCTGACCATCTGGAGAAAGTTCGACAGGTCACGGGCCATCGTTTTTCATGAGAAATTAGATTTTTTGGACTGTAGAAAAATTGATTCAAAATGTCATTTGGATTTTGCCTCAAGTTGAATAACTACTTTTTAAAGCCTCAATGTACTCAAAATTACCATTTTAAATACTTTTTCTCCTACTCAGAAGCTTCTATTTCGACCAATTTCAGGCATCAAAATGACTCTAAACACACTTATTTTAGTTCCAAAAGTGATAATTCACATGCAATAGTCATTTGCGGTCAAAAAATTAAACATAAAAAAATTTACCATTTCTGACCATCCGGAGAAAGTTCGACAGGTCACGGGTCATTGTTTTTCATGAGAAATTAGATTTTTTGGAGTGTAGAAAAATTGATTCAAAATGTCATTTGGATTTTGCCTCAAGTTGAATAACTACTTTTTAAAGCCTCAATGTGATCAAAATTACCATTTTAAATAATTTTTCTCCTACTCAGAAGCTTCTATTTCGACCAATTTCAGGCATTAAAATGACTCTAAACACACTTATTTTAGTTCCAAAAGTGATAATTCACATGCAATAGTTATTTGCAGTCAAAAAATTAAACATAAAAAAATTACCATTTTTGACCATCTGGAGAAAGTTCGACAGGTCCTGGGTCATCATTTTTCATCAGAAAAATGATTTTTTATACTGTAGAAAAAATGATTCAAAATATCAATTGGGTTGTGCCTCATGTTGAATAACCAATTTTTAAAGCCTAACAGTGACCAAAATTGCCATTTTAAAGGACTTTTCCTCCTACTCAGAAGCTTCTATTTTGACGTATTTCAGGCATTAAAATGACTCTAAACACACGTATTTTAGTTCCAAAAGTGATAATTCACATGCAATAGTCATTTACAGTCAAAAAATTAAACATTAAAAAATTCCCATTTCCGACCATCTGGAGAAAGTTCGTCAGGTCACGGGTCATCGTTTTTCATGAGAAATTTGATTTTTTTAAATGTAGAAAAATTGATTCAAAATGTCATTTGGATTGTGCCTCATGTTGAAAAACTACTTTTTAACGCCTCAATGTGATCAAAATTGCCATTTTTAAATACTTTTTCTCCTACTCAGAAGCTTCCATTTCGACCAATTTCAGGCATTAAAATGACTCTAAACACACTTATTTTAGTTACAAAAGTGATAATTCACATGCAATAGTCATTTACAGTCAAAAAAATTAAACATTAAAAAATTAACATTTCTTACCATCTGGAGAAAGTTCGACAGGTCACGGGTCATCGTTTTTCATGAGAAATTTGATTTTTTTAAATGTAGAAAAATTGATTCAAAATGTCATTTGGATTGTGCCTCATGTTGAAAAACTACTTTTTAAAGCCTCAATGTGATCAAAATTGCCATTTTTAAATACTTTTTCTCCTACTCAGAAGCTTCCATTTCGACCAATTTCAGGCATTAAAATGACTCTAAGCACACCTATTTTAGTTCCAAAAGTCATAATTCACATGCAATAGTCATTTACAGTCAAAAAATTACACATTAAAAAATTACCATTTCTTACCATCTGGAGAAAGTTCGACAGCTCACGGGTCATCGTTTTTCATGAGAAATTTGATTTTTTGGACTGTAGAAAAATTGATTCAAAATGTCATTTGGATTGTGCCTAATGTTGAATAACTACCTTTTAAAGCCTCAATGTGATCAAAATTGCCATTTTTAAATACTTTTTCTCCTACTCAGAAGCATCGATTTCGACCAATTTAAGGCATTAAAATGACTCTAAACACACTTATTTTAGTTCCAAAAGTGATAATTGACATGCAATTGTCATTTACAGTCAAAAAATTAAACATTAAAAAATTACCATTTCTGACCATCTGGATAAAGTTCGACAGGTCACGGGCCATCGTTTTTCATGAGAAATTAGATTTTTTGGACTGTAGAAAAATTGATTCAAAATGTCATTTGGATTTTGCCTCAAGTTGAATAACTACTTTTTAAAGCCTCAATGTGATCAAAATTACCATTTTAAATAATTTTTCTCCTACTCAGAAGCTTCTATTTCGACCAATTTCAGGCATTAAAAGGACTCTAAACACACCTATTTTAGTTCCAAAAGTGATAATTCACATGCAATAGTCATTTGCAGTCAAAAAATTAAACATAAAAAAATTTACCATTTCTGACCATCCGGAGAAAGTTCGACAGGTCACGGGTCATCGTTTTTCATCAGAAATTAGATTTTTAGGACTGTAGAAAAATTGATTCAAAATGTCATTTGGATTGTGCCCCATGCTGAGTAACTACTTTTTAAAGCCTAAATGTGACCAAAATTGCCATTTTTACAGACTTTTTCTCCTACTCAGAAGCTTCTATTTCGACCAATTTCAGGCATTAAAAGGACTCTAAACACACTTATTTTAGTTCCAAAAGTGATAATTGACATGCAATTGTCATTTACAGTCAAAAAATTAAACATTAAAAAATTACCATTTCTGACCATCTGGAGAAAGTTCGACAGGTCACGGGCCATCGTTTTTCATGAGAAATTAGATTTTTTGGAGTGTAGAAAAATTGATTCAAAATGTCATTTGGATTTTGCCTCAAGTTGAATAACTACTTTTTAAAGCCTCAATGTGATCAAAATTACCATTTTAAATAATTTTTCTCCTACTCAGAAGCTTCTATTTCGACCAATTTAAGGCATTAAAATGACTCTAAACACACTGATTTTAGTTCCAAAAGTGATAATTGACATGCAATTGTCATTTACAGTCAAAAAATTAAACATTAAAAAATTACCATTTCTGACCATCTGGAGAAAGTTCGACAGGTCACGGGTTATGGTTTTTCATGAGAAATTTGATTTTTTGGACCCTAGAAAAATGTATCCAAAATCTCATTTGGATTGTGCCTCATGTTAAATAACTACTTTTTAAAGCCTCAATGTGATCAAAATTGCCATTTTTAAATACTTTTTCTCCTACTCAGAAGCTTCTATTTCGACCAATTTCAGGCATTAAAATGACTCTAAGCACACCTATTTTAGTTCCAAAAGTCATAATTCACATGCAATAGTCATTTACAGTCAAAAAATTAAACATAAAAAAATTTACCATTTCTGACCATCCGGAGAAAGTTCGACAGGTCACGGGTCATCGTTTTTCATCAGAAATTAGATTTTTAGGACTGTAGAAAAATTGATTCAAAATGTCATTTGGATTGTGCCCCATGCTGAGTAACTACTTTTTAAAGCCTAAATGTGTCCAAAATTGCCATTTTTACAGACTTTTTCTCCTACTCAGAAGCTTCTATTTCGACCAATTTCAGGCATTAAAAGGACTCTAAACACACTTATTTTAGTTCCAAAAGTGATAATTGACATGCAATTGTCATTTACAGTCAAAAAATTAAACATTAAAAAATTACCATTTCTGACCATCTGGATAAAGTTCGACAGGTCACGGGCCATCGTTTTTCATGAGAAATTAGATTTTTTGGACTGTAGAAAAATTGATTCAAAATGTCATTTGGATTTTGCCTCAAGTTGAATAACTACTTTTTAAAGCCTCAATGTGATCAAAATTACCATTTTAAATAATTTTTCTCCTACTCAGAAGCTTCTATTTCGACCAATTTCAGGCATTAAAATGACTCTAAACACACCTATTTTAGTTCCAAAAGTGATAATTCACATGCAATAGTCATTTGCAGTCAAAAAATTAAACATAAAAAAATTTACCATTTCTGACCATCCGGAGAAAGTTCGACAGGTCACGGGTCATCGTTTTTCATCAGAAATTAGATTTTTAGGACTGTAGAAAAATTGATTCAAAATGTCATTTGGATTGTGCCCCATGCTGAGTAACTACTTTTTAAAGCCTAAATGTGACCAAAATTGCCATTTTTACAGACTTTTTCTCCTACTCAGAAGCTTCTATTTCGACCAATTTCAGGCATTAAAAGGACTCTAAACACACTTATTTTAGTTCCAAAAGTGATAATTGACATGCAATTGTCATTTACAGTCAAAAAATTAAACATTAAAAAATTACCATTTCTGACCATCTGGAGAAAGTTCGACAGGTCACGGGCCATCGTTTTTCATGAGAAATTAGATTTTTTGGAGTGTAGAAAAATTGATTCAAAATGTCATTTGGATTTTGCCTCAAGTTGAATAACTACTTTTTAAAGCCTCAATGTGATCAAAATTACCATTTTAAATAATTTTTCTCCTACTCAGAAGCTTCTATTTCGACCAATTTAAGGCATTAAAATGACTCTAAACACACCTATTTTAGTTCCAAAAGTGATAATTCACATGCAATAGTCATTTGCAGTCAAAAAATTAAACATAAAAAAATTTACCATTTCTGACCATCCGGAGAAAGTTCGACAGGTCACGGGTCATCGTTTTTCATCAGAAATTAGATTTTTAGGACTGTAGAAAAATTGATTCAAAATGTCATTTGGATTGTGCCCCATGCTGAGTAACTACTTTTTAAAGCCTATATGTGACCAAAATTGCCATTTTTACAGACTTTTTCTCCTACTCAGAAGCTTCTATTTCGACCAATTTCAGGCATTAAAAGGACTCTAAACACACTTATTTTAGTTCCAAAAGTGATAATTGACATGCAATTGTCATTTACAGTCAAAAAATTAAACATAAAAAAATTACCATTTTTGACCATCTGGAGAAAGTTCGACAGGTCCTGGGTCATCATTTTTCATCAGAAAAATGATTTTTTATACTGTAGAAAAAATGATTCAAAATATCAATTGGGTTGTGCCTCATGTTGAATAACCAATTTTTAAAGCCTAACAGTGACCAAAATTGCCATTTTAAAGGACTTTTCCTCCTACTCAGAAGCTTCTATTTTGACGTATTTCAGGCATTAAAATGACTCTAAACACACGTATTTTAGTTCCAAAAGTGATAATTCACATGCAATAGTCATTTACAGTCAAAAAATTAAACATTAAAAAATTCCCATTTCCGACCATCTGGAGAAAGTTCGTCAGGTCACGGGTCATCGTTTTTCATGAGAAATTTGATTTTTTTAAATGTAGAAAAATTGATTCAAAATGTCATTTGGATTGTGCCTCATGTTGAAAAACTACTTTTTAAAGCCTCAATGTGATCAAAATTGCCATTTTTAAATACTTTTTCTCCTACTCAGAAGCTTCCATTTCGACCAATTTCAGGCATTAAAATGACTCTAAGCACACCTATTTTAGTTCCAAAAGTCATAATTCACATGCAATAGTCATTTACAGTCAAAAAATTAAACATCAAAAAATTACCATTTCTTACCATCTGGAGAAAGTTCGACAGGTCACGGGTCATCGTTTTTCATGAGAAATTTGATTTTTTGGACTGTAGAAAAATTGATTCAAAATTTCATTTGGATTGTGCCTCATGTTGAATAACTACCTTTTAAAGCCTCAATGTGATCAAAATTGCCATTTTTAAATACTTTTTCTCCTACTCAGAAGCTTCGATTTCGACCAATTTAAGGCATTAAAATGACTCTAAACACACTTATTTTAGTTCCAAAAGTGATAATTGACATGCAATTGTCATTTACAGTCAAAAAATTAAACATTAAAAAATTACCATTTCTGACCATCTGGAGAAAGTTCGACAGGTCACGGGCCATCGTTTTTCATGAGAAATTAGATTTTTTGGACTGTAGAAAAATTGATTCAAAATGTCATTTGGATTTTGCCTCAAGTTGAATAACTACTTTTTAAAGCCTCAATGTACTCAAAATTACCATTTTAAATACTTTTTCTCCTACTCAGAAGCTTCTATTTCGACCAATTTCAGGCATCAAAATGACTCTAAACACACTTATTTTAGTTCCAAAAGTGATAATTCACATGCAATAGTCATTTGCGGTCAAAAAATTAAACATAAAAAAATTTACCATTTCTGACCATCCGGAGAAAGTTCGACAGGTCACGGGTCATTGTTTTTCATGAGAAATTAGATTTTTTGGAGTGTAGAAAAATTGATTCAAAATGTCATTTGGATTTTGCCTCAAGTTGAATAACTACTTTTTAAAGCCTCAATGTGATCAAAATTACCATTTTAAATAATTTTTCTCCTACTCAGAAGCTTCTATTTCGACCAATTTCAGGCATTAAAATGACTCTAAACACACTTATTTTAGTTCCAAAAGTGATAATTCACATGCAATAGTTATTTGCAGTCAAAAAATTAAACATAAAAAAATTACCATTTTTGACCATCTGGAGAAAGTTCGACAGGTCCTGGGTCATCATTTTTCATCAGAAAAATGATTTTTTATACTGTAGAAAAAATGATTCAAAATATCAATTGGGTTGTGCCTCATGTTGAATAACCAATTTTTAAAGCCTAACAGTGACCAAAATTGCCATTTTAAAGGACTTTTCCTCCTACTCAGAAGCTTCTATTTTGACGTATTTCAGGCATTAAAATGACTCTAAACACACGTATTTTAGTTCCAAAAGTGATAATTCACATGCAATAGTCATTTACAGTCAAAAAATTAAACATTAAAAAATTCCCATTTCTGACCATCTGGAGAAAGTTCGTCAGGTCACGGGTCATCGTTTTTCATCAGACAATTGATTTTTTGGAGTGTAGAAAAATTGATTCAAAATGTCATTTGGATTGTGCCTCATGTTGAAAAACTACTTTTTAACGCCTCAATGTGATCAAAATTGCCATTTTTAAATACTTTTTCTCCTACTCAGAAGCTTCCATTTCGACCAATTTCAGGCATTAAAATGACTCTAAACACACTTATTTTAGTTACAAAAGTGATAATTCACATGCAATAGTCATTTACAGTCAAAAAAATTAAACATTAAAAAATTAACATTTCTTACCATCTGGAGAAAGTTCGACAGGTCACGGGTCATCGTTTTTCATGAGAAATTTGATTTTTTTAAATGTAGAAAAATTGATTCAAAATGTCATTTGGATTGTGCCTCATGTTGAAAAACTACTTTTTAAAGCCTCAATGTGATCAAAATTGCCATTTTTAAATACTTTTTCTCCTACTCAGAAGCTTCCATTTCGACCAATTTCAGGCATTAAAATGACTCTAAGCACACCTATTTTAGTTCCAAAAGTCATAATTCACATGCAATAGTCATTTACAGTCAAAAAATTACACATTAAAAAATTACCATTTCTTACCATCTGGAGAAAGTTCGACAGGTCACGGGTCATCGTTTTTCATGAGAAATTTGATTTTTTGGACTGTAGAAAAATTGATTCAAAATGTCATTTGGATTGTGCCTCATGTTGAATAACTACCTTTTAAAGCCTCAATGTGATCAAAATTGCCATTTTTAAATACTTTTTCTCCTACTCAGAAGCATCGATTTCGACCAATTTAAGGCATTAAAATGACTCTAAACACACTTATTTTAGTTCCAAAAGTGATAATTGACATGCAATTGTCATTTACAGTCAAAAAATTAAACATTAAAAAATTACCATTTCTGACCATCTGGATAAAGTTCGACAGGTCACGGGCCATCGTTTTTCATGAGAAATTAGATTTTTTGGACTGTAGAAAAATTGATTCAAAATGTCATTTGGATTTTGCCTCAAGTTGAATAACTACTTTTTAAAGCCTCAATGTGATCAAAATTACCATTTTAAATAATTTTTCTCCTACTCAGAAGCTTCTATTTCGACCAATTTCAGGCATTAAAATGACTCTAAACACACCTATTTTAGTTCCAAAAGTGATAATTCACATGCAATAGTCATTTGCAGTCAAAAAATTAAACATAAAAAAATTTACCATTTCTGACCATCCGGAGAAAGTTCGACAGGTCACGGGTCATCGTTTTTCATCAGAAATTAGATTTTTAGGACTGTAGAAAAATTGATTCAAAATGTCATTTGGATTGTGCCCCATGCTGAGTAACTACTTTTTAAAGCCTAAATGTGACCAAAATTGCCATTTTTACAGACTTTTTCTCCTACTCAGAAGCTTCTATTTCGACCAATTTCAGGCATTAAAAGGACTCTAAACACACTTATTTTAGTTCCAAAAGTGATAATTGACATGCAATTGTCATTTACAGTCAAAAAATTAAACATTAAAAAATTACCATTTCTGACCATCTGGAGAAAGTTCGACAGGTCACGGGCCATCGTTTTTCATGAGAAATTAGATTTTTTGGAGTGTAGAAAAATTGATTCAAAATGTCATTTGGATTTTGCCTCAAGTTGAATAACTACTTTTTAAAGCCTCAATGTGATCAAAATTACCATTTTAAATAATTTTTCTCCTACTCAGAAGCTTCTATTTCGACCAATTTCAGGCATTAAAATGACTCTAAACACACTTATTTTAGTTCCAAAAGTGATAATTCACATGCAATAGTTATTTGCAGTCAAAAAATTAAACATAAAAAAATTACCATTTCTGACCATCCGGAGAAAGTTCGACAGGTCACGGGTCATCGTTTTTTATCAGAAATTAGATTTTTTGGACTGTAGAAAAATTGATTCAAAATGTCATTTGGATTGTGCCCCATGCTGAGTAACTACTTTTAAAAGCCTAAATGTGACCAAAATAGCCATTTTTACAGACTTTTTCTCCTACTCAGAAGCTTCTATTTCGACCAATGTCAGGCATTAAAAGGACTCTAAACACACTTATTTTAGTTCCAAAAGTGATAATTCACATGCAATAGTCATTTACAGTCAAAAAATTAAACATTAAAAAATTACCATTTCTGACCATCTGGAGAAAGTTCGACAGGTCACGGGTCATCGTTTTTCATGAGAAATTTGATTTTTTTGACTGTAGAAAAATTGATTCAAAATGTCATTTGGATTGTGCCTCATGTTGAAAAACTACTTTTTAAAGCCTCAATGTGACCAAAAGTGCCATTTTTACAGACTTTTTCTCCATCTCAGAAACTTCTATTTCGTCCAATTTCAGGCATTAAAATGACTCTAAACACACTTATTTTAGTTCCAAAAGTGATAATTCACATGCAATAGTCATTTGCAGTCAAAAAATTAAACATAAAAAAAATACCATTTCTGACCATCCGGAGAAAGTTCGACAGGTCACGGGTCATCGTTTTTCATGAGAAATTTGATTTTTTGGACTGTAGAAAAATTGATTCAAAATGTCATTTGGATTGTGCCTCATTTTGAATAACTACCTTTTAAAGCCTCAATGTGATCAAAATTGCCATTTTTAAATACTTTTTCTCCTACTCAGAAGCTACTATTTCGACCAATTTAAGGCATTAAAATGACTCTAAACACACTGATTTTAGTTCCAAAAATGATAATTCACATGCAATAGTCATTTACAGTCAAACAATCAAACATTAAAAAATTACCATTTCTGACCATCTGGAGAAAGTTCGACAGGTCACGGGTCATGGTTTTTCATGAGAAATTTGATTTATTGGACCCTAGAAAAATGTATCCAAAATCTCACTTGGATTGTGCCTCATGTTAAATAACTACTTTTTAAAGCCTCAATGTGATCAAAATTGCCATTTTTAAATACTTTTTCTCCTACTCAGAAGCTTCTATTTCGACCAATTTCAGGCATTAAAATGACTCTAAACACACTTATATTAGTTCCAAAAGTGATAATTCATATGCAATAGTCATTTGCAGTCAAAAAATTAAACATAAAAAAAAAAACATTTCTGACCATCCAGAGAAAGTTCAACAGGTCACGGGTCATCGTTTTTCATCAGAAATTAGATTTTTTGGACTGTAGCAAAATTGATTCAAAATGTCATTTGGATTGTGCCTCATGCTGAGTAACTACCTTTTAAAGCCCAAATGTGACCAAAATTGCCATTTTTACAGACTTTTTCTCCTACTCAGAAGCTTCTATTTCGACCAATTTCAGGCATTAAAATTACTCTAAACACACTTATATTAGTTCCAAAAGTGATAATTCACATGCAATAGTCATTTACAGTCAAAAAATTAAACATTAAAAAATTCCCATTTCTGACCATCTGGAGAAAGTTCGACAGGTCACGGGTCATCGTTTTTCATGAGAAATTTGATTTTTTGGACTGTTGAAAAATTGATTCAAAATGTCATTTGGATTGTGCCTCATGTTGAAGAACTACTTTTTAAAGCCTCAATGTGATCAAAATTGCCATTTTTACAGACTTTTTCTCCTACTCAGAAGCTTCTATTTCGACCAATTTCAGGCATTAAAAGGACTCTAAACACACTTATTTTAGTTCCAAAAGTGATAATTCACATGCAATAGTCATTTACAGTCAAAAAATTAAACATTAAAAAATTACCATTTCTTACCATCTGGAGAAAGTTCGACAGGTCACGGGTCATCGTTTTTCATGAGAAATTTGATTTTTTGGACTGTAGAAAAATTGATTCAAAATGTCATTTGGATTGTGCCTCATGTTGAATAACTACCTTTTAAAGCCTCAATGTGATCAAAATTGCCATTTTTAAATACTTTTTCTCCTACTCAGAAGCTTCTATTTCGACCAATTTAAGGCATTAAAATGACTCTAAACACACTGATTTTAGTTCCAAAAATGATAATTCACATGCAATAGTCATTTACAGTCAAACAATCAAACATTAAAAAATTACCATTTCTGACCATCTGGAGAAAGTTCGACAGGTCACGGGTCATGGTTTTTCATGAGAAATTTGATTTTTTGGACCCTAGAAAAATGTATCCAAAATCTCATTTGGATTGTGCCTCATGTTAAATAACTACTTTTTAAAGCCTCAATGTGATCAAAATTGCCATTTTTAAATACTTTTTCTCCTACTCAGAAGCTTCTATTTCGACCAATTTCAGGCATTAAAATGACTCTAAACACACTTATATTAGTTCCAAAAGTGATAATTCATATGCAATAGTCATTTGCAGTCAAAAAATTAAACATAAAAAAAAAACATTTCTGACCATCCAGAGAAAGTTCAACAGGTCACGGGTCATCGTTTTTCATCAGAAATTAGATTTTTTGGACTGTAGCAAAATTGATTCAAAATGTCTTTTGGATTGTGCCTCATGCTGAGTAACTACCTTTTAAAGCGCAAATGTGACCAAAATTGCCATTTTTACAGACTTTTTCTCCTACTCAGAAGCTTCTATTTCGACCAATTTCAGGCATTAAAATTACTCTAAACACACTTATCTTAGTTCCAAAAGTGATAATTCACATGCAATAGTCATTTACAGTCAAAAAATTAAACATTAAAAAATTCCCATTTCTGACCATCTGGAGAAAGTTCGACAGGTCACGGGTCATCGTTTTTCATCAGACAATTGATTTTTTGGAGTGTAGAAAAATTGATTCACAATGTTATTTGGATTGTGCCTCATGTTGAAAAACTACTTTTTAACGCCTCAATGTGATCAAAATTGCCATTTTTAAATACTTTTTCTCCTACTCAGAAGCTTCTATTTCGACCAATTTCAGGCATTAAAATGACTCTAAACACACTTATTTTAGTTCCAAAAGTGATAATTGACATGCAATTGTCATTTACAGTCAAAAAATTAAACATTAAAAAATTACCATTTCTGACCATCTGGAGAAAGTTCGACAGGTCACGGGCCATCGTTTTTCATGAGAAATTAGATTTTTTGGACTGCAGAAAAATTGATTCAAAATGTCATTTGGATTTTGCCTCAAGTTGAATAACTACTTTTTAAAGCATCAATGTGATCAAAATTACCATTTTAAATACTTTTTCTCCTACTCAGAAGCTTCTATTTCGTCCAATTTCAGGCATTAAAATGACTCTAAACACACTTATTTTAGTTCCAAAAGTGATAATTGACATGCAATTGTCATTTACAGTCAAAAAATTAAACATTAAAAAATTACCATTTCTGACCATCTGGAGAAAGTTCGACAGGTCACGGGCCATCGTTTTTCATGAGAAATTAGATTTTTTGGACTGTAGAAAAATTGATTCAAAATGTCATTTGGATTTTGCCTCAAGTTGAATAACTACTTTTTAAAGCCTCAATGTGATCAAAATTACCATTTTAAATAATTTTTCTCCTACTCAGAAGCTTCTATTTCGACCAATTTCAGGCATTAAAATGACTCTAAACACACTTATTTTAGTTCCAAAAGTGATAATTCACATGCAATAGTTATTTGCAGTCAAAAAATTAAACATAAAAAAATTACCATTTCTGACCATCCGGAGAAAGTTCAACAGGTCACGGGTCATCGTTTTTCATCAGAAATTAGATTTTTTGGACTGTAGAAAAATTGATTCAAAATGTCATTTGGATTGTGCCCCATGCTGAGTAACTACTTTTTAAAGCCTAAATGTGAACAAAATAGCCATTTTTACAGACTTTTTCTCCTACTCAGAAGATTCTATTTTGACCAATGTCAGGCATTAAAAGGACTCTAAACACACTTATTTTAGTTCCAAAAGTGATAATTCACATGCAATAGTCATTTACAGTCAAAAAATTAAACATTAAAAAATTACCATTTCTGACCATCTGGAGAAAGTTCGACAGGTCAGGGGTCATCGTTTTTCATGAGAAATTAGATTTTTTTGACTGTAGAAAAATTGATTCAAAATGTCATTTGGATTGTGCCTCATGTTGAAAAACTACTTTTTAAAGCCTCAATGTGACCAAAAGTGCCATTTTTACAGACTTTTTCTCCATCTCAGAAACTTCTATTTCGTCCAATTTCAGGCATTAAAATGACTCTAAACACACTTATTTTAGTTCCAAAAGTGATAATTCACATGCAATAGTTATTTGCAGTCAAAAAATTAAACATAAAAAAATTACCATTTCTGACCATCCGGAGAAAGTTCAACAGGTCACGGGTCATCGTTTTTCATCAGAAATTAGATTTTTTGGACTGTAGAAAAATTGATTCAAAATGTCATTTGGATTGTGCCCCATGCTGAGTAACTACTTTTTAAAGCCTAAATGTGAACAAAATAGCCATTTTTACAGACTTTTTCTCCTACTCAGAAGATTCTATTTTGACCAATGTCAGGCATTAAAAGGACTCTAAACACACTTATTTTAGTTCCAAAAGTGATAATTCACATGCAATAGTCATTTACAGTCAAAAAATTAAACATTAAAAAATTACCATTTCTGACCATCTGGAGAAAGTTCGACAGGTCAGGGGTCATCGTTTTTCATGAGAAATTAGATTTTTTTGACTGTAGAAAAATTGATTCAAAATGTCATTTGGATTGTGCCTCATGTTGAAAAACTACTTTTTAAAGCCTCAATGTGACCAAAAGTGCCATTTTTACAGACTTTTTCTCCATCTCAGAAACTTCTATTTCGTCCAATTTCAGGCATTAAAATGACTCTAAACACACTTATTTTAGTTCCAAAAGTGATAATTCACATGCAATAGTCATTTGCAGTCAAAAAATTAAACATAAAAAAAATACCATTTCTGACCATCCGGAGAAAGTTCGACAGGTCACGGGTCATCGTTTTTCATGAGAAATTTGATTTTTTGGACTGTAGAAAAATTGATTCAAAATGTCATTTGGATTGTGCCTCATTTTGAATAACTACCTTTTAAAGCCTCAATGTGATCAAAATTGCCATTTTTAAATACTTTTTCTCCTACTCAGAAGCTACTATTTCGACCAATTTAAGGCATTAAAATGACTCTAAACACACTGATTTTAGTTCCAAAAATGATAATTCACATGCAATAGTCATTTACAGTCAAACAATCAAACATTAAAAAATTACCATTTCTGACCATCTGGAGAAAGTTCGACAGGTCACGGGTCATGGTTTTTCATGAGAAATTTGATTTATTGGACCCTAGAAAAATGTATCCAAAATCTCACTTGGATTGTGCCTCATGTTAAATAACTACTTTTTAAAGCCTCAATGTGATCAAAATTGCCATTTTTAAATACTTTTTCTCCTACTCAGAAGCTTCTATTTCGACCAATTTCAGGCATTAAAATGACTCTAAACACACTTATATTAGTTCCAAAAGTGATAATTCATATGCAATAGTCATTTGCAGTCAAAAAATTAAACATTAAAAAATTACCATTTCTTACCATCTGGAGAAAGTTCGACAGGTCACGGGTCATCGTTTTTCATGAGAAATTTGATTTTTTGGACTGTAGAAAAATTGATTCAAAATGTCATTTGGATTGTGCCTCATGTTGAATAACTACTTTTTAAAGCCTCAATGTGATCAAAATTACCATTTTAAATAATTTTTCTCCTACTCAGAAGCTTCTATTTCGACCAATTTCAGGCATTAAAATGACTCTAAACACACTTATTTTAGTTCCAAAAGTGATAATTCACATGCAATAGTCATTTACAGTCAAAAAATTACACATTAAAAAATTACCATTTCTTACCATCTGGAGAAAGTTCGACAGGTCACGGGTCATCGTTTTTCATGAGAAATTTGATTTTTTGGACTGTAGAAAAATTGATTCAAAATGTCATTTGGATTGTGCCTAATGTTGAATAACTACCTTTTAAAGCCTCAATGTGATCAAAATTGCCATTTTTAAATACTTTTTCTCCTACTCAGAAGCTTCGATTTCGACCAATTTAAGGCATTAAAATGACTCTAAACACACTTATTTTAGTTCCAAAAGTGATAATTGACATGCAATTGTCATTTACAGTCAAAAAATTAAACATTAAAAAATTACCATTTCTGACCATCTGGATAAAGTTCGACAGGTCACGGGCCATCGTTTTTCATGAGAAATTAGATTTTTTGGACTGTAGAAAAATTGATTCAAAATGTCATTTGGATTTTGCCTCAAGTTGAATAACTACTTTTTAAAGCCGCAATGTGATCAAAATTACCATTTTAAATAATTTTTCTCCTACTCAGAAGCTTCTATTTCGACCAATTTCAGGCATTAAAATGACTCTAAACACACTTATTTTAGTTCCAAAAGTGATAATTCACATGCAATAGTTATTTGCAGTCAAAAAATTAAACATAAAAAAATTACCATTTCTGACCATCCGGAGAAAGTTCAACAGGTCACGGGTCATCGTTTTTCATCAGAAATTAGATTTTTTGGACTGTAGAAAAATTGATTCAAAATGTCATTTGGATTGTGCCCCATGCTGAGTAACTACTTTTTAAAGCCTAAATGTGAACAAAATAGCCATTTTTACAGACTTTTTCTCCTACTCAGAAGATTCTATTTTGACCAATGTCAGGCATTAAAAGGACTCTAAACACACTTATTTTAGTTCCAAAAGTGATAATTCACATGCAATAGTCATTTACAGTCAAAAAATTAAACATTAAAAAATTACCATTTCTGACCATCTGGAGAAAGTTCGACAGGTCAGGGGTCATCGTTTTTCATGAGAAATTAGATTTTTTTGACTGTAGAAAAATTGATTCAAAATGTCATTTGGATTGTGCCTCATGTTGAAAAACTACTTTTTAAAGCCTCAATGTGACCAAAAGTGCCATTTTTACAGACTTTTTCTCCATCTCAGAAACTTCTATTTCGTCCAATTTCAGGCATTAAAATGACTCTAAACACACTTATTTTAGTTCCAAAAGTGATAATTCACATGCAATAGTCATTTGCAGTCAAAAAATTAAACATAAAAAAAATACCATTTCTGACCATCCGGAGAAAGTTCGACAGGTCACGGGTCATCGTTTTTCATGAGAAATTTGATTTTTTGGACTGTTGAAAAATTGATTCAAAATGTCATTTGGATTGTGCCTCATGTTGAAGAACTACTTTTTAGAGCCTCAATGTGATCAAAATTGCCATTTTTACAGACTTTTTCTCCTACTCAGAAGCTTCTATTTCGACCAATTTCAGGCATTAAAAGGACTCTAAACACACTTATTTCAGTTCCAAAAGTGATAATTCACATGCAATAGTCATTTACAGTCAAAAAACTTAAACATTAAAAAATTACCATTTCTTACCATCTGGAGAAAGTTCGACAGGTCACGGGTCATCGTTTTTCATGAGAAATTTGATTTTTTGGACTGTAGAAAAATTGATTCAAAATGTCATTTGGATTGTGCCTCATGTTGAATAACTACCTTTTAAAGCCTCAATGTGATCAAAATTGCCATTTTTAAATACTTTTTCTCCTACTCAGAAGCTTCTATTTCGACCAATTTAAGGCATTAAAATGACTCTAAGCACACCTATTTCAGTTCCAAAAGTCATAATTCACATGCAATAGTCATTTACAGTCAAAAAATTACACATTAAAAAATTACCATTTCTTACCATCTGGAGAAAGTTCGACAGGTCACGGGTCATCGTTTTTCATGAGAAATTTGATTTTTTGGACTGTAGAAAAATTGATTCAAAATGTCATTTGGATTGTGCCTAATGTTGAATAACTACCTTTTAAAGCCTCAATGTGATCAAAATTGCCATTTTTAAATACTTTTTCTCCTACTCAGAAGCTTCGATTTCGACCAATTTAAGGCATTAAAATGACTCTAAACACACTTATTTTAGTTCCAAAAGTGATAATTGACATGCAATTGTCATTTACAGTCAAAAAATTAAACATTAAAAAATTACCATTTCTGACCATCTGGATAAAGTTCGACAGGTCACGGGCCATCATTTTTCATGAGAAATTAGATTTTTTGGACTGTAGAAAAATTGATTCAAAATGTCATTTGGATTTTGCCTCAAGTTGAATAACTACTTTTTAAAGCCGCAATGTGATCAAAATTACCATTTTAAATAATTTTTCTCCTACTCAGAAGCTTCTATTTCGACCAATTTCAGGCATTAAAATGACTCTAAACACACCTATTTTAGTTCCAAAAGTGATAATTCACATGCAATAGTCATTTGCAGTCAAAAAATTAAACATAAAAAAATTTACCATTTCTGACCATCCGGAGAAAGTTCGACAGGTCACGGGTCATCGTTTTTCATCAGAAATTAGATTTTTAGGACTGTAGAAAAATTGATTCAAAATGTCATTTGGATTGTGCCCCATGCTGAGTAACTACTTTTTAAAGCCTAAATGTGACCAAAATTGCCATTTTTACAGACTTTTTCTCCTACTCAGAAGCTTCTATTTCGACCAATTTCAGGCATTAAAAGGACTCTAAACACACTTATTTAGTTCCAAAAGTGATAATTCACATGCAATAGTCATTTACAGTCAAAAAATTAAACATTAAAAAATTACCATTTCTGACCATCTGGAGAAAGTTCGACAGGTCACGGGTCATCGTTTTTCATGAGAAATTTGATTTTTTTGACTGTAGAAAAATTGATTCAAAATGTAATTTGGATTGTGCCTGATGTTGAAAAACTACTTTTTAAAGACTCAATGTGACCAAAAGTGCCATTTTTACAGACTTTTTCTCCATCTCAGAAACTTCTATTTCGTCCAATTTCAGGCATTAAAATGACTCTAAACACACTTATTTTAGTTCCAAAAATGGTAATTCACATGCAATAGTCATTTACAGTCAAACAATCAAACATTAAAAAATTACCATTTCTCACCATCTGGAGAAAGTTTGACAGGTCACGGGTCATGGTTTTTCATGAGAAATTTGATTTTTTGGACCCTAGAAAATGTATCCAAAATCTCATTTGGATTGTGCCTCATGTTAAATAACTACTTTTTAAAGCCTCAATGTGATCAAAATTGCCATTTTTAAATACTTTTTCTCCTACTCAGAAGCTTCTATTTCGTCCAATTTCAGGCATTAAAATGACTCTAAACACACTTATTTTAGTTCCAAAAGTGATAATTGACATGCAATTGTCATTTACAGTCCAAAAATTAAACATTAAAAAATTACCATTTCTGACCATCTGGAGAAAGTTCGACAGGTCACGGGCCATCGTTTTTCATGAGAAATTAGATTTTTTGGACTGTAGAAAAATTGATTCAAAATGTCATTTGGATTTTGCCTCAAGTTGAATAACTACTTTTTAAAGCCTCAATGTGATCAAAATTACCATTTTAAATAATTTTTCTCCTACTCAGAAGCTTCTATTTCGACCAATTTCAGGCATTAAAATGACTCTAAACACACTTATTTTAGTTCCAAAAGTGATAATTCACATGCAATAGTTATTTGCAGTCAAAAAATTAAACATAAAAAAATTACCATTTCTGACCATCCGGAGAAAGTTCAACAGGTCACGGGTCATCGTTTTTCATCAGAAATTAGATTTTTTGGACTGTAGAAAAATTGATTCAAAATGTCATTTGGATTGTGCCCCATGCTGAGTAACTACTTTTTAAAGCCTAAATGTGAACAAAATAGCCATTTTTACAGACTTTTTCTCCTACTCAGAAGATTCTATTTTGACCAATGTCAGGCATTAAAAGGACTCTAAACACACTTATTTTAGTTCCAAAAGTGATAATTCACATGCAATAGTCATTTACAGTCAAAAAATTAAACATTAAAAAATTACCATTTCTGACCATCTGGAGAAAGTTCGACAGGTCAGGGGTCATCGTTTTTCATGAGAAATTTGATTTTTTTGACTGTAGAAAAATTGATTCAAAATGTCATTTGGATTGTGCCTCATGTTGAAAAACTACTTTTTAAAGCCTCAATGTGACCAAAAGTGCCATTTTTACAGACTTTTTCTCCATCTCAGAAACTTCTATTTCGTCCAATTTCAGGCATTAAAATGACTCTAAACACACTTATTTTAGTTCCAAAAGTGATAATTCACATGCAATAGTCATTTGCAGTCAAAAAATTAAACATAAAAAAAATACCATTTCTGACCATCCGGAGAAAGTTCGACAGGTCACGGGTCATCGTTTTTCATGAGAAATTTGATTTTTTGGACTGTTGAAAAATTGATTCAAAATGTCATTTGGATTGTGCCTCATGTTGAAGAACTACTTTTTAGAGCCTCAATGTGATCAAAATTGCCATTTTTACAGACTTTTTCTCCTACTCAGAAGCTTCTATTTCGACCAATTTCAGGCATTAAAAGGACTCTAAACACACTTATTTCAGTTCCAAAAGTGATAATTCACATGCAATAGTCATTTACAGTCAAAAAACTTAAACATTAAAAAATTACCATTTCTTACCATCTGGAGAAAGTTCGACAGGTCACGGGTCATCGTTTTTCATGAGAAATTTGATTTTTTGGACTGTAGAAAAATTGATTCAAAATGTCATTTGGATTGTGCCTCATGTTGAATAACTACCTTTTAAAGCCTCAATGTGATCAAAATTGCCATTTTTAAATACTTTTTCTCCTACTCAGAAGCTTCTATTTCGACCAATTTAAGGCATTAAAATGACTCTAAGCACACCTATTTCAGTTCCAAAAGTCATAATTCACATGCAATAGTCATTTACAGTCAAAAAATTACACATTAAAAAATTACCATTTCTTACCATCTGGAGAAAGTTCGACAGGTCACGGGTCATCGTTTTTCATGAGAAATTTGATTTTTTGGACTGTAGAAAAATTGATTCAAAATGTCATTTGGATTGTGCCTAATGTTGAATAACTACCTTTTAAAGCCTCAATGTGATCAAAATTGCCATTTTTAAATACTTTTTCTCCTACTCAGAAGCTTCGATTTCGACCAATTTAAGGCATTAAAATGACTCTAAACACACTTATTTTAGTTCCAAAAGTGATAATTGACATGCAATTGTCATTTACAGTCAAAAAATTAAACATTAAAAAATTACCATTTCTGACCATCTGGATAAAGTTCGACAGGTCACGGGCCATCATTTTTCATGAGAAATTAGATTTTTTGGACTGTAGAAAAATTGATTCAAAATGTCATTTGGATTTTGCCTCAAGTTGAATAACTACTTTTTAAAGCCGCAATGTGATCAAAATTACCATTTTAAATAATTTTTCTCCTACTCAGAAGCTTCTATTTCGACCAATTTCAGGCATTAAAATGACTCTAAACACACCTATTTTAGTTCCAAAAGTGATAATTCACATGCAATAGTCATTTGCAGTCAAAAAATTAAACATAAAAAAATTTACCATTTCTGACCATCCGGAGAAAGTTCGACAGGTCACGGGTCATCGTTTTTCATCAGAAATTAGATTTTTAGGACTGTAGAAAAATTGATTCAAAATGTCATTTGGATTGTGCCCCATGCTGAGTAACTACTTTTTAAAGCCTAAATGTGACCAAAATTGCCATTTTTACAGACTTTTTCTCCTACTCAGAAGCTTCTATTTCGACCAATTTCAGGCATTAAAAGGACTCTAAACACACTTATTTAGTTCCAAAAGTGATAATTCACATGCAATAGTCATTTACAGTCAAAAAATTAAACATTAAAAAATTACCATTTCTGACCATCTGGAGAAAGTTCGACAGGTCACGGGTCATCGTTTTTCATGAGAAATTTGATTTTTTTGACTGTAGAAAAATTGATTCAAAATGTAATTTGGATTGTGCCTGATGTTGAAAAACTACTTTTTAAAGACTCAATGTGACCAAAAGTGCCATTTTTACAGACTTTTTCTCCATCTCAGAAACTTCTATTTCGTCCAATTTCAGGCATTAAAATGACTCTAAACACACTTATTTTAGTTCCAAAAATGGTAATTCACATGCAATAGTCATTTACAGTCAAACAATCAAACATTAAAAAATTACCATTTCTCACCATCTGGAGAAAGTTTGACAGGTCACGGGTCATGGTTTTTCATGAGAAATTTGATTTTTTGGACCCTAGAAAATGTATCCAAAATCTCATTTGGATTGTGCCTCATGTTAAATAACTACTTTTTAAAGCCTCAATGTGATCAAAATTGCCATTTTTAAATACTTTTTCTCCTACTCAGAAGCTTCTATTTCGTCCAATTTCAGGCATTAAAATGACTCTAAACACACTTATTTTAGTTCCAAAAGTGATAATTGACATGCAATTGTCATTTACAGTCCAAAAATTAAACATTAAAAAATTACCATTTCTGACCATCTGGAGAAAGTTCGACAGGTCACGGGCCATCGTTTTTCATGAGAAATTAGATTTTTTGGACTGTAGAAAAATTGATTCAAAATGTCATTTGGATTTTGCCTCAAGTTGAATAACTACTTTTTAAAGCCTCAATGTGATCAAAATTACCATTTTAAATAATTTTTCTCCTACTCAGAAGCTTCTATTTCGACCAATTTCAGGCATTAAAATGACTCTAAACACACTTATTTTAGTTCCAAAAGTGATAATTCACATGCAATAGTTATTTGCAGTCAAAAAATTAAACATAAAAAAATTACCATTTCTGACCATCCGGAGAAAGTTCAACAGGTCACGGGTCATCGTTTTTCATCAGAAATTAGATTTTTTGGACTGTAGAAAAATTGATTCAAAATGTCATTTGGATTGTGCCCCATGCTGAGTAACTACTTTTTAAAGCCTAAATGTGAACAAAATAGCCATTTTTACAGACTTTTTCTCCTACTCAGAAGATTCTATTTTGACCAATGTCAGGCATTAAAAGGACTCTAAACACACTTATTTTAGTTCCAAAAGTGATAATTCACATGCAATAGTCATTTACAGTCAAAAAATTAAACATTAAAAAATTACCATTTCTGACCATCTGGAGAAAGTTCGACAGGTCAGGGGTCATCGTTTTTCATGAGAAATTTGATTTTTTTGACTGTAGAAAAATTGATTCAAAATGTCATTTGGATTGTGCCTCATGTTGAAAAACTACTTTTTAAAGCCTCAATGTGACCAAAAGTGCCATTTTTACAGACTTTTTCTCCATCTCAGAAACTTCTATTTCGTCCAATTTCAGGCATTAAAATGACTCTAAACACACTTATTTTAGTTCCAAAAGTGATAATTCACATGCAATAGTCATTTGCAGTCAAAAAATTAAACATAAAAAAAATACCATTTCTGACCATCCGGAGAAAGTTCGACAGGTCACGGGTCATCGTTTTTCATGAGAAATTTGATTTTTTGGACTGTTGAAAAATTGATTCAAAATGTCATTTGGATTGTGCCTCATGTTGAAGAACTACTTTTTAAAGCCTCAATGTGATCAAAATTGCCATTTTTACAGACTTTTTCTCCTACTCAGAAGCTTCTATTTCGACCAATTTCAGGCATTAAAAGGACTCTAAACACACTTATTTCAGTTCCAAAAGTGATAATTCACATGCAATAGTCATTTACAGTCAAAAAATTAAACATTAAAAAATTACCATTTCTTACCATCTGGAGAAAGTTCGACAGGTCACGGGTCATCGTTTTTCATGAGAAATTTGATTTTTTGGACTGTAGAAAAATTGATTCAAAATGTCATTTGGATTGTGCCTCATGTTGAATAACTACCTTTTAAAGCCTCAATGTGATCAAAATTGCCATTTTTAAATACTTTTTCTCCTACTCAGAAGCTTCTATTTCGACCAATTTAAGGCATTAAAATGACTCTAAGCACACCTATTTCAGTTCCAAAAGTCATAATTCACATGCAATAGTCATTTACAGTCAAAAAATTACACATTAAAAAATTACCATTTCTTACCATCTGGAGAAAGTTCGACAGGTCACGGGTCATCGTTTTTCATGAGAAATTTGATTTTTTGGACTGTAGAAAAATTGATTCAAAATGTCATTTGGATTGTGCCTAATGTTGAATAACTACCTTTTAAAGCCTCAATGTGATCAAAATTGCCATTTTTAAATACTTTTTCTCCTACTCAGAAGCTTCGATTTCGACCAATTTAAGGCATTAAAATGACTCTAAACACACTTATTTTAGTTCCAAAAGTGATAATTGACATGCAATTGTCATTTACAGTCAAAAAATTAAACATTAAAAAATTACCATTTCTGACCATCTGGATAAAGTTCGACAGGTCACGGGCCATCATTTTTCATGAGAAATTAGATTTTTTGGACTGTAGAAAAATTGATTCAAAATGTCATTTGGATTTTGCCTCAAGTTGAATAACTACTTTTTAAAGCCGCAATGTGATCAAAATTACCATTTTAAATAATTTTTCTCCTACTCATAAGCTTCTATTTCGACCAATTTCAGGCATTAAAATGACTCTAAACACACCTATTTTAGTTCCAAAAGTGATAATTCACATGCAATAGTCATTTGCAGTCAAAAAATTAAACATAAAAAAATTTACCATTTCTGACCATCCGGAGAAAGTTCGACAGGTCACGGGTCATCGTTTTTCATCAGAAATTAGATTTTTAGGACTGTAGAAAAATTGATTCAAAATGTCATTTGGATTGTGCCCCATGCTGAGTAACTACTTTTTAAAGCCTCAATGTGATCAAAATTACCATTTTAAATAATTTTTCTCCTACTCAGAAGCTTCTATTTCGACCAATTTCAGGCATTAAAATGACTCTAAACACACTTATTTTAGTTCCAAAAGTGATAATTCACATGCAATAGTCATTTGCAGTCAAAAAATTAAACATAAAAAAATTTACCATTTCTGACCATCCGGAGAAAGTTCGACAGGTCACGGGTCATCGTTTTTCATCAGAAATTAGATTTTTTGGACTGTAGAAAAATTTATTCAAAATGTCATTTGGATTGTGCCCCATGCTGAGTAACTACTTTTTAAAGCCTAAATGTGACCAAAATTGCCATTTTTACAGACTTTTTCTCCTACTCAGAAGCTTCTATTTCGACCAATTTCAGGCATTAAAAGGACTCTAAACACACTTATTTAGTTCCAAAAGTGATAATTCACATGCAATAGTCATTTACAGTCAAAAAATTAAACATTAAAAAATTACCATTTCTGACCATCTGGAGAAAGTTCGACAGGTCACGGGTCATCGTTTTTCATGAGAAATTTGATTTTTTTGACTGTAGAAAAATTGATTCAAAATGTCATTTGGATTGTGCCTGATGTTGAAAAACTACTTTTTAAAGACTCAATGTGACCAAAAGTGCCATTTTTACAGACTTTTTCTCCATCTCAGAAACTTCTATTTCGTCCAATTTCAGGCATTAAAATGACTCTAAACACACTTATTTTAGTTCCAAAAATGGTAATTCACATGCAATAGTCATTTACAGTCAAACAATCAAACATTAAAAAATTACCATTTCTCACCATCTGGAGAAAGTTTGACAGGTCACGGGTCATGGTTTTTCATGAGAAATTTGATTTTTTGGACCCTAGAAAATGTATCCAAAATCTCATTTGGATTGTGCCTCATGTTAAATAACTACTTTTTAAAGCCTCAATGTGATCAAAATTGCCATTTTTAAATACTTTTTCTCCTACTCAGAAGCTTCTATTTCGTCCAATTTCAGGCATTAAAATGACTCTAAACACACTTATTTTAGTTCCAAAAGTGATAATTGACATGCAATTGTCATTTACAGTCCAAAAATTAAACATTAAAAAATTACCATTTCTGACCATCTGGAGAAAGTTCGACAGGTCACGGGCCATCGTTTTTCATGAGAAATTAGATTTTTTGGACTGTAGAAAAATTGATTCAAAATGTCATTTGGATTTTGCCTCAAGTTGAATAACTACTTTTTAAAGCCTCAATGTGATCAAAATTACCATTTTAAATAATTTTTCTCCTACTCAGAAGCTTCTATTTCGACCAATTTCAGGCATTAAAATGACTCTAAACACACTTATTTTAGTTCCAAAAGTGATAATTCACATGCAATAGTTATTTGCAGTCAAAAAATTAAACATAAAAAAATTACCATTTCTGACCATCCGGAGAAAGTTCAACAGGTCACGGGTCATCGTTTTTCATCAGAAATTAGATTTTTTGGACTGTAGAAAAATTGATTCAAAATGTCATTTGGATTGTGCCCCATGCTGAGTAACTACTTTTTAAAGCCTAAATGTGAACAAAATAGCCATTTTTACAGACTTTTTCTCCTACTCAGAAGATTCTATTTTGACCAATGTCAGGCATTAAAAGGACTCTAAACACACTTATTTTAGTTCCAAAAGTGATAATTCACATGCAATAGTCATTTACAGTCAAAAAATTAAACATTAAAAAATTACCATTTCTGACCATCTGGAGAAAGTTCGACAGGTCAGGGGTCATCGTTTTTCATGAGAAATTTGATTTTTTTGACTGTAGAAAAATTGATTCAAAATGTCATTTGGATTGTGCCTCATGTTGAAAAACTACTTTTTAAAGCCTCAATGTGACCAAAAGTGCCATTTTTACAGACTTTTTCTCCATCTCAGAAACTTCTATTTCGTCCAATTTCAGGCATTAAAATGACTCTAAACACACTTATTTTAGTTCCAAAAGTGATACTTCACATGCAATAGTCATTTGCAGTCAAAAAATTAAACATAAAAAAAATACCATTTCTGACCATCCGGAGAAAGTTCGACAGGTCACGGGTCATCGTTTTTCATGAGAAATTTGATTTTTTGGACTGTTGAAAAATTGATTCAAAATGTCATTTGGATTGTGCCTCATGTTGAAGAACTACTTTTTAAAGCCTCAATGTGATCAAAATTGCCATTTTTACAGACTTTTTCTCCTACTCAGAAGCTTCTATTTCGACCAATTTCAGGCATTAAAAGGACTCTAAACACACTTATTTCAGTTCCAAAAGTGATAATTCACATGCAATAGTCATTTACAGTCAAAAAATTAAACATTAAAAAATTACCATTTCTTACCATCTGGAGAAAGTTCGACAGGTCACGGGTCATCGTTTTTCATGAGAAATTTGATTTTTTGGACTGTAGAAAAATTGATTCAAAATGTCATTTGGATTGTGCCTCATGTTGAATACCTACCTTTTAAAGCCTCAATGTGATCAAAATTGCCATTTTTAAATACTTTTTCTCCTACTCAGAAGCTTCGATTTCGACCAATTTAAGGCATTAAAATGACTCTAAACACACTTATTTTAGTTCCAAAAGTGATAATTGACATGCAATTGTCATTTACAGTCAAAAAATTAAACATTAAAAAATTACCATTTCTGACCATCTGGATAAAGTTCGACAGGTCACGGGCCATCATTTTTCATGAGAAATTAGATTTTTTGGACTGTAGAAAAATTGATTCAAAATGTCATTTGGATTTTGCCTCAAGTTGAATAACTACTTTTTAAAGCCGCAATGTGATCAAAATTACCATTTTAAATAATTTTTCTCCTACTCATAAGCTTCTATTTCGACCAATTTCAGGCATTAAAATGACTCTAAACACACCTATTTTAGTTCCAAAAGTGATAATTCACATGCAATAGTCATTTGCAGTCAAAAAATTAAACATAAAAAAATTTACCATTTCTGACCATCCGGAGAAAGTTCGACAGGTCACGGGTCATCGTTTTTCATCAGAAATTAGATTTTTAGGACTGTAGAAAAATTGATTCAAAATGTCATTTGGATTGTGCCCCATGCTGAGTAACTACTTTTTAAAGCCTCAATGTGATCAAAATTACCATTTTAAATAATTTTTCTCCTACTCAGAAGCTTCTATTTCGACCAATTTCAGGCATTAAAATGACTCTAAACACACTTATTTTAGTTCCAAAAGTGATAATTCACATGCAATAGTCATTTGCAGTCAAAAAATTAAACATAAAAAAATTTACCATTTCTGACCATCCGGAGAAAGTTCGACAGGTCACGGGTCATCGTTTTTCATCAGAAATTAGATTTTTTGGACTGTAGAAAAATTTATTCAAAATGTCATTTGGATTGTGCCCCATGCTGAGTAACTACTTTTTAAAGCCTAAATGTGACCAAAATTGCCATTTTTACAGACTTTTTCTCCTACTCAGAAGCTTCTATTTCGACCAATTTCAGGCATTAAAAGGACTCTAAACACACTTATTTAGTTCCAAAAGTGATAATTCACATGCAATAGTCATTTACAGTCAAAAAATTAAACATTAAAAAATTACCATTTCTGACCATCTGGAGAAAGTTCGACAGGTCACGGGTCATCGTTTTTCATGAGAAATTTGATTTTTTTGACTGTAGAAAAATTGATTCAAAATGTCATTTGGATTGTGCCTGATGTTGAAAAACTACTTTTTAAAGACTCAATGTGACCAAAAGTGCCATTTTTACAGACTTTTTCTCCATCTCAGAAACTTCTATTTCGTCCAATTTCAGGCATTAAAATGACTCTAAACACACTTATTTTAGTTCCAAAAATGGTAATTCACATGCAATAGTCATTTACAGTCAAACAATCAAACATTAAAAAATTACCATTTCTCACCATCTGGAGAAAGTTTGACAGGTCACGGGTCATGGTTTTTCATGAGAAATTTGATTTTTTGGACCCTAGAAAATGTATCCAAAATCTCATTTGGATTGTGCCTCATGTTGAAAAACTACTTTTTAAAGCCTCAATGTGACCAAAAGTGCCATTTTTACAGACTTTTTCTCCATCTCAGAAACTTCTATTTCGTCCAATTTCAGGCATTAAAATGACTCTAAACACACTTATTTTAGTTCCAAAAGTGATAATTCACATGCAATAGTCATTTGCAGTCAAAAAATTAAACATAAAAAAAATACCATTTCTGACCATCCGGAGAAAGTTCGACAGGTCACGGGTCATCGTTTTTCATGAGAAATTTGATTTTTTGGACTGTTGAAAAATTGATTCAAAATGTCATTTGGATTGTGCCTCATGTTGAAGAACTACTTTTTAAAGCCTCAATGTGATCAAAATTGCCATTTTTACAGACTTTTTCTCCTACTCAGAAGCTTCTATTTCGACCAATTTCAGGCATTAAAAGGACTCTAAACACACTTATTTCAGTTCCAAAAGTGATAATTCACATGCAATAGTCATTTACAGTCAAAAAATTAAACATTAAAAAATTACCATTTCTTACCATCTGGAGAAAGTTCGACAGGTCACGGGTAGGGGTGGGCGGAATTTGCGGAATTAACCTTCGCAAATTATCGCGAGAATGTTTAAAATTATCGCAAACAAGCAGAAATATCGCGAAGATGCGGAAGTTTTTTTCCGGCATGTTCGCGCGATTTTCTGCATGGTTGCGGGTCGCCAACTTACCCATGTGGCTGCTTGCGGGCGCGGCCATCTTGTTTTGAGTTGTTCTCGCGGTGCATGATCGCGAGAAGAAAGACGTGATCGCGCGACGCATGACGTCACTGGGGGCGCGAACTGTCGCGAGACAGCGCAAATGGCTAAAAACAATACAACATCTCATGGAGAACGCGACCGGATCAAGAAAACTTGTCGGCGAACGCAGGGATTCAGGTAAGGCGATCGCGCGCGCGCGAGAATGTATCATTTTACAGCGCGAGCAAGAAACAAATTATCGCCAAGCTGCGGAAACCGGAATTTTTGACATTTTCGCGCTCTCCGCGGAACGCAAAAATGTCAAATTATCGCAATTTCCGCGAACGGAACGAAATTTTTGCCCAGGCCTAGTCACGGGTCATCGTTTTTCATGAGAAATTTGATTTTTTGGACTGTAGAAAAATTGATTCAAAATGTCATTTGGATTGTGCCTCATGTTGAATAACTACCTTTTAAAGCCTCAATGTGATCAAAATTGCCATTTTTAAATACTTTTTCTCCTACTCAGAAGCTTCTATTTCGACCAATTTAAGGCATTAAAATGACTCTAAGCACACCTATTTCAGTTCCAAAAGTCATAATTCACATGCAATAGTCATTTACAGTCAAAAAATTACACATTAAAAAATTACCATTTCTTACCATCTGGAGAAAGTTCGACAGGTCACGGGTCATCGTTTTTCATGAGAAATTTGATTTTTTGGACTGTAGAAAAATTGATTCAAAATGTCATTTGGATTGTGCCTAATGTTGAATAACTACCTTTTAAAGCCTCAATGTGATCAAAATTGCCATTTTTAAATACTTTTTCTCCTACTCAGAAGCTTCGATTTCGACCAATTTAAGGCATTAAAATGACTCTAAACACACTTATTTTAGTTCCAAAAGTGATAATTGACATGCAATTGTCATTTACAGTCAAAAAATTAAACATTAAAAAATTACCATTTCTGACCATCTGGATAAAGTTCGACAGGTCACGGGCCATCATTTTTCATGAGAAATTAGATTTTTTGGACTGTAGAAAAATTGATTCAAAATGTCATTTGGATTTTGCCTCAAGTTGAATAACTACTTTTTAAAGCCGCAATGTGATCAAAATTACCATTTTAAATAATTTTTCTCCTACTCAGAAGCTTCTATTTCGACCAATTTCAGGCATTAAAATGACTCTAAACACACCTATTTTAGTTCCAAAAGTGATAATTCACATGCAATAGTCATTTGCAGTCAAAAAATTAAACATAAAAAAATTTACCATTTCTGACCATCCGGAGAAAGTTCGACAGGTCACGGGTCATCGTTTTTCATCAGAAATTAGATTTTTAGGACTGTAGAAAAATTGATTCAAAATGTCATTTGGATTGTGCCCCATGCTGAGTAACTACTTTTTAAAGCCTAAATGTGACCAAAATTGCCATTTTTACAGACTTTTTCTCCTACTCAGAAGCTTCTATTTCGACCAATTTCAGGCATTAAAAGGACTCTAAACACACTTATTTAGTTCCAAAAGTGATAATTCACATGCAATAGTCATTTACAGTCAAAAAATTAAACATTAAAAAATTACCATTTCTGACCATCTGGAGAAAGTTCGACAGGTCACGGGTCATCGTTTTTCATGAGAAATTTGATTTTTTTGACTGTAGAAAAATTGATTCAAAATGTCATTTGGATTGTGCCTGATGTTGAAAAACTACTTTTTAAAGACTCAATGTGACCAAAAGTGCCATTTTTACAGACTTTTTCTCCATCTCAGAAACTTCTATTTCGTCCAATTTCAGGCATTAAAATGACTCTAAACACACTTATTTTAGTTCCAAAAATGGTAATTCACATGCAATAGTCATTTACAGTCAAACAATCAAACATTAAAAAATTACCATTTCTCACCATCTGGAGAAAGTTTGACAGGTCACGGGTCATGGTTTTTCATGAGAAATTTGATTTTTTGGACCCTAGAAAATGTATCCAAAATCTCATTTGGATTGTGCCTCATGTTAAATAACTACTTTTTAAAGCCTCAATGTGATCAAAATTGCCATTTTTAAATACTTTTTCTCCTACTCAGAAGCTTCTATTTCGTCCAATTTCAGGCATTAAAATGACTCTAAACACACTTATTTTATTTCCAAAAGTGATAATTGACATGCAATTGTCATTTACAGTCCAAAAATTAAACATTAAAAAATTACCATTTCTGACCATCTGGAGAAAGTTCGACAGGTCACGGGCCATCGTTTTTCATGAGAAATTAGATTTTTTGGACTGTAGAAAAATTGATTCAAAATGTCATTTGGATTTTGCCTCAAGTTGAATAACTACTTTTTAAAGCCTCAATGTGATCAAAATTACCATTTTAAATAATTTTTCTCCTACTCAGAAGCTTCTATTTCGACCAATTTCAGGCATTAAAATGACTCTAAACACACTTATTTTAGTTCCAAAAGTGATAATTCACATGCAATAGTTATTTGCAGTCAAAAAATTAAACATAAAAAAATTACCATTTCTGACCATCCGGAGAAAGTTCAACAGGTCACGGGTCATCGTTTTTCATCAGAAATTAGATTTTTTGGACTGTAGAAAAATTGATTCAAAATGTCATTTGGATTGTGCCCCATGCTGAGTAACTACTTTTTAAAGCCTAAATGTGAACAAAATAGCCATTTTTACAGACTTTTTCTCCTACTCAGAAGATTCTATTTTGACCAATGTCAGGCATTAAAAGGACTCTAAACACACTTATTTTAGTTCCAAAAGTGATAATTCACATGCAATAGTCATTTACAGTCAAAAAATTAAACATTAAAAAATTACCATTTCTGACCATCTGGAGAAAGTTCGACAGGTCAGGGGTCATCGTTTTTCATGAGAAATTTGATTTTTTTGACTGTAGAAAAATTGATTCAAAATGTCATTTGGATTGTGCCTCATGTTGAAAAATTACTTTTTAAAGCCTCAATGTGACCAAAAGTGCCATTTTTACAGACTTTTTCTCCATCTCAGAAACTTCTATTTCGTCCAATTTCAGGCATTAAAATGACTCTAAACACACTTATTTTAGTTCCAAAAGTGATAATTCACATGCAATAGTCATTTGCAGTCAAAAAATTAAACATAAAAAAAATACCATTTCTGACCATCCGGAGAAAGTTCGACAGGTCACGGGTCATCGTTTTTCATGAGAAATTTGATTTTTTGGACTGTTGAAAAATTGATTCAAAATGTCATTTGGATTGTGCCTCATGTTGAAGAACTACTTTTTAAAGCCTCAATGTGATCAAAATTGCCATTTTTACAGACTTTTTCTCCTACTCAGAAGCTTCTATTTCGACCAATTTCAGGCATTAAAAGGACTCTAAACACACTTATTTCAGTTCCAAAAGTGATAATTCACATGCAATAGTCATTTACAGTCAAAAAATTAAACATTAAAAAATTACCATTTCTTACCATCTGGAGAAAGTTCGACAGGTCACGGGTCATCGTTTTTCATGAGAAATTTGATTTTTTGGACTGTAGAAAAATTGATTCAAAATGTCATTTGGATTGTGCCTCATGTTGAATAACTACCTTTTAAAGCCTCAATGTGATCAAAATTGCCATTTTTAAATACTTTTTCTCCTACTCAGAAGCTTCTATTTCGACCAATTTAAGGCATTAAAATGACTCTAAGCACACCTATTTCAGTTCCAAAAGTCATAATTCACATGCAATAGTCATTTACAGTCAAAAAATTACACATTAAAAAATTACCATTTCTTACCATCTGGAGAAAGTTCGACAGGTCACGGGTCATCGTTTTTCATGAGAAATTTGATTTTTTGGACTGTAGAAAAATTGATTCAAAATGTCATTTGGATTGTGCCTAATGTTGAATAACTACCTTTTAAAGCCTCAATGTGATCAAAATTGCCATTTTTAAATACTTTTTCTCCTACTCAGAAGCTTCGATTTCGACCAATTTAAGGCATTAAAATGACTCTAAACACACTTATTTTAGTTCCAAAAGTGATAATTGACATGCAATTGTCATTTACAGTCAAAAAATTAAACATTAAAAAATTACCATTTCTGACCATCTGGATAAAGTTCGACAGGTCACGGGCCATCATTTTTCATGAGAAATTAGATTTTTTGGACTGTAGAAAAATTGATTCAAAATGTCATTTGGATTTTGCCTCAAGTTGAATAACTACTTTTTAAAGCCGCAATGTGATCAAAATTACCATTTTAAATAATTTTTCTCCTACTCATAAGCTTCTATTTCGACCAATTTCAGGCATTAAAATGACTCTAAACACACCTATTTTAGTTCCAAAAGTGATAATTCACATGCAATAGTCATTTGCAGTCAAAAAATTAAACATAAAAAAATTTACCATTTCTGACCATCCGGAGAAAGTTCGACAGGTCACGGGTCATCGTTTTTCATCAGAAATTAGATTTTTAGGACTGTAGAAAAATTGATTCAAAATGTCATTTGGATTGTGCCCCATGCTGAGTAACTACTTTTTAAAGCCTCAATGTGATCAAAATTACCATTTTAAATAATTTTTCTCCTACTCAGAAGCTTCTATTTCGACCAATTTCAGGCATTAAAATGACTCTAAACACACTTATTTTAGTTCCAAAAGTGATAATTCACATGCAATAGTCATTTGCAGTCAAAAAATTAAACATAAAAAAATTTACCATTTCTGACCATCCGGAGAAAGTTCGACAGGTCACTGGTCATCGTTTTTCATCAGAAATTAGATTTTTTGGACTGTAGAAAAATTTATTCAAAATGTCATTTGGATTGTGCCCCATGCTGAGTAACTACTTTTTAAAGCCTAAATGTGACCAAAATTGCCATTTTTACAGACTTTTTCTCCTACTCAGAAGCTTCTATTTCGACCAATTTCAGGCATTAAAAGGACTCTAAACACACTTATTTAGTTCCAAAAGTGATAATTCACATGCAATAGTCATTTACAGTCAAAAAATTAAACATTAAAAAATTACCATTTCTTACCATCTGGAGAAAGTTCGACAGGTCACGGGTCATCGTTTTTCATGAGAAATTTGATTTTTTGGACTGTAGAAAAATTGATTCAAAATGTCATTTGGATTGTGCCTCATGTTGAATAACTACCTTTTAAAGCCTCAATGTGATCAAAATTGCCATTTTTAAATACTTTTTCTCCTACTCAGAAGCTTCTATTTCGACCAATTTAAGGCATTAAAATGACTCTAAGCACACCTATTTCAGTTCCAAAAGTCATAATTCACATGCAATAGTCATTTACAGTCAAAAAATTACACATTAAAAAATTACCATTTCTTACCATCTGGAGAAAGTTCGACAGGTCACGGGTCATCGTTTTTCATGAGAAATTTGATTTTTTGGACTGTAGAAAAATTGATTCAAAATGTCATTTGGATTGTGCCTAGTGTTGAATAACTACCTTTTAAAGCCTCAATGTGATCAAAATTGCCATTTTTAAATACTTTTTCTCCTACTCAGAAGCTTCGATTTCGACCAATTTAAGGCATTAAAATGACTCTAAACACACTTATTTTAGTTCCAAAAGTGATAATTGACATGCAATTGTCATTTACAGTCAAAAAATTAAACATTAAAAAATTACCATTTCTGACCATCTGGATAAAGTTCGACAGGTCACGGGCCATCATTTTTCATGAGAAATTAGATTTTTTGGACTGTAGAAAAATTGATTCAAAATGTCATTTGGATTTTGCCTCAAGTTGAATAACTACTTTTTAAAGCCGCAATGTGATCAAAATTACCATTTTAAATAATTTTTCTCCTACTCATAAGCTTCTATTTCGACCAATTTCAGGCATTAAAATGACTCTAAACACACCTATTTTAGTTCCAAAAGTGATAATTCACATGCAATAGTCATTTGCAGTCAAAAAATTAAACATAAAAAAATTTACCATTTCTGACCATCCGGAGAAAGTTCGACAGGTCACGGGTCATCGTTTTTCATCAGAAATTAGATTTTTAGGACTGTAGAAAAATTGATTCAAAATGTCATTTGGATTGTGCCCCATGCTGAGTAACTACTTTTTAAAGCCTCAATGTGATCAAAATTACCATTTTAAATAATTTTTCTCCTACTCAGAAGCTTCTATTTCGACCAATTTCAGGCATTAAAATGACTCTAAACACACTTATTTTAGTTCCAAAAGTGATAATTCACATGCAATAGTCATTTGCAGTCAAAAAATTAAACATAAAAAAATTTACCATTTCTGACCATCCGGAGAAAGTTCGACAGGTCACTGGTCATCGTTTTTCATCAGAAATTAGATTTTTTGGACTGTAGAAAAATTTATTCAAAATGTCATTTGGATTGTGCCCCATGCTGAGTAACTACTTTTTAAAGCCTAAATGTGACCAAAATTGCCATTTTTACAGACTTTTTCTCCTACTCAGAAGCTTCTATTTCGACCAATTTCAGGCATTAAAAGGACTCTAAACACACTTATTTAGTTCCAAAAGTGATAATTCACATGCAATAGTCATTTACAGTCAAAAAATTAAACATTAAAAAATTACCATTTCTGACCATCTGGAGAAAGTTCGACAGGTCACGGGTCATCGTTTTTCATGAGAAATTTGATTTTTTTGACTGTAGAAAAATTGATTCAAAATGTCATTTGGATTGTGCCTGATGTTGAAAAACTACTTTTTAAAGACTCAATGTGACCAAAAGTGCCATTTTTACAGACTTTTTCTCCATCTCAGAAACTTCTATTTCGTCCAATTTCAGGCATTAAAATGACTCTAAACACACTTATTTTAGTTCCAAAAATGGTAATTCACATGCAATAGTCATTTACAGTCAAACAATCAAACATTAAAAAATTACCATTTCTCACCATCTGGAGAAAGTTTGACAGGTCACGGGTCATGGTTTTTCATGAGAAATTTGATTTTTTGGACCCTAGAAAATGTATCCAAAATCTCATTTGGATTGTGCCTCATGTTGAAAAACTACTTTTTAAAGCCTCAATGTGACCAAAAGTGCCATTTTTACAGACTTTTTCTCCATCTCAGAAACTTCTATTTCGTCCAATTTCAGGCATTAAAATTACTCTAAACACACTTATTTTAGTTCCAAAAGTGATAATTCACATGCAATAGTCATTTGCAGTCAAAAAATTAAACATAAAAAAAATACCATTTCTGACCATCCGGAGAAAGTTCGACAGGTCACGGGTCATCGTTTTTCATGAGAAATTTGATTTTTTGGACTGTTGAAAAATTGATTCAAAATGTCATTTGGATTGTGCCTCATGTTGAAGAACTACTTTTTAAAGCCTCAATGTGATCAAAATTGCCATTTTTACAGACTTTTTCTCCTACTCAGAAGCTTCTATTTCGACCAATTTCAGGCATTAAAAGGACTCTAAACACACTTATTTCAGTTCCAAAAGTGATAATTCACATGCAATAGTCATTTACAGTCAAAAAACTTAAACATTAAAAAATTACCATTTCTTACCATCTGGAGAAAGTTCGACAGGTCACGGGTCATCGTTTTTCATGAGAAATTTGATTTTTTGGACTGTAGAAAAATTGATTCAAAATGTCATTTGGATTGTGCCTCATGTTGAATAACTACCTTTTAAAGCCTCAATGTGATCAAAATTGCCATTTTTAAATACTTTTTCTCCTACTCAGAAGCTTCTATTTCGACCAATTTAAGGCATTAAAATGACTCTAAGCACACCTATTTCAGTTCCAAAAGTCATAATTCACATGCAATAGTCATTTACAGTCAAAAAATTACACATTAAAAAATTACCATTTCTTACCATCTGGAGAAAGTTCGACAGGTCACGGGTCATCGTTTTTCATGAGAAATTTGATTTTTTGGACTGTAGAAAAATTGATTCAAAATGTCATTTGGATTGTGCCTAATGTTGAATAACTACCTTTTAAAGCCTCAATGTGATCAAAATTGCCATTTTTAAATACTTTTTCTCCTACTCAGAAGCTTCGATTTCGACCAATTTAAGGCATTAAAATGACTCTAAACACACTTATTTTAGTTCCAAAAGTGATAATTGACATGCAATTGTCATTTACAGTCAAAAAATTAAACATTAAAAAATTACCATTTCTGACCATCTGGATAAAGTTCGACAGGTCACGGGCCATCATTTTTCATGAGAAATTAGATTTTTTGGACTGTAGAAAAATTGATTCAAAATGTCATTTGGATTTTGCCTCAAGTTGAATAACTACTTTTTAAAGCCGCAATGTGATCAAAATTACCATTTTAAATAATTTTTCTCCTACTCAGAAGCTTCTATTTCGACCAATTTCAGGCATTAAAATGACTCTAAACACACCTATTTTAGTTCCAAAAGTGATAATTCACATGCAATAGTCATTTGCAGTCAAAAAATTAAACATAAAAAAATTTACCATTTCTGACCATCCGGAGAAAGTTCGACAGGTCACGGGTCATCGTTTTTCATCAGAAATTAGATTTTTAGGACTGTAGAAAAATTGATTCAAAATGTCATTTGGATTGTGCCCCATGCTGAGTAACTACTTTTTAAAGCCTAAATGTGACCAAAATTGCCATTTTTACAGACTTTTTCTCCTACTCAGAAGCTTCTATTTCGACCAATTTCAGGCATTAAAAGGACTCTAAACACACTTATTTAGTTCCAAAAGTGATAATTCACATGCAATAGTCATTTACAGTCAAAAAATTAAACATTAAAAAATTACCATTTCTGACCATCTGGAGAAAGTTCGACAGGTCACGGGTCATCGTTTTTCATGAGAAATTTGATTTTTTTGACTGTAGAAAAATTGATTCAAAATGTCATTTGGATTGTGCCTGATGTTGAAAAACTACTTTTTAAAGACTCAATGTGACCAAAAGTGCCATTTTTACAGACTTTTTCTCCATCTCAGAAACTTCTATTTCGTCCAATTTCAGGCATTAAAATGACTCTAAACACACTTATTTTAGTTCCAAAAATGGTAATTCACATGCAATAGTCATTTACAGTCAAACAATCAAACATTAAAAAATTACCATTTCTCACCATCTGAAGAAAGTTTGACAGGTCACGGGTCATGGTTTTTCATGAGAAATTTGATTTTTTGGACCCTAGAAAATGTATCCAAAATCTCATTTGGATTGTGCCTCATGTTAAATAACTACTTTTTAAAGCCTCAATGTGATCAAAATTGCCATTTTTAAATACTTTTTCTCCTACTCAGAAGCTTCTATTTCGTCCAATTTCAGGCATTAAAATGACTCTAAACACACTTATTTTAGTTCCAAAAGTGATAATTGACATGCAATTGTCATTTACAGTCCAAAAATTAAACATTAAAAAATTACCATTTCTGACCATCTGGAGAAAGTTCGACAGGTCACGGGCCATCGTTTTTCATGAGAAATTAAATTTTTTGGACTGTAGAAAAATTGATTCAAAATGTCATTTGGATTTTGCCTCAAGTTGAATAACTACTTTTTAAAGCCTCAATGTGATCAAAATTACCATTTTAAATAATTTTTCTCCTACTCAGAAGCTTCTATTTCGACCAATTTCAGGCATTAAAATGACTCTAAACACACTTATTTTAGTTCCAAAAGTGATAATTCACATGCAATAGTTATTTGCAGTCAAAAAATTAAACATAAAAAAATTACCATTTCTGACCATCCGGAGAAAGTTCAACAGGTCACGGGTCATCGTTTTTCATCAGAAATTAGATTTTTTGGACTGTAGAAAAATTGATTCAAAATGTCATTTGGATTGTGCCCCATGCTGAGTAACTACTTTTTAAAGCCTAAATGTGAACAAAATAGCCATTTTTACAGACTTTTTCTCCTACTCAGAAGATTCTATTTTGACCAATGTCAGGCATTAAAAGGACTCTAAACACACTTATTTTAGTTCCAAAAGTGATAATTCACATGCAATAGTCATTTACAGTCAAAAAATTAAACATTAAAAAATTACCATTTCTGACCATCTGGAGAAAGTTCGACAGGTCAGGGGTCATCGTTTTTCATGAGAAATTTGATTTTTTTGACTGTAGAAAAATTGATTCAAAATGTCATTTGGATTGTGCCTCATGTTGAAAAACTACTTTTTAAAGCCTCAATGTGACCAAAAGTGCCATTTTTACAGACTTTTTCTCCATCTCAGAAACTTCTATTTCGTCCAATTTCAGGCATTAAAATGACTCTAAACACACTTATTTTAGTTCCAAAAGTGATAATTCACATGCAATAGTCATTTGCAGTCAAAAAATTAAACATAAAAAAAATACCATTTCTGACCATCCGGAGAAAGTTCGACAGGTCACGGGTCATCGTTTTTCATGAGAAATTTGATTTTTTGGACTGTTGAAAAATTGATTCAAAATGTCATTTGGATTGTGCCTCATGTTGAAGAACTACTTTTTAAAGCCTCAATGTGATCAAAATTGCCATTTTTACAGACTTTTTCTCCTACTCAGAAGCTTCTATTTCGACCAATTTCAGGCATTAAAAGGACTCTAAACACACTTATTTCAGTTCCAAAAGTGATAATTCACATGCAATAGTCATTTACAGTCAAAAAATTAAACATTAAAAAATTACCATTTCTTACCATCTGGAGAAAGTTCGACAGGTCACGGGTCATCGTTTTTCATGAGAAATTTGATTTTTTGGACTGTAGAAAAATTGATTCAAAATGTCATTTGGATTGTGCCTCATGTTGAATAACTACCTTTTAAAGCCTCAATGTGATCAAAATTGCCATTTTTAAATACTTTTTCTCCTACTCAGAAGCTTCTATTTCGACCAATTTAAGGCATTAAAATGACTCTAAGCACACCTATTTCAGTTCCAAAAGTCATAATTCACATGCAATAGTCATTTACAGTCAAAAAATTACACATTAAAAAATTACCATTTCTTACCATCTGGAGAAAGTTCGACAGGTCACGGGTCATCGTTTTTCATGAGAAATTTGATTTTTTGGACTGTAGAAAAATTGATTCAAAATGTCATTTGGATTGTGCCTAATGTTGAATAACTACCTTTTAAAGCCTCAATGTGATCAAAATTGCCATTTTTAAATACTTTTTCTCCTACTCAGAAGCTTCGATTTCGACCAATTTAAGGCATTAAAATGACTCTAAACACACTTATTTTAGTTCCAAAAGTGATAATTGACATGCAATTGTCATTTACAGTCAAAAAATTAAACATTAAAAAATTACCATTTCTGACCATCTGGATAAAGTTCGACAGGTCACGGGCCATCATTTTTCATGAGAAATTAGATTTTTTGGACTGTAGAAAAATTGATTCAAAATGTCATTTGGATTTTGCCTCAAGTTGAATAACTACTTTTTAAAGCCGCAATGTGATCAAAATTACCATTTTAAATAATTTTTCTCCTACTCATAAGCTTCTATTTCGACCAATTTCAGGCATTAAAATGACTCTAAACACACCTATTTTAGTTCCAAAAGTGATAATTCACATGCAATAGTCATTTGCAGTCAAAAAATTAAACATAAAAAAATTTACCATTTCTGACCATCCGGAGAAAGTTCGACAGGTCACGGGTCATCGTTTTTCATCAGAAATTAGATTTTTAGGACTGTAGAAAAATTGATTCAAAATGTCATTTGGATTGTGCCCCATGCTGAGTAACTACTTTTTAAAGCCTCAATGTGATCAAAATTACCATTTTAAATAATTTTTCTCCTACTCAGAAGCTTCTATTTCGACCAATTTCAGGCATTAAAATGACTCTAAACACACTTATTTTAGTTCCAAAAGTGATAATTCACATGCAATAGTCATTTGCAGTCAAAAAATTAAACATAAAAAAATTTACCATTTCTGACCATCCGGAGAAAGTTCGACAGGTCACTGGTCATCGTTTTTCATCAGAAATTAGATTTTTTGGACTGTAGAAAAATTTATTCAAAATGTCATTTGGATTGTGCCCCATGCTGAGTAACTACTTTTTAAAGCCTAAATGTGACCAAAATTGCCATTTTTACAGACTTTTTCTCCTACTCAGAAGCTTCTATTTCGACCAATTTCAGGCATTAAAAGGACTCTAAACACACTTATTTAGTTCCAAAAGTGATAATTCACATGCAATAGTCATTTACAGTCAAAAAATTAAACATTAAAAAATTACCATTTCTTACCATCTGGAGAAAGTTCGACAGGTCACGGGTCATCGTTTTTCATGAGAAATTTGATTTTTTGGACTGTAGAAAAATTGATTCAAAATGTCATTTGGATTGTGCCTCATGTTGAATAACTACCTTTTAAAGCCTCAATGTGATCAAAATTGCCATTTTTAAATACTTTTTCTCCTACTCAGAAGCTTCTATTTCGACCAATTTAAGGCATTAAAATGACTCTAAGCACACCTATTTCAGTTCCAAAAGTCATAATTCACATGCAATAGTCATTTACAGTCAAAAAATTACACATTAAAAAATTACCATTTCTTACCATCTGGAGAAAGTTCGACAGGTCACGGGTCATCGTTTTTCATGAGAAATTTGATTTTTTGGACTGTAGAAAAATTGATTCAAAATGTCATTTGGATTGTGCCTAATGTTGAATAACTACCTTTTAAAGCCTCAATGTGATCAAAATTGCCATTTTTAAATACTTTTTCTCCTACTCAGAAGCTTCGATTTCGACCAATTTAAGGCATTAAAATGACTCTAAACACACTTATTTTAGTTCCAAAAGTGATAATTGACATGCAATTGTCATTTACAGTCAAAAAATTAAACATTAAAAAATTACCATTTCTGACCATCTGGATAAAGTTCGACAGGTCACGGGCCATCATTTTTCATGAGAAATTAGATTTTTTGGACTGTAGAAAAATTGATTCAAAATGTCATTTGGATTTTGCCTCAAGTTGAATAACTACTTTTTAAAGCCGCAATGTGATCAAAATTACCATTTTAAATAATTTTTCTCCTACTCATAAGCTTCTATTTCGACCAATTTCAGGCATTAAAATGACTCTAAACACACCTATTTTAGTTCCAAAAGTGATAATTCACATGCAATAGTCATTTGCAGTCAAAAAATTAAACATAAAAAAATTTACCATTTCTGACCATCCGGAGAAAGTTCGACAGGTCACGGGTCATCGTTTTTCATCAGAAATTAGATTTTTAGGACTGTAGAAAAATTGATTCAAAATGTCATTTGGATTGTGCCCCATGCTGAGTAACTACTTTTTAAAGCCTCAATGTGATCAAAATTACCATTTTAAATAATTTTTCTCCTACTCAGAAGCTTCTATTTCGACCAATTTCAGGCATTAAAATGACTCTAAACACACTTATTTTAGTTCCAAAAGTGATAATTCACATGCAATAGTCATTTGCAGTCAAAAAATTAAACATAAAAAAATTTACCATTTCTGACCATCCGGAGAAAGTTCGACAGGTCACTGGTCATCGTTTTTCATCAGAAATTAGATTTTTTGGACTGTAGAAAAATTTATTCAAAATGTCATTTGGATTGTGCCCCATGCTGAGTAACTACTTTTTAAAGCCTAAATGTGACCAAAATTGCCATTTTTACAGACTTTTTCTCCTACTCAGAAGCTTCTATTTCGACCAATTTCAGGCATTAAAAGGACTCTAAACACACTTATTTAGTTCCAAAAGTGATAATTCACATGCAATAGTCATTTACAGTCAAAAAATTAAACATTAAAAAATTACCATTTCTGACCATCTGGAGAAAGTTCGACAGGTCACGGGTCATCGTTTTTCATGAGAAATTTGATTTTTTTGACTGTAGAAAAATTGATTCAAAATGTCATTTGGATTGTGCCTGATGTTGAAAAACTACTTTTTAAAGACTCAATGTGACCAAAAGTGCCATTTTTACAGACTTTTTCTCCATCTCAGAAACTTCTATTTCGTCCAATTTCAGGCATTAAAATGACTCTAAACACACTTATTTTAGTTCCAAAAATGGTAATTCACATGCAATAGTCATTTACAGTCAAACAATCAAACATTAAAAAATTACCATTTCTCACCATCTGGAGAAAGTTTGACAGGTCACGGGTCATGGTTTTTCATGAGAAATTTGATTTTTTGGACCCTAGAAAATGTATCCAAAATCTCATTTGGATTGTGCCTCATGTTGAAAAACTACTTTTTAAAGCCTCAATGTGACCAAAAGTGCCATTTTTACAGACTTTTTCTCCATCTCAGAAACTTCTATTTCGTCCAATTTCAGGCATTAAAATGACTCTAAACACACTTATTTTAGTTCCAAAAGTGATAATTCACATGCAATAGTCATTTGCAGTAAAAAAATTAAACATAAAAAAAATACCATTTCTGACCATCCGGAGAAAGTTCGACAGGTCACGGGTCATCGTTTTTCATGAGAAATTTGATTTTTTGGACTGTTGAAAAATTGATTCAAAATGTCATTTGGATTGTGCCTCATGTTGAAGAACTACTTTTTAAAGCCTCAATGTGATCAAAATTGCCATTTTTACAGACTTTTTCTCCTACTCAGAAGCTTCTATTTCGACCAATTTCAGGCATTAAAAGGACTCTAAACACACTTATTTCAGTTCCAAAAGTGATAATTCACATGCAATAGTCATTTACAGTCAAAAAACTTAAACATTAAAAAATTACCATTTCTTACCATCTGGAGAAAGTTCGACAGGTCACGGGTCATCGTTTTTCATGAGAAATTTGATTTTTTGGACTGTAGAAAAATTGATTCAAAATGTCATTTGGATTGTGCCTCATGTTGAATAACTACCTTTTAAAGCCTCAATGTGATCAAAATTGCCATTTTTAAATACTTTTTCTCCTACTCAGAAGCTTCTATTTCGACTAATTTAAGGCATTAAAATGACTCTAAGCACACCTATTTCAGTTCCAAAAGTCATAATTCACATGCAATAGTCATTTACAGTCAAAAAATTACACATTAAAAAATTACCATTTCTTACCATCTGGAGAAAGTTCGACAGGTCACGGGTCATCGTTTTTCATGAGAAATTTGATTTTTTGGACTGTAGAAAAATTGATTCAAAATGTCATTTGGATTGTGCCTAATGTTGAATAACTACCTTTTAAAGCCTCAATGTGATCAAAATTGCCATTTTTAAATACTTTTTCTCCTACTCAGAAGCTTCGATTTCGACCAATTTAAGGCATTAAAATGACTCTAAACACACTTATTTTAGTTCCAAAAGTGATAATTGACATGCAATTGTCATTTACAGTCAAAAAATAAAACATTAAAAAATTACCATTTCTGACCATCTGGATAAAGTTCGACAGGTCACGGGCCATCATTTTTCATGAGAAATTAGATTTTTTGGACTGTAGAAAAATTGATTCAAAATGTCATTTGGATTTTGCCTCAAGTTGAATAACTACTTTTTAAAGCCGCAATGTGATCAAAATTACCATTTTAAATAATTTTTCTCCTACTCAGAAGCTTCTATTTCGACCAATTTCAGGCATTAAAATGACTCTAAACACACCTATTTTAGTTCCAAAAGTGATAATTCACATGCAATAGTCATTTGCAGTCAAAAAATTAAACATAAAAAAATTTACCATTTCTGACCATCCGGAGAAAGTTCGACAGGTCACGGGTCATCGTTTTTCATCAGAAATTAGATTTTTAGGACTGTAGAAAAATTGATTCAAAATGTCATTTGGATTGTGCCCCATGCTGAGTAACTACTTTTTAAAGCCTAAATGTGACCAAAATTGCCATTTTTACAGACTTTTTCTCCTACTCAGAAGCTTCTATTTCGACCAATTTCAGGCATTAAAAGGACTCTAAACACACTTATTTAGTTCCAAAAGTGATAATTCACATGCAATAGTCATTTACAGTCAAAAAATTAAACATTAAAAAATTACCATTTCTGACCATCTGGAGAAAGTTCGACAGGTCACGGGTCATCGTTTTTCATGAGAAATTTGATTTTTTTGACTGTAGAAAAATTGATTCAAAATGTCATTTGGATTGTGCCTGATGTTGAAAAACTACTTTTTAAAGACTCAATGTGACCAAAAGTGCCATTTTTACAGACTTTTTCTCCATCTCAGAAACTTCTATTTCGTCCAATTTCAGGCATTAAAATGACTCTAAACACACTTATTTTAGTTCCAAAAATGGTAATTCACATGCAATAGTCATTTACAGTCAAACAATCAAACATTAAAAAATTACCATTTCTCACCATCTGAAGAAAGTTTGACAGGTCACGGGTCATGGTTTTTCATGAGAAATTTGATTTTTTGGACCCTAGAAAATGTATCCAAAATCTCATTTGGATTGTGCCTCATGTTAAATAACTACTTTTTAAAGCCTCAATGTGATCAAAATTGCCATTTTTAAATACTTTTTCTCCTACTCAGAAGCTTCTATTTCGTCCAATTTCAGGCATTAAAATGACTCTAAACACACTTATTTTAGTTCCAAAAGTGATAATTGACATGCAATTGTCATTTACAGTCCAAAAATTAAACATTAAAAAATTACCATTTCTGACCATCTGGAGAAAGTTCGACAGGTCACGGGCCATCGTTTTTCATGAGAAAGTAGATTTTTTGGACTGTAGAAAAATTGATTCAAAATGTCATTTGGATTTTGCCTCAAGTTGAATAACTACTTTTTAAAGCCTCAATGTGATCAAAATTACCATTTTAAATAATTTTTCTCCTACTCAGAAGCTTCTATTTCGACCAATTTCAGGCATTAAAATGACTCTAAACACACTTATTTTAGTTCCAAAAGTGATAATTCACATGCAATAGTTATTTGCAGTCAAAAAATTAAACATAAAAAAATTACCATTTCTGACCATCCGGAGAAAGTTCAACAGGTCACGGGTCATCGTTTTTCATCAGAAATTAGATTTTTTGGACTGTAGAAAAATTGATTCAAAATGTCATTTGGATTGTGCCCCATGCTGAGTAACTACTTTTTAAAGCCTAAATGTGAACAAAATAGCCATTTTTACAGACTTTTTCTCCTACTCAGAAGATTCTATTTTGACCAATGTCAGGCATTAAAAGGACTCTAAACACACTTATTTTAGTTCCAAAAGTGATAATTCACATGCAATAGTCATTTACAGTCAAAAAATTAAACATTAAAAAATTACCATTTCTGACCATCTGGAGAAAGTTCGACAGGTCAGGGGTCATCGTTTTTCATGAGAAATTTGATTTTTTTGACTGTAGAAAAATTGATTCAAAATGTCATTTGGATTGTGCCTCATGTTGAAAAACTACTTTTTAAAGCCTCAATGTGACCAAAAGTGCCATTTTTACAGACTTTTTCTCCATCTCAGAAACTTCTATTTCGTCCAATTTCAGGCATTAAAATGACTCTAAACACACTTATTTTAGTTCCAAAAGTGATAATTCACATGCAATAGTCATTTGCAGTCAAAAAATTAAACATAAAAAAAATACCATTTCTGACCATCCGGAGAAAGTTCGACAGGTCACGGGTCATCGTTTTTCATGAGAAATTTGATTTTTTGGACTGTTGAAAAATTGATTCAAAATGTCATTTGGATTGTGCCTCATGTTGAAGAACTACTTTTTAAAGCCTCAATGTGATCAAAATTGCCATTTTTACAGACTTTTTCTCCTACTCAGAAGCTTCTATTTCGACCAATTTCAGGCATTAAAAGGACTCTAAACACACTTATTTCAGTTCCAAAAGTGATAATTCACATGCAATAGTCATTTACAGTCAAAAAATTAAACATTAAAAAATTACCATTTCTTACCATCTGGAGAAAGTTCGACAGGTCAAGGGTCATCGTTTTTCATGAGAAATTTGATTTTTTGGACTGTAGAAAAATTGATTCAAAATGTCATTTGGATTGTGCCTCATGTTGAATAACTACCTTTTAAAGCCTCAATGTGATCAAAATTGCCATTTTTAAATACTTTTTCTCCTACTCAGAAGCTTCTATTTCGACCAATTTAAGGCATTAAAATGACTCTAAGCACACCTATTTCAGTTCCAAAAGTCATAATTCACATGCAATAGTCATTTACAGTCAAAAAATTACACATTAAAAAATTACCATTTCTTACCATCTGGAGAAAGTTCGACAGGTCACGGGTCATCGTTTTTCATGAGAAATTTGATTTTTTGGACTGTAGAAAAATTGATTCAAAATGTCATTTGGATTGTGCCTAATGTTGAATAACTACCTTTTAAAGCCTCAATGTGATCAAAATTGCCATTTTTAAATACTTTTTCTCCTACTCAGAAGCTTCGATTTCGACCAATTTAAGGCATTAAAATGACTCTAAACACACTTATTTTAGTTCCAAAAGTGATAATTGACATGCAATTGTCATTTACAGTCAAAAAATTAAACATTAAAAAATTACCATTTCTGACCATCTGGATAAAGTTCGACAGGTCACGGGCCATCATTTTTCATGAGAAATTAGATTTTTTGGACTGTAGAAAAATTGATTCAAAATGTCATTTGGATTTTGCCTCAAGTTGAATAACTACTTTTTAAAGCCGCAATGTGATCAAAATTACCATTTTAAATAATTTTTCTCCTACTCATAAGCTTCTATTTCGACCAATTTCAGGCATTAAAATGACTCTAAACACACCTATTTTAGTTCCAAAAGTGATAATTCACATGCAAAAGTCATTTGCAGTCAAAAAATTAAACATAAAAAAATTTACCATTTCTGACCATCCGGAGAAAGTTCGACAGGTCACGGGTCATCGTTTTTCATCAGAAATTAGATTTTTAGGACTGTAGAAAAATTGATTCAAAATGTCATTTGGATTGTGCCCCATGCTGAGTAACTACTTTTTAAAGCCTCAATGTGATCAAAATTACCATTTTAAATAATTTTTCTCCTACTCAGAAGCTTCTATTTCGACCAATTTCAGGCATTAAAATGACTCTAAACACACTTATTTTAGTTCCAAAAGTGATAATTCACATGCAATAGTCATTTGCAGTCAAAAAATTAAACATAAAAAAATTTACCATTTCTGACCATCCGGAGAAAGTTCGACAGGTCACTGGTCATCGTTTTTCATCAGAAATTAGATTTTTTGGACTGTAGAAAAATGTATTCAAAATGTCATTTGGATTGTGCCCCATGCTGAGTAACTACTTTTTAAAGCCTAAATGTGACCAAAATTGCCATTTTTACAGACTTTTTCTCCTACTCAGAAGCTTCTATTTCGACCAATTTCAGGCATTAAAAGGACTCTAAACACACTTATTTAGTTCCAAAAGTGATAATTCACATGCAATAGTCATTTACAGTCAAAAAATTAAACATTAAAAAATTACCATTTCTGACCATCTGGAGAAAGTTCGACAGGTCACGGGTCATCGTTTTTCATGAGAAATTTGATTTTTTTGACTGTAGAAAAATTGATTCAAAATGTCATTTGGATTGTGCCTGATGTTGAAAAACTACTTTTTAAAGACTCAATGTGACCAAAAGTGCCATTTTTACAGACTTTTTCTCCATCTCAGAAACTTCTATTTCGTCCAATTTCAGGCATTAAAATGACTCTAAACACACTTATTTTAGTTCCAAAAATGGTAATTCACATGCAATAGTCATTTACAGTCAAACAATCAAACATTAAAAAATTACCATTTCTCACCATCTGGAGAAAGTTTGACAGGTCACGGGTCATGGTTTTTCATGAGAAATTTGATTTTTTGGACCCTAGAAAATGTATCCAAAATCTCATTTGGATTGTGCCTCATGTTAAATAACTACTTTTTAAAGCCTCAATGTGATCAAAATTGCCATTTTTAAATACTTTTTCTCCTACTCAGAAGCTTCTATTTCGTCCAATTTCAGGCATTAAAATGACTCTAAACACACTTATTTTAGTTCCAAAAGTGATAATTGACATGCAATTGTCATTTACAGTCAAAAAATTAAACATTAAAAAATTACCATTTCTGACCATCTGGAGAAAGTTCGACAGGTCACGGGCCATCGTTTTTCATGAGAAATTAGATTTTTTGGACTGTAGAAAAATTGATTCAAAATGTCATTTGGATTTTGCCTCAAGTTGAATAACTACTTTTTAAAGCCTCAATGTGATCAAAATTACCATTTTAAATAATTTTTCTCCTACTCAGAAGCTTCTATTTCGACCAATTTCAGGCATTAAAATGACTCTAAACACACTTATTTTAGTTCCAAAAGTGATAATTCACATGCAATAGTTATTTGCAGTCAAAAAATTAAACATAAAAAAATTACCATTTCTGACCATCTGGAGAAAGTTCGACAGGTCAGGGGTCATCGTTTTTCATGAGAAATTTGATTTTTTTGACTGTAGAAAAATTGATTCAAAATGTCATTTGGATTGTGCCTCATGTTGAAAAACTACTTTTTAAAGCCTCAATGTGACCAAAAGTGCCATTTTTACAGACTTTTTCTCCATCTCAGAAACTTCTATTTCGTCCAATTTCAGGCATTAAAATGACTCTAAACACACTTATTTTAGTTCCAAAAGTGATAATTCACATGCAATAGTCATTTGCAGTCAAAAAATTAAACATAAAAAAAATACCATTTCTGACCATCCGGAGAAAGTTCGACAGGTCACGGGTCATCGTTTTTCATGAGAAATTTGATTTTTTGGACTGTTGAAAAATTGATTCAAAATGTCATTTGGATTGTGCCTCATGTTGAAGAACTACTTTTTAAAGCCTCAATGTGATCAAAATTGCCATTTTTACAGACTTTTTCTCCTACTCAGAAGCTTCTATTTCGACCAATTTCAGGCATTAAAAGGACTCTAAACACACTTTTTTTAGTTCCAAAAGTGATAATTCACATGCAATAGTCATTTACAGTCAAAAAATTAAACATTAAAAAATTATCATTTCTTACCATCTGGAGAAAGTTCGACAGGTCACGGGTCATCGTTTTTCATGAGAAATTTGATTTTTTGGACTGTAGAAAAATTGATTCAAAATGTCATTTGGATTGTGCCTCATGTTGAATAACTACCTTTTAAAGCCTCAATGTGATCAAAATTGCCATTTTTAAATACTTTTTCTCCTACTCAGAAGCTTCTATTTCGACCAATTTAAGGCATTAAAATGACTCTAAACACACTGATTTTAGTTCCAAAAATGATAATTCACATGCAATAGTCATTTACAGTCAAACAATCAAACATTAAAAAATTACCATTTCTGACCATCTGGAGAAAGTTCGACAGGTCACGGGTCATGGTTTTTCATGAGAAATTTGATTTTTTGGACCCTAGAAAAATGTATCCAAAATCTCATTTGGATTGTGCCTCATGTTAAATAACTACTTTTTAAAGCCTCAATGTGATCAAAATTGCCATTTTTAAATACTTTTTCTCCTACTCAGAAGCTTCTATTTCGACCAATTTCAGGCATTAAAATGACTCTAAACACACTTATATTAGTTCCAAAAGTGATAATTCATATGCAATAGTCATTTGCAGTCAAAAAATTAAACATAAAAAAAAAACATTTCTGACCATCCAGAGAAAGTTCAACAGGTCACGGGTCATCGTTTTTCATCAGAAATTAGATTTTTTGGACTGTAGCAAAACTGATTCAAAATGTCATTTGGATTGTGCCTCATGCTGAGTAACTACCTTTTAAAGCGCAAATGTGACCAAAATTGCCATTTTTACAGACTTTTTCTCCTACTCAGAAGCTTCTATTTCGACCAATTTCAGGCATTAAAATTACTCTAAACACACTTATCTTAGTTCCAAAAGTGATAATTCACATGCAATAGTCATTTACAGTCAAAAAATTAAACATTAAAAAATTCCCATTTCTGACCATCTGGAGAAAGTTCGACAGGTCACGGGTCATCGTTTTTCATCAGACAATTGATTTTTTGGAGTGTAGAAAAATTGATTCAAAATGTCATTTGGATTGTGCCTAATGTTGAATAACTACCTTTTAAAGCCTCAATGTGATCAAAATTGCCATTTTTAAATACTTTTTCTCCTACTCAGAAGCTTCGATTTCGACCAATTTAAGGCATTAAAATGACTCTAAACACACTTATTTTAGTTCCAAAAGTGATAATTGACATGCAATTGTCATTTACAGTCAAAAAATTAAACATTAAAAAATTACCATTTCTGACCATCTGGATAAAGTTCGACAGGTCACGGGCCATCATTTTTCATGAGAAATTAGATTTTTTGGACTGTAGAAAAATTGATTCAAAATGTCATTTGGATTTTGCCTCAAGTTGAATAACTACTTTTTAAAGCCGCAATGTGATCAAAATTACCATTTTAAATAATTTTTCTCCTACTCAGAAGCTTCTATTTCGACCAATTTAAGGCATTAAAATGACTCTAAACACACTGATTTTAGTTCCAAAAATGATAATTCACATGCAATAGTCATTTACAGTCAAACAATCAAACATTAAAAAATTACCATTTCTGACCATCTGGAGAAAGTTCGACAGGTCACGGGTCATGGTTTTTCATGAGAAATTTGATTTTTTGGACCCTAGAAAAATGTATCCAAAATCTCATTTGGATTGTGCCTCATGTTAAATAACTACTTTTTAAAGCCTCAATGTGATCAAAATTGCCATTTTTAAATACTTTTTCTCCTACTCAGAAGCTTCTATTTCGACCAATTTCAGGCATTAAAATGACTCTAAACACACTTATATTAGTTCCAAAAGTGATAATTCATATGCAATAGTCATTTGCAGTCAAAAAATTAAACATAAAAAAAAAACATTTCTGACCATCCAGAGAAAGTTCAACAGGTCACGGGTCATCGTTTTTCATCAGAAATTAGATTTTTTGGACTGTAGCAAAATTGATTCAAAATGTCATTTGGATTGTGCCTCATGCTGAGTAACTACCTTTTAAAGCGCAAATGTGACCAAAATTGCCATTTTTACAGACTTTTTCTCCTACTCAGAAGCTTCTATTTCGACCAATTTCAGGCATTAAAATTACTCTAAACACACTTATCTTAGTTCCAAAAGTGATAATTCACATGCAATAGTCATTTACAGTCAAAAAATTAAACATTAAAAAATTCCCATTTCTGACCATCTGGAGAAAGTTCGACAGGTCACGGGTCATCGTTTTTCATCAGACAATTGATTTTTTGGAGTGTCGAAAAATTGATTCACAATGTTATTTGGATTGTGCCTCATGTTGAAAAACTACTTTTTAACGCCTCAATGTGATCAAAATTGCCATTTTTAAATACTTTTTCTCCTACTCAGAAGCTTCTATTTCGACCAATTTCAGGCATTAAAATGACTCTAAACACACTTATTTTAGTTCCAAAAGTGATAATTCACATGCAATAGTCATTTACAGTCAAAAAATTAAACATTAAAAAATTAACATTTCTTACCATCTGTAGAAAGTTCGACAGGTCACGGGTCATCGTTTTTCATGAGAAATTTGATTTTTTTAAATGTAGAAAAATTGATTCAAAATGTCATTTGGATTGTGCCTCATGTTGAAAAACTACTTTTTAAAGCCTCAATGTGATCAAAATTGCCATTTTTAAATACTTTTTCTCCTACTCAGAAGCTTCCATTTCGACCAATTTCAGGCATTAAAATGACTCTAAGCACACCTATTTTAGTTCCAAAAGTCATAATTCACATGCAATAGTCATTTACAGTCAAAAAATTAAACATCAAAAAATTACCATTTCTTACCATCTGGAGAAAGTTCGACAGGTCACGGGTCATCGTTTTTCATGAGAAATTTGATTTTTTGGACTGTAGAAAAATTGATTCAAAATTTCATTTGGATTGTGCCTCATGTTGAATAACTACCTTTTAAAGCCTCAATGTGATCAAAATTGCCATTTTTAAATACTTTTTCTCCTACTCAGAAGCTTCGATTTCGACCAATTTAAGGCATTAAAATGACTCTAAACACACTTATTTTAGTTCCAAAAGTGATAATTGACATGCAATTGTCATTTACAGTCAAAAAATTAAACATTAAAAAATTACCATTTCTGACCATCTGGAGAAAGTTCGACAGGTCACGGGCCATCGTTTTTCATGAGAAATTAGATTTTTTGGACTGTAGAAAAATTGATTCAAAATGTCATTTGGATTTTGCCTCAAGTTGAATAACTACTTTTTAAAGCCTCAATGTACTCAAAATTACCATTTTAAATACTTTTTCTCCTACTCAGAAGCTTCTATTTCGACCAATTTCAGGCATCAAAATGACTCTAAACACACTTATTTTAGTTCCAAAAGTGATAATTCACATGCAATAGTCATTTGCGGTCAAAAAATTAAACATAAAAAAATTTACCATTTCTGACCATCCGGAGAAAGTTCGACAGGTCACGGGTCATTGTTTTTCATGAGAAATTAGATTTTTTGGAGTGTAGAAAAATTGATTCAAAATGTCATTTGGATTTTGCCTCAAGTTGAATAACTACTTTTTAAAGCCTCAATGTGATCAAAATTACCATTTTAAATAATTTTTCTCCTACTCAGAAGCTTCTATTTCGACCAATTTCAGGCATTAAAATGACTCTAAGCACACTTATTTTAGTTCCAAAAGTGATAATTCACATGCAATAGTTATTTGCAGTCAAAAAATTAAACATAAAAAAATTACCATTTTTGACCATCTGGAGAAAGTTCGACAGGTCCTGGGTCATAATTTTTCATCAGAAAAATGATTTTTTATACTGTAGAAAAAATGATTCAAAATATCAATTGGGTTGTGCCTCATGTTGAATAACCAATTTTTAAAGCCTAACAGTGACCAAAATTGCCATTTTAAAGGACTTTTCCTCCTACTCAGAAGCTTCTATTTTGACGTATTTCAGGCATTAAAATGACTCTAAACACACGTATTTTAGTTCCAAAAGTGATAATTCACATGCAATAGTCATTTACAGTCAAAAAATTAAACATTAAAAAATTCCCATTTCCGACCATCTGGAGAAAGTTCGTCAGGTCACGGGTCATCGTTTTTCATCAGACAATTGATTTTTTGGAGTGTAGAAAAATTGATTCAAAATGTCATTTGGATTGTGCCTCATGTTGAAAAACTACTTTTTAACGCCTCAATGTGATCAAAATTGCCATTTTTAAATACTTTTTCTCCTACTCAGAAGCTTCCATTTCGACCAATTTCAGGCATTAAAATGACTCTAAACACACTTATTTTAGTTACAAAAGTGATAATTCACATGCAATAGTCATTTACAGTCAAAAAAATTAAACATTAAAAAATTAACATTTCTTACCATCTGGAGAAAGTTCGACAGGTCACGGGTCATCGTTTTTCATGAGAAATTTGATTTTTTTAAATGTAGAAAAATTGATTCAAAATGTCATTTGGATTGTGCCTCATGTTGAAAAACTACTTTTTAAAGCCTCAATGTGATCAAAATTGCCATTTTTAAATACTTTTTCTCCTACTCAGAAGCTTCCATTTCGACCAATTTCAGGCATTAAAAGGACTCTAAACACACTTATTTAGTTCCAAAAGTGATAATTCACATGCAATAGTCATTTACAGTCAAAAAATTAAACATTAAAAAATTACCATTTCTGACCATCTGGAGAAAGTTCGACAGGTCACGGGTCATCGTTTTTCATGAGAAATTTGATTTTTTGGACTGTAGAAAAATTGATTCAAAATGTCATTTGGAGTGTGCCTCATGTTGAATAACTACCTTTTAAAGCCTCAATGTGATCAAAATTGCCATTTTTAAATACTTTTTCTCCTACTCAGAAGCATCGATTTCGACCAATTTAAGGCATTAAAATGACTCTAAACACACTTATTTTAGTTCCAAAAGTGATAATTGACATGCAATTGTCATTTACAGTCAAAAAATTAAACACTAAAAAATTACCATTTCTGACCATCTGGAGAAAGTTCGACAGGTCACGGGTCATCGTTTTTCATCAGAAATTAGATTTTTAGGACTGTAGAAAAATTGATTCAAAATGTCATTTGGATTGTGCCCCATGCTGAGTAACTACTTTTTAAAGCCTAAATGTGACCAAAATTGCCATTTTTACAGACTTTTTCTCCTACTCAGAAGCTTCTATTTCGACCAATTTCAGGCATTAAAAGGACTCTAAACACACTTATTTTAGTTCCAAAAGTGATAATTGACATGCAATTGTCATTTACAGTCAAAAAATTAAACATTAAAAAATTACCATTTCTGACCATCTGGAGAAAGTTCGACAGGTCACGGGCCATCGTTTTTCATGAGAAATTAGATTTTTTGGAGTGTAGAAAAATTGATTCAAAATGTCATTTGGATTTTGCCTCAAGTTGAATAACTACTTTTTAAAGCCTCAATGTGATCAAAATTACCATTTTAAATAATTTTTCTCCTACTCAGAAGCTTCTATTTCGACCAATTTCAGGCATTAAAATGACTCTAAACACACTTATTTTAGTTCCAAAAGTGATAATTCACATGCAATAGTTATTTGCAGTCAAAAAATTAAACATAAAAAAATTACCATTTCTGACCATCCGGAGAAAGTTCGACAGGTCACGGGTCATCGTTTTTCATCAGAAATTAGATTTTTTGGACTGTAGAAAAATTGATTCAAAATGTCATTTGGATTGTGCCCCATGCTGAGTAACTACTTTTTAAAGCCTAAATGTGACCAAAATAGCCATTTTTTCAGACTTTTTCTCCTACTCAGAAGCTTCTATTTCGACAAATGTCAGGCATTAAAAGGACTCTAAACACACTTATTTTAGTTCCAAAAGTGATAATTCACATGCAATAGTCATTTACAGTCAAAAAATTAAACATTAAAAAATTACCATTTCTGACCATCTGGAGAAAGTTCGACAGGTCACGGGTCATCGTTTTTCATGAGAAATTTGATTTTTTTGACTGTAGAAAAATTGATTCAAAATGTCATTTGGATTGTGCCTCATGTTGAAAAACTACTTTTTAAAGCCTCAATGTGACCAAAAGTGCCATTTTTACAGACTTTTTCTCCATCTCAGAAACTTCTATTTCGTCCAATTTCAGGCATTAAAATGACTCTAAACACACTTATTTTAGTTCCAAAAGTGATAATTCACATGCAATAGTCATTTGCAGTCAAAAAATTAAACATAAAAAAAATACCATTTCTGACCATCCGGAGAAAGTTCGACAGGTCACGGGTCATCGTTTTTCATGAGAAATTTGATTTTTTGGACTGTAGAAAAATTGATTCAAAATGTCATTTGGATTGTGCCTCATTTTGAATAACTACCTTTTAAAGCCTCAATGTGATCAAAATTGCCATTTTTAAATACTTTTTCTCCTACTCAGAAGCTACTATTTCGACCAATTTAAGGCATTAAAATGACTCTAAACACACTGATTTTAGTTCCAAAAATGATAATTCACATGCAATAGTCATTTACAGTCAAACAATCAAACATTAAAAAATTACCATTTCTGACCATCTGGAGAAAGTTCGACAGGTCACGGGTCATGGTTTTTCATGAGAAATTTGATTTATTGGACCCTAGAAAAATGTATCCAAAATCTCTCTTGGATTGTGCCTCATGTTAAATAACTACTTTTTAAAGCCTCAATGTGATCAAAATTGCCATTTTTAAATACTTTTTCTCCTACTCAGAAGCTTCTATTTCGACCAATTTCAGGCATTAAAATGACTCTAAACACACTTATATTAGTTCCAAAAGTGATAATTCATATGCAATAGTCATTTGCAGTCAAAAAATTAAACATAAAAAAAAAAACATTTCTGACCATCCAGAGAAAGTTCAACAGGTCACGGGTCATCGTTTTTCATCAGAAATTAGATTTTTTGGACTGTAGCAAAATTGATTCAAAATGTCATTTGGATTGTGCCTCATGCTGAGTAACTACCTTTTAAAGCCCAAATGTGACCAAAATTGCCATTTTTACAGACTTTTTCTCCTACTCAGAAGCTTCTATTTCGACCAATTTCAGGCATTAAAATTACTCTAAACACACTTATATTAGTTCCAAAAGTGATAATTCACATGCAATAGTCATTTACAGTCAAAAAATTAAACATTAAAAAATTCCCATTTCTGACCATCTGGAGAAAGTTCGACAGGTCACGGGTCATCGTTTTTCATGAGAAATTTGATTTTTTTAAATGTAGAAAAATTGATTCAAAATGTCATTTGAATTGTGCCTCATGTTGAAAAACTACTTTTTAAAGCCTCAATGTGATCAAAATTGCCATTTTTAAATACTTTTTCTCCTACTCAGAAGCTTCCATTTCGACCAATTTCAGGCATTAAAATGACTCTAAGCACACCTATTTTAGTTCCAAAAATGGTAATTCACATGCAATAGTCATTTACAGTCAAACAATCAAACATTAAAAAATTACCATTTCTCACCATCTGGAGAAAGTTCGACAGGTCACAGGTCATGGTTTTTCATGAGAAATTTGATTTTTTGGACCCTAGAAAAATGTATCCAAAATCTCATTTGGATTGTGCCTCATGTTAAATAACTACTTTTTAAAGCCTCAATGTGATCAAAATTGCCATTTTTAAATACTTTTTCTCCTACTCAGAAGCTTCTATTTCGTCCAATTTCAGGCATTAAAATGACTCTAAACACACTTATTTTAGTTCCAAAAGTGATAATTGACATGCAATTGTCATTTACAGTCAAAAAATTTAACATTAAAAAATTACCATTTCTGACCATCTGGAGAAAGTTCGACAGGTCACGGGCCATCGTTTTTCATGAGAAATTAGATTTTTTGGACTGTAGAAAAATTGATTCAAAATGTCATTTGGAATTTGCCTCAAGTTGAATAACTACTTTGTAAAGCCTCAATGTGATAAAAATTACCATTTTAAATAATTTTTCTCCTACTCAGAAGCTTCTATTTCGACCAATTTCAGGCATTAAAATGACTCTAAACACACTTATTTTAGTTCCAAAAGTGATAATTCACATGCAATAGTTATTTGCAGTCAAAAAATTAAACATAAAAAAATTGACCATTTCTGACCATCCGGAGAAAGTTCGACAGGTCACTGGTCATCGTTTTTCATCAGAAATTAGATTTTTTGGACTGTAGAAAAATTTATTCAAAATGTCATTTGGATTGTGCCCCATGCTGAGTAACTACTTTTTAAAGCCTAAATGTGACCAAAATAGCCATTTTTACAGACTTTTTCTCCTACTCAGAAGCTTCTATTTCGACCAATGTCAGGCATTAAAATGACTCTAAACACACTTATTTTAGTTCCAAAAGTGATAATTCACATGCAATAGTCATTTGCAGTCAAAAAATTAAACATAAAAAAATACCATTTCTGACCATCCGGAGAAAGTTCGACAGGTCACGGGTCATCGTTTTTCATGAGAAATTTGATTTTTTGGACTGTAGAAAAATTGATTCAAAATGTCATTTGGATTGTGCCTCATGTTGAAAAACTACTTTTTAAAGCCTCAATGTGACCAAAAGTGCCATTTTTACAGACTTTTTCTCCATCTCAGAAACTTCTATTTCGTCCAATTTCAGGCATTAAAATGACTCTAAACACACTTATTTTAGTTCCAAAAGTGATAATTCACATGCAATAGTCATTTACAGTCAAAAAATTAAACATAAAAAAAAAACATTTCTGACCATCCAGAGAAAGTTCAACAGGTCACGGGTCATCGTTTTTCATCAGAAATTAGATTTTTTGGACTGTAGCAAAATTGATTCAAAATGTCATTTGGATTGTGCCTCATGCTGAGTAACTACCTTTTAAAGCCCAAATGTGACCAAAATTGCCATTTTTACAGACTTTTTCTCCTACTCAGAATCTTCTATTTCGACCAATTTCAGGCATTAAAATTACTCTAAACACACTTATATTAGTTCCAAAAGTGATAATTCACATGCAATAGTCATTTACAGTCAAAAAATTAAACATTAAAAAATTCCCATTTCTGACCATCTGGAGAAAGTTCGACAGGTCACGGGTCATCGTTTTTCATCAGACAATTGATTTTTTGGAGTGTAGAAAAATTGATTCAAAATGTCATTTGGATTGTGCCTCATGTTGAAAAACTACTTTTTAACGCCTCAATGTGATCAAAATTGCCATTTTTAAATACTTTTTCTCTCACTCAGAAGCTTCTATTTCGACCAATTTCAGGCATTAAAATGACTCTAAACACACTTATTTTAGTTCCAAAAGCGATAATTCACATGCAATAGTCATTTACAGTCAAAAAATTAAACATTAAAAAATTAACATTTCTTACCATCTGGAGAAAGTTCGACAGGTCACGGGTCATCGTTTTTCATGAGAAATTTGATTTTTTAAAATGTAGAAAAATTGATTCAAAATGTCATTTGGATTGTGCCTCATGTTGAAAAACTACTTTTTAAAGCCTCAATGTGATCAAAATTGCCATTTTTAAATACTTTTTCTCCCACTCAGAAGCTTCTATTTCGACCAATTTCAGGCATTAAAATGACTCTAAGCACACCTATTTTAGTTCCAAAAGTCATAATTCACATGCAATAGTCATTTACAGTCAAAAAATTAAACATCAAAAAATTACCATTTCTTACCATCTGGAGAAAGTTCGACAGGTCACGGGCCATCGTTTTTCATGAGAAATTAGATTTTTTGGACTGTAGAAAAATTGATTCAAAATGTCATTTGGATTTTGCCTCAAGTTGAATAACTACTTTTTAAAGCCTCAATGTACTCAAAATTACCATTTTAAATACTTTTTCTCCTACTCAGAAGCTTCTATTTCGACCAATTTCAGGCATTAAAATGACTCTAAACACACTGATTTTAGTTCCAAAAATGATAATTCACATGCAATAGTCATTTACAGTCAAACAATCAAACATTAAAAAATTACCATTTCTGACCATCTGGAGAAAGTTCGACAGGTCACGGGTCATGGTTTTTCATGAGAAATTTGATTTATTGGACCCTGGAAAAATGTATCCAAAATCTCACTTGGATTGTGCCTCATGTTAAATAACTACTTTTTAAAGCCTCAATGTGATCAAAATTGCCATTTTTAAATACTTTTTCTCCTACTCAGAAGCTTCTATTTCGACCAATTTCAGGCATTAAAATGACTCTAAACACACTTATATTAGTTCCAAAAGTGATAATTCATATGCAATAGTCATTTGCAGTCAAAAAATTAAACATAAAAAAAAAAACATTTCTGACCATCCAGAGAAAGTTCAACAGGTCACGGGTCATCGTTTTTCAACAGAAATTAGATTTTTTGGACTGTAGCAAAATTGATTCAAAAAGTCATTTGGATTGTGCCTCATGCTGAGTAACTACCTTTTAAAGCCCAAATGTGACCAAAATTGCCATTTTTACAGACTTTTTCTCCTACTCAGAAGCTTCTATTTCGACCAATTTCAGGCATTAAAATTACTCTAAACACACGTATATTAGTTCCAAAAGTGATAATTCACATGCAATAGTCATTTACAGTCAAAAAATTAAACATTAAAAAATTCCCATTTCTGATCATCTGGAGAAAGTTCGACAGGTCACGGGTCATCGTTTTTCATGAGAAATTTGATTTTTTTAAATGTAGAAAAATTGATTCAAAATGTCATTTGAATTGTGCCTCATGTTGAAAAACTACTTTTTAAAGCCTCAATGTGATCAAAATTGCCATTTTTAAATACTTTTTCTCCTACTCAGAAGCTTCCATTTCGACCAATTTCAGGCATTAAAATTACTCTAAGCACACCTATTTTAGTTCCAAAAGTCATAATTCACATGCAATAGTCATTTACAGTCAAAAAATTAAACATCAAAAAATTACCATTTCTTACCATCTGGAGAAAGTTCGACAGGTCACGGGTCATCGTTTTTCACGAGAAATTTTATTTTTTGGACTGTAGAAAAATTGATTCAAAATGTCATTTGGATTGTGCCTCATGTTGAATAACTACCTTTTAAAGCCTTAATGTGATCAAAATTGCCATTTTTAAATACTTTTTCTCCTACTCAGAAGCTTCGATTTCGACCAATTTAAGGCATTAAAATGACTCTAAACACACTTATTTTAGTTCCAAAAGTGATAATTGACATGCAATTGTTATTTACAGTCAAAAAATTAAACATTAAAAAATTACCATTTCTGACCATCTGGAGAAAGTTCGACAGGTCACGGGCCATCGTTTTTCATGAGAAATTAGATTTTTTGGACTGTAGAAAAATGGATTCAAAATGTCATTTGGATTTTGCCTCAAGTTGAATAACTACTTTTTAAAGCCTCAATGTGATCAAAATTACCATTTTAAATACTTTTTCTCCTACTCAGAAGCTTCTATTTCGACCAATTTCAGGCATTAAAATGACTCTAAACACACTTATTTTAGTTCCAAAAGTGATAATTCACATGCAATAGTCATTTGCAGTCAAAAAATTAAACATAAAAAAATTTACCATTTCTGACCATCCGGAGAAAGTTCGACAGGTCACGGGTCATCGTTTTTCATCAGAAATTAGATTTTTTGGACTGTAGAAAAATTGATTCAAAATGTCATTTGGATAGTGCCTCATGTTGAATAACTACCTTTTAAAGCCTCAATGTGATCAAAATTGCCATTTTTAAATACTTTTTCTCCTACTCAGAAGCTTCCATTTCGACCAATTTAAGGCATTAAAATGACTCTAAACACACTTATTTTAGTTCCAAAAATGGTAATTCACATGCAATAGTCATTTACAGTCAAACAATCAAACATTAAAAAATTACCATTTCTCACCATCTGGAGAAAGTTCGACAGGTCACGGGTCATGGTTTTTCATGAGAAATTTGATTTTTTGGACCCTAGAAAAATGTATCCAAAATCTCATTTGGATTGTGCCTCATGTTAAATAACTACTTTTTAAAGCCTCAATGTGATCAAAATTGCCATTTTTAAATACTTTTTCTCCTACTCAGAAGCTTCTTTTTCGTCCAATTTCAGGCATTAAAATGACTCTAAACACACTTATTTTAGTTCCAAAAGTGATAATTGACATGCAATTGTCATTTACAGTCAAAAAATTTAACATTAAAAAATTACCATTTCTGACCATCTGGAGAAAGTTCGACAGGTCACGGGCCATTGTTTTTCATGAGAAATTAGATTTTTTGGACTGTAGAAAAATTGATTCAAATTGTCATTTGGAATTTGCCTCAAGTTGAATAACTACTTTGTAAAGCCCCAATGTGATAAAAATTACCATTTTAAATAATTTTTCTCCTACTCAGAAGCTTCTATTTCGACCAATTTCAGGCATTAAAATGACTCTAAACACACTTATTTTAGTTCCAAAAGTGATAATTCACATGCAATAGTTATTTGCAGTCAAAAAATTAAACATCAAAAAATTACCATTTCAGACCATCCGGAGAAAGTTCGACAGGTCACGGGTCATCGTTTTTCATCAGAAATTAGATTTTTTGGACTGTAGAAAAATTGATTCAAAATGTCATTTGGATTGTGCCCCATGCTGAGTAACTACTTTTTAAAGCCTAAATGTGACCAAAATAGCCATTTTTACAGACTTTTTCTCCTACTCAGAAGCTTCTATTTCGACCAATGTCAGGCATTAAAATGACTCTAAACACACTTATTTTAGTTCCAAAAGTGATAATTCACATGCAATAGTCATTTGCAGTCAAAAAATTAAACATAAAAAAATACCATTTCTGACCATCCGGAGAAAGTTCGACAGGTCACGGGTCATCGTTTTTCATGAGAAATTTGATTTTTTGGACTGTAGAAAAATTGATTCAAAATGTCATTTGGATTGTGCCTCATGTTGAAAAACTACTTTTTAAAGCCTCAATGTGACCAAAAGTGCCATTTTTACAGACTTTTTCTCCATCTCAGAAACTTCTATTTCGTCCAATTTCAGGCATTAAAATGACTCTAAACACACTTATTTTAGTTCCAAAAGTGATAATTCACATGCAATAGTCATTTACAGTCAAAAAATTAAACATTAAAAAATTACCATTTCTTACCATCTGGAGAAAGTTCGACAGGTCACGGGTCATCGTTTTTCATGAGAAATTTGATTTTTTGGACTGTAGAAAAACTGATTCAAAATGTCATTTGGATTGTGCCTCATGTTGAATAACTACCTTTTAAAGCCTCAATGTGATCAAAATTGCCATTTTTAAATACTTTTTCTCCTACTCAGAAGCTTCTATTTCGACCAATTTAAGGCATTAAAATGACTCTAAACACACTGATTTTAGTTCCAAAAATGATAATTCACATGCAATAGTCATTTACAGTCAAACAATCAAACATTAAAAAATTACAATTTCCGACCATCTGGAGAAAGTTCGACAGGTCATGGGTCATGGTTTTTCATGAGAAATTTGATTTTTTGGACCCTAGAAAAATGAATCCAAAATCTCATTTGGATTGTGCCTCATGTTAAATAACTTCTTTTTAAAGCCTCAATGTGATCAAAATTGCCATTTTTAAATACTTTTTCTCCTACTCAGAAGCTTCTATTTCGACCAATTTCAGGCATTAAAATGAGTCTAAACACACTTATATTACTTCCAAAAATGATAATTCATATGCAATAGTCATTTGCAGTCAAAAAATTAAACATAAAAAAAAAACATTTCTGACCATCCAGAGAAAGTTCAACAGGTCACGGGTCATCGTTTTTCATCAGAAATTAGATTTTTTGGACTGTAGCAAAATTGATTCAAAATGTCATTTGGATTGTGCCTCATGCTGAGTAACTACCTTTTAAAGCCCAAATGTGACCAAAATTGCCATTTTTACAGACTTTTTCTCCTACTCAGAATCTTCTATTTCGACCAATTTCAGGCATTAAAATTACTCTAAACACACTTATATTAGTTCCAAAAGTGATAATTCACATGCAATAGTCATTTACAGTCAAAAAATTAAACATTAAAAAATTCCCATTTCTGACCATCTGGAGAAAGTTCGACAGGTCACGGGTCATCGTTTTTCATCAGACAATTGATTTTTTGGAGTGTAGAAAAATTGATTCAAAATGTCATTTGGATTGTGCCTCATGTTGAAAAACTACTTTTTAACGCCTCAATGTGATCAAAATTGCCATTTTTAAATACTTTTTCTCCTACTCAGAAGCTTCTATTTCGACCAATTTCAGGCATTAAAATGACTCCAAACACACTTATTTTAGTTCCAAAAGCGATAATTCACATGCAATAGTCATTTACAGTCAAAAAATTAAACATTAAAAAATTAACATTTCTTACCATCTGGAGAAAGTTCGACAGGTCACGGGTCATCGTTTTTCATGAGAAATTTGATTTTTTTAAATGTAGAAAAATTGATTCAAAATGTCATTTGGATTGTGCCTCATGTTGAAAAACTACTTTTTAAAGCCTCAATGTGATCAAAATTGCCATTTTTAAATACTTTTTCTCCTACTCAGAAGCTTCCATTTCGACCAATTTCAGGCATTAAAATGACTCTAAGCACACCTATTTTAGTTCCAAAAGTCATAATTCACATGCAATAGTCATTTACAGTCAAAAAATTAAACATCAAAAAATTACCATTTCTTACCATCTGGAGAAAGTTCGACAGGTCACGGGCCATCGTTTTTCATGAGAAATTAGATTTTTTGGACTGTAGAAAAATTGATTCAAAATGTCATTTGGATTTTGCCTCAAGTTGAATAACTACTTTTTAAAGCCTCAATGTACTCAAAATTACCATTTTAAATACTTTTTCTCCTACTCAGAAGCTTCTATTTCGACCAATTTCAGGCATCAAAATGACTCTAAACACACTTATTTTAGTTCCAAAAGTGATAATTCACATGCAATAGTCATTTGCGGTCAAAAAATTAAACATAAAAAAATTTACCATTTCTGACCATCCGGAGAAAGTTCGACAGGTCACGGGTCATCGTTTTTCATGAGAAATTTGATTTTTTGGACTGTAGAAAAATTGATTCAAAATGTCATTTGGATTGTGCCTCATGTTGAATAACTACCTTTTAAAGCCTCAATGTGATCAAAATTGCCATTTTTAAATACTTTTTCTCCTACTCAGAAGCTTCGATTTCGACCAATTTCAGGCATTAAAATGACTCTAAACACACTTATTTTAGTTCCAAAAGTGATAATTCACATGCAATAGTCATTTGCAGTCAAAAAATTAAACATAAAAAAATTTACAATTTCTGACCATCCGGAGAAAGTTCGACAGGTCACGGGTCATCGTTTTTCATCAGAAATTGGATTTTTTGGACTGTAGAGAAATTGATTCAAAATGTCATTTGGATTGTGCCCCATGCTGAGTAACTACTTTTTAAAGCCTAAATGTGACCAAAATTGCCATTTTTACAGACTTTTTCTCCTACTCAGAAGCTTCTATTTCGACCAATTTCAGGCATTAAAATGACTCTAAACACACTTATATTAGTTCCAAAAATGATAATTCATATGCAATAGTCATTTGCAGTCAAAAAATTAAACATAAAAAAAAACATTTCTGACCATCCAGAGAAAGTTCAACAGGTCACGGGTCATCGTTTTTCATCAGAAATTAGATTTTTTGGACTGTAGCAAAATTGATTCAAAATGTCATTTGGATTGTGCCTCATGCTGAGTAACTACCTTTTAAAGCCCAAATGTGACCAAAATTGCCATTTTTACAGACTTTTTCTCCTACTCAGAATCTTCTATTTCGACCAATTTCAGGCATTAAAATTACTCTAAACACACTTATATTAGTTCCAAAAGGTATAATTCACATGCAATAGTCATTTACAGTCAAACAATCAAACATTAAAAAATTACCATTTCTGACTATCTAAAGAAAGTTCGACAGGTCACGGGTCATGGTTTTTCATGAGAAATTTGATTTTTTGGACCCTAGAAAAATGTATCCAAAATCTCATTTGGATTGTGCCTCATGTTAAATAACTACTTTTTAAAGCCTCAATGTGATCAAAATTGCCATTTTTAAATACTTTTTCTCCTACTCAGAAGCTTCTATTTCGACCAATTTCAGGCATTAAAATGACTCTAAGCACACCTATTTTAGTTCCAAAAGTCATAATTCACATGCAATAGTCATTTACAGTCAAAAAAATTAAACATCAAAAAATTACCATTTCTTACCATCTGGAGAAAGTTCGACAGGTCACGGGCCATCGTTTTTCATGAGAAATTAGATTTTTTGGACTGTAGAAAAATTGATTCAAAATGTCATTTGGATTTTGCCTCAAGTTGAATAACTACTTTTTAAAGCCTCAATGTACTCAAAATTACCATTTTAAATACTTTTTCTCCTACTCAGAAGCTTCTATTTCGACCAATTTCAGGCATCAAAATGACTCTAAACACACTTATTTTAGTTCCAAAAGTGATAATTCACATGCAATAGTCATTTGCGGTCAAAAAATTAAACATAAAAAAATTTACCATTTCTGACCATCCGGAGAAAGTTCGACAGGTCACGGGTCATCGTTTTTCATGAGAAATTTGATTTTTTGGACTGTAGAAAAATTGATTCAAAATGTCATTTGGATTGTGCCTCATGTTGAATAACTACCTTTTAAAGCCTCAATGTGATCAAAATTGCCATTTTTAAATACTTTTTCTCCTACTCAGAAGCTTCGATTTCGACCAATTTCAGGCATTAAAATGACTCTAAACACACTTATTTTAGTTCCAAAAGTGATAATTCACATGCAATAGTCATTTGCAGTCAAAAAATTAAACATAAAAAAATTTACCATTTCTGACCATCCGGAGAAAGTTCGACAGGTCACGGGTCATCGTTTTTCATCAGAAATTGGATTTTTTGGACTGTAGAGAAATTGATTCAAAATGTCATTTGGATTGTGCCCCATGCTGAGTAACTACTTTTTAAAGCCTAAATGTGACCAAAATTGCCATTTTTACAGACTTTTTCTCCTACTCAGAAGCTTCTATTTCGACCAATTTCAGGCATTAAAATGACTCTAAACACACTTATATTAGTTCCAAAAATGATAATTCATATGCAATAGTCATTTGCAGTCAAAAAATTAAACATAAAAAAAAAACATTTCTGACCATCCAGAGAAAGTTCAACAGGTCACGGGTCATCGTTTTTCATCAGAAATTAGATTTTTTGGACTGTAGCAAAATTGATTCAAAATGTCATTTGGATTGTGCCTCATGCTGAGTAACTACCTTTTAAAGCCCAAATGTGACCAAAATTGCCATTTTTACAGACTTTTTCTCCTACTCAGAATCTTCTATTTCGACCAATTTCAGGCATTAAAATTACTCTAAACACACTTATATTAGTTCCAAAAGTGATAATTCACATGCAATAGTCATTTACAGTCAAACAATCAAACATTAAAAAATTACCATTTCTGACTATCTAAAGAAAGTTCGACAGGTCACGGGTCATGGTTTTTCATGAGAAATTTGATTTTTTGGACCCTAGAAAAATGTATCCAAAATCTCATTTGGATTGTGCCTCATGTTAAATAACTACTTTTTAAAGCCTCAATGTGATCAAAATTGCCATTTTTAAATACTTTTTCTCCTACTCAGAAGCTTCTATTTCGACCAATTTCAGGCATTAAAATGACTCTAAACACACTTATATTAGTTCCAAAAGTGCTAATTCATATGCAATAGTCATTTGCAGTCAAAAAATTAAACATAAAAAAATTACCATTTCTGACCATCCGGAGAAAGTTCGACAGGTCACGGGTCATCGTTTTTCATCAGAAATTAGATTTTTTGGACTGTAGAAAAATTGATTCAAAATGTCATTTGGATTGTGCCTCATGTTGAAGAACTACTTTTTAAAGCCTCAATGTGATCAAAATTGCCATTTTTACAGACTTTTTCTCCTACTCAGAAGCTTCTATTTCGACCAATTTCAGGCATTAAAAGGACTCTAAACACACTTATTTCAGTTCCAAAAGTGATAATTCACATGCAATAGTCATTTACAGTCAAAAAATTAAACATTAAAAAATTACCATTTCTTACCATCTGGAGAAAGTTCGACAGGTCACGGGTCATCGTTTTTCATGAGAAATTTGATTTTTTGGACTGTAGAAAAATTGATTCAAAATGTCATTTGGATTGTGCCTCATGTTGAATAACTACCTTTTAAAGCCTCAATGTGATCAAAATTGCCATTTTTAAATACTTTTTCTCCTACTCAGAAGCTTCTATTTCGACCAATTTAAGGCATTAAAATGACTCTAAGCACACCTATTTCAGTACCAAAAGTCATAATTCACATGCAATAGTCATTTACAGTCAAAAAATTACACATTAAAAAATTACCATTTCTTACCATCTGGAGAAAGTTCGACAGGTCACGGGTCATCGTTTTTCATGAGAAATTTGATTTTTTGGACTGTAGAAAAATTGATTCAAAATGTCATTTGGATTGTGCCTAATGTTGAATAACTACCTTTTAAAGCCTCAATGTGATCAAAATTGCCATTTTTAAATACTTTTTCTCCTACTCAGAAGCTTCGATTTCGACCAATTTAAGGCATTAAAATGACTCTAAACACACTTATTTTAGTTCCAAAAGTGATAATTGACATGCAATTGTCATTTACAGTCAAAAAATTAAACATTAAAAAATTACCATTTCTGACCATCTGGATAAAGTTCGACAGGTCACGGGCCATCATTTTTCATGAGAAATTAGATTTTTTGGACTGTAGAAAAATTGATTCAAAATGTCATTTGGATTTTGCCTCAAGTTGAATAACTACTTTTTAAAGCCGCAATGTGATCAAAATTACCATTTTAAATAATTTTTCTCCTACTCATAAGCTTCTATTTCGACCAATTTCAGGCATTAAAATGACTCTAAACACACCTATTTTAGTTCCAAAAGTGATAATTCACATGCAATAGTCATTTGCAGTCAAAAAATTAAACATAAAAAAATTTACCATTTCTGACCATCCGGAGAAAGTTCGACAGGTCACGGGTCATCGTTTTTCATCAGAAATTAGATTTTTAGGACTGTAGAAAAATTGATTCAAAATGTCATTTGGATTGTGCCCCATGCTGAGTAACTACTTTTTAAAGCCTCAATGTGATCAAAATTACCATTTTAAATAATTTTTCTCCTACTCAGAAGCTTCTATTTCGACCAATTTCAGGCATTAAAATGACTCTAAACACACTTATTTTAGTTCCAAAAGTGATAATTCACATGCAATAGTCATTTGCAGTCAAAAAATTAAACATAAAAAAATTTACCATTTCTGACCATCCGGAGAAAGTTCGACAGGTCACTGGTCATCGTTTTTCATCAGAAATTAGATTTTTTGGACATAGAAAAATGTATTCAAAATGTCATTTGGATTGTGCCCCATGCTGAGTAACTACTTTTTAAAGCCTAAATGTGACCAAAATTGCCATTTTTACAGACTTTTTCTCCTACTCAGAAGCTTCTATTTCGACCAATTTCAGGCATTAAAAGGACTCTAAACACACTTATTTAGTTCCAAAAGTGATAATTCACATGCAATAGTCATTTACAGTCAAAAAATTAAACATTAAAAAATTACCATTTCTGACCATCTGGAGAAAGTTCGACAGGTCACGGGTCATCGTTTTTCATGAGAAATTTGATTTTTTTGACTGTAGAAAAATTGATTCAAAATGTCATTTGGATTGTGCCTGATGTTGAAAAACTACTTTTTAAAGACTCAATGTGACCAAAAGTGCCATTTTTACAGACTTTTTCTCCATCTCAGAAACTTCTATTTCGTCCAATTTCAGGCATTAAAATGACTCTAAACACACTTATTTTAGTTCCAAAAATGGTAATTCACATGCAATAGTCATTTACAGTCAAACAATCAAACATTAAAAAATTACCATTTCTCACCATCTGGAGAAAGTTTGACAGGTCACGGGTCATGGTTTTTCATGAGAAATTTGATTTTTTGGACCCTAGAAAATGTATCCAAAATCTCATTTGGATTGTGCCTCATGTTGAAAAACTACTTTTTAAAGCCTCAATGTGACCAAAAGTGCCATTTTTACAGACTTTTTCTCCATCTCAGAAACTTCTATTTCGTCCAATTTCAGGCATTAAAATGACTCTAAACACACTTATTTTAGTTCCAAAAGTGATAATTCACATGCAATAGTCATTTGCAGTCAAAAAATTAAACATAAAAAAAATACCATTTCTGACCATCCGGAGAAAGTTCGACAGGTCACGGGTCATCGTTTTTCATGAGAAATTTGATTTTTTGGACTGTTGAAAAATTGATTCAAAATGTCATTTGGATTGTGCCTCATGTTGAAGAATTACTTTTTAAAGCCTCAATGTGATCAAAATTGCCATTTTTACAGACTTTTTCTCCTACTCAGAAGCTTCTATTTCGACCAATTTCAGGCATTAAAAGGACTCTAAACACACTTATTTCAGTTCCAAAAGTGATAATTCACATGCAATAGTCATTTACAGTCAAAAAACTTAAACATTAAAAAATTACCATTTCTTACCATCTGGAGAAAGTTCGACAGGTCACGGGTCATCGTTTTTCATGAGAAATTTGATTTTTTGGACTGTAGAAAAATTGATTCAAAATGTCATTTGGATTGTGCCTCATGTTGAATAACTACCTTTTAAAGCCTCAATGTGATCAAAATTGCCATTTTTAAATACTTTTTCTCCTACTCAGAAGCTTCTATTTCGACCAATTTAAGGCATTAAAATGACTCTAAGCACACCTATTTCAGTTCCAAAAGTCATAATTCACATGCAATAGTCATTTACAGTCAAAAAATTACACATTAAAAAATTACCATTTCTTACCATCTGGAGAAAGTTCGACAGGTCACGGGTCATCGTTTTTCATGAGAAATTTGATTTTTTGGACTGTAGAAAAATTGATTCAAAATGTCATTTGGATTGTGCCTAATGTTGAATAACTACCTTTTAAAGCCTCAATGTGATCAAAATTGCCATTTTTAAATACTTTTTCTCCTACTCAGAAGCTTCGATTTCGACCAATTTAAGGCATTAAAATGACTCTAAACACACTTATTTTAGTTCCAAAAGTGATAATTGACATGCAATTGTCATTTACAGTCAAAAAATTAAACATTAAAAAATTACCATTTCTGACCATCTGGATAAAGTTCGACAGGTCACGGGTCATCGTTTTTCATCAGAAATTAGATTTTTAGGACTGTAGAAAAATTGATTCAAAATGTCATTTGGATTGTGCCCCATGCTGAGTAACTACTTTTTAAAGCCTAAATGTGACCAAAATTGCCATTTTTACAGACTTTTTCTCCTACTCAGAAGCTTCTATTTCGACCAATTTCAGGCATTAAAAGGACTCTAAACACACTTATTTAGTTCCAAAAGTGATAATTCACATGCAATAGTCATTTACAGTCAAAAAATTAAACATTAAAAAATTACCATTTCTGACCATCTGGAGAAAGTTCGACAGGTCACGGGTCATCGTTTTTCATGAGAAATTTGATTTTTTTGACTGTAGAAAAATTGATTCAAAATGTCATTTGGATTGTGCCTGATGTTGAAAAACTACTTTTTAAAGACTCAATGTGACCAAAAGTGCCATTTTTACAGACTTTTTCTCCATCTCAGAAACTTCTATTTCGTCCAATTTCAGGCATTAAAATGACTCTAAACACACTTATTTTAGTTCCAAAAATGGTAATTCACATGCAATAGTCATTTACAGTCAAACAATCAAACATTAAAAAATTACCATTTCTCACCATCTGGAGAAAGTTTGACAGGTCACGGGTCATGGTTTTTCATGAGAAATTTGATTTTTTGGACCCTAGAAAATGTATCCAAAATCTCATTTGGATTGTGCCTCATGTTAAATAACTACTTTTTAAAGCCTCAATGTGATCAAAATTGCCATTTTTAAATACTTTTTCTCCTACTCAGAAGCTTCTATTTCGTCCAATTTCAGGCATTAAAATGACTCTAAACACACTTATTTTAGTTCCAAAAGTGATAATTGACATGCAATTGTCATTTACAGTCCAAAAATTAAACATTAAAAAATTACCATTTCTGACCATCTGGAGAAAGTTCGACAGGTCACGGGCCATCGTTTTTCATGAGAAATTAGATTTTTTGGACTGTAGAAAAATTGATTCAAAATGTCATTTGGATTTTGCCTCAAGTTGAATAACTACTTTTTAAAGCCTCAATGTGATCAAAATTACCATTTTAAATAATTTTTCTCCTACTCAGAAGCTTCTATTTCGACCAATTTCAGGCATTAAAATGACTCTAAACACACTTATTTTAGTTCCAAAAGTGATAATTCACATGCAATAGTTATTTGCAGTCAAAAAATTAAACATAAAAAAATTACCATTTCTGACCATCCGGAGAAAGTTCAACAGGTCACGGGTCATCGTTTTTCATCAGAAATTAGATTTTTTGGACTGTAGAAAAATTGATTCAAAATGTCATTTGGATTGTGCCCCATGCTGAGTAACTACTTTTTAAAGCCTAAATGTGAACAAAATAGCCATTTTTACAGACTTTTTCTCCTACTCAGAAGATTCTATTTTGACCAATGTCAGGCATTAAAAGGACTCTAAACACACTTATTTTAGTTCCAAAAGTGATAATTCACATGCAATAGTCATTTACAGTCAAAAAATTAAACATTAAAAAATTACCATTTCTGACCATCTGGAGAAAGTTCGACAGGTCAGGGGTCATCGTTTTTCATGAGAAATTTGATTTTTTTGACTGTAGAAAAATTGATTCAAAATGTCATTTGGATTGTGCCTCATGTTGAAAAACTACTTTTTAAAGCCTCAATGTGACCAAAAGTGCCATTTTTACAGACTTTTTCTCCATCTCAGAAACTTCTATTTCGTCCAATTTCAGGCATTAAAATGACTCTAAACACACTTATTTTAGTTCCAAAAGTGATAATTCACATGCAATAGTCATTTGCAGTCAAAAAATTAAACATAAAAAAAATACCATTTCTGACCATCCGGAGAAAGTTCGACAGGTCACGGGTCATCGTTTTTTATGAGAAATTTGATTTTTTAGACTGTAGAAAAATTGATTCAAAATGTCATTTGGATTGTGCCCCATGCTGAGTAACTACTTTTTAAAGCCTAAATGTGACCAAAATAGCCATTTTTACAGACTTTTTCTCCTACTCAGAAGCTTCTATTTCGACCAATGTCAGGCATTAAAATGACTCTAAACACACTTATTTTAGTTCCAAAAGTGATAATTCACATGCAATAGTCATTTGCAGTCAAAAAATTAAACATAAAAAAATACCATTTCTGACCATCCGGAGAAAGTTCGACAGGTCACGGGTCATCGTTTTTCATGAGAAATTTGATTTTTTGGACTGTAGAAAAATTGATTCAAAATGTCATTTGGATTGTGCCTCATGTTGAAAAACTACTTTTTAAAGCCTCAATGTGACCAAAAGTGCCATTTTTACAGACTTTTTCTCCATCTCAGAAACTTCTATTTCGTCCAATTTCAGGCATTAAAATGACTCTAAACACACTTATTTTAGTTCCAAAAGTGATAATTCACATGCAATAGTCATTTACAGTCAAAAAATTAAACATTAAAAAATTACCATTTCTTACCATCTGGAGAAAGTTCGACAGGTCACGGGTCATCGTTTTTCATGAGAAATTTGATTTTTTGGACTGTAGAAAAACTGATTCAAAATGTCATTTGGATTGTGCCTCATGTTGAATAACTACCTTTTAAAGCCTCAATGTGATCAAAATTGCCATTTTTAAATACTTTTTCTCCTACTCAGAAGCTTCTATTTCGACCAATTTAAGGCATTAAAATGACTCTAAACACACTGATTTTAGTTCCAAAAATGATAATTCACATGCAATAGTCATTTACAGTCAAACAATCAAACATTAAAAAATTACAATTTCCGACCATCTGGAGAAAGTTCGACAGGTCATGGGTCATGGTTTTTCATGAGAAATTTGATTTTTTGGACCCTAGAAAAATGAATCCAAAATCTCATTTGGATTGTGCCTCATGTTAAATAACTTCTTTTTAAAGCCTCAATGTGATCAAAATTGCCATTTTTAAATACTTTTTCTCCTACTCAGAAGCTTCTATTTCGACCAATTTCAGGCATTAAAATGAGTCTAAACACACTTATATTACTTCCAAAAATGATAATTCATATGCAATAGTCATTTGCAGTCAAAAAATTAAACATAAAAAAAAAACATTTCTGACCATCCAGAGAAAGTTCAACAGGTCACGGGTCATCGTTTTTCATCAGAAATTAGATTTTTTGGACTGTAGCAAAATTGATTCAAAATGTCATTTGGATTGTGCCTCATGCTGAGTAACTACCTTTTAAAGCCCAAATGTGACCAAAATTGCCATTTTTACAGACTTTTTCTCCTACTCAGAATCTTCTATTTCGACCAATTTCAGGCATTAAAATTACTCTAAACACACTTATATTAGTTCCAAAAGTGATAATTCACATGCAATAGTCATTTACAGTCAAAAAATTAAACATTAAAAAATTCCCATTTCTGACCATCTGGAGAAAGTTCGACAGGTCACGGGTCATCGTTTTTCATCAGACAATTGATTTTTTGGAGTGTAGAAAAATTGATTCAAAATGTCATTTGGATTGTGCCTCATGTTGAAAAACTACTTTTTAACGCCTCAATGTGATCAAAATTGCCATTTTTAAATACTTTTTCTCCTACTCAGAAGCTTCTATTTCGACCAATTTCAGGCATTAAAATGACTCTAAACACACTTATTTTAGTTCCAAAAGCGATAATTCACATGCAATAGTCATTTACAGTCAAAAAATTAAACATTAAAAAATTAACATTTCTTACCATCTGGAGAAAGTTCGACAGGTCACGGGTCATCGTTTTTCATGAGAAATTTGATTTTTTTAAATGTAGAAAAATTGATTCAAAATGTCATTTGGATTGTGCCTCATGTTGAAAAACTACTTTTTAAAGCCTCAATGTGATCAAAATTGCCATTTTTAAATACTTTTTCTCCTACTCAGAAGCTTCCATTTCGACCAATTTCAGGCATTAAAATGACTCTAAGCACACCTATTTTAGTTCCAAAAGTCATAATTCACATGCAATAGTCATTTACAGTCAAAAAATTAAACATCAAAAAATTACCATTTCTTACCATCTGGAGAAAGTTCGACAGGTCACGGGCCATCGTTTTTCATGAGAAATTAGATTTTTTGGACTGTAGAAAAATTGATTCAAAATGTCATTTGGATTTTGCCTCAAGTTGAATAACTACTTTTTAAAGCCTCAATGTACTCAAAATTACCATTTTAAATACTTTTTCTCCTACTCAGAAGCTTCTATTTCGACCAATTTCAGGCATCAAAATGACTCTAAACACACTTATTTTAGTTCCAAAAGTGATAATTCACATGCAATAGTCATTTGCGGTCAAAAAATTAAACATAAAAAAATTTACCATTTCTGACCATCCGGAGAAAGTTCGACAGGTCACGGGTCATCGTTTTTCATGAGAAATTTGATTTTTTGGACTGTAGAAAAATTGATTCAAAATGTCATTTGGATTGTGCCTCATGTTGAATAACTACCTTTTAAAGCCTCAATGTGATCAAAATTGCCATTTTTAAATACTTTTTCTCCTACTCAGAAGCTTCGATTTCGACCAATTTCAGGCATTAAAATGACTCTAAACACACTTATTTTAGTTCCAAAAGTGATAATTCACATGCAATAGTCATTTGCAGTCAAAAAATTAAACATAAAAAAATTTACCATTTCTGACCATCCGGAGAAAGTTCGACAGGTCACGGGTCATCGTTTTTCATCAGAAATTGGATTTTTTGGACTGTAGAGAAATTGATTCAAAATGTCATTTGGATTGTGCCCCATGCTGAGTAACTACTTTTTAAAGCCTAAATGTGACCAAAATTGCCATTTTTACAGACTTTTTCTCCTACTCAGAAGCTTCTATTTCGACCAATTTCAGGCATTAAAATGACTCTAAACACACTTATATTAGTTCCAAAAATGATAATTCATATGCAATAGTCATTTGCAGTCAAAAAATTAAACATAAAAAAAAAACATTTCTGACCATCCAGAGAAAGTTCAACAGGTCACGGGTCATCGTTTTTCATCAGAAATTAGATTTTTTGGACTGTAGCAAAATTGATTCAAAATGTCATTTGGATTGTGCCTCATGCTGAGTAACTACCTTTTAAAGCCCAAATGTGACCAAAATTGCCATTTTTACAGACTTTTTCTCCTACTCAGAATCTTCTATTTCGACCAATTTCAGGCATTAAAATTACTCTAAACACACTTATATTAGTTCCAAAAGTGATAATTCACATGCAATAGTCATTTACAGTCAAACAATCAAACATTAAAAAATTACCATTTCTGACTATCTAAAGAAAGTTCGACAGGTCACGGGTCATGGTTTTTCATGAGAAATTTGATTTTTTGGACCCTAGAAAAATGTATCCAAAATCTCATTTGGATTGTGCCTCATGTTAAATAACTACTTTTTAAAGCCTCAATGTGATCAAAATTGCCATTTTTAAATACTTTTTCTCCTACTCAGAAGCTTCTATTTCGACCAATTTCAGGCATTAAAATGACTCTAAACACACTTATATTAGTTCCAAAAGTGCTAATTCATATGCAATAGTCATTTGCAGTCAAAAAATTAAACATAAAAAAATTACCATTTCTGACCATCCGGAGAAAGTTCGACAGGTCACGGGTCATCGTTTTTCATCAGAAATTAGATTTTTTGGACTGTAGAAAAATTGATTCAAAATGTCATTTGGATTGTGCCTCATGTTGAAGAACTACTTTTTAAAGCCTCAATGTGATCAAAAATTGCCATTTTTACAGACTTTTTCTCCTACTCAGAAGCTTCTATTTCGACCAATTTCAGGCATTAAAAGGACTCTAAACACACTTATTTCAGTTCCAAAAGTGATAATTCACATGCAATAGTCATTTACAGTCAAAAAATTAAACATTAAAAAATTACCATTTCTTACCATCTGGAGAAAGTTCGACAGGTCACGGGTCATCGTTTTTCATGAGAAATTTGATTTTTTGGACTGTAGAAAAATTGATTCAAAATGTCATTTGGATTGTGCCTCATGTTGAATAACTACCTTTTAAAGCCTCAATGTGATCAAAATTGCCATTTTTAAATACTTTTTCTCCTACTCAGAAGCTTCTATTTCGACCAATTTAAGGCATTAAAATGACTCTAAGCACACCTATTTCAGTTCCAAAAGTCATAATTCACATGCAATAGTCATTTACAGTCAAAAAATTACACATTAAAAAATTACCATTTCTTACCATCTGGAGAAAGTTCGACAGGTCACGGGTCATCGTTTTTCATGAGAAATTTGATTTTTTGGACTGTAGAAAAATTGATTCAAAATGTCATTTGGATTGTGCCTCATGTTGAATAACTACCTTTTAAAGCCTCAATGTGATCAAAATTGCCATTTTTAAATACTTTTTCTCCTACTCAGAAGCTTCGATTTCGACCAATTTCAGGCATTAAAATGACTCTAAACACACTTATTTTAGTTCCAAAAGTGATAATTCACATGCAATAGTCATTTGCAGTCAAAAAATTAAACATAAAAAAATTTACCATTTCTGACCATCCGGAGAAAGTTCGACAGGTCACGGGTCATCGTTTTTCATCAGAAATTGGATTTTTTGGACTGTAGAGAAATTGATTCAAAATGTCATTTGGATTGTGCCCCATGCTGAGTAACTACTTTTTAAAGCCTAAATGTGACCAAAATTGCCATTTTTACAGACTTTTTCTCCTACTCAGAAGCTTCTATTTCGACCAATTTCAGGCATTAAAATGACTCTAAACACACTTATATTAGTTCCAAAAATGATAATTCATATGCAATAGTCATTTGCAGTCAAAAAATTAAACATAAAAAAAAAACATTTCTGACCATCCAGAGAAAGTTCAACAGGTCACGGGTCATCGTTTTTCATCAGAAATTAGATTTTTTGGACTGTAGCAAAATTGATTCAAAATGTCATTTGGATTGTGCCTCATGCTGAGTAACTACCTTTTAAAGCCCAAATGTGACCAAAATTGCCATTTTTACAGACTTTTTCTCTTACTCAGAATCTTCTATTTCGACCAATTTCAGGCATTAAAATTACTCTAAACACACTTATATTAGTTCCAAAAGTGATAATTCACATGCAATAGTCATTTACAGTCAAACAATCAAACATTAAAAAATTACCATTTCTGACTATCTAAAGAAAGTTCGACAGGTCACGGGTCATGGTTTTTCATGAGAAATTTGATTTTTTGGACCCTAGAAAAATGTATCCAAAATCTCATTTGGATTGTGCCTCATGTTAAATAACTACTTTTTAAAGCCTCAATGTGATCAAAATTGCCATTTTTAAATACTTTTTCTCCTACTCAGAAGCTTCTATTTCGACCAATTTCAGGCATTAAAATGACTCTAAACACACTTATATTAGTTCCAAAAGTGCTAATTCATATGCAATAGTCATTTGCAGTCAAAAAATTAAACATAAAAAAATTACCATTTCTGACCATCCGGAGAAAGTTCGACAGGTCACGGGTCATCGTTTTTCATCAGAAATTAGATTTTTTGGACTGTAGAAAAATTGATTCAAAATGTCATTTGGATTGTGCCTCATGTTGAAGAACTACTTTTTAAAGCCTCAATGTGATCAAAATTGCCATTTTTACAGACTTTTTCTCCTACTCAGAAGCTTCTATTTCGACCAATTTCAGGCATTAAAAGGACTCTAAACACACTTATTTCAGTTCCAAAAGTGATAATTCACATGCAATAGTCATTTACAGTCAAAAAATTAAACATTAAAAAATTACCATTTCTTACCATCTGGAGAAAGTTCGACAGGTCACGGGTCATCGTTTTTCATGAGAAATTCGATTTTTTGGACTGTAGAAAAATTGATTCAAAATGTCATTTGGATTGTGCCTCATGTTGAATAACTACCTTTTAAAGCCTCAATGTGATCAAAATTGCCATTTTTAAATACTTTTTCTCCTACTCAGAAGCTTCTATTTCGACCAATTTAAGGCATTAAAATGACTCTAAGCACACCTATTTCGGTTCCAAAAGTCATAATTCACATGCAATAGTCATTTACAGTCAAAAAATTACACATTAAAAAATTACCATTTCTTACCATCTGGAGAAAGTTCGACAGGTCACGGGTCATCGTTTTTCATGAGAAATTTGATTTTTTGGACTGTAGAAAAATTGATTCAAAATGTCATTTGGATTGTGCCTAATGTTGAATAACTACCTTTTAAAGCCTCAATGTGATCAAAATTGCCATTTTTAAATACTTTTTCTCCTACTCAGAAGCTTCGATTTCGACCAATTTAAGGCATTAAAATGACTCTAAACACACTTATTTTAGTTCCAAAAGTGATAATTGACATGCAATTGTCATTTACAGTCAAAAAATTAAACATTAAAAAATTACCATTTCTGACCATCTGGATAAAGTTCGACAGGTCACGGGCCATCATTTTTCATGAGAAATTAGATTTTTTGGACTGTAGAAAAATTGATTCAAAATGTCATTTGGATTTTGCCTCAAGTTGAATAACTACTTTTTAAAGCCGCAATGTGATCAAAATTACCATTTTAAATAATTTTTCTCCTACTCATAAGCTTCTATTTCGACCAATTTCAGGCATTAAAATGACTCTAAACACACCTATTTTAGTTCCAAAAGTGATAATTCACATGCAATAGTCATTTGCAGTCAAAAAATTAAACATAAAAAAATTTACCATTTCTGACCATCCGGAGAAAGTTCGACAGGTCACGGGTCATCGTTTTTCATCAGAAATTAGATTTTTAGGACTGTAGAAAAATTGATTCAAAATGTCATTTGGATTGTGCCCCATGCTGAGTAACTACTTTTTAAAGCCTCAATGTGATCAAAATTACCATTTTAAATAATTTTTCTCCTACTCAGAAGCTTCTATTTCGACCAATTTCAGGCATTAAAATGACTCTAAACACACTTATTTTAGTTCCAAAAGTGATAATTCACATGCAATAGTCATTTGCAGTCAAAAAATTAAACATAAAAAAATTTACCATTTCTGACCATCCGGAGAAAGTTCGACAGGTCACTGGTCATCGTTTTTCATCAGAAATTAGATTTTTTGGACTGTAGAAAAATGTATTCAAAATGTCATTTGGATTGTGCCCCATGCTGAGTAACTACTTTTTAAAGCCTAAATGTGACCAAAATTGCCATTTTTACAGACTTTTTCTCCTACTCAGAAGCTTCTATTTCGACCAATTTCAGGCATTAAAAGGACTCTAAACACACTTATTTAGTTCCAAAAGTGATAATTCACATGCAATAGTCATTTACAGTCAAAAAATTAAACATTAAAAAATTACCATTTCTGACCATCTGGAGAAAGTTCGACAGGTCACGGGTCATCGTTTTTCATGAGAAATTTGATTTTTTTGACTGTAGAAAAATTGATTCAAAATGTCATTTGGATTGTGCCTGATGTTGAAAAACTACTTTTTAAAGACTCAATGTGACCAAAAGTGCCATTTTTACAGACTTTTTCTCCATCTCAGAAACTTCTATTTCGTCCAATTTCAGGTATTAACATGACTCTAAACACACTTATTTTAGTTCCAAAAATGGTAATTCACATGCAATAGTCATTTACAGTCAAACAATCAAACATTAAAAAATTACCATTTCTCACCATCTGGAGAAAGTTTGACAGGTCACGGGTCATGGTTTTTCATGAGAAATTTGATTTTTTGGACCCTAGAAAATGTATCCAAAATCTCATTTGGATTGTGCCTCATGTTGAAAAACTACTTTTTAAAGCCTCAATGTGACCAAAAGTGCCATTTTTACAGACTTTTTCTCCATCTCAGAAACTTCTATTTCGTCCAATTTCAGGCATTAAAATGACTCTAAACACACTTATTTTAGTTCCAAAAGTGATAATTCACATGCAATAGTCATTTGCAGTCAAAAAATTAAACATAAAAAAAATACCATTTCTGACCATCCGGAGAAAGTTCGACAGGTCACGGGTCATCGTTTTTCATGAGAAATTTGATTTTTTGGACTGTTGAAAAATTGATTCAAAATGTCATTTGGATTGTGCCTCATGTTGAAGAACTACTTTTTAAAGCCTCAATGTGATCAAAATTGCCATTTTTACAGACTTTTTCTCCTACTCAGAAGCTTCTATTTCGACCAATTTCAGGCATTAAAAGGACTCTAAACACACTTATTTCAGTTCCAAAAGTGATAATTCACATGCAATAGTCATTTACAGTCAAAAAACTTAAACATTAAAAAATTACCATTTCTTACCATCTGGAGAAATTTCGACAGGTCACGGGTCATCGTTTTTCATGAGAAATTTGATTTTTTGGACTGTAGAAAAATTGATTCAAAATGTCATTTGGATTGTGCCTCATGTTGAATAACTACCTTTTAAAGCCTCAATGTGATCAAAATTGCCATTTTTAAATACTTTTTCTCCTACTCAGAAGCTTCTATTTCGACCAATTTAAGGCATTAAAATGACTCTAAGCACACCTATTTCAGTTCCAAAAGTCATAATTCACATGCAATAGTCATTTACAGTCAAAAAATTACACATTAAAAAATTACCATTTCTTACCATCTGGAGAAAGTTCGACAGGTCACGGGTCATCGTTTTTCATGAGAAATTTGATTTTTTGGACTGTAGAAAAATTGATTCAAAATGTCATTTGGATTGTGCCTAATGTTGAATAACTACCTTTTAAAGCCTCAATGTGATCAAAATTGCCATTTTTAAATACTTTTTCTCCTACTCAGAAGCTTCGATTTCGACCAATTTAAGGCATTAAAATGACTCTAAACACACTTATTTTAGTTCCAAAAGTGATAATTGACATGCAATTGTCATTTACAGTCAAAAAATTAAACATTAAAAAATTACCATTTCTGACCATCTGGATAAAGTTCGACAGGTCACGGGCCATCATTTTTCATGAGAAATTAGATTTTTTGGACTGTAGAAAAATTGATTCAAAATGTCATTTGGATTTTGCCTCAAGTTGAATAACTACTTTTTAAAGCCGCAATGTGATCAAAATTACCATTTTAAATAATTTTTCTCCTACTCAGAAGCTTCTATTTCGACCAATTTCAGGCATTAAAATGACTCTAAACACACCTATTTTAGTTCCAAAAGTGATAATTCACATGCAATAGTCATTTGCAGTCAAAAAATTAAACATAAAAAAATTTACCATTTCTGACCATCCGGAGAAAGTTCGACAGGTCACGGGTCATCGTTTTTCATCAGAAATTAGATTTTTAGGACTGTAGAAAAATTGATTCAAAATGTCATTTGGATTGTGCCCCATGCTGAGTAACTACTTTTTAAAGCCTAAATGTGACCAAAATTGCCATTTTTACAGACTTTTTCTCCTACTCAGAAGCTTCTATTTCGACCAATTTCAGGCATTAAAAGGACTCTAAACACACTTATTTAGTTCCAAAAGTGATAATTCACATGCAATAGTCATTTACAGTCAAAAAATTAAACATTAAAAAATTACCATTTCTGACCATCTGGAGAAAGTTCGACAGGTCACGGGTCATCGTTTTTCATGAGAAATTTGATTTTTTTGACTGTAGAAAAATTGATTCAAAATGTCATTTGGATTGTGCCTGATGTTGAAAAACTACTTTTTAAAGACTCAATGTGACCAAAAGTGCCATTTTTACAGACTTTTTCTCCATCTCAGAAACTTCTATTTCGTCCAATTTCAGGCATTAAAATGACTCTAAACACACTTATTTTAGTTCCAAAAATGGTAATTCACATGCAATAGTCATTTACAGTCAAACAATCAAACATTAAAAAATTACCATTTCTCACCATCTGGAGAAAGTTTGACAGGTCACGGGTCATGGTTTTTCATGAGAAATTTGATTTTTTGGACCCTAGAAAATGTATCCAAAATCTCATTTGGATTGTGCCTCATGTTAAATAACTACTTTTTAAAGCCTCAATGTGATCAAAATTGCCATTTTTAAATACTTTTTCTCCTACTCAGAAGCTTCTATTTCGTCCAATTTCAGGCATTAAAATGACTCTAAACACACTTATTTTAGTTCCAAAAGTGATAATTGACATGCAATTGTCATTTACAGTCCAAAAATTAAACATTAAAAAATTACCATTTCTGACCATCTGGAGAAAGTTCGACAGGTCACGGGCCATCGTTTTTCATGAGAAATTAGATTTTTTGGACTGTAGAAAAATTGATTCAAAATGTCATTTGGATTGTGCCTGATGTTGAAAAACTACTTTTTAAAGACTCAATGTGACCAAAAGTGCCATTTTTACAGACTTTTTCTCCATCTCAGAAACTTCTATTTCGTCCAATTTCAGGCATTAAAATGACTCTAAACACACTTATTTTAGTTCCAAAAATGGTAATTCACATGCAATAGTCATTTACAGTCAAATAATCAAACATTAAAAAATTACCATTTCTCACCATCTGGAGAAAGTTTGACAGGTCACGGGTCATGGTTTTTCATGAGAAATTTGATTTTTTGGACCCTAGAAAATGTATCCAAAATCTCATTTGGATTGTGCCTCATGTTAAATAACTACTTTTTAAAGCCTCAATGTGATCAAAATTGCCATTTTTAAATACTTTTTCTCCTACTCAGAAGCTTCTATTTCGTCCAATTTCAGGCATTAAAATGACTCTAAACACACTTATTTTAGTTCCAAAAGTGATAATTGACATGCAATTGTCATTTACAGTCCAAAAATTAAACATTAAAAAATTACCATTTCTGACCATCTGGAGAAAGTTCGACAGGTCACGGGCCATCGTTTTTCATGAGAAATTAGATTTTTTGGACTGTAGAAAAATTGATTCAAAATGTCATTTGGATTTTGCCTCAAGTTGAATAACTACTTTTTAAAGCCTCAATGTGATCAAAATTACCATTTTAAATAATTTTTCTCCTACTCAGAAGCTTCTATTTCGACCAATTTCAGGCATTAAAATGACTCTAAACACACTTATTTTAGTTCCAAAAGTGATAATTCACATGCAATAGTTATTTGCAGTCAAAAAATTAAACATAAAAAAATTACCATTTCTGACCATCCGGAGAAAGTTCAACAGGTCACGGGTCATCGTTTTTCATCAGAAATTAGATTTTTTGGACTGTAGAAAAATTGATTCAAAATGTCATTTGGATTGTGCCCCATGCTGAGTAACTACTTTTTAAAGCCTAAATGTGAACAAAATAGCCATTTTTACAGACTTTTTCTCCTACTCAGAAGATTCTATTTTGACCAATGTCAGGCATTAAAAGGACTCTAAACACACTTATTTTAGTTCCAAAAGTGATAATTCACATGCAATAGTCATTTACAGTCAAAAAATTAAACATTAAAAAATTACCATTTCTGACCATCTGGAGAAAGTTCGACAGGTCAGGGGTCATCGTTTTTCATGAGAAATTTGATTTTTTTGACTGTAGAAAAATTGATTCAAAATGTCATTTGGATTGTGCCTCATGTTGAAAAACTACTTTTTAAAGCCTCAATGTGACCAAAAGTGCCATTTTTACAGACTTTTTCTCCATCTCAGAAACTTCTATTTCGTCCAATTTCAGGCATTAAAATGACTCTAAACACACTTATTTTAGTTCCAAAAGTGATAATTCACATGCAATAGTCATTTGCAGTCAAAAAATTAAACATAAAAAAAATACCATTTCTGACCATCCGGAGAAAGTTCGACAGGTCACGGGTCATCGTTTTTCATGAGAAATTTGATTTTTTGGACTGTTAAAAAATTGATTCAAAATGTCATTTGGATTGTGCCTCATGTTGAAGAACTACTTTTTAAAGCCTCAATGTGATCAAAATTGCCATTTTTACAGACTTTTTCTCCTACTCAGAAGCTTCTATTTCGACCAATTTCAGGCATTAAAAGGACTCTAAACACACTTATTTCAGTTCCAAAAGTGATAATTCACATGCAATAGTCATTTACAGTCAAAAAATTAAACATTAAAAAATTACCATTTCTTACCATCTGGAGAAAGTTTGACAGGTCACGGGTCATGGTTTTTCATGAGAAATTTGATTTTTTTGGACCCTAGAAAATGTATCCAAAATCTCATTTGGATTGTGCCTCATGTTAAATAACTACTTTTTAAAGCCTCAATGTGATCAAAATTGCCATTTTTAAATACTTTTTCTCCTACTCAGAAGCTTCTATTTCGTCCAATTTCAGGCATTAAAATGACTCTAAACACACTTATTTTAGTTCCAAAAGTGATAATTGACATGCAATTGTCATTTACAGTCCAAAAATTAAACATTAAAAAATTACCATTTCTGACCATCTGGAGAAAGTTCGACAGGTCACGGGCCATCGTTTTTCATGAGAAATTAGATTTTTTGGACTGTAGAAAAATTGATTCAAAATGTCATTTGGATTTTGCCTCAAGTTGAATAACTACTTTTTAAAGCCTCAATGTGATCAAAATTACCATTTTAAATAATTTTTCTCCTACTCAGAAGCTTCTATTTCGACCAATTTCAGGCATTAAAATGACTCTAAACACACTTATTTTAGTTCCAAAAGTGATAATTCACATGCAATAGTTATTTGCAGTCAAAAAATTAAACATAAAAAAATTACCATTTCTGACCATCCGGAGAAAGTTCAACAGGTCACGGGTCATCGTTTTTCATCAGAAATTAGATTTTTTGGACTGTAGAAAAATTGATTCAAAATGTCATTTGGATTGTGCCCCATGCTGAGTAACTACTTTTTAAAGCCTAAATGTGAACAAAATAGCCATTTTTACAGACTTTTTCTCCTACTCAGAAGATTCTATTTTGACCAATGTCAGGCATTAAAAGGACTCTAAACACACTTATTTTAGTTCCAAAAGTGATAATTCACATGCAATAGTCATTTACAGTCAAAAAATTAAACATTAAAAAATTACCATTTCTGACCATCTGGAGAAAGTTCGACAGGTCAGGGGTCATCGTTTTTCATGAGAAATTTGATTTTTTTGACTGTAGAAAAATTGATTCAAAATGTCATTTGGATTGTGCCTCATGTTGAAAAACTACTTTTTAAAGCCTCAATGTGACCAAAAGTGCCATTTTTACAGACTTTTTCTCCATCTCAGAAACTTCTATTTCGTCCAATTTCAGGCATTAAAATGACTCTAAACACACTTATTTTAGTTCCAAAAGTGATAATTCACATGCAATAGTCATTTGCAGTCAAAAAATTAAACATAAAAAAAATACCATTTCTGACCATCCGGAGAAAGTTCGACAGGTCACGGGTCATCGTTTTTCATGAGAAATTTGATTTTTTGGACTGTTGAAAAATTGATTCAAAATGTCATTTGGATTGTGCCTCATGTTGAAGAACTACTTTTTAAAGCCTCAATGTGATCAAAATTGCCATTTTTACAGACTTTTTCTCCTACTCAGAAGCTTCTATTTCGACCAATTTCAGGCATTAAAAGGACTCTAAACACACTTATTTCAGTTCCAAAAGTGATAATTCACATGCAATAGTCATTTACAGTCAAAAAATTAAACATTAAAAAATTACCATTTCTTACCATCTGGAGAAAGTTCGACAGGTCACGGGTCATCGTTTTTCATGAGAAATTTGATTTTTTGGACTGTAGAAAAATTGATTCAAAATGTCATTTGGATTGTGCCTCATGTTGAATAACTACCTTTTAAAGCCTCAATGTGATCAAAATTGCCATTTTTAAATACTTTTTCTCCTACTCAGAAGCTTCTATTTCGACCAATTTAAGGCATTAAAATGACTCTAAGCACACCTATTTCAGTTCCAAAAGTCATAATTCACATGCAATAGTCATTTACAGTCAAAAAATTACACATTAAAAAATTACCATTTCTTACCATCTGGAGAAAGTTCGACAGGTCACGGGTCATCGTTTTTCATGAGAAATTTGATTTTTTGGACTGTAGAAAAATTGATTCAAAATGTCATTTGGATTGTGCCTAATGTTGAATAACTACCTTTTAAAGCCTCAATGTGATCAAAATTGCCATTTTTAAATACTTTTTCTCCTACTCAGAAGCTTCGATTTCGACCAATTTAAGGCATTAAAATGACTCTAAACACACTTATTTTAGTTCCAAAAGTGATAATTGACATGCAATTGTCATTTACAGTCAAAAAATTAAACATTAAAAAATTACCATTTCTGACCATCTGGATAAAGTTCGACAGGTCACGGGCCATCATTTTTCATGAGAAATTAGATTTTTTGGACTGTAGAAAAATTGATTCAAAATGTCATTTGGATTTTGCCTCAAGTTGAATAACTACTTTTTAAAGCCGCAATGTGATCAAAATTACCATTTTAAATAATTTTTCTCCTACTCATAAGCTTCTATTTCGACCAATTTCAGGCATTAAAATGACTCTAAACACACCTATTTTAGTTCCAAAAGTGATAATTCACATGCAATAGTCATTTGCAGTCAAAAAATTAAACATAAAAAAATTTACCATTTCTGACCATCCGGAGAAAGTTCGACAGGTCACGGGTCATCGTTTTTCATCAGAAATTAGATTTTTAGGACTGTAGAAAAATTGATTCAAAATGTCATTTGGATTGTGCCCCATGCTGAGTAACTACTTTTTAAAGCCTCAATGTGATCAAAATTACCATTTTAAATAATTTTTCTCCTACTCAGAAGCTTCTATTTCGACCAATTTCAGGCATTAAAATGACTCTAAACACACTTATTTTAGTTCCAAAAGTGATAATTCACATGCAATAGTCATTTGCAGTCAAAAAATTAAACATAAAAAAAATACCATTTCTGACCATCCGGAGAAAGTTCGACAGGTCACGGGTCATCGTTTTTCATGAGAAATTTGATTTTTTGGACTGTTGAAAAATTGATTCAAAATGTCATTTGGATTGTGCCTCATGTGGAAGAACTACTTTTTAAAGCCTCAATGTGATCAAAATTGCCATTTTTACAGACTTTTTCTCCTACTCAGAAGCTTCTATTTCGACCAATTTCAGGCATTAAAAGGACTCTAAACACACTTATTTCAGTTCCAAAAGTGATAATTCACATGCAATAGTCATTTACAGTCAAAAAATTAAACATTAAAAAATTACCATTTCTTACCATCTGGAGAAAGTTCGACAGGTCACGGGTCATCGTTTTTCATGAGAAATTTGATTTTTTGGACTGTAGAAAAATTGATTCAAAATGTCATTTGGATTGTGCCTCATGTTGAATAACTACCTTTTAAAGCCTCAATGTGATCAAAATTGCCATTTTTAAATACTTTTTCTCCTACTCAGAAGCTTCTATTTCGACCAATTTAAGGCATTAAAATGACTCTAAGCACACCTATTTCAGTTCCAAAAGTCATAATTCACATGCAATAGTCATTTACAGTCAAAAAATTACACATTAAAAAATTACCATTTCTTACCATCTGGAGAAAGTTCGACAGGTCACGGGTCATCGTTTTTCATGAGAAATTTGATTTTTTGGACTGTAGAAAAATTGATTCAAAATGTCATTTGGATTGTGCCTAATGTTGAATAACTACCTTTTAAAGCCTCAATGTGATCAAAATTGCCATTTTTAAATACTTTTTCTCCTACTCAGAAGCTTCGATTTCGACCAATTTAAGGCATTAAAATGACTCTAAACACACTTATTTTAGTTCCAAAAGTGATAATTGACATGCAATTGTCATTTACAGTCAAAAAATTAAACATTAAAAAATTACCATTTCTGACCATCTGGATAAAGTTCGACAGGTCACGGGCCATCATTTTTCATGAGAAATTAGATTTTTTGGACTGTAGAAAAATTGATTCAAAATGTCATTTGGATTTTGCCTCAAGTTGAATAACTACTTTTTAAAGCCGCAATGTGATCAAAATTACCATTTTAAATAATTTTTCTCCTACTCATAAGCTTCTATTTCGACCAATTTCAGGCATTAAAATGACTCTAAACACACCTATTTTAGTTCCAAAAGTGATAATTCACATGCAATAGTCATTTGCAGTCAAAAAATTAAACATAAAAAAATTTACCATTTCTGACCATCCGGAGAAAGTTCGACAGGTCACGGGTCATCGTTTTTCATCAGAAATTAGATTTTTAGGACTGTAGAAAAATTGATTCAAAATGTCATTTGGATTGTGCCCCATGCTGAGTAACTACTTTTTAAAGCCTCAATGTGATCAAAATTACCATTTTAAATAATTTTTCTCCTACTCAGAAGCTTCTATTTCGACCAATTTCAGGCATTAAAATGACTCTAAACACACTTATTTTAGTTCCAAAAGTGATAATTCACATGCAATAGTCATTTGCAGTCAAAAAATTAAACATAAAAAAATTTACCATTTCTGACCATCCGGAGAAAGTTCGACAGGTCACTGGTCATCGTTTTTCATCAGAAATTAGATTTTTTGGACTGTAGAAAAATGTATTCAAAATGTCATTTGGATTGTGCCCCATGCTGAGTAACTACTTTTTAAAGCCTAAATGTGACCAAAATTGCCATTTTTACAGACTTTTTCTCCTACTCAGAAGCTTCTATTTCGACCAATTTCAGGCATTAAAAGGACTCTAAACACACTTATTTAGTTCCAAAAGTGATAATTCACATGCAATAGTCATTTACAGTCAAAAAATTAAACATTAAAAAATTACCATTTCTGACCATCTGGAGAAAGTTCGACAGGTCACGGGTCATCGTTTTTCATGAGAAATTTGATTTTTTTGACTGTAGAAAAATTGATTCAAAATGTCATTTGGATTGTGCCTGATGTTGAAAAACTACTTTTTAAAGACTCAATGTGACCAAAAGTGCCATTTTTACAGACTTTTTCTCCATCTCAGAAACTTCTATTTCGTCCAATTTCAGGCATTAAAATGACTCTAAACACACTTATTTTAGTTCCAAAAATGGTAATTCACATGCAATAGTCATTTACAGTCAAACAATCAAACATTAAAAAATTACCATTTCTCACCATCTGGAGAAAGTTTGACAGGTCACGGGTCATGGTTTTTCATGAGAAATTTGATTTTTTGGACCCTAGAAAATGTATCCAAAATCTCATTTGGATTGTGCCTCATGTTAAATAACTACTTTTTAAAGCCTCAATGTGATCAAAATTGCCATTTTTAAATACTTTTTCTCCTACTCAGAAGCTTCTATTTCGTCCAATTTCAGGCATTAAAATGACTCTAAACACACTTATTTTAGTTCCAAAAGTGATAATTGACAAGCAATTGTCATTTACAGTCAAAAAATTAAACATTAAAAAATTACCATTTCTGACCATCTGGAGAAAGTTCGACAGGTCACGGGTCATGGTTTTTCATGAGAAATTTGATTTTTTGGACCCTAGAAAAATGTATCCAAAATCTCATTTGGATTGTGCCTCATGTTGAAGAACTACTTTTTAAAGCCTCAATGTGATCAAAATTACCATTTTAAATAATTTTTCTCCTACTCAGAAGCTTCTATTTCGTCCAATTTCAGGCATTAAAATGACTCTAAACACACTTATTTTAGTTCCAAAAGTGATAATTGACATGCAATTGTCATTTACAGTCAAAAAATTAAACATTAAAAAATTACCATTTCTGACCATCTGGAGAAAGTTCGACAGGTCACGGGCCATCGTTTTTCATGAGAAATTAGATTTTTTGGACTGTAGAAAAATTGATTCAAAATGTCATTTGGATTTTGCCTCAAGTTGAATAACTACTTTTTAAAGCCTCAATGTGATCAAAATTACCATTTTAAATAATTTTTCTCCTACTCAGAAGCTTCTATTTCGACCAATTTCAGGCATTAAAATGACTCTAAACACACTTATTTTAGTTCCAAAAGTGATAATTCACATGCAATAGTTATTTGCAGTCAAAAAATTAAACATAAAAAAATTACCATTTCTGACCATCTGGAGAAAGTTCGACAGGTCAGGGGTCATCGTTTTTCATGAGAAATTTGATTTTTTTGACTGTAGAAAAATTGATTCAAAATGTCATTTGGATTGTGCCTCATGTTGAAAAACTACTTTTTAAAGTCTCAATGTGACCAAAAGTGCCATTTTTACAGACTTTTTCTCCATCTCAGAAACTTCTATTTCGTCCAATTTCAGGCATTAAAATGACTCTAAACACACTTATTTTAGTTCCAAAAGTGATAATTCACATGCAATAGTCATTTGCAGTCAAAAAATTAAACATAAAAAAAATACCATTTCTGACCATCCGGAGAAAGTTCGACAGGTCACGGGTCATCGTTTTTCATGAGAAATTTGATTTTTTGGACTGTTGAAAAATTGATTCAAAATGTCATTTGGATTGTGCCTCATGTTGAAGAACTACTTTTTAAAGCCTCAATGTGATCAAAATTGCCATTTTTACAGACTTTTTCTCCTACTCAGAAGCTTCTATTTCGACCAATTTCAGGCATTAAAAGGACTCTAAACACACTTGTTTTAGTTCCAAAAGTGATAATTCACATGCAATAGTCATTTACAGTCAAAAAATTAAACATTAAAAAATTACCATTTCTTACCATCTGGAGAAAGTTCGACAGGTCACGGGTCATCGTTTTTCATGAGAAATTTGATTTTTTGGACTGTAGAAAAATTGATTCAAAATGTCATTTGGATTGTGCCTCATGTTGAATAACTACCTTTTAAAGCCTCAATGTGATCAAAATTGCCATTTTTAAATACTTTTTCTCCTACTCAGAAGCTTCTATTTCGACCAATTTAAGGCATTAAAATGACTCTAAACACACTGATTTTAGTTCCAAAAATGATAATTCACATGCAATAGTCATTTACAGTCAAACAATCAAACATTAAAAAATTACCATTTCTGACCATCTGGAGAAAGTTCGACAGGTCACGGGTCATGGTTTTTCATGAGAAATTTGATTTTTTGGACCCTAGAAAAATGTATCCAAAATCTCATTTGGATTGTGCCTCATGTTAAATAACTACTTTTTAAAGCCTCAATGTGATCAAAATTGCCATTTTTAAATACTTTTTCTCCTACTCAGAAGCTTCTATTTCGACCAATTTCAGGCATTAAAATGACTCTAAACACACCTATATTAGTTCCAAAAGTGATAATTCATATGCAATAGTCATTTGCAGTCAAAAAATTAAACATAAAAAAAAAACATTTCTGACCATCCAGAGAAAGTTCAACAGGTCACGGGTCATCGTTTTTCATCAGAAATTAGATTTTTTGGACTGTAGCAAAATTGATTCAAAATGTCATTTGGATTGTGCCTCATGCTGAGTAACTACCTTTTAAAGCGCAAATGTGACCAAAATTGCCATTTTTACAGACTTTTTCTCCTACTCAGAAGCTTCTATTTCGACCAATTTCAGGCATTAAAATTACTCTAAACACACTTATCTTAGTTCCAAAAGTGATAATTCACATGCAATAGTCATTTACAGTCAAAAAATTAAACATTAAAAAATTCCCATTTCTGACCATCTGGAGAAAGTTCGACAGGTCACGGGTCATCGTTTTTCATCAGACAATTGATTTTTTGGAGTGTAGAAAAATTGATTCACAATGTTATTTGGATTGTGCCTCATGTTGAAAAACTACTTTTTAACGCCTCAATGTGATCAAAATTGCCATTTTTAAATACTTTTTCTCCTACTCAGAAGCTTCTATTTCGACCAATTTCAGGCATTAAAATGACTCTAAACACACTTATTTTAGTTCCAAAAGTGATAATTCACATGCAATAGTCATTTACAGTCAAAAAATTAAACATTAAAAAATTAACATTTCTTACCATCTGGAGAAAGTTCGACAGGTCACGGGTCATCGTTTTTCATGAGAAATTTGATTTTTTTAAATGTAGAAAAATTGATTCAAAATGTCATTTGGATTGTGCCTCATGTTGAAAAACTACTTTTTAAAGCCTCAATGTGATCAAAATTGCCATTTTTAAATACTTTTTCTCCTACTCAGAAGCTTCCATTTCGACCAATTTCAGGCATTAAAATGACTCTAAGCACACCTATTTTAGTTCCAAAAGTCATAATTCACATGCAATAGTCATTTACAGTCAAAAAATTAAACATCAAAAAATTACCATTTCTTACCATCTGGAGAAAGTTCGACAGGTCACGGGCCATCGTTTTTCATGAGAAATTAGATTTTTTGGACTGTAGAAAAATTGATTCAAAATGTCATTTGGATTTTGCCTCAAGTTGAATAACTACTTTTTAAAGCCTCAATGTACTCAAAATTACCATTTTAAATACTTTTTCTCCTACTCAGAAGCTTCTATTTCGACCAATTTCAGGCATCAAAATGACTCTAAACACACTTATTTTAGTTCCAAAAGTGATAATTCACATGCAATAGTCATTTGCGGTCAAAAAATTAAACATAAAAAAATTTACCATTTCTGACCATCCGGAGAAAGTTCGACAGGTCACGGGTCATTGTTTTTCATGAGAAATTAGATTTTTTGGAGTGTAGAAAAATTGATTCAAAATGTCATTTGGATTTTGCCTCAAGTTGAATAACTACTTTTTAAAGCCTCAATGTGATCAAAATTACCATTTTAAATAATTTTTCTCCTACTCAGAAGCTTCTATTTCGACCAATTTCAGGCATTAAAATGACTCTAAGCACACTTATTTTAGTTCCAAAAGTGATAATTCACATGCAATAGTTATTTGCAGTCAAAAAATTTAAACATAAAAAAATTACCATTTTTGACCATCTGGAGAAAGTTCGACAGGTCCTGGGTCATAATTTTTCATCAGAAAAATGATTTTTTATACTGTAGAAAAAATGATTCAAAATATCAATTGGGTTGTGCCTCATGTTGAATAACCAATTTTTAAAGCCTAACAGTGACCAAAATTGCCATTTTAAAGGACTTTTCCTCCTACTCAGAAGCTTCTATTTTGACGTATTTCAGGCATTAAAATGACTCTAAACACACGTATTTTAGTTCCAAAAGTGATAATTCACATGCAATAGTCATTTACAGTCAAAAAATTAAACATTAAAAAATTCCCATTTCCGACCATCTGGAGAAAGTTCGTCAGGTCACGGGTCATCGTTTTTCATCAGACAATTGATTTTTTGGAGTGTAGAAAAATTGATTCAAAATGTCATTTGGATTGTGCCTCATGTTGAAAAACTACTTTTTAACGCCTCAATGTGATCAAAATTGCCATTTTTAAATACTTTTTCTCCTACTCAGAAGCTTCCATTTCGACCAATTTCAGGCATTAAAATGACTCTAAACACACTTATTTTAGTTACAAAAGTGATAATTCACATGCAATAGTCATTTACAGTCAAAAAAATTAAACATTAAAAAATTAACATTTCTTACCATCTGGAGAAAGTTCGACAGGTCACGGGTCATCGTTTTTCATGAGAAATTTGATTTTTTTAAATGTAGAAAAATTGATTCAAAATGTCATTTGGATTGTGCCTCATGTTGAAAAACTACTTTTTAAAGCCTCAATGTGATCAAAATTGCCATTTTTAAATACTTTTTCTCCTACTCAGAAGCTTCCATTTCGACCAATTTCAGGCATTAAAAGGACTCTAAACACACTTATTTTAGTTCCAAAAGTGATAATTGACATGCAATTGTCATTTACAGTCAAAAAATTAAACATTAAAAAATTACCATTTCTGACCATCTGGATAAAGTTCGACAGGTCACGGGCCATCGTTTTTCATGAGAAATTAGATTTTTTGGACTGTAGAAAAATTGATTCAAAATGTCATTTGGATTTTGCCTCAAGTTGAATAACTACTTTTTAAAGCCTCAATGTGATCAAAATTACCATTTTAAATAATTTTTCTCCTACTCAGAAGCTTCTATTTCGACCAATTTCAGGCATTAAAATGACTCTAAACACACCTATTTTAGTTCCAAAAGTGATAATTCACATGCAATAGTCATTTGCAGTCAAAAAACTAAACATAAAAAAATTTACCATTTCTGACCATCCGGAGAAAGTTCGACAGGTCACGGGTCATCGTTTTTCATCAGAAATTAGATTTTTAGGACTGTAGAAAAATTGATTCAAAATGTCATTTGGATTGTGCCCCATGCTGAGTAACTACTTTTTAAAGCCTAAATGTGACCAAAATTGCCATTTTTACAGACTTTTTCTCCTACTCAGAAGCTTCTATTTCGACCAATTTCAGGCATTAAAAGGACTCTAAACACACTTATTTTAGTTCCAAAAGTGATAATTGACATGCAATTGTCATTTACAGTCAAAAAATTAAACATTAAAAAATTACCATTTCTGACCATCTGGAGAAAGTTCGACAGGTCACGGGCCATCGTTTTTCATGAGAAATTAGATTTTTTGGAGTGTAGAAAAATTGATTCAAAATGTCATTTGGATTTTGCCTCAAGTTGAATAACTACTTTTTAAAGCCTCAATGTGATCAAAATTACCATTTTAAATAATTTTTCTCCTACTCAGAAGCTTCTATTTCGACCAATTTCAGGCATTAAAATGACTCTAAACACACTTATTTTAGTTCCAAAAGTGATAATTCACATGCAATAGTTATTTGCAGTCAAAAAATTAAACATAAAAAAATTACCATTTCTGACCATCCGGAGAAAGTTCGACAGGTCACGGGTCATCGTTTTTCATCAGAAATTAGATTTTTAGGACTGTAGAAAAATTGATTCAAAATGTCATTTGGATTGTGCCCCATGCTGAGTAACTACTTTTTAAAGCCTAAATGTGACCAAAATTGCCATTTTTACAGACTTTTTCTCCTACTCAGAAGCTTCGATTTCGACCAATTTCAGGCATTAAAAGGACTCTAAACACACTTATTTTAGTTCCAAAAGTGATAATTGACATGCAATTGTCATTTACAGTCAAAAAATTAAACATTAAAAAATTACCATTTCTGACCATCTGGAGAAAGTTCGACAGGTCACGGGCCATCGTTTTTCATGAGAAATTAGATTTTTTGGAGTGTAGAAAAATTGATTCAAAATGTCATTTGGATTTTGCCTCAAGTTGAATAACTACTTTTTAAAGCCTCAATGTGATCAAAATTACCATTTTAAATAATTTTTCTCCTACTCAGAAGCTTCTATTTCGACCAATTTCAGGCATTAAAATGACTCTAAACACACTTATTTTAGTTCCAAAAGTGATAATTCACATGCAATAGTTATTTGCAGTCAAAAAATTAAACATAAAAAAATTACCATTTCTGACCATCCGGAGAAAGTTCGACAGGTCACGGGTCATCGTTTTTCATCAGAAATTAGATTTTTTGGACTGTAGAAAAATTGATTCAAAATGTCATTTGGATTGTGCCCCATGCTGAGTAACTACTTTTTAAAGCCTAAATGTGACCAAAATAGCCATTTTTTCAGACTTTTTCTCCTACTCAGAAGCTTCTATTTCGACCAATGTCAGGCATTAAAAGGACTCTAAACACACTTATTTTAGTTCCAAAAGTGATAATTCACATGCAATAGTCATTTACAGTCAAAAAATTAAACATTAAAAAATTACCATTTCTGACCATCTGGAGAAAGTTCGACAGGTCACGGGTCATCGTTTTTCATGAGAAATTTGATTTTTTTGACTGTAGAAAAATTGATTCAAAATGTCATTTGGATTGTGCCTCATGTTGAAAAACTACTTTTTAAAGCCTCAATGTGACCAAAAGTGCCATTTTTACAGACTTTTTCTCCATCTCAGAAACTTCTATTTCGTCCAATTTCAGGCATTAAAATGACTCTAAACACACTTATTTTAGTTCCAAAAGTGATAATTCACATGCAATAGTCATTTGCAGTCAAAAAATTAAACATAAAAAAAATACCATTTCTGACCATCCGGAGAAAGTTCGACAGGTCACGGGTCATCGTTTTTCATGAGAAATTTGATTTTTTGGACTGTAGAAAAATTGATTCAAAATGTCATTTGGATTGTGCCTCATTTTGAATAACTACCTTTTAAAGCCTCAATGTGATCAAAATTGCCATTTTTAAATACTTTTTCTCCTACTCAGAAGCTACTATTTCGACCAATTTAAGGCATTAAAATGACTCTAAACACACTGATTTTAGTTCCAAAAATGATAATTCACATGCAATAGTCATTTACAGTCAAACAATCAAACATTAAAAAATTACCATTTCTGACCATCTGGAGAAAGTTCGACAGGTCACGGGTCATGGTTTTTCATGAGAAATTTGATTTATTGGACCCTAGAAAAATGTATCCAAAATCTCACTTGGATTGTGCCTCATGTTAAATAACTACTTTTTAAAGCCTCAATGTGATCAAAATTGCCATTTTTAAATACTTTTTCTCCTACTCAGAAGCTTCTATTTCGACCAATTTCAGGCATTAAAATGACTCTAAACACACTTATATTAGTTCCAAAAGTGATAATTCATATGCAATAGTCATTTGCAGTCAAAAATTTAAACATAAAAAAAAAAACATTTCTGACCATCCAGAGAAAGTTCAACAGGTCACGGGTCATCGTTTTTCATCAGAAATTAGATTTTTTGGACTGTAGCAAAATTGATTCAAAATGTCATTTGGATTGTGCCTCATGCTGAGTAACTACCTTTTAAAGCCCAAATGTGACCAAAATTGCCATTTTTACAGACTTTTTCTCCTACTCAGAAGCTTCTATTTCGACCAATTTCAGGCATTAAAATTACTCTAAACACACTTATATTAGTTCCAAAAGTGATAATTCACATGCAATAGTCATTTACAGTCAAAAAATTAAACATTAAAAAATTCCCATTTCTGACCATCTGGAGAAAGTTCGACAGGTCACGGGTCATCGTTTTTCATGAGAAATTTGATTTTTTTAAATGTAGAAAAATTGATTCAAAATGTCATTTGAATTGTGCCTCATGTTGAAAAACTACTTTTTAAAGCCTCAATGTGATCAAAATTGCCATTTTTAAATACTTTTTCTCCTACTCAGAAGCTTCCATTTCGACCAATTTCAGGCATTAAAATGACTCTAAGCACACCTATTTTAGTTCCAAAAATGGTAATTCACATGCAATAGTCATTTACAGTCAAACAATCAAACATTAAAAAATTACCATTTCTCACCATCTGGAGAAAGTTCGACAGGTCACGGGTCATGGTTTTTCATGAGAAATTTGATTTTTTGGACCCTAGAAAAATGTATCCAAAATCTCATTTGGATTGTGCCTCATGTTAAATAACTACTTTTTAAAGCCTCAATGTGATCAAAATTGCCATTTTTAAATACTTTTTCTCCTACTCAGAAGCTTCTATTTCGTCCAATTTCAGGCATTAAAATGACTCTAAACTCACTTATTTTAGTTCCAAAAGTGATAATTGACATGCAATTGTCATTTACAGTCAAAAAATTTAACATTAAAAAATTACCATTTCTGACCATCTGGAGAAAGTTCGACAGGTCACGGGCCATCGTTTTTCATGAGAAATTAGATTTTTTGGAGTGTAGAAAAATTGATTCAAAATGTCATTTGGATTGTGCCTCATGTTGAAAAACTACTTTTTAAAGCCTGAATGTGATCAAAATTGCCATTTTTAAATACTTTTTCTCCTACTCAGAAGCTTCTATTTCGACCAATTTCAGGCATTAAAATGACTCTAAACACACTTATTTTAGTTCCAAAAGTGATAATTCACATGCAATAGTCATTTACAGTCAAAAAATTAAACATTAAAAAATTACCATTTTTTACCATCTGGAGAAAGTTCGACAGGTCACGGGTCATCGTTTTTCATGAGAAATTTGATTTTTTTAAATGTAGAAAAATTGATTCAAAATGTCATTTGGATTGTGCCTCATGTTGAAAAACTACTTTTTAAAGCCTCAATTTGATCAAAATTTCATTTTTAAATACTTTTTCTCCTACTCAGAAGCTTCTATTTCGACCAATTTCAGGCATTAAAATGACTCTAAACACACTTATTTTAGTTCCAAAAGTGATAATTCACATGCAATAGTTATTTGCAGTCAAAAAATTAAACATAAAAAAATTTACCATTTCTGACCATCCGGAGAAAGTTCGACAGGTCACTGGTCATCGTTTTTCATCAGAAATTAGATTTTTTGGACTGTAGAAAAATTTATTCAAAATGTCATTTGGATTGTGCCCCATGCTGAGTAACTACTTTTTAAAGCCTAAATGTGACCAAAATAGCCATTTTTACAGACTTTTTCTCCTACTCAGAAGCTTCTATTTCGACCAATGTCAGGCATTAAAATGACTCTAAACACACTTATTTTAGTTCCAAAAGTGATAATTCACATGCAATAGTCATTTGCAGTCAAAAAATTAAACATAAAAAAATACCATTTCTGACCATCCGGAGAAAGTTCGACAGGTCACGGGTCATCGTTTTTCATGAGAAATTTGATTTTTTGGACTGTAGAAAAACTGATTCAAAATGTCATTTGGATTGTGCCTCATGTTGAATAACTACCTTTTAAAGCCTCAATGTGATCAAAATTGCCATTTTTAAATACTTTTTCTCCTACTCAGAAGCTTCTATTTCGACCAATTTAAGGCATTAAAATGACTCTAAACACACTGATTTTAGTTCCAAAAATGATAATTCACATGCAATAGTCATTTACAGTCAAACAATCAAACATTAAAACATTACAATTTCTGACCATCTGGAGAAAGTTCGACAGGTCATGGGTCATGGTTTTTCATGAGAAATTTGATTTTTTGGACCCTAGAAAAATGAATCCAAAATCTCATTTGGATTGTGCCTCATGTTAAATAACTACTTTTTAAAGCCTCAATGTGATCAAAATTGCCATTTTTAAATACTTTTTCTCCTACTCAGAAGCTTCTATTTCGACCAATTTCAGGCATTAAAATGAGTCTAAACACACTTATATTAGTTCCAAAAATGATAATTCATATGCAATAGTCATTTGCAGTCAAAAAATTAAACATAAAAAAAAAACATTTCTGACCATCCAGAGAAAGTTCAACAGGTCACGGGTCATCGTTTTTCATCAGAAATTAGATTTTTTGGACTGTAGCAAAATTGATTCAAAATGTCATTTGGATTGTGCCTCATGCTGAGTAACTACCTTTTAAAGCCCAAATGTGACCAAAATTGCCATTTTTACAGACTTTTTCTCCTACTCAGAATCTTCTATTTCGACCAATTTCAGGCATTAAAATTACTCTAAACACACTTATATTAGTTCCAAAAGTGATAATTCACATGCAATAGTCATTTACAGTCAAAAAATTAAACATTAAAAAATTCCCATTTCTGACCATCTGGAGAAAGTTCGACAGGTCACGGGTCATCGTTTTTCATCAGACAATTGATTTTTTGGAGTGTAGAAAAATTGATTCAAAATGTCATTTGGATTGTGCCTCATGTTGAAAAACTACTTTTTAACGCCTCAATGTGATCAAAATTGCCATTTTTAAATACTTTTTCTCCTACTCAGAAGCTTCTATTTCGACCAATTTCAGGCATTAAAATGACTCTAAACACACTTATTTTAGTTCCAAAAGCGATAATTCACATGCAATAGTCATTTACAGTCAAAAAATTAAACATTAAAAAATTAACATTTCTTACCATCTGGAGAAAGTTCGACAGGTCACGGGTCATCGTTTTTCATGAGAAATTTGATTTTTTTAAATGTAGAAAAATTGATTCAAAATGTCATTTGGATTGTGCCTCATGTTGAAAAACTACTTTTTAAAGCCTCAATGTGATCAAAATTGCCATTTTTAAATACTTTTTCTCCCACTCAGAAGCTTCTATTTCGACCAATTTCAGGCATTAAAATGACTCTAAGCACACCTATTTTAGTTCAAAAGTCATAATTCACATGCAATAGTCATTTACAGTCAAAAAATTAAACATCAAAAAATTACCATTTCTTACCATCTGGAGAAAGTTCGACAGGTCACGGGCCATCGTTTTTCATGAGAAATTAGATTTTTTGGACTGTAGAAAAATTGATTCAAAATGTCATTTGGATTTTGCCTCAAGTTGAATAACTACTTTTTAAAGCCTCAATGTACTCAAAATTACCATTTTAAATACTTTTTCTCCTACTCAGAAGCTTCTATTTCGACCAATTTCAGGCATTAAAATGACTCTAAACACACTGATTTTAGTTCCAAAAATGATAATTCACATGCAATAGTCATTTACAGGCAAACAATCAAACATTAAAAAATTACCATTTCTGACCATCTGGAGAAAGTTTGACAGGTCACGGGTCATGGTTTTTCATGAGAAATTTGATTTATTGGACCCTGGAAAAATGTATCCAAAATCTCACTTGGATTGTGCCTCATGTTAAATAACTACTTTTTAAAGCCTCAATGTGATCAAAATTGCCATTTTTAAATACTTTTTCTCCTACTCAGAAGCTTCTATTTCGACCAATTTCAGGCATTAAAATGACTCTAAACACACTTATATTAGTTCCAAAAGTGATAATTCATATGCAATAGTCATTTGCAGTCAAAAAATTAAACATAAAAAAAAAAACATTTCTGACCATCCAGAGAAAGTTCAACAGGTCACGGGTCATCGTTTTTCAACAGAAATTAGATTTTTTGGACTGTAGCAAAATTGATTCAAAAAGTCATTTGGATTGTGCCTCATGCTGAGTAACTACCTTTTAAAGCCCAAATGTGACCAAAATTGCCATTTTTACAGACTTTTTCTCCTACTCAGAAGCTTCTATTTCGACCAATTTCAGGCATTAAAATTACTCTAAACACACTTATATTAGTTCCAAAAGTGATAATTCACATGCAATAGTCATTTACAGTCAAAAAATTAAACATTAAAAAATTCCCATTTCTGACCATCTGGAGAAAGTTCGACAGGTCACGGGTCATCGTTTTTCATGAGAAATTTGATTTTTTTAAATGTAGAAAAATTGATTCAAAATGTCATTTGAATTGTGCCTCATGTTGAAAAACTACTTTTTAAAGCCTCAATGTGATCAAAATTGCCATTTTTAAATACTTTTTCTCCTACTCAGAAGCTTCCATTTCGACCAATTTCAGGCATTAAAATGACTCTAAGCACACCTATTTTAGTTCCAAAAGTCATAATTCACATGCAATAGTCATTTACAGTCAAAAAATTAAACATCAAAAAATTACCATTTCTTACCATCTGGAGAAAGTTCGACAGGTCACGGGTCATCGTTTTTCACGAGAAATTTTATTTTTTGGACTGTAGAAAAATTGATTCAAAATGTCATTTGGATTGTGCCTCATGTTGAATAACTACCTTTTAAAGCCTTAATGTGATCAAAATTGCCATTTTTAAATACTTTTTCTCCTACTCAGAAGCTTCGATTTCGACCAATTTAAGGCATTAAAATGACTCTAAACACACTTATTTTAGTTCCAAAAGTGATAATTGACATGCAATTGTTATTTACAGTCAAAAAATTAAACATTAAAAAATTACCATTTCTGACCATCTGGAGAAAGTTCGACAGGTCACGGGCCATCGTTTTTCATGAGAAATTAGATTTTTTGGACTGTAGAAAAATGGATTCAAAATGTCATTTGGATTTTGCCTCAAGTTGAATAACTACCTTTTAAAGCCTCAATGTGATCAAAATTGCCATTTTTAAATACTTTTTCTCCTACTCAGAAGCTTCCATTTCGACCAATTTAAGGCATTAAAATGACTCTAAACACACTTATTTTAGTTCCAAAAATGGTAATTCACATGCAATAGTCATTTACAGTCAAACAATCAAACATTAAAAAATTACCATTTCTCACCATCTGGAGAAAGTTCGACAGGTCACGGGTCATGGTTTTTCATGAGAAATTTGATTTTTTGGACCCTAGAAAAATGTATCCAAAATCTCATTTGGATTGTGCCTCATGTTAAATAACTACTTTTTAAAGCCTCAATGTGATCAAAATTGCCATTTTTAAATACTTTTTCTCCTACTCAGAAGCTTCTTTTTCGTCCAATTTCAGGCATTAAAATGACTCTAAACACACTTATTTTAGTTCCAAAAGTGATAATTGACATGCAATTGTCATTTACAGTCAAAAAATTTAACATTAAAAAATTACCATTTCTGACCATCTGGAGAAAGTTCGACAGGTCACGGGCCATCGTTTTTCATGAGAAATTAGATTTTTTGGACTGTAGAAAAATTGATTCAAATTGTCATTTGGAATTTGCCTCAAGTTGAATAACTACTTTGTAAAGCCCCAATGTGATAAAAATTACCATTTTAAATAATTTTTCTCCTACTCAGAAGCTTCTATTTCGACCAATTTCAGGCATTAAAATGACTCTAAACACACTTATTTTAGTTCCAAAAGTGATAATTCACATGCAATAGTTATTTGCAGTCAAAAAATTAAACATCAAAAAATTACCATTTCAGACCATCCGGAGAAAGTTCGACAGGTCACGGGTCATCGTTTTTCATCAGAAATTAGATTTTTTGGACTGTAGAAAAATTGATTCAAAATGTCATTTGGATTGTGCCCCATGCTGAGTAACTACTTTTTAAAGCCTAAATGTGACCAAAATAGCCATTTTTACAGACTTTTTCTCCTACTCAGAAGCTTCTATTTCGACCAATGTCAGGCATTAAAATGACTCTAAACACACTTATTTTAGTTCCAAAAGTGATAATTCACATGCAATAGTCATTTGCAGTCAAAAAATTAAACATAAAAAAATACCATTTCTGACCATCCGGAGAAAGTTCGACAGGTCACGGGTCATCGTTTTTCATGAGAAATTTGATTTTTTGGACTGTAGAAAAATTGATTCAAAATGTCATTTGGATTGTGCCTCATGTTGAAAAACTACTTTTTAAAGCCTCAATGTGACCAAAAGTGCCATTTTTACAGACTTTTTCTCCATCTCAGAAACTTCTATTTCGTCCAATTTCAGGCATTAAAATGACTCTAAACACACTTATTTTAGTTCCAAAAGTGATAATTCACATGCAATAGTCATTTACAGTCAAAAAATTAAACATTAAAAAATTACCATTTCTTACCATCTGGAGAAAGTTCGACAGGTCACGGGTCATCGTTTTTCATGAGAAATTTGATTTTTTGGACTGTAGAAAACTGATTCAAAATGTCATTTGGATTGTGCCTCATGTTGAATAACTACCTTTTAAAGCCTCAATGTGATCAAAATTGCCATTTTTAAATACTTTTTCTCCTACTCAGAAGCTTCTATTTCGCCCAATTTAAGGCATTAAAATGACTCTAAACACACTGATTTTAGTTCCAAAAATGATAATTCACATGCAATAGTCATTTACAGTCAAACAATCAAACATTAAAAAATTACAATTTCCGACCATCTGGAGAAAGTTCGACAGGTCATGGGTCATGGTTTTTCATGAGAAATTTGATTTTTTGGACCCTAGAAAAATGAATCCAAAATCTCATTTGGATTGTGCCTCATGTTAAATAACTTCTTTTTAAAGCCTCAATGTGATCAAAATTGCCATTTTTAAATACTTTTTCTCCTACTCAGAAGCTTCTATTTCGACCAATTTCAGGCATTAAAATGAGTCTAAACACACTTATATTACTTCCAAAAATGATAATTCATATGCAATAGTCATTTGCAGTCAAAAAATTAAACATAAAAAAAAAACATTTCTGACCATCCAGAGAAAGTTCAACAGGTCACGGGTCATCGTTTTTCATCAGAAATTAGATTTTTTGGACTGTAGCAAAATTGATTCAAAATGTCATTTGGATTGTGCCTCATGCTGAGTAACTACCTTTTAAAGCCCAAATGTGACCAAAATTGCCATTTTTACAGACTTTTTCTCCTACTCAGAATCTTCTATTTCGACCAATTTCAGGCATTAAAATTACTCTAAACACACTTATATTAGTTCCAAAAGTGATAATTCACATGCAATAGTCATTTACAGTCAAAAAATTAAACATTAAAAAATTCCCATTTCTGACCATCTGGAGAAAGTTCGACAGGTCACGGGTCATCGTTTTTCATCAGACAATTGATTTTTTGGAGTGTAGAAAAATTGATTCAAAATGTCATTTGGATTGTGCCTCATGTTGAAAAACTACTTTTTAACGCCTCAATGTGATCAAAATTGCCATTTTTAAATACTTTTTCTCCTACTCAGAAGCTTCTATTTCGACCAATTTCAGGCATTAAAATGACTCTAAACACACTTATTTTAGTTCCAAAAGCGATAATTCACATGCAATAGTCATTTACAGTCAAAAAATTAAACATTAAAAAATTAACATTTCTTACCATCTGGAGAAAGTTCGACAGGTCACGGGTCATCGTTTTTCATGAGAAATTTGATTTTTTTAAATGTAGAAAAATTGATTCAAAATGTCATTTGGATTGTGCCTCATGTTGAAAAACTACTTTTTAAAGCCTCAATGTGATCAAAATTGCCATTTTTAAATACTTTTTCTCCTACTCAGAAGCTTCCATTTCGACCAATTTCAGGCATTAAAATGACTCTAAGCACACCTATTTTAGTTCCAAAAGTCATAATTCACATGCAATAGTCATTTACAGTCAAAAAATTAAACATCAAAAAATTACCATTTCTTACCATCTGGAGAAAGTTCGACAGGTCACGGGCCATCGTTTTTCATGAGAAATTAGATTTTTTGGACTGTAGAAAAATTGATTCAAAATGTCATTTGGATTTTGCCTCAAGTTGAATAACTACTTTTTAAAGCCTCAATGTACTCAAAATTACCATTTTAAATACTTTTTCTCCTACTCAGAAGCTTCAATTTCGACCAATTTCAGGCATCAAAATGACTCTAAACACACTTATTTTAGTTCCAAAAGTGATAATTCACATGCAATAGTCATTTGCGGTCAAAAAATTAAACATAAAAAAATTTACCATTTCTGACCATCCGGAGAAAGTTCGACAGGTCACGGGTCATCGTTTTTCATGAGAAATTTGATTTTTTGGACTGTAGAAAAATTGATTCAAAATGTCATTTGGATTGTGCCTCATGTTGAATAACTACCTTTTAAAGCCTCAATGTGATCAAAATTGCCATTTTTAAATACTTTTTCTCCTACTCAGAAGCTTCGATTTCGACCAATTTCAGGCATTAAAATGACTCTAAACACACTTATTTTAGTTCCAAAAGTGACAATTCACATGCAATAGTCATTTGCAGTCAAAAAATTAAACATAAAAAAATTTACCATTTCTGACCATCCGGAGAAAGTTCGACAGGTCACGGGTCATCGTTTTTCATCAGAAATTGGATTTTTTGGACTGTAGAGAAATTGATTCAAAATGTCATTTGGATTGTGCCCCATGCTGAGTAACTACTTTTTAAAGCCTAAATGTGACCAAAATTGCCATTTTTACAGACTTTTTCTCCTACTCAGAAGCTTCTATTTCGACCAATTTCAGGCATTAAAATGACTCTAAACACACTTATATTAGTTCCAAAAATGATAATTCATATGCAATAGTCATTTGCAGTCAAAAAATTAAACATAAAAAAAAAACATTTCTGACCATCCAGAGAAAGTTCAACAGGTCACGGGTCATCGTTTTTCATCAGAAATTAGATTTTTTGGACTGTAGCAAAATTGATTCAAAATGTCATTTGGATTGTGCCTCATGCTGAGTAACTACCTTTTAAAGCCCAAATGTGACCAAAATTGCCATTTTTACAGACTTTTTCTCCTACTCAGAATCTTCTATTTCGACCAATTTCAGGCATTAAAATTACTCTAAACACACTTATATTAGTTCCAAAAGTGATAATTCACATGCAATAGTCATTTACAGTCAAACAAACAAACATTAAAAAATTACCATTTCTGACTATCTAAAGAAAGTTCGACAGGTCACGGGTCATGGTTTTTCATGAGAAATTTGATTTTTTGGACCCTAGAAAAATGTATCCAAAATCTCATTTGGATTGTGCCTCATGTTAAATAACTACTTTTTAAAGCCTCAATGTGATCAAAATTGCCATTTTTAAATACTTTTTCTCCTACTCAGAAGCTTCTATTTCGACCAATTTCAGGCATTAAAATGACTCTAAACACACTTATATTAGTTCCAAAAGTGCTAATTCATATGCAATAGTCATTTGCAGTCAAAAAATTAAACATAAAAAAATTACCATTTCTGACCATCCGGAGAAAGTTCGACAGGTCACGGGTCATCGTTTTTCATCAGAAATTAGATTTTTTGGACTGTAGAAAAATTGATTCAAAATGTCATTTGGAATTTGCCTCAAGTTGAATAACTACTTTGTAAAGCCTCAATGTGATAAAAATTACCATTTTAAATAATTTTTCTCCTACTCAGAAGCTTCTATTTCGACCAATTTCAGGCATTAAAATGACTCTAAACACACTTATTTTAGTTCCAAAAGTGATAATTCACATGCAATAGTTATTTGCAGTCAAAAAATTAAACATAAAAAAATGACCATTTCTGACCATCCGGAGAAAGTTCGACAGGTCACGGGTCATCGTTTTTCATCAGAAATTAGATTTTTTGGACTGTAGAAAAATTGATTCAAAATGTCATTTGGATTGTGCCCCATGCTGAGTAACTACTTTTTAAAGCCTAAATGTGACCAAAATAGCCATTTTTACAGACTTTTTCTCCTACTCAGAAGCTTCTATTTCGACCAATGTCAGGCATTAAAATGACTCTAAACACACCTATTTTAGTTCCAAAAGTGATAATTCACATGCAATAGTCATTTGCAGTCAAAAAATTAAACATAAAAAAATACCATTTCTGACCACCCGGAGAAAGTTCGACAGGTCACTGGTCATCATTTTTCATGAGAAATTTGATTTTTTGGACTGTAGAAAAATTGATTCAAAATGTCATTTGGATTGTGCCTCATGTTGAAAAACTACGTTTTAAAGCCTCAATGTGACCAAAAGTGCCATTTTTACAGACTTTTTGTCCATCTCAGAAACTTCTATTTCGTCCAATTTCAGGCATTAAAATGACTCTAAACACACTTATTTTAGTTCCAAAAGTGATAATTCACATGCAATAGTCATTTACAGTCAAAAAATTAAACATTAAAAAATTACCATTTCTTACCATCTGGAGAAAGTTCGACAGGTCACGGGTCATCGTTTTTCATGAGAAATTTGATTTTTTGGACTGTAGAAAAACTGATTCAAAATGTCATTTGGATTGTGCCTCATGTTGAATAACTACCTTTTAAAGCCTCAATGTGATCAAAATTGCCATTTTTAAATACTTTTTCTCCTACTCAGAAGCTTCTATTTCGACCAATTTAAGGCATTAAAATGACTCTAAACACACTGATTTTAGTTCCAAAAATGATAATTCACATGCAATAGTCATTTACAGTCAAACAATCAAACATTAAAAAATTACAATTTCTGACCATCTGGAGAAAGTTCGACAGGTCATGGGTCATGGTTTTTCATGAGAAATTTGATTTTTTGGACCCTAGAAAAATTAATCCAAAATCTCATTTGGATTGTGCCTCATGTTAAATAACTTCTTTTTAAAGCCTCAATGTGATCAAAATTGCCATTTTTAAATACTTTTTCTCCTACTCAGAAGCTTCTATTTCGACCAATTTCAGGCATTAAAATGAGTCTAAACACACTTATATTAGTTCCAAAAATGATAATTCATATGCAATAGTCATTTGCAGTCAAAAAATTAAACATAAAAAAAAACATTTCTGACCATCCAGAGAAATTTCAACAGGTCACGGGTCATCGTTTTTCATCAGAAATTAGATTTTTTGGACTGTAGCAAAATTGATTCAAAATGTCATTTGGATTGTGCCTCATGCTGAGTAACTACCTTTTAAAGCCCAAATGTGACCAAAATTGCCATTTTTACAGACTTTTTCTCCTACTCAGAATCTTCTATTTCGACCAATTTCAGGCATTAAAATGACTCTAAACACACTTATTTTAGTTCCAAAAGCGATAATTCACATGCAATAGTCATTTACAGTCAAAAAATTAAACATTAAAAAATTAACATTTCTTACCATCTGGAGAAAGTTCGACAGGTCACGGGTCATCGTTTTTCATGAGAAATTTGATTTTTTTAAATGTAGAAAAATTGATTCAAAATGTCATTTGGATTGTGCCTCATGTTGAAAAACTACTTTTTAAAGCCTCAATGTGATCAAAATTGCCATTTTTAAATACTTTTTCTCCTACTCAGAAGCTTCCATTTCGACCAATTTCAGGCATTAAAATGACTCTAAGCACACCTATTTTAGTTCCAAAAGTCATAATTCACATGCAATAGTCATTTACAGTCAAAAAATTAAACATCAAAAAATTACCATTTCTTACCATCTGGAGAAAGTTCGACAGGTCACGGGCCATCGTTTTTCATGAGAAATTAGATTTTTTGGACTGTAGAAAAATTGATTCAAAATGTCATTTGGATTTTGCCTCAAGTTGAATAACTACTTTTTAAAGCCTCAATGTACTCAAAATTACCATTTTAAATACTTTTTCTCCTACTCAGAAGCTTCTATTTCGACCAATTTCAGGCATCAAAATGACTCTAAACACACTTATTTTAGTTCCAAAAGTGATAATTCACATGCAATAGTCATTTGCGGTCAAAAAATTAAACATAAAAAAATTTACCATTTCTGACCATCCGGAGAAAGTTCGACAGGTCACGGGTCATCGTTTTTCATGAGAAATTTGATTTTTTGGACTGTAGAAAAATTGATTCAAAATGTCATTTGGATTGTGCCTCATGTTGAATAACTACCTTTTAAAGCCTCAATGTGATCAAAATTGCCATTTTTAAATACTTTTTCTCCTACTCAGAAGCTTCGATTTCGACCAATTTCAGGCATTAAAATGACTCTAAACACACTTATTTTAGTTCCAAAAGTGATAATTCACATGCAATAGTCATTTGCAGTCAAAAAATTAAACATAAAAAAATTTACCATTTCTGACCATCCGGAGAAAGTTCGACAGGTCACGGGTCATCGTTTTTCATCAGAAATTGGATTTTTTGGACTGTAGAGAAATTGATTCAAAATGTCATTTGGATTGTGCCCCATGCTGAGTAACTACTTTTTAAAGCCTAAATGTGACCAAAATTGCCATTTTTACAGACTTTTTCTCCTACTCAGAAGCTTCTATTTCGACCAATTTCAGGCATTAAAATGACTCTAAACACACTTATATTAGTTCCAAAAATGATAATTCATATGCAATAGTCATTTGCAGTCAAAAAATTAAACATAAAAAAAAAACATTTCTGACCATCCAGAGAAAGTTCAAGAGGTCACGGGTCATCGTTTTTCATCAGAAATTAGATTTTTTGGACTGTAGCAAAATTGATTCAAAATGTCATTTGGATTGTGCCTCATGCTGAGTAACTACCTTTTAAAGCCCAAATGTGACCAAAATTGCCATTTTTACAGACTTTTTCTCCTACTCAGAATCTTCTATTTCAACCAATTTCAGGCATTAAAATTACTCTAAACACACTTATATTAGTTCCAAAAGTGATAATTCACATGCAATAGTCATTTACAGTCAAAAAATTAAACATTAAAAAATTCCCATTTCTGACCATCTGGAGAAAGTTCGACAGGTCACGGGTCATCGTTTTTCATGAGAAATTTGATTTTTTTAAATGTAGAAAAATTGATTCAAAATGTCATTTGAATTGTGCCTCATGTTGAAAAACTACTTTTTAAAGCCTCAATGTGATCAAAATTGCCATTTTTAAATACTTTTTCTCCTACTCAGAAGCTTCCATTTCGACCAATTTCAGGCATTAAAATGACTCTAAGCACACCTATTTTAGTTCCAAAAATGGTAATTCACATGCAATAGTCATTTACAGTCAAACAATCAAACATTAAAAAATTACCATTTCTCACCATCTGGAGAAAGTTCGACAGGTCACGGGTCATGGTTTTTCATGAGAAATTTGATTTTTTGGACCCTAGAAAAATGTATCCAAAATCTCATTTGGATTGTGCCTCATGTTAAATAACTACTTTTTAAAGCCTCAATGTGATCAAAATTGCCATTTTTAAATACTTTTTCTCCTACTCAGAAGCTTCTATTTCGTCCAATTTCAGGCATTAAAATGACTCTAAACACACTTATTTTAGTTCCAAAAGTGATAATTGACATGCAATTGTCATTTACAGTCAAAAAATTTAACATTAAAAAATTACCATTTCTGACCATCTGGAGAAAGTTCGACAGGTCACGGGCCATCGTTTTTCATGAGAAATTAGATTTTTTGGACTGTAGAAAAATTGATTCAAAATGTCATTTGGAATTTGCCTCAAGTTGAATAACTACTTTGTAAAGCCTCAATGTGATAAAAATTACCATTTTAAATAATTTTTCTCCTACTCAGAAGCTTCTATTTCGACCAATTTCAGGCATTAAAATGACTCTAAACACACTTATTTTAGTTCCAAAAGTGATAATTCACATGCAATAGTTATTTGCAGTCAAAAAATTAAACATAAAAAAATTGACTATTTCTGACCATCCGGAGAAAGTTCGACAGGTCACTGGTCATCGTTTTTCATCAGAAATTAGATTTTTTGGACTGTAGAAAAATTTATTCAAAATGTCATTTGGATTGTGCCCCATGCTGAGTAACTACTTTTTAAAGCCTAAATGTGACCAAAATAGCCATTTTTACAGACTTTTTCTCCTACTCAGAAGCTTCTATTTCGACCAATGTCAGGCATTAAAATGACTCTAAACACACTTATTTTAGTTCCAAAAGTGATAATTCACATGCAATAGTCATTTGCAGTCAAAAAACTTAAACATAAAAAAAAATACCATTTCTGACCATCCGGAGAAAGTTCGACAGGTCACGGGTCATCGTTTTTCATGAGAAATTTGATTTTTTGGACTGTTGAAAAATTGATTCAAAATGTCATTTGGATTGTGCCTCATGTTGAAGAACTACTTTTTAAAGCCTCAATGTGATCAAAATTGCCATTTTTACAGACTTTTTCTCCTACTCAGAAGCTTCTATTTCGACCAATTTCAGGCATTAAAAGGACTCTAAACACACTTATTTTAGTTCCAAAAGTGATAATTCACATGCAATAGTCATTTACAGTCAAAAAATTAAACATTAAAAAATTACCATTTCTTACCATCTGGAGAAAGTTCGACAGGTCACGGGTCATCGTTTTTCATGAGAAATTTGATTTTTTGGACTGTAGAAAAATTGATTCAAAATGTCATTTGGATTGTGCCTCATGTTGAATATGATCAAAATTGCCATTTTTAAATACTTTTTCTCCTACTCAGAAGCTTCTATTTTGACCAATGTCAGGCATTAAAAGGACTCTAAACACACTTATTTTAGTTCCAAAAGTGATAATTCACATGCAATAGTCATTTACAGTCAAAAAATTAAACATTAAAAAATTACCATTTCTGACCATCTGGAGAAAGTTCGACAGGTCACGGGTCATCGTTTTTCATGAGAAATTTGATTTTTTGGACTGTAGAAAAATTGATTCAAAATGTCATTTGGATTGTGCCTCATGTTGAATATGATCAAAATTGCCATTTTTAAATACTTTTTCTCCTACTCAGAAGCTTCTATTTTGACCAATGTCAGGCATTAAAAGGACTCTAAACACACTTATTTTAGTTCCAAAAGTGATAATTCACATGCAATAGTCATTTACAGTCAAAAAATTAAACATTAAAAAATTACCATTTCTGACCATCTGGAGAAAGTTCGACAGGTCACGGGTCATCGTTTTTCATGAGAAATTTGATTTTTTGGACTGTTGAAAAATTGATTCAAAATGTCATTTGGATTGTGCCTCATGTTGAAGAACTACTTTTTAAAGCCTCAATGTGACCAAAAGTGCCATTTTTACAGACTTTTTCTCCATCTCAGAAACTTCTATTTCGTCCAATTTCAGGCATTAAAATGACTCTAAACACACTTATTTTAGTTCCAAAAGTGATAATTCACATGCAATAGTTATTTGCAGTCAAAAAATTAAACATAAAAAAATGACCATTTCTGACCATCCGGAGAAAGTTCGACAGGTCACGGGTCATCGTTTTTCATCAGAAATTAGATTTTTTGGACTGTAGAAAAATTGATTCAAAATGTCATTTGGATTGTGCCCCATGCTGAGTAACTACTTTTTAAAGCCTAAATGTGACCAAAATAGCCATTTTTACAGACTTTTTCTCCTACTCAGAAGCTTCTATTTCGACCAATGTCAGGCATTAAAATGACTCTAAACACACCTATTTTAGTTCCAAAAGTGATAATTCACATGCAATAGTCATTTGCAGTCAAAAAATTAAACATAAAAAAATACCATTTCTGACCATCCGGAGAAAGTTCGACAGGTCACTGGTCATCATTTTTCATGAGAAATTTGATTTTTTGGACTGTAGAAAAATTGATTCAAAATGTCATTTGGATTGTGCCTCATGTTGAATAACTACCTTTTAAAGCCTCAATGTGATCAAAATTGCCATTTTTAAATACTTTTTCTCCTACTCAGAAGCTTCTATTTCGACCAATTTCAGGCATTAAAATGACTCTAAACACACTTATTTTAGTTCCAAAAGCGATAATTCACATGCAATAGTCATTTACAGTCAAAAAATTAAACATTAACAAATTAACATTTCTTACCATCTGGAGAAAGTTCGACAGGTCACGGGTCATCGTTTTTCATGAGAAATTTGATTTTTTTAAATGTAGAAAAATTGATTCAAAATGTCATTTGGATTGTGCCTCATGTTGAAAAACTACTTTTTAAAGCCTCAATGTGATCAAAATTGCCATTTTTAAATACTTTTTCTCCTACTCAGAAGCTTCCATTTCGACCAATTTCAGGCATTAAAATGACTCTAAGCACACCTATTTTAGTTCCAAAAGTCATAATTCACATGCAATAGTCATTTACAGTCAAAAAATTAAACATCAAAAAATTACCATTTCTTACCATCTGGAGAAAGTTCGACAGGTCACGGGTCATCGTTTTTCATGAGAAATTTGATTTTTTGGACTGTAGAAAAATTGATTCCAAATGTCATTTGGATTGTGCCTCATGTTGAATAACTACCTTTTAAAGCCTCAATGTGATCAAAATTGCCATTTTTAAATACTTTTTCTCCTACTCAGAAGCTTCGATTTCGACCAATTTAAGGCATTAAAATGACTCTAAACACACTTATTTTAGTTCCAAAAGTGATAATTGACATGCAATTGTCATTTACAGTCAAAAAATTAAACATTAAAAAATTACCATTTCTGACCATCTGGAGAAAGTTCGACAGGTCACGGGCCATCGTTTTTCATGAGAAATTAGATTTTTTGGATTGTAGAAAAATTGATTCAAAATGTCATTTGGATTTTGCCTCAAGTTGAATAACTACTTTTTAAAGCCTCAATGTACTCAAAATTACCATTTTAAATACTTTTTCTCCTACTCAGAAGCTTCTATTTCGACCAATTTCAGGCATCAAAATGACTCTAAACACACTTATTTTAGTTCCAAAAGTGATAATTCACATGCAATAGTCATTTGCGGTCAAAAAATTAAACATAAAAAAATTTACCATTTCTGACCATCCGGAGAAAGTTCGACAGGTCACGGGTCATCGTTTTTCATGAGAAATTTGATTTTTTGGACTGTAGAAAAATTGATTCAAAATGTCATTTGGATTGTGCCTCATGTTGAATAACTACCTTTTAAAGCCTCAATGTGATCAAAATTGCCATTTTTAAATACTTTTTCTCCTACTCAGAAGCTTCTATTTCGACCAATTTAAGGCATTAAAATGACTCTAAACACACCTATTTTAGTTCCAAAAATGATAATTCACATGCAAGTCATTTACAGTCAAACAATCAAACATTAAAAAATTACAATTTCTGACCATCTGGAGAAAGTTCGACAGGTCATGGGTCATGGTTTTTCATGAGAAATTTGATTTTTTGGACCCTAGAAAAATGAATCCAAAATCTCATTTGGATTGTGCCTCATGTTAAATAACTACTTTTTAAAGCCTCAATGTGATCAAAATTGCCATTTTTAAATACTTTTTCTCCTACTCAGAAGCTTCTATTTCGACCAATTTCAGGCATTAAAATGACTCTAAACACACTTATATTAGTTCCAAAAATGATAATTCATATGCAATAGTCATTTGCAGTCAAAAAATTAAACATAAAAAAAAAACATTTCTGACCATCCAGAGAAAGTTCAACAGGTCACGGGTCATCGTTTTTCATCAGAAATTAGATTTTTTGGACTGTAGCAAAATTGATTCAAAATGTCATTTGGATTGTGCCTCATGCTGAGTAACTACCTTTTAAAGCCCAAATGTGACCAAAATTGCCATTTTTACAGACTTTTTCTCCTACTCAGAATCTTCTATTTCGACCAATTTCAGGCATTAAAATTACTCTAAACACACTTATATTAGTTCCAAAAGTGATAATTCACATGCAATAGTCATTTACAGTCAAAAAATTAAACATTAAAAAATTCCCATTTCTGACCATCTGGAGAAAGTTCGACAGGTCACGGGTCATCGTTTTTCATCAGACAATTGATTTTTTGGAGTGTAGAAAAATTGATTCAAAATGTCATTTGGATTGTGCCTCATGTTGAAAAACTACTTTTTAACGCCTCAATGTGATCAAAATTGCCATTTTTAAATACTTTTTCTCCTACTCAGAAGCTTCTATTTCGACCAATTTCAGGCATTAAAATGACTCTAAACACACTTATTTTAGTTCCAAAAGCGATAATTCACATGCAATAGTCATTTACAGTCAAAAAATTAAACATTAAAAAATTAACATTTCTTACCATCTGGAGAAAGTTCGACAGGTCACGGGTCATCGTTTTTCATGAGAAATTTGATTTTTATAAATGTAGAAAAATTGATTCAAAATGTCATTTGGATTGTGCCTCATGTTGAAAAACTACTTTTTAAAGCCTCAATGTGATCAAAATTGCCATTTTTAAATACTTTTTCTCCTACTCAGAAGCTTCCATTTCGACCAATTTCAGGCATTAAAATGACTCTAAGCACACCTATTTTAGTTCCAAAAGTCATAATTCACATGCAATAGTCATTTACAGTCAAAAAATTAAACATCAAAAAATTACCATTTCTTACCATCTGGAGAAAGTTCGACAGGTCACGGGTCATCGTTTTTCATGAGAAATTTGATTTTTTGGACTGTAGAAAAATTGATTCAAAATATCATTTGGATTGTGCCTCATGTTGAATAACTACCTTTTAAAGCCTCAATGTGATCAAAATTGCCATTTTTAAATACTTTTTCTCCTACTCAGAAGCTTCGATTTCGACCAATTTAAGGCATTAAAATGACTCTAAACACACTTATTTTAGTTCCAAAAGTGATAATTGACATGCAATTGTCATTTACAGTCAAAAAATTAAACATTAAAAAATTACCATTTCTGACCATCTGGAGAAAGTTCGACAGGTCACGGGCCATCGTTTTTCATGAGAAATTAGATTTTTTGGACTGTAGAAAAATTGATTCAAAATGTCATTTGGATTTTGCCTCAAGTTGAATAACTACTTTTTAAAGCCTCAATGTACTCAAAATTACCATTTTAAATACTTTTTCTCCTACTCAGAAGCTTCTATTTCGACCAATTTCAGGCATCAAAATGACTCTAAACACACTTATTTTAGTTCCAAAAGTGATAATTCACATGCAATAGTCATTTGCGGTCAAAAAATTAAACATAAAAAAATTTACCATTTCTGACCATCCGGAGAAAGTTCGACAGGTCACGGGTCATCGTTTTTCATGAGAAATTTGATTTTTTGGACTGTAGAAAAATTGATTCAAAATGTCATTTGGATTGTGCCTCATGTTGAATAACTACCTTTTAAAGCCTCAATGTGATCAAAATTGCCATTTTTAAATACTTTTTCTCCTACTCAGAAGCTTCTATTTCGACCAATTTAAGGCATTAAAATGACTCTAAACACACCTATTTTAGTTCCAAAAATGATAATTCACATGCAATAGTCATTTACAGTCAAACAATCAAACATTAAAAAATTACAATTTCTGACCATCTGGAGAAAGTTCGACAGGTCATGGGTCATGGTTTTTCATGAGAAATTTGATTTTTTGGACCCTAGAAAAATGAATCCAAAATCTCATTTGGATTGTGCCTCATGTTAAATAACTACTTTTTAAAGCCTCAATGTGATCAAAATTGCCATTTTTAAATACTTTTTCTCCTACTCAGAAGCTTCTATTTCGACCAATTTCAGGCATTAAAATGACTCTAAACACACTTATATTAGTTCCAAAAATGATAATTCATATGCAATAGTCATTTGCAGTCAAAAAATTAAACATAAAAAAAAAACATTTCTGACCATCCAGAGAAAGTTCAACAGGTCACGGGTCATCGTTTTTCATCAGAAATTAGATTTTTTGGACTGTAGCAAAATTGATTCAAAATGTCATTTGGATTGTGCCTCATGCTGAGTAACTACCTTTTAAAGCCCAAATGTGACCAAAATTGCCATTTTTACAGACTTTTTCTCCTACTCAGAATCTTCTATTTCGACCAATTTCAGGCATTAAAATTACTCTAAACACACTTATATTAGTTCCAAAAGTGATAATTCACATGCAATAGTCATTTACAGTCAAAAAATTAAACATTAAAAAATTCCCATTTCTGACCATCTGGAGAAAGTTCGACAGGTCACGGGTCATCGTTTTTCATCAGACAATTGATTTTTTGGAGTGTAGAAAAATTGATTCAAAATGTCATTTGGATTGTGCCTCATGTTGAAAAACTACTTTTTAACGCCTCAATGTGATCAAAATTGCCATTTTTAAATACTTTTTCTCCTACTCAGAAGCTTCTATTTCGACCAATTTCAGGCATTAAAATGACTCTAAACACACTTATTTTAGTTCCAAAAGCGATAATTCACATGCAATAGTCATTTACAGTCAAAAAATTAAACATTAAAAAATTAACATTTCTTACCATCTGGAGAAAGTTCGACAGGTCACGGGTCATCGTTTTTCATGAGAAATTTGATTTTTATAAATGTAGAAAAATTGATTCAAAATGTCATTTGGATTGTGCCTCATGTTGAAAAACTACTTTTTAAAGCCTCAATGTGATCAAAATTGCCATTTTTAAATACTTTTTCTCCTACTCAGAAGCTTCCATTTCGACCAATTTCAGGCATTAAAATGACTCTAAGCACACCTATTTTAGTTCCAAAAGTCATAATTCACATGCAATAGTCATTTACAGTCAAAAAATTAAACATCAAAAAATTACCATTTCTTACCATCTGGAGAAAGTTCGACAGGTCACGGGTCATCGTTTTTCATGAGAAATTTGATTTTTTGGACTGTAGAAAAATTGATTCAAAATATCATTTGGATTGTGCCTCATGTTGAATAACTACCTTTTAAAGCCTCAATGTGATCAAAATTGCCATTTTTAAATACTTTTTCTCCTACTCAGAAGCTTCGATTTCGACCAATTTAAGGCATTAAAATGACTCTAAACACACTTATTTTAGTTCCAAAAGTGATAATTGACATGCAATTGTCATTTACAGTCTAAAAATTAAACATTAAAAAATTACCATTTCTGACCATCTGGAGAAAGTTCGACAGGTCACGGGCCATCGTTTTTCATGAGAAATTAGATTTTTTGGACTGTAGAAAAATTGATTCAAAATGTCATTTGGATTTTGCCTCAAGTTGAATAACTACTTTTTAAAGCCTCAATGTACTCAAAATTACCATTTTAAATACTTTTTCTCCTACTCAGAAGCTTCTATTTCGACCAATTTCAGGCATCAAAATGACTCTAAACACACTTATTTTAGTTCCAAAAGTGATAATTCACATGCAATAGTCATTTGCGGTCAAAAAATTAAACATAAAAAAATTGACCATTTCTGACCATCCGGAGAAAGTTCGACAGGTCACGGGTCATCGTTTTTCATGAGAAATTTGATTTTTTGGACTGTAGAAAAATTGATTCAAAATGTCATTTGGATTGTGCCTCATGTTGAATAACTACCTTTTAAAGCCTTAATGTGATCAAAATTGCCATTTTTAAATACTTTTTCTCCTACTCAGAAGCTTCGATTTCGACCAATTTAAGGCATTAAAATTACTCTAAACACACCTATTTTAGTTCCAAAAGTGATAATTGACATGCAATTGTCATTTACAGTCAAAAAATTAAACATTAAAAAATTACCATTTCTGACCATCTGGAGAAAGTTCGACAGGTCACGGGTCATGGTTTTTCATGAGAAATTTGATTTTTTGAACCCTAGAAAAATGTATCCAAAATGTCATTTGGATTGTGCCTCATGTTGAAGAACTACTTTTTAAAGCCTCGATGTGATCAAAATTGCCATTTCAAATACTTTTTCTCCTACTCAGAAGCTTCTATTTCGACCAATTTCAGGCATTAAAATGACTCTAAACACACTTATATTAGTTCCAAAAGTGATAATTCACATGCAATAGTCATTTGCAGTCAAAAAATTAAACATAAAAAAAATACCATTTCTGACCATCCGGAGAAAGTTCAACAGGTCACGGGTCATCGTTTTTCATGAGAAATTTGATTTTTTGGACTGTAGAAAAATTGATTCAAAATGTCATTTGGATTGTGCCTCATGTTGAATAACTACCTTTTAAAGCCTCAATGTGATCAAAATTGCCATTTTTAAATACTTTTTCTCCTACTCAGAAGCTTCTATTTCGACCAATTTAAGGCATTAAAATGACTCTAAACACACTTATTTTAGTTCCAAAAGTGATAATTCACATGCAATAGTCATTTACAGTCAAACAATCAAACATTAAAAAATTACCATTTCTGACCATCTGGAGAAAGTTCGACAGGTCACGGGTCATGGTTTTTCATGAGAAATTTGATTTTTTGGACCCTAGAAAAATGTATCCAAAATGTCATTTGGATTGTGCCTCATGTTGAAGAACTACTTTTTAAAGCCTCAATGTGATCAAAATTGCCATTTTTAAATACTTTTTCTCCTACCCAGAAGCTTCTTTTTCGACCAATTTCAGGCATTAAAATGACTCTAAACACACTTATATTAGTTCCAAAAGTGATAATTCACATGCAATAGTCATTTGCAGTCAAAAAATTAAACATAAAAAAAATACCATTTCTGACCATCCGGAGAAAGTTCAACAGGTCGGGTCATCGTTTTTCATCAGAAATTAGATTTTTTGGACTGTAGAAAAATTGATTCAAAATCTCATTTGGATTGTGCCTCATGTTAAATAACTACCTTTTAAAGCCTCAATGTGATCAAAATTGCCATTTTTAAATACTTTTTCTCCTACTCAGAAGCTTCTATTTCGACCAATTTCAGGCATTAAAATGACTCTAAACACACTTATATTAGTTCCAAAAGTGATAATTCACATGCAATAGTCATTTGCAGTCAAAAAATTAAACATAGAAAAAATACCATTTCTGACCATCCGGAGAAAGTACAACAGGTCACGGGTCATCGTTTTTCATGAGAAATTTGATTTTTTGGACTGTAGAAAAATTGATTCAAAATGTCATTTGGATTGTGCCTCATGTTGAATAACTACCTTTTAAAGCCTCAATGTGATCAAAATTGCCATTTTTAAATACTTTTTCTCCTACTCAGAAGCTTCTATTTCGACCAATTTAAGGCATTAAAATGACTCTAAACACACTTATTTTAGTTCCAAAAGTGATAATTCACATGCAATAGTCATTTACAGTCAAACAATCAAACATTAAAAAATTACCATTTCTGACCATCTGGAGAAAGTTCGACAGGTCACGGGTCATGGTTTTTCATGAGAAATTTGATTTTTTGGACCCTAGAAAAATGTATCCAAAATGTCATTTGGATTGTGCCTCATGTTGAAGAACTACTTTTTAAAGCCTCAATGTGATCAAAATTGCCATTTTTAAATACTTTTTCTCCTACCCAGAAGCTTCTTTTTCGACCAATTTCAGGCATTAAAATGACTCTAAACACACTTATATTAGTTCCAAAAGTGATAATTCACATGCAATAGTCATTTGCAGTCAAAAAATTAAACATAAAAAAAATACCATTTCTGACCATCCGGAGAAAGTTCAACAGGTCACGGGTCATCGTTTTTCATCAGAAATTAGATTTTTTGGACTGTAGAAAAATTGATTCAAAATGTCATTTGGATTGTGCCTCATGCTGAGTAACTACCTTTTAAAGCCCAAATGTGACCAAAATTGCCATTTTTACAGACTTTTTCTCCTACTCAGAAGCTTCTATTTCGACCAATTTCAGGCATTAAAATTACTCTAAACACACTTATATTAGTTCCAAAAGTGCTAATTCATATGCAATAGTCATTTGCAGTCAAAAAATTAAACATAAAAAAAAAACATTTCTGACCATCCAGAGAAAGTTCAACAGGTCACGGGTCATCGTTTTTCATCAGAAATTAGATTTTTTTGGACTGTAGAAAAATTGATTCAAAATGTCATTTGGATTGTGCCTCATGTTGAAAAACTACTTTTTAAAGCCTGAATGTGATCAAAATTGCCATTTTTAAATACTTTTTCTCCTACTCAGAAGCTTCTATTTCGACCAATTTCAGGCATTAAAATGACTCTAAACACACTTATTTTAGTTCCAAAAGTGATAATTCACATGCAATAGTCATTTACAGTCAAAAAATTAAACATAAAAAAATTACCATTTCTTACCATCTGGAGAAAGTTCGACAGGTCACGGGTCATCGTTTTTCATCAGACAATTGATTTTTTGGAGTGTAGAAAAATTGATTCAAAATGTCATTTGGATTGTGCCTCATGTTGAAAAACTACTTTTTAAAGCCTGAATGTGATCAAAATTGCCATTTTTAAATACTTTTTTTTCCTACTCAGAAGATTCTATTTCGACCAATTTCAGGCATTAAAATGACTCTAAACACACTTATTTTAGTTCCAAAATTGATAATTCACATGCAATAGTCATTTAGAGTCAAACAATCAAACATTAAAAAATTACCATTTCTGACCATCTGGAGAAAGTTCGACAGGTCACGGGTCATGGTTTTTCATGAGAAATTTGATTTTTTGGACCCTAGAAAAATGTATCCAAAATGTCATTTGGATTGTGCCTCATGTTGAAGAACTACTTTTTAAAGCCTCAATGTGATCAAAATTGCCATTTCAAATACTTTTTCTCCTACTCAGAAGCTTCTATTTCGACCAATTTCAGGCATTAAAATGACTCTAAACACACTTATATTAGTTCCAAAAGTGATAATTCACATGCAATAGTCATTTGCAGTCAACAAATTAAACATAAAAAAAATACCATTTCTGACCATCCGGAGAAAGTTCAACAGGTCACGGGTCATCGTTTTTCATCAGAAATTAGATTTTTTGGACTGTAGAGAAATTGATTCAAAATGTCATTTGGATTGTGCCCCATGCTGAGTAACTACTTTTTAAAGCCTAAATGTGACCAAAATTGCCATTTTTACAGACTTTTTCTCCTACTCAGAAGCTTCTATTTTGACCAATTTCAGGCATTAAAAGGACTCTAAACACACTTATTTTAGTTCCAAAAGTGATAATTCACATGCAATAGTCATTTGCAGTCAAAAAATTAAACATAAAAAAAATACCATTTCTGACCATCCGGAGAAAGTTCGACAGGTCACGGGTCATGGTTTTTCATGAGAAATTTGATTTTTTGGACTCTAGAAAAATGTATCCAAAATCTCATTTGGATTGTGCCTCATGTTAAATAACTACTTTTTAAAGCCTCAATGTGATCAAAATTGCCATTTTTAAATACTTTTTCTCCTACTCAGAAGCTTCTATTTCGACCAATTTAAGGCATTAAAATGACTCTAAACACACTTATTTTAGTTCCAAAAGTGATAATTCACATGCAATAGTCATTTACAGTCAAACAATCAAACATTAAAAAATTACCATTTCTGACCATCTGGAGAAAGTTCGACAGGTCACGGGTCATGGTTTTTCATGAGAAATTTGATTTTTTGGACCCTAGAAAAATGTATCCAAAATGTCATTTGGATTGTGCCTCATGTTGAAGAACTACTTTTTAAAGCCTCAATGTGATCAAAATTGCCATTTTTAAATACTTTTTCTCCTACCCAGAAGCTTCTTTTTCGACCAATTTCAGGCATTAAAATGACTCTAAACACACTTATATTAGTTCCAAAAGTGATAATTCACATGCAATAGTCATTTGCAGTCAAAAAATTAAACATAAAAAAAATACCATTTCTGACCATCCGGAGAAAGTTCAACAGGTCACGGGTCATCGTTTTTCATCAGAAATTAGATTTTTTGGACTGTAGAAAAATTGATTCAAAATGTCATTTGGATTGTGCCTCATGCTGAGTAACTACCTTTTAAAGCCCAAATGTGACCAAAATTGCCATTTTTACAGACTTTTTCTCCTACTCAGAAGCTTCTATTTCGACCAATTTCAGGCATTAAAATTACTCTAAACACACTTATATTAGTTCCAAAAGTGCTAATTCATATGCAATAGTCATTTGCAGTCAAAAAATTAAACATAAAAAAAATACCATTTCTGACCATCCGGAGAAAGTTCGACAGGTCACGGGTCATGGTTTTTCATGAGAAATTTGATTTTTTGGACTCTAGAAAAATGTATCCAAAATCTCATTTGGATTGTGCCTCATGTTAAATAACTACTTTTTAAAGCCTCAATGTGATCAAAATTGCCATTTTTAAATACTTTTTCTCCTACTCAGAAGCTTCTATTTCGACCAATTTAAGGCATTAAAATGACTCTAAACACACTTATTTTAGTTCCAAAAGTGATAATTCACATGCAATAGTCATTTACAGTCAAACAATCAAACATTAAAAAATTACCATTTCTGACCATCTGGAGAAAGTTCGACAGGTCACGGGTCATGGTTTTTCATGAGAAATTTGATTTTTTGGACCCTAGAAAAATGTATCCAAAATGTCATTTGGATTGTGCCTCATGTTGAAGAACTACTTTTTAAAGCCTCAATGTGATCAAAATTGCCATTTTTAAATACTTTTTCTCCTACCCAGAAGCTTCTTTTTCGACCAATTTCAGGCATTAAAATGACTCTAAACACACTTATTTTAGTTCCAAAAGTGATAATTCACATGCAATAGTCATTTACAGTCAAAAAATTAAACATAAAAAAATTACCATTTCTTACCATCTGGAGAAAGTTCGACAGGTCACGGGTCATCGTTTTTCATGAGAAATTTGATTTTTTTAAATGTAGAAAAATTGATTCAAAATGTCATTTGGATTGTGCCTCATGTTGAAAAACTACTTTTTAAAGCCTCAATGTGATCAAAATTGCCATTTTTAAATACCTTTTCTCCTACTAGGAAGCTTCCATTTCGACCAATTTCAGGCATTAAAATGACTCTAAACACACCTATTTTAGTTCCAAAAGTCATAATTCACATGCAATAGTCATTTACAGTCAAAAAATTAAACATTAAAAAATTACCATTTCTTACCATCTGGAGAAAGTTCGACAGGTCACGGGTCATCGTTTTTCATGAGAAATTAGATTTTTTGGACTGTAGAAAAATTGATTCAAAATGTCATTTGAATTTTGCCTCAAGTTGAATAACTACTTTTTAAAGCCTCAATGTGATCAAAATTGCCATTTTAAATATCTTTTCTCCTACTCAGAAGCTTCTATTTCGAGCAATTTCAGGCATTAAAATGACTCTAAACACACTTATTTTAGTTCCAAAAGTGATAATTCACATGCAATAGTCATTTGCAGTCAAAAAATAAAAATAAAAATAAAAAAATTACCATTTCTGACCATCCGGAGAAAGTTCGACAGGTCACGGGTCATCGTTTTTCATCAGAAATTAGATTTTTTGGACTGTAGAAAAATTGAATCAAAATGTCATTTGGATTGTGCCCCATGCTGAGTAACTACTTTTTAAAGCCTAAATGTGACCAAAATTGCCATTTTTACTGACTTTTTCTCCTACTCAGAAGCTTCTATTTTGACCAATTTAAGGCATTAAAATGACTCTAAACACACTTATTTTAGTTCCAAAAGTGATAATTCACATGCAATAGTCATTTACAGTCAAACAATCAAACATTAAAAAATTACCATTTCTGACCATCTGGAGAAAGTTCGACAGGTCACGGGTCATGGTTTTTTATGAGAAATTAGATTTTTTGGACCCTAGAAAAATGTATCCAAAATGTCATTTGGATTGTGCCTCATGTTGAAGAACTACTTTTTAAAGCCTCAATGTGATCAAAATTGCCATTTCAAATACTTTTTCTCCTACTCAGAAGCTTCTATTTCGACCAATTTCAGGCATTAAAATGACTCTAAACACACTTATATTAGTTCCAAAAGTGATAATTCACATGCAATAGTCATTTGCAGTCAAAAAATTAAACATAAAAAAAATACCATTTCTGAACATCCGGAGAAAGTTCAACAGGTCACGGGTCATCGTTTTTCATGAGAAATTTGATTTTTTGGACTGTAGAAAAATTGATTCAAAATGTCATTTGGATTGTGCCTCATGTTGAATAACTACCTTTTAAAGCCTCAATGTGATCAAAATTGCCATTTTTAAATACTTTTTCTCCTACTCAGAAGCTTCTATTTCGACCAATTTAAGGCATTAAAATGACTCTAAACACACTTATTTTAGTTCCAAAAGTGATAATTCACATGCAATAGTCATTTACAGTCAAACAATCAAACATTAAAAAATTACCATTTCTGACCATCTGGAGAAAGTTCGACAGGTCACGGGTCATGGTTTTTCATGAGAAATTTGATTTTTTGGACCCTAGAATAATGTATCCAAAATGTCATTTGGATTGTGCCTCATGTTGAAGAACTACTTTTTAAAGCCTCAATGTGATCAAAATTGCCATTTTTAAATACTTTTTCTCCTACCCAGAAGCTTCTTTTTCGACCAATTTCAGGCATTAAAATGACTCTAAACACACTTATATTAGTTCCAAAAGTGATAATTCACATGCAATAGTCATTTGCAGTCAAAAAATTAAACATAAAAAAAATACCATTTCTGACCATCCGGAGAAAGTTCAACAGGTCGGGTCATCATTTTTCATCAGAAATTAGATTTTTTGGACTGTAGAAAAATTGATTCAAAATCTCATTTGGATTGTGCCTCATGTTAAATAACTACCTTTTAAAGCCTCAATGTGATCAAAATTGCCATTTTTAAATACTTTTTCTCCTACTCAGAAGCTTCTATTTCGACCAATTTCAGGCATTAAAATGACTCTAAGCACACCTATTTTAGTTCCAAAAGTCATAATTAACATGCAATAGTCATTTACAGTCAAAAAATTAAACATCAAAAAATTACCATTTCTTACCATCTGGAGAAAGTTCGACAGGTCACGGGTCATCGTTTTTCATGAGAAATTTGATTTTTTGGACTGTAGAAAAATTGATTCAAAATGTCATTTGGATTGTGCCTCATGTTGAATAACTACCTTTTAAAGCCTCAATGTGATCAAAATTGCCATTTTTAAATACTTTTTCTCCTACTCAGAAGCTTCGATTTCGACCAATTTAAGGCATTAAAATGACTCTAAACACACTTATTTTAGTTCCAAAAGTGATAATTGACATGCAATTGTCATTTACAGTCAAAAAATTAAACATTAAAAAATTACCATTTCTGACCATCTGGAGAAAGTTCGACAGGTCACGGGCCATCGTTTTTCATGAGAAATTAGATTTTTTGGACTGTAGAAAAATTGATTCAAAATGTCATTTGGATTTTGCCTCAAGTTGAATAACTACTTTTTAAAGCCTCAATGTACTCAAAATTACCATTTTAAATACTTTTTCTCCTACTCAGAAGCTTCTATTTCGACCAATTTCAGGCATCAAAATGACTCTCAACACACTTATTTTAGTTCCAAAAGTGATAATTCACATGCAATAGTCATTTGCAGTCAAAAAATTAAACATAAAAAAATTTACCATTTCTGACCATCCGGAGAAAGTTCGACAGGTCACGGGTCATCGTTTTTCATGAGAAATTTGATTTTTTGGACTGTAGAAAAATTGATTCAAAATGTCATTTGGATTGTGCCTCATGTTGAACAACTACCTTTTAAAGCCTCAATGTGATCAAAATTGCCATTTTTAAATACTTTTTCTCCTACTCAGAAGCTTCGATTTCGACCAATTTAAGGCATTAAAATGACTCTAGACACACCTATTTTAGTTCCAAAAGTGATAATTGACATGCAATTGTCATTTACAGTCAAAAAATTAAACATTAAAAAATTACCATTTCTGTCCATCTGGAGAAAGTTCGACAGGTCACGGGCCATCGTTTTTCATGAGAAATTAGATTTTTTGGACTGTAGAAAAATTGATTCAAAATGTAATTTGGATTTTGCCTCAAGTTGAATAACTACTTTTTAAAGCCTCAATGTGATCAAAATTACCATTTTAAATAATTTTTCTCCTACTCAGAAGCTTCTATTTCGACCAATTTCAGGCATTAAAATGACTCTAAACACACTTATTTTAGTTCCAAAAGTGATAATTCACATGCAATAGTCATTTGCAGTCAAAAAATTAAACATAAAAAAATTTACAATTTCTGACCATCCGGAGAAAGTTCGACAGGTCACGGGTCATCGTTTTTCATCAGAAATTAGATTTTTTGGACTGTAGAGAAATTGATTCAAAATGTCATTTGGATTGTGCCCCATGCTGAGTAACTACTTTTTAAAGCCTAAATGTGACCAAAATTGCCATTTTTACAGACTTTTTCTCCTACTCAGAAGCTTCTATTTTGACCAATTTCAGGCATTAAAAGGACTCTAAACACACTTATTTTAGTTCCAAAAGTGATAATTCACATGCAATAGTCATTTGCAGTCAAAAAATTAAACATAAAAAAAATACCATTTCTGACTATCTGGAGAAAGTTCGACAGGTCACGGGTCATGGTTTTTCATGAGAAATTTGATTTTTTGGACCCTAGAAAAATGTATCCAAAATCTCATTTGGATTGTGCCTCATGTTAAATAACTACTTTTTAAAGCCTCAATGTGATCAAAATTGCCATTTTTAAATACTTTTTCTCCTACTCAGAAGCTTCTATTTCGACCAATTTCAGGCATTAAAATGACTCTAAACACACTTATATTAGTTCCAAAAGTGCTAATTCATATGCAATAGTCATTTTCAGTCAAAAAATTAAACATAAAAAAAAACATTTCTGACCATCCAGAGAAAGTTCAACATCGTTTTTCATGAGAAATTTGATTTTTTTAAATGTAGAAAAATTGATTCAAAATGTCATTTGGATTGTGCCTCATGTTGAAAAACTACTTTTTAAAGCCTCAATTTGATCAAAATTTCATTTTTAAATACTTTTTCTCCTACTCAGAAGCTTCTATTTCGACCAATTTCAGGCATTAAAATGACTCTAAACACACTTATATTAGTTCCAAAAGTGATAATTCACATGCAATAGTCATTTACAGTCAAAAAATTAAACATAAAAAAATTACCATTTCTTACCATCTGGAGAAAGTTCGACAGGTCACGGGTCATCGCTTTTCATCAGAAATTAGATTTTTTGGACTGTAGAAAAATTGATTCAAAATGTCATTTGGATTGTGCCTCATGCTGAGTAACTACCTTTTAAAGCCCAAATGTGACCAAAATTGCCATTTTTACAGACTTTTTCTCCTACTCAGAAGCTTCTATTTCGACCAATTTCAGGCATTAAAATTACTCTAAACACACTTATATTAGTTCCAATAGTGATAATTCACATGCAATAGTCATTTACAGTCAAAAAATTAAACATTAAAAAATTCCCATTTCTGACCATCTGGAGAAAGTTCGACAGATCACGGGTCATCGTTTTTCATCAGACAATTGATTTTTTGGAGTGTAGAAAAATTGATTCAAAATGTCATTTGGATTGTGCCTCATGTTGAAAAACTACTTTTTAAAGCCTGAATGTGATCAAAATTGCCATTTTTAAATACTTTTTCTCCTACTCAGAAGATTCTATTTCGACCAATTTCAGGCATTAAAATGACTCTTAACACACTTATTTTAGTTCCAAAAGTGATAATTCACATGCAATAGTCATTTAGAGTCAAACAATCAAACATTAAAAAATTACCATTTCTGACCATCTGGAGAAAGTTCGACAGGTCACGGGTCATGGTTTTTCATGAGAAATTTGATTTTTTGGACCCTAGAAAAATGTATCCAAAATGTCATTTGGATTGTGCCTCATGTTGAAGAACTACTTTTTAAAGCCTCAATGTGATCAAAATTGCCATTTCAAATACTTTTTCTCCTACTCAGAAGCTTCTATTTCGAACAATTTCAGGCATTAAAATGACTCTAAACACACTTATATTAGTTCCAAAAGTGATAATTCACATGCAATAGTCATTTGCATTCAAAAAATTAAACATAAAAAAATACCATTTCTGACCATCCGGAGAAAGTTCAACAGGTCACGGGTCATCGTTTTTCATGAGAAATTTGATTTTTTGGACTGTAGAAAAATTGATTCAAAATGTCATTTGGATTGTGCCTCATGTTGAATAACTACCTTTTAAAGCCTCAATGTGATCAAAATTGCCATTTTTAAATACTTTTTCTCCTACTCAGAAGCTTCTATTTCGACCAATTTAAGGCATTAAAATGACTCTAAACACACTTATTTTAGTTCCAAAAGTGATAATTCACATGCAATAGTCATTTACAGTCAAACAATCAAACATTAAAAAATTACCATTTCTGACCATCTGGAGAAAGTTCGACAGGTCACGGGTCATGGTTTTTCATGAGAAATTTGATTTTTTGGACCCTAGAAAAATGTATCCAAAATGTCATTTGGATTGTGCCTCATGTTGAAGAACTACTTTTTAAAGCCTCAATGTGATCAAAATTGCCATTTTTAAATACTTTTTCTCCTACCCAGAAGCTTCTTTTTCGACCAATTTCAGGCATTAAAATGACTCTAAACACACTTATTTTAGTTCCAAAAGTGATAATTCACATGCAATAGTCATTTGCAGTCAAAAAATTAAACAATAAAAAATTTACAATTTCTGACCATCCGGAGAAAGTTCAACAGGTCACGGGTCATCGTTTTTCATGAGAAATTTGATTTTTTGGACTGTAGAAAAATTGATTCAAAATGTCATTTGGATTGTGCCTCATGTTGAAAAACTACTTTTTAAAGCCTGAATGTGATCAAAATTGCCATTTTTAAATACTTTTTCTCCTACTCAGAAGCTTCTATTTCGACCAATTTCAGGCATTAAAATGACTCTAAACACACTTATTTTAGTTCCAAAAGTGATAATTCACATGCAATAGTCATTTACAGTCAAAAAATTAAACATAAAAAAATTACCATTTCTTACCATCTGGAGAAAGTTCGACAGGTCACGGGTCATCGTTTTTCATGAGAAATTTGATTTTTTTAAATGTAGAAAAATTGATTCAAAATTACATTTGGATTGTGCCTCATGTTGAAAAACTACTTTTTAAAGCCTCAATTTGATCAAAATTTCATTTTTAAATACTTTTTCTCCTACTCAGAAGCTTCTATTTCGACCAATTTCAGGCATTAAAATGACTCTAAACACACTTATATTAGTTCCAAAAGTGATAATTCACATGCAATAGTCATTTACAGTCAAAAAATTAAACATAAAAAAATTACCATTTCTTACCATCTGGAGAAAGTTCGACAGGTCACGGGTCATCGCTTTTCATCAGAAATTAGATTTTTTGGACTGTAGAAAAATTGATTCAAAATGTCATTTGGATTGTGCCTCATGCTGAGTAACTACCTTTTAAAGCCCAAATGTGACCAAAATTGCCATTTTTACAGACTTTTTCTCCTACTCAGAAGCTTCTATTTCGACCAATTTCAGGCATTAAAATTACTCTAAACACACTTATATTAGTTCCAATAGTGATAATTCACATGCAATAGTCATTTACAGTCAAAAAATTAAACATTAAAAAATTCCCATTTCTGACCATCTGGAGAAAGTTCGACAGATCACGGGTCATCGTTTTTCATCAGACAATTGATTTTTTGGAGTGTAGAAAAATTGATTCAAAATGTCATTTGGATTGTGCCTCATGTTGAAAAACTACTTTTTAAAGCCTGAATGTGATCAAAATTGCCATTTTTAAATACTTTTTCTCCTACTCAGAAGATTCTATTTCGACCAATTTCAGGCATTAAAATGACTCTAAACACACTTATTTTAGTTCCAAAAGTGATAATTCACATGCAATAGTCATTTACAGTCAAACAATCAAACATTAAAAAATTACCATTTCTGACCATCTGGAGAAAGTTCGACAGGTCACGGGTCATGGTTTTTCATGAGAAATTTGATTTTTTGGACCCTAGAAAAATGTATCCAAAATGTCATTTGGATTGTGCCTCATGTTGAAGAACTACTTTTTAAAGCCTCAATGTGATCAAAATTGCCATTTTTAAATACTTTTTCTCCTACCCAGAAGCTTCTTTTTCGACCAATTTCAGGCATTAAAATGACTCTAAACACACTTCTATTAGTTCCAAAAGTGATAATTCACATGCAATAGTCATTTGCAGTCAAAAAATTAAACATAAAAAAAATACCATTTCTGACCATCCGGAGAAAGTTCAACAGGTCGGGTCATCGTTTTTCATCAGAAATTAGATTTTTTGGACTGTAGAAAAATTGATTCAAAATCTCATTTGGATTGTGCCTCATGTTAAATACCTACCTTTTAAAGCCTCAATGTGATCAAAATTGCCATTTTTAAATACTTTTTCTCCTACTCAGAAGCTTCTATTTCGACCAATTTCAGGCATTAAAATGACTCTAAACACACTTATATTAGTTCCAAAAGTGATAATTCACATGCAATAGTCATTTGCAGTCAAAAAATTAAACATAAAAAAAACCCATTTCTGACCATCCGGATAAAGTACAACAGGTCACGGGTCATCGTTTTTCATGAGAAATTTGATTTTTTGGACTGTAGAAAAATTGATTCAAAATGTCATTTGGATTGTGCCTCATGTTGAATAACTACCTTTTAAAGCCTCAATGTGATCAAAATTGCCATTTTTAAATACTTTTTCTCCTACTCAGAAGCTTCTATTTCGACCAATTTAAGGCATTAAAATGACTCTAAACACACCTATTTTAGTTCCAAAAGTGATAATTCACATGCAATAGTCATTTACAGTCAAACAATCAAACATTAAAAAATTACCCTTTCTGACCATCTGGAGAAAGTTCGACAGGTCACGGGTCATGGTTATTCATGAGAAATTTGATTTTTTGGACCCTAGAAAAATGTATCCAAAATGTCATTTGGATTGTGCCTCATGTTGAAGAACTACTTTTTAAAGCCTCAATGTGATCAAAATTGCCATTTTTAAATACTTTTTCTCCTACCCAGAAGCTTCTTTTTCGACCAATTTCAGGCATTAAAATGACTCTAAACACACTTATATTAGTTCCAAAAGTGATAATTCACATGCAATAGTCATTTGCAGTCAAAAAATTAAACATAAAAAAAATACCATTTCTGACCATCCGGAGAAAGTTCAACAGGTCACGGGTCATCGTTTTTCATCAGAAATTAGATTTTTTGGACTGTAGAAAAATTGATTCAAAATGTCATTTGGATTGTGCCTCATGCTGAGTAACTACCTTTTAAAGCCCAAATGTGACCAAAATTGCCATTTTTACAGACTTTTTCTCCTACTCAGAAGCTTCTATTTCGACCAATTTCAGGCATTAAAATTACTCTAAACACACTTATATTAGTTCCAAAAGTGATAATTCACATGCAATAGTCATTTACAGTCAAAAAATTAAACATTAAAAAATTCCCATTTCTGACCATCTGGAGAAAGTTCGACAGGTCACGGGTCATCGTTTTTCATCAGACAATTGATTTTTTGGAGTGTAGAAAAATTGATTCAAAATGTCATTTGGATTGTGCCTCATGTTGAAAAACTACTTTTTAAAGCCTCAATGTGATCAAAATTGCCATTTTTAAATACTTTTTCTCCTACTCAGAAGCTTCCATTTCGACCAATTTCAGGCATTAAAATGACTCTAAACACACCTATTTTAGTTCCAAAAGTCATAATTCACATGCAATAGTCATTTACAGTCAAAAAATTAAACATTAAAAAATTACCATTTCTTACCATCTGGAGAAAGTTCGACAGGTCACGGGTCATCGTTTTTCATGAGAAATTAGATTTTTTGGACTGTAGAAAAATTGATTCAAAATGTCATTTGAATTTTGCCTCAAGTTGAATAACTACTTTTTAAAGCCTCAATGTGATCAAAATTGCCATTTTAAATATCTTTTCTCCTACTCAGAAGCTTCTATTTCGAGCAATTTCAGGCATTAAAATGACTCTAAACACACTTATTTTAGTTCCAAAAGTGATAATTCACATGCAATAGTCATTTGCAGTCAAAAAATAAAAATAAAAAAAATTACCATTTCTTACCATCTGGAGAAAGTTCGACAGGTCACGGGTCATCGTTTTTCATCAGAAATTAGATTTTTTGGACTGTAGAAAAATTGATTCAAAATGTCATTTGGATTGTGCCCCATGCTGAGTAACTACTTTTTAAAGCCTCAATGTGATCAAAATTGCCATTTTTAAATACTTTTTCTCCTACTCAGAAGCTTCTATTTCGACCAATTTCAGGCATTAAAATGACTCTAAACACACTTATATTAGTTCCAAAAGAGATAATTCATATGCAATAGTCATTTGCAGTCAAAAAATTAAACATAAAAAAAAAACATTTCTGACCATCCAGAGAAAGTTCAACAGGTCACGGGTCATCGTTTTTCATCAGAAATTAGATTTTTTGGACTGTAGAAAAATTGATTCAAAATGTCATTTGGATTGTGCCTCATGCTGAGTAACTACCTTTTAAAGCCCAAATGTGACCAAAATTGCCATTTTTACAGACTTTTTCTCCTACTCAGAAGCTTCTATTTCGACCAATTTCAGGCATTAAAATTACTCTAAACACACTTATATTAGTTCCAATAGTGATAATTCACATGCAATAGTCATTTACAGTCAAAAAATTAAACATTAAAAAATTCACATTTCTTACCATCTGGAGAAAGTTCGACAGGTCACGGGTCATCGTTTTTCATGAGAAATTAGATTTTTTGGACTGTAGAAAAATTGATTCAAAATGTCATTTGGATTGTGCCTCATGTTGAATAACTACCTTTTAAAGCCTCAATGTGATCAAAATTGCCATTTTTAAATACTTTTTCTCCTACTCAGAAGCTTCTATTTCGACCAATTTAAGGCATTAAAATGACTCTAAACACACTTATTTTAGTTCCAAAAGTGATAATTCACATGCAATAGTCATTTACAGTCAAACAATCAAACATTAAAAAATTACCATTTCTGACCATCTGGAGAAAGTTCGACAGGTCAAGGGTCATGGTTTTTCATGAGAAATTAGATTTTTTGGACCCTAGAAAAATGTATCCAAAATGTCATTTGGATTGTGCCTCATGTTGAAGAACTACTTTTTAAAGCCTCAATGTGATCAAAATTGCCATTTTTAAATACTTTTTCTCCTACTCAGAAGCTTCTTTTTCGACCAATTTCAGGCATTAAAATGACTCTAAACACACTTATTTTAGTTCCAAAAGTGATAATTCACATGCAATAGTCATTTACAGTCAAACAATCAAACATTAAAAAATTACCATTTCTGACCATCTGGAGAAAGTTCGATAGGTCACGGGTCATGGTTTTTCATGAGAAATTTGATTTTTTGGACCCTAGAAAAATGTATCCAAAATGTCATTTGGATTGTGCCTCATGTTGAAGAACTACTTTTTAAAGCCTCAATGTGATCAAAATTGCCATTTCAAATACTTTTTCTCCTACTCAGAAGCTTATATTTCGACCAATTTCAGGCATTAAAATGACTCTAAACACACTTATATTAGTTCCAAAAGTGATAATTCACATGCAATAGTCATTTGCAGTCAAAAAATTAAACATAAAAAAAATACCATTTCTGACCATCCGGAGAAAGTTCAACAGGTCACGGGTCATCGTTTTTCATGAGAAATTTGATTTTTTGGACTGTAGAAAAATTGATTCAAAATGTCATTTGGATTGTGCCTCAAGTTGAATAACTACCTTTTAAAGCCTCAATGTGATCAAAATTGCCATTTTTAAATACTTTTTCTCCTACTCAGAAGCTTCTATTTCGACCAATTTAAGGCATTAAAATGACTCTAAACACACTTATTTTAGTTCCAAAAGTGATAATTCACATGCAATAGTCATTTACAGTCAAACAATCAAACATTAAAAAATTACCATTTCTGACCATCTGGAGAAAGTTCGACAGGTCACGGGTCATGGTTTTTCATGAGAAATTTGATTTTTTGGACCCTAGAAAAATGTATCCAAAATGTCATTTGGATTGTGCCTCATGTTGAAGAACTACTTTTTAAAGCCTCAATGTGATCAAAATTGCCATTTTTAAATACTTTTTCTCCTACCCAGAAGCTTCTTTTTCGACCAATTTCAGGCATTAAAATGACTCTAAACACACTTATATTAGTTCCAAAAGTGATAATTCACATGCAATAGTCATTTGCAGTCAAAAAATTAAACATAAAAAAAAACCATTTCTGACCATCCGGAGAAAGTTCAACAGGTCGGGTCATCGTTTTTCATCAGAAATTAGATTTTTTGGACTGTAGAAAAATTGATTCAAAATCTCATTTGGATTGTGCCTCATGTTAAATAACTACCTTTAAAGCCTCAATGTGATCAAAATTGCCATTTTTAAATACTTTTTCTCCTACTCAGAAGCTTCTATTTCGACCAATTTCAGGCATTAAAATGACTCTAAACACACTTATATTAGTTCCAAAAGTGATAATTCACATGCAATAGTCATTTGCAGTCAAAAAATTAAACATAAAAAAAATACCATTTCTGACCATCCGGAGAAAGTACAACAGGTCACGGGTCATCGTTTTTCATGAGAAATTTGATTTTTTGGACTGTAGAAAAATTGATTCAAAATGTCAGTTGGATTGTGCCTCATGTTGAATAACTACCTTTTAAAGCCTCAATGTGATCAAAATTGCCATTTTTAAATACTTTTTCTCCTACCCAGAAGCTTCTTTTTCGACCAATTTCAGGCATTAAAATGACTCTAAACACACTTATATTAGTTCCAAAAGTGATAATTCACATGCAATAGTCATTTGCAGTCAAAAAATTAAACATAAAAAAAACCATTTCTGACCATCCGGAGAAAGTTCAACAGGTCGGGTCATCGTTTTTCATCAGAAATTAGATTTTTTGGACTGTAGAAAAATTGATTCAAAATCTCATTTGGATTGTGCCTCATGTTAAATAACTACCTTTTAAAGCCTCAATGTGATCAAAATTGCCATTTTTAAATACTTTTTCTCCTACTCAGAAGCTTCTATTTCGACCAATTTCAGGCATTAAAATGACTCTAAACACACTTATATTAGTTCCAAAAGTGATAATTCACATGCAATAGTCATTTGCAGTCAAAAAATTAAACATAAAAAAAATACCATTTCTGACCATCCGGAGAAAGTACAACAGGTCACGGGTCATCGTTTTTCATGAGAAATTTGATTTTTTGGACTGTAGAAAAATTGATTCAAAATGTCAGTTGGATTGTGCCTCATGTTGAATAACTACCTTTTAAAGCCTCAATGTGATCAAAATTGCCATTTTTAAATACTTTTTCTCCTACTCAGAAGCTTCTATTTCGACCAATTTAAGGCATTAAAATGACTCTAAACACACTTATTTTAGTTCCAAAAGTGATAATTCACATGCAATAGTCATTTACAGTCAAACAATCAAACATTAAAAAATTACCCTTTCTGACCATCTGGAGAAAGTTCGACAGGTCACGGGTCATGGTTTTTCATGAGAAATTTGATTTTTTGGACCCTAGAAAAATGTATCCAAAATGTCATTTGGATTGTGCCTCATGTTGAAGAACTACTTTTTAAAGCCTCAATGTGATCAAAATTGCCATTTTTAAATACTTTTTCTCCTACCCAGAAGCTTCTTTTTCGACCAATTTCAGGCATTAAAATGACTCTAAACACACTTATATTAGTTCCAAAAGTGATAATTCACATGCAATAGTCATTTGCAGTCAAAAAATTAAACATAAAAAAAATACCATTTCTGACCATCCGGAGAAAGTTCAACAGGTCACGGGTCATCGTTTTTCATCAGAAATTAGATTTTTTGGACTGTAGAAAAATTGATTCAAAATGTCATTTGGATTGTGCCTCATGCTGAGTAACTACCTTTTAAAGCCCAAATGTGACCAAAATTGCCATTTTTACAGACTTTTTCTCCTACTCAGAAGCTTCTATTTCGACCAATTTCAGGCATTAAAATTACTCTAAACACACTTATATTAGTTCCAAAAGTGCTAATTCATATGCAATAGTCATTTGCAGTCAAAAAATTAAACATAAAAAAAAAACATTTCTGACCATCCAGAGAAAGTTCAACAGGTCACGGGTCATCGTTTTTCATCAGAAATTAGATTTTTTGGACTGTAGAAAAATTGATTCAAAATGTCATTTGGATTGTGCCTCATGATGAAAAACTACTTTTTAAAGCCTGAATGTGATCAAAATTGCCATTTTTAAATACTTTTTCTCCTACTCAGAAGCTTCTATTTCGACCAATTTCAGGCATTAAAATGACTCTAAACACACTTATTTTAGTTCCAAAAGTGATAATTCACATGCAATAGTCATTTACAGTCAAAAAATTAAACATAAAAAAATTACCATTTCTTACCATCTGGAGAAAGTTCGACAGGTCACGGGTCATCGTTTTTCATCAGAAATTAGATTTTTTGGACTGTAGAAAAATTGATTCAAAATGTCATTTGGATTGTGCCTCATGCTGAGTAACTACCTTTTGAAGCCCAAATGTGACCAAAATTGCCATTTTTACAGACTTTTTCTCCTACTCAGAAGCTTCTATTTCGACCAATTTCAGGCATTAAAATTACTCTAAACACACTTATATTAGTTTCAAAAGTGATAATTCACATGCAATAGTCATTTACAGTCAAAACATTAACATTAAAAAATTCCCATTTCTGACCATCTGGAGAAAGTTCGACAGGTCACGGGTCATCGTTTTTCATCAGACAATTGATTTTTTGGAGTGTAGAAAAATTGATTCAAAATGTCATTTGGATTGTGCCTCATGTTGAAAAACTACTTTTTAAAGCCTCAATGTGATCAAAATTGCCATTTTTAAATACTTTTTCTCCTACTCAGAAGCTTCTATTTCGACCAATTTCAGGCATTAAAATGACTCTAAACACACTTATTTTAGTTCCAAAAGTGATAATTCACATGCAATAGTCATTTACAGTCAAAAAATTAAACATTAAAAAATTAACATTTCTTACCATCTGGAGAAAGTTCGACAGGTCACGGGTCATCGTTTTTCATGAGAAATTTGATTTTTTTAAATGTAGAAAAATTGATTCAAAATGTCATTTGGATTGTGCCTCATGTTGAAAAACTACTTTTTAAAGCCTCAATGTGATCAAAATTGCCATTTTTAAATACTTTTTCTCCTACTCAGAAGCTTCCATTTCGACCAATTTCAGGCATTAAAATGACTCTAAACACACCTATTTTAGTTCCAAAAGTCATAATTCACATGCAATAGTCATTTACAGTCAAAAAATTAAACATTAAAAAATTACAATTTCTTACCATCTGGAGAAAGTTCGACAGGTCACGGGTCATCGTTTTTCATGAGAAATTAGATTTTTTGGACTGTAAAAAAATTGATTCAAAATGTCATTTGAATTTTGCCTCAAGTTGAATAACTACTTTTTAAAGCCTCAATGTGATCAAAATTGCCATTTTAAATATCTTTTCTCCTACTCAGAAGCTTCTATTTCGAGCAATTTCAGGCATTAAAATGACTCTAAACACACTTATTTTAGTTCCAAAAGTGATAATTCACATGCAATAGTCATTTGCAGTCAAAAAATAAAAATAAAAAAATTACCATTTCTGACCATCCGGAGAAAGTTCGACAGGTCACGGGTCATCGTTTTTCATCAGAAATTAGATTTTTGGACTGTAGAAAAATTGATTCAAAATGTCATTTGGATTGTGCCCCATGCTGAGTAACTACTTTTTAAAGCCTAAATGTGACCAAAATTGCCATTTTTACTGACTTTTTCTCCTACTCAGAAGCTTCTATTTTGACCAATTTAAGGCATTAAAATGACTCTAAACACACTTATTTTAGTTCCAAAAGTGATAATTCACATGCAATAGTCATTTACAGTCAAAAAATTAAACATTAAAAAATTACCATTTCTGACCATCTGGAGAAAGTTCGACAGGTCACGGGTCATGGTTTTTCATCAGAAATTAGATTTTTTGGACTGTAGAAAAATTGATTCAAAATCTCATTTGGATTGTGCCTCATGTTAAATAACTACCTTTTAAAGCCTCAATGCGATCAAAATTGCCATTTTTAAATACTTTTTCTCCTACTCAGAAGCTTCTATTTCGACCAATTTCAGGCATTAAAATGACTCTAAGCACACCTATTTTAGTTCCAAAAGTCATAATTCACATGCAATAGTCATTTACAGTCAAAAAATTAAACATCAAAAAATTACCATTCCTTACCATCTGGAGAAAGTTCGACAGGTCACGGGTCATCGTTTTTCATGAGAAATTTGATTTTTTGGACTGTAGAAAAATTGATTCAAAATGTCATTTGGATTGTGCCTCATGTTGAATAACTACCTTTTAAAGCCTCATTGTGATCAAAATTGCCATTTTTAAATACTTTTTCTCCTACTCAGAAGCTTCTATTTTGACCAATTTAAGGCATTAAAATGACTCTAAACACACTTATTTTAGTTAAAAAAGTGATAATTCACATGCAATAGTCATTTACAGTCAAAAAATTAAACATTAAAAAATTACCATTTCTGACCATCTGGAGAAAGTTCGACAGGTCACGGGTCATGGTTTTTCATGAGAAATTTGATTTTTTGGACCCTAGAATAATGTATCCAAAATGTCATTTGGATTGTGCCTCATGTTGAAGAACTACTTTTTAAAGCCTCAATGTGATCAAAATTGCCATTTTTAAATACTTTTTCTCCTACCCAGAAGCTTCTTTTTCGACCAATTTCAGGCATTAAAATGACTCTAAACACACTTATATTAGTTCCAAAAGTGATAATTCACATGCAATAGTCATTTGCAGTCAAAAAATTAAACATAAAAAAAATACCATTTCTGACCATCCGGAGAAAGTTCAACAGGTCGGGTCATCGTTTTTCATCAGAAATTAGATTTTTTGGACTGTAGAAAAATTGATTCAAAATCTCATTTGGATTGTGCCTCATGTTAAATAACTACCTTTTAAAGCCTCAATGTGATCAAAATTGCCATTTTTAAATACTTTTTCTCCTACTCAGAAGCTTCTATTTCGCTCAATTTCAGGCATTAAAATGACTCTAAGCACACCTATTTTAGTTCCAAAAGTCATAATTCACATGCAATAGTCATTTACAGTCAAAAAATTAAACATCAAAAAATTACCATTTCTTACCATCTGGAGAAAGTTCGACAGGTCACGGGTCATCGTTTTTCATGAGAAATTTGATTTTTTGGACTGTAGAAAAATTGATTCAAAATGTCATTTGGATTGTGCCTCATGTTGAATAACTACCTTTTAAAGCCTCAATGTGATCAAAATTGCCATTTTTAAATACTTTTTCTCCTACTCAGAAGCTTCGATTTCGACCAATTTAAGGCATTAAAATGACTCTAAACACACTTATTTTAGTTCCAAAAGTGATAATTGACATGCAATTGTCATTTACAGTCAAAAAATTAAACATTAAAAAATTACCATTTCTGACCATCTGGAGAAAGTTCGACAGGTCACGGGCCATCGTTTTTCATGAGAAATGAGATTTTTTGGACTGTAGAAAAATTGATTCAAAATGTCATTTGGATTTTGCCTCAAGTTGAATAACTACTTTTTAAAGCCTCAATGTACTCAAAATTACCATTTTAAATACTTTTTCTCCTACTCAGAAGCTTCTATTTCGACCAATTTCAGGCATCAAAATGACTCTAAACACACTTATTTTAGTTCCAAAAGTGATAATTCACATGCAATAGTCATTTGCAGTCAAAAAATTAAACATAAAAAAATTTACCATTTCTGACCATCCGGAGAAAGTTCGACAGGTCACGGGTCATCGTTTTTCATGAGAAATTTGATTTTTTGGACTGTAGAAAAATTGATTCAAAATGTCATTTGGATTGTGCCTCATGTTGAACAACTACCTTTTAAAGCCTCAATGTGATCAAAATTGCCATTTTTAAATACTTTTTCTCCTACTCAGAAGCTTCGATTTCGACCAATTTAAGGCATTAAAATGACTCTAAACACACCTATTTTAGTTCCAAAAGTGATAATTGACATGCAATTGTCATTTACAGTCAAAAAATTAAACATTAAAAAATTACCATTTCTGTCCATCTGGAGAAAGTTCGACAGGTCACGGGCCATCGTTTTTCATGAGAAATTAGATTTTTTGGACTGTAGAAAAATTGATTCAAAATGTAATTTGGATTTTGCCTCAAGTTGAATAACTACTTTTTAAAGCCTCAATGTGATCAAAATTACCATTTTAAATAATTTTTCTCCTACTCAGAAGCTTCTATTTCGACCAATTTCAGGCATTAAAATGACTCTAAACACACTTATTTTAGTTCCAAAAGTGATAATTCACATGCAATAGTCATTTGCAGTCAAAAAAGTAAACATAAAAAAATTTACAATTTCTGACCATCCGGAGAAAGTTCGACAGGTCACGGGTCATCGTTTTTCATCAGAAATTAGATTTTTTGGACTGTAGAGAAATTGATTCAAAATGTCATTTGGATTGTGCCCCATGCTGAGTAACTACTTTTTAAAGCCTAAATGTGACCAAAATTGCCATTTTTACAGACTTTTTCTCCTACTCAGAAGCTTCTATTTTGACCAATTTCAGGCATTAAAAGGACTCTAAACACACTTATTTTAGTTCCAAAAGTGATAATTCACATGCAATAGTCATTTGCAGTCAAAAAATTAAACATAAAAAAAATACCATTTCTGACCATCCGGAGAAAGTTCGACAGGTCACGGGTCATCGTTTTTCATGAGAAATTTGATTTTTTGGACTGTAGAAAAATTGATTCAAAATGTCATTTGGATTGTGCCTCATGTTGAATAACTACCTTTTAAAGCCTCAATGTGATCAAAATTGCCATTTTTAAATACTTTTTCTCCTACTCAGAAGCTTCCATTTCGACCAATTTAAGTCATTAAAATGACTCTAAACACACTTATTTTAGTTCCAAAAATGATAATTCACATGCAATAGTCATTTACAGTCAAACAATCAAACATTAAAAAATTACCATTTCTGACCATCTGGAGAAAGTTCGACAGGTCACGGGTCATGGTTTTTCATGAGAAATTTGATTTTTTGGACCCTAGAAAAATGTATCCAAAATGTCATTTGGATTGTGCCTCATGTTGAAGAACTACTTTTTAAAGCCTCAATGTGATCAAAATTGCCATTTCAAATACTTTTTCTCCTACTCAGAAGCTTCTATTTCGACCAATTTCAGGCATTAAAATGACTCTAAACACACTTATATTAGTTCCAAAAGTGATAATTCACATGCAATAGTCATTTGCAGTCAACAAATTAAACATAAAAAAAATACCATTTCTGACCATCCGGAGAAAGTTCAACAGGTCACGGGTCATCGTTTTTCATCAGAAATTAGATTTTTTGGACTGTAGAGAAATTGATTCAAAATGTCATTTGGATTGTGCCCCATGCTGAGTAACTACTTTTTAAAGCCTAAATGTGACCAAAATTGCCATTTTTACAGACTTTTTCTCCTACTCAGAAGCTTCTATTTTGACCAATTTCAGGCATTAAAAGGACTCTAAACACACTTATTTTAGTTCCAAAAGTGATAATTCACATGCAATAGTCATTTGCAGTCAAAAAATTAAACATAAAAAAAATACCATTTCTGACCATCCGGAGAAAGTTCGACAGGTCACGGGTCATGGTTTTTCATGAGAAATTTGATTTTTTGGACTCTAGAAAAATGTATCCAAAATCTCATTTGGATTGTGCCTCATGTTAAATAACTACTTTTTAAAGCCTCAATGTGATCAAAATTGCCATTTTTAAATACTTTTTCTCCTACTCAGAAGCTTCTATTTCGACCAATTTCAGGCATTAAAATGACTCTAAACACACTTATATTAGTTCCAAAAGTGCTAATTCATATGCAATAGTCATTTGCAGTCAAAAAATTAAACATAAAAAAAAAACATTTCTGACCATCCAGAGAAAGTTCAACAGGTCACGGGTCATCGTTTTTCATCAGAAATTAGATTTTTTGGACTGTAGAAAAATTGATTCAAAATGTCATTTGGATTGTGCCTCATGTTGAAAAACTACTTTTTAAAGCCTGAATGTGATCAAAATTGCCATTTTTAAATACTTTTTCTCCTACTCAGAAGCTTCTATTTCGACCAATTTCAGGCATTAAAATGACTCTAAACACACTTATTTTAGTTCCAAAAGTGATAATTCACATGCAATAGTCATTTACAGTCAAAAAATTAAACATTAAAAAATTACCATTTTTTACCATCTGGAGAAAGTTCGACAGGTCACGGGTCATCGTTTTTCATGAGAAATTTGATTTTTTTAAATGTAGAAAAATTGATTCAAAATGTCATTTGGATTGTGCCTCATGTTGAAAAACTACTTTTTAAAGCCTCAATTTGATCAAAATTTCATTTTTAAATACTTTTTCTCCTACTCAGAAGCTTCTATTTCGACCAATTTCAGGCATTAAAATGACTCTAAACACACTTATATTAGTTCCAAAAGTGATAATTCACATGCAATAGTCATTTACAGTCAAAAAATTAAACATAAAAAAATTACCATTTCTTACCATCTGGAGAAAGTTCGACAGGTCACGGGTCATCGCTTTTCATCAGAAATTAGATTTTTTGGACTGTAGAAAAATTGATTCAAAATGTCATTTGGATTGTGCCTCATGCTGAGTAACTACCTTTTAAAGCCCAAATGTGACCAAAATTGCCATTTTTACAGACTTTTTCTCCTACTCAGAAGCTTCTATTTCGACCAATTTCAGGCATTAAAATTACTCTAAACACACTTATATTAGTTCCAATAGTGATAATTCACATGCAATAGTCATTTACAGTCAAAAAATTAAACATTAAAAAATTCCCATTTCTGACCATCTGGAGAAAGTTCGACAGATCACGGGTCATCGTTTTTCATCAGACAATTGATTTTTTGGAGTGTAGAAAAATTGATTCAAAATGTCATTTGGATTGTGCCTCATGTTGAAAAACTACTTTTTAAAGCCTGAATGTGATCAAAATTGCCATTTTTAAATACTTTTTCTCCTACTCAGAAGATTCTATTTCGACCAATTTCAGGCATTAAAATGACTCTAAACACACTTATTTTAGTTCCAAAAGTGATAATTCACATGCAATAGTCATTTAGAGTCAAACAATCAAACATTAAAAAATTACCATTTCTGACCATCTGGAGAAAGTTCGACAGGTCATGGGTCATGGTTTTTCATGAGAAATTTGATTTTTTGGGCCCTAGAAAAATGTATCCAAAATGTCATTTGGATTGTGCCTCATGTTGAAGAACTACTTTTTAAAGCCTCAATGTGATCAAAATTGCCATTTCAAATACTTTTTCTCCTACTCAGAAGCTTCTATTTCGACCAATTTCAGGCATTAAAATGACTCTAAACACACTTATATTAGTTCCAAAAGTGATAATTCACATGCAATAGTCATTTGCAGTCAAAAAATTAAACATAAAAAAAATACCATTTCTGACCATCCGGAGAAAGTTCAACAGGTCACGGGTCATCGTTTTTCATGAGAAATTTGATTTTTTGGACTGTAGAAAAATTGATTCAAAATGTCATTTGGATTGTGCCTCATGTTGAAAAACTACTTTTTAAAGCCTGAATGTGATCAAAATTGCCATTTTTAAATACTTTTTCTCCTACTCAGAAGCTTCTATTTCGACCAATTTCAGGCATTAAAATGACTCTAAACACACTTATTTTAGTTCCAAAAGTGATAATTCACATGCAATAGTCATTTACAGTCAAAAAATTAAACATAAAAAAATTACCCTTTCTTACCATCTGGAGAAAGTTCGACAGGTCACGGGTCATCGTTTTTCATCAGAAATTAGATTTTTTGGACTGTAGAAAAATTGATTCAAAATGTCATTTGGATTGTGCCTCATGCTGAGTAACTACCTTTTAAAGCCCAAATGTGACCAAAATTGCCATTTTTACAGACTTTTTCTCCTACTCAGAAGCTTCTATTTCGACCAATTTCAGGCATTAAAATTACTCTAAACACACTTATATTAGTTCCAAAAGTGATAATTCACATGCAATAGTCATTTACAGTCAAAAAATTAAACATTAAAAAATTCCCATTTCTGACCATCTGGAGAAAGTTCGACAGGTCACGGGTCATCGTTTTTCATCAGACAATTGATTTTTTGGAGTGTAGAAAAATTGATTCAAAATGTCATTTGGATTGTGCCTCATGTTGAAAAACTACTTTTTAAAGCCTCAATGTGATCAAAATTGCCATTTTTAAATACTTTTTCTCCTACTCAGAAGCTTCCATTTCGACCAATTTCAGGCATTAAAATGACTCTAAACACACCTATTTTAGTTCCAAAAGTCATAATTCACATGCAATAGTCATTTACAGTCAAAAAATTAAACATTAAAAAATTACCATTTCTTACCATCTGGAGAAAGTTCGACAGGTCACGGGTCATCGTTTTTCATGAGAAATTAGATTTTTTGGACTGTAGAAAAATTGATTCAAAATGTCATTTGAATTTTGCCTCAAGTTGAATAACTACTTTTTAAAGCCTCAATGTGATCAAAATTGCCATTTTAAATATCTTTTCTCCTACTCAGAAGCTTCTATTTCGAGCAATTTCAGGCATTAAAATGACTCTAAACACACTTATTTTAGTTCCAAAAGTGATAATTCACATGCAATAGTCATTTACAGTCAAAAAATTAAACATAAAAAAATTACCATTTCTTACCATCTGGAGAAAGTTCGACAGGTCACGGGTCATCGTTTTTCATCAGAAATTAGATTTTTTGGACTGTAGAAAAATTGATTCAAAATGTCATTTGGATTGTGCCTCATGCTGAGTAACTACCTTTTAAAGCCCAAATGTGACCAAAATTGCCATTTTTAAATACTTTTTCTCCTACTCAGAAGCTTCTATTTCGACCAATTTCAGGCATTAAAATGACTCTAAACACACTTATATTAGTTCCAAAAGAGATAATTCATATGCAATAGTCATTTGCAGTCAAAAAATTAAACATAAAAAAAAAACATTTCTGACCATCCAGAGAAAGTTCAACAGGTCACGGGTCATCGTTTTTCATCAGAAATTAGATTTTTTGGACTGTAGAAAAATTGATTCAAAATGTCATTTGGATTGTGCCTCATGTTAAATAACTACCTTTTAAAGCCTCAATGTGATCAAAATTGCCATTTTTAAATACTTTTTCTCCTACTCAGAAGCTTCTATTTCGACCAATTTCAGGCATTAAAATGACTCTAAACACACTTATATTAGTTCCAAAAGTGATAATTCACATGCAATAGTCATTTGCAGTCAAAAAATTAAACATAAAAAAAATACCATTTCTGACCATCCGGAGAAAGTACAACAGGTCACGGGTCATCGTTTTTCATGAGAAATTTGATTTTTTGGACTGTAGAAAAATTGATTCAAAATGTCATTTGGATTGTGCCTCATGTTGAATAACTACCTTTTAAAGCCTCAATGTGATCAAAAATGCCATTTTTAAATACTTTTTCTCCTACTCAGAAGCTTCTATTTCGACCAATTTAAGGCATTAAAATGACTCTAAACACACTTATTTTAGTTCCAAAAGTGATAATTCACATGCAATAGTCATTTACAGTCAAACAATCAAACATTAAAAAATTACCCTTTCTGACCATCTGGAGAAAGTTCGACAGGTCACGGGTCATGGTTTTTCATGAGAAATTTGATTTTTTGGACCCTAGAAAAATGTATCCAAAATGTCATTTGGATTGTGCCTCATGTTGAAGAACTACTTTTTAAAGCCTCAATGTGATCAAAATTGCCATTTTTAAATACTTTTTCTCCTACCCAGAAGCTTCTTTTTCGACCAATTTCAGGCATTAAAATGACTCTAAACACACTTATATTAGTTCCAAAAGTGATAATTCACATGCAATAGTCATTTGCAGTCAAAAAATTAAACATAAAAAAAATACCATTTCTGACCATCCGGAGAAAGTTCAACAGGTCACGGGTCATCGTTTTTCATCAGAAATTAGATTTTTTTGGACTGTAGAAAAATTGATTCAAAATGTCATTTGGATTGTGCCTCATGCTGAGTAACTACCTTTTAAAGCCCAAATGTGACCAAAATTGCCATTTTTAAAGACTTTTTCTCCTACTCAGAAGCTTCTATTTCGACCAATTTCAGGCATTAAAATTACTCTAAACACACTTATATTAGTTCCAAAAGTGCTAATTCATATGCAATAGTCATTTGCAGTCAAAAAATTAAACATAAAAAAAAAACATTTCTGACCATCCAGAGAAAGTTCAACAGGTCACGGGTCATCGTTTTTCATCAGAAATTAGATTTTTTGGACTGTAGAAAAATTGATTCAAAATGTCATTTGGATTGTGCCTCATGTTGAAAAACTACTTTTTAAAGCCTGAATGTGATCAAAATTGCCATTTTTAAATACTTTTTCTCCTACTCAGAAGCTTCTATTTCGACCAATTTCAGGCATTAAAATGACTCTAAACACACTTATTTTAGTTCCAAAAGTGATAATTCACATGCAATAGTCATTTACAGTCAAAAAATTAAACATAAAAAAATTACCATTTCTTACCATCTGGAGAAAGTTCGACAGGTCACGGGTCATCGTTTTTCATCAGAAATTAGATTTTTTGGACTGTAGAAAAATTGATTCAAAATGTCATTTGGATTGTGCCTCATGCTGAGTAACTACCTTTTAAAGCCCAAATGTGACCAAAATTGCCATTTTTACAGACTTTTTCTCCTACTCAGAAGCTTCTATTTCGACCAATTTCAGGCATTAAAATTACTCTAAACACACTTATATTAGTTCCAATAGTGATAATTCACATGCAATAGTCATTTACAGTCAAAAAATTAAACATTAAAAAATTCCCATTTCTGACCATCTGGATAAAGTTCGACAGATCACGGGTCATCGTTTTTCATCAGACAATTGATTTTTTGGAGTGTAGAAAAATTGATTCAAAATGTCATTTGGATTGTGCCTCATGTTGAAAAACTACTTTTTAAAGCCTGAATGTGATCAAAATTGCCATTTTTAAATACTTTTTCTCCTACTCAGAAGATTCTATTTCGACCAATTTCAGGCATTAAAATGACTCTAAACACACTTATTTTAGTTCCAAAAGTGATAATTCACATGCAATAGTCATTTAGAGTCAAACAATCAAACATTAAAAAATTACCATTTCTGACCATCTGGAGAAAGTTCGACAGGTCACGGGTCATGGTTTTTCATGAGAAATTTGATTTTTTGGACCCTAGAAAAATGAATCCAAAATGTCATTTGGATTGTGCCTCATGTTGAAGAACTACTTTTTAAAGCCTCAATGTGATCAAAATTGCCATTTCAAATACTTTTTCTCCTACTCAGAAGCTTCTATTTCGACCAATTTCAGGCATTAAAATGACTCTAAACACACTTATATTAGTTTTAAAAGTGATAATTCACATGCAATAGTCATTTGCAGTCAAAAAATTAAACATAAAAAAAATACCATTTCTGACCATCCGGAGAAAGTTCAACAGGTCACGGGTCATCGTTTTTCATGAGAAATTTGATTTTTTGGACTGTAGAAAAATTGATTCAAAATGTCATTTGGATTGTGCCTCATGTTGAATAACTACCTTTTAAAGCCTCAATGTGATCAAAATTGCCATTTTTAAATACTTTTTCTCCTACTCAGAAGCTTCTATTTCGACCAATTTAAGGCATTAAAATGACTCTAAACACACTTATTTTAGTTCCAAAAGTGATAATTCACATGCAATAGTCATTTACAGTCAAACAATCAAACATTAAAAAATTACCATTTCTGACCATCTGGAGAAAGTTCGAAAGGTCACGGGTCATGGTTTTTCATGAGAAATTTGATTTTTTGGACCCTAGAAAAATGTATCCAAAATGTCATTTGGATTGTGCCTCATGTTGAAGAACTACTTTTTAAAGCCTCAATGTGATCAAAATTGCCATTTTTAAATACTTTTTCTCCTAACCAGAAGCTTCTTTTTCGACCAATTTCAGGCATTAAAATGACTCTAAACACACTTATATTAGTTCCAAAAGTGATAATTCACATGCAATAGTCATTTACAGTCAAAAAATTAAACATTAAAAAATTCCCATTTCTGACCATCTGGAGAAAGTTCGACAGGTCACGGGTCATCGTTTTTCATCAGACAATTGATTTTTTGGAGTGTAGAAAAATTGATTCAAAATGTCATTTGGATTGTGCCTCATGTTGAAAAACTACTTTTTAAAGCCTCAATGTGATCAAAATTGCCATTTTTAAATACTTTTTCTCCTACTCAGAAGCTTCTATTTCGACCAATTTCAGGCATTAAAATGACTCTAAACACACTTATTTTAGTTCCAAAAGTGATAATTCACATGCAATAGTCATTTACAGTCAAAAAATTAAACATTAAAAAATTAACATTTCTTACCATCTGGAGAAAGTTCGACAGGTCACGGGTCATCGTTTTTCATGAGAAATTTGATTTTTTTAAATGTAGAAAAATTGATTCAAAATGTCATTTGGATTGTGCCTCATGTTGAAAAACTACTTTTTAAAGCCTCAATGTGATCAAAATTGCCATTTTTAAATACTTTTTCTCCTACTCAGAAGCTTCCATTTCGACCAATTTCAGGCATTAAAATGACTCTAAACACACCTATTTTAGTTCCAAAAGTCATAATTCACATGCAATAGTCATTTACAGTCAAAAAATTAAACATTAAAAAATTACCATTTCTTACCATCTGGAGAAAGTTCGACAGGTCACGGGTCATCGTTTTTCATGAGAAATTAGATTTTTTGGACTGTAGAAAAATTGATTCAAAATGTCATTTGAATTTTGCCTCAAGTTGAATAACTACTTTTTAAAGCCTCAATGTGATCAAAATTGCCATTTTAAATATCTTTTCTCCTACTCAGAAGCTTCTATTTCGAGCAATTTCAGGCATTAAAATGACTCTAAACACACTTATTTTAGTTCCAAAAGTGATAATTCACATGCAATAGTCATTTACAGTCAAAAAATTAAACATAAAAAAATTACCATTTCTTACCATCTGGAGAAAGTTCGACAGGTCACGGGTCATCGTTTTTCATCAGAAATTAGATTTTTTGGACTGTAGAAAAATTCATTCAAAATGTCATTTGGATTGTGCCTCATGCTGAGTAACTACCTTTTAAAGCCCAAATGTGACCAAAATTGCCATTTTTAAATACTTTTTCTCCTACTCAGAAGCTTCTATTTCGACCAATTTCAGGCATTAAAATGACTCTAAACACACTTATATTAGTTCCAAAAGAGATAATTCATATGCAATAGTCATTTGCAGTCAAAAAATTAAACATAAAAAAAAAACATTTCTGACCATCCAGAGAAAGTTCAACAGGTCACGGGTCATCGTTTTTCATCAGAAATTATATTTTTTGGACTGTAGAAAAATTGATTCAAAATGTCATTTGGATTGTGCCTCATGTTAAATAACTACCTTTTAAAGCCTCAATGTGATCAAAATTGCCATTTTTAAATACTTTTTCTCCTACTCAGAAGCTTCTATTTCGACCAATTTCAGGCATTAAAATGACTCTAAACACACTTATATTAGTTCCAAAAGTGATAATTCACATGCAATAGTCATTTGCAGTCAAAAAATTAAACATAAAAAAAATACCATTTCTGACCATCCGGAGAAAGTACAACAGGTCACGGGTCATCGTTTTTCATGAGAAATTTGATTTTTTGGACTGTAGAAAAATTGATTCAAAATGTCATTTGGATTGTGCCTCATGTTGAATAACTACCTTTTAAAGCCTCAATGTGATCAAAAATGCCATTTTTAAATACTTTTTCTCCTACTCAGAAGCTTCTATTTCGACCAATTTAAGGCATTAAAATGACTCTAAACACACTTATTTTAGTTCCAAAAGTGATAATTCACATGCAATAGTCATTTACAGTCAAACAATCAAACATTAAAAAATTACCCTTTCTGACCATCTGGAGAAAGTTCGACAGGTCACGGGTCATGGTTTTTCATGAGAAATTTGATTTTTTGGACCCTAGAAAAATGTATCCAAAATGTCATTTGGATTGTGCCTCATGTTGAAGAACTACTTTTTAAAGCCTCAATGTGATCAAAATTGCCATTTTTAAATACTTTTTCTCCTACCCAGAAGCTTCTTTTTCGACCAATTTCAGGCATTAAAATGACTCTAAACACACTTATATTAGTTCCAAAAGTGATAATTCACATGCAATAGTCATTTGCAGTCAAAAAATTAAACATAAAAAAAATACCATTTCTGACCATCCGGAGAAAGTTCAACAGGTCACGGGTCATCGTTTTTCATCAGAAATTAGATTTTTTTGGACTGTAGAAAAATTGATTCAAAATGTCATTTGGATTGTGCCTCATGCTGAGTAACTACCTTTTAAAGCCCAAATGTGACCAAAATTGCCATTTTTACAGACTTTTTCTCCTACTCAGAAGCTTCGATTTCGACCAATTTAAGGCATTAAAATGACTCTAAACACACTTATTTTAGTTCCAAAAGTGATAATTGACATGCAATAGTCATTTGCGGTCAAAAAATTAAACATAAAAAAATTTACCATTTCTGACCATCCGGAGAAAGTTCGACAGGTCACGGGTCATCGTTTTTCATGAGAAATTTGATTTTTTGGACTGTAGAAAAATTGATTCAAAATGTCATTTGGATTGTGCCCCATGCTGAGTAACTACTTTTTAAAGCCTAAATGTGACCAAAATTGCCATTTTTACAGACTTTTTCTCCTACTCAGAAGCTTCTATTTCGACCAATTTCAGGCATTAAAATGACTCTAAACACACTTATTTTAGTTCCAAAAGTGATAATTCACATGCAATAGTCATTTACAGTCAAAAAATTAAACATAAAAAAATTACCATTTCTTACCATCTGGAGAAAGTTCGACAGGTCACGGGTCATCGTTTTTCATCAGAAATTAGATTTTTTGGACTGTAGAAAAATTGATTCAAAATGTCATTTGGATTGTGCCTCATGCTGAGTAACTACCTTTTAAAGCCCAAATGTGACCAAAATTGGCATTTTTACAGACTTTTTCTCCTACTCAGAAGCTTCTATTTCGACCAATTTCAGGCATTAAAATTACTCTAAACACACTTATATTAGTTCCAATAGTGATAATTCACATGCAATAGTCATTTACAGTCAAAAAATTAAACATTAAAAAATTCCCATTTCTGACCATCTGGATAAAGTTCGACAGATCACGGGTCATCGTTTTTCATCAGACAATTGATTTTTTGGAGTGTAGAAAAATTGATTCAAAATGTCATTTGGATTGTGCCTCATGTTGAAAAACTACTTTTTAAAGCCTGAATGTGATCAAAATTGCCATTTTTAAATACTTTTTCTCCTACTCAGAAGATTCTATTTCGACCAATTTCAGGCATTAAAATGACTCTAAACACACTTATTTTAGTTCCAAAAGTGATAATTCACATGCAATAGTCATTTAGAGTCAAACAATCAAACATTAAAAAATTACCATTTCTGACCATCTGGAGAAAGTTCGACAGGTCACGGGTCATGGTTTTTCATGAGAAATTTGATTTTTTGGACCCTAGAAAAATGTATCCAAAATGTCATTTGGATTGTGCCTCATGTTGAAGAACTACTTTTTAAAGCCTCAATGTGATCAAAATTGCCATTTCAAATACTTTTTCTCCTACTCAGAAGCTTCTATTTCGACCAATTTCAGGCATTAAAATGACTCTAAACACACTTATATTAGTTTTAAAAGTGATAATTCACATGCAATAGTCATTTGCAGTCAAAAAATTAAACATAAAAAAAATACCATTTCTGACCATCCGGAGAAAGTTCAACAGGTCACGGGTCATCGTTTTTCATGAGAAATTTGATTTTTTGGACTGTAGAAAAATTGATTCAAAATGTCATTTGGATTGTGCCTCATGTTGAATAACTACCTTTTAAAGCCTCAATGTGATCAAAATTGCCATTTTTAAATACTTTTTCTCCTACTCAGAAGCTTCTATTTCGACCAATTTAAGGCATTAAAATGACTCTAAACACACTTATTTTAGTTCCAAAAGTGATAATTCACATGCAATAGTCATTTACAGTCAAACAATCAAACATTAAAAAATTACCATTTCTGACCATCTGGAGAAAGTTCGAAAGGTCACGGGTCATGGTTTTTCATGAGAAATTTGATTTTTTGGACCCTAGAAAAATGTATCCAAAATGTCATTTGGATTGTGCCTCATGTTGAAGAACTACTTTTTAAAGCCTCAATGTGATCAAAATTGCCATTTTTAAATACTTTTTCTCCTACCCAGAAGCTTCTTTTTCGACCAATTTCAGGCATTAAAATGACTCTAAACACACTTATATTAGTTCCAAAAGTGATAATTCACATGCAATAGTCATTTACAGTCAAAAAATTAAACATTAAAAAATTCCCATTTCTGACCATCTGGAGAAAGTTCGACAGGTCACGGGTCATCGTTTTTCATCAGACAATGGATTTTTTGGAGTGTAGAAAAATTGATTCAAAATGTCATTTGGATTGTGCCTCATGTTGAAAAACTACTTTTTAAAGCCTCAATGTGATCAAAATTGCCATTTTTAAATACTTTTTCTCCTACTCAGAAGCTTCTATTTCGACCAATTTCAGGCATTAAAATGACTCTAAACACACTTATTTTAGTTCCAAAAGTGATAATTCACATGCAATAGTCATTTACAGTCAAAAAATTAAACATTAAAAAATTAACATTTCTTACCATCTGGAGAAAGTTCGACAGGTCACGGGTCATCGTTTTTCATGAGAAATTTGATTTTTTTAAATGTAGAAAAATTGATTCAAAATGTCATTTGGATTGTGCCTCATGTTGAAAAACTACTTTTTAAAGCCTCAATGTGATCAAAATTGCCATTTTTAAATACTTTTTCTCCTACTCAGAAGCTTCCATTTCGACCAATTTCAGGCATTAAAATGACTCTAAACACACCTATTTTAGTTCCAAAAGTCAAAATTCACATGCAATAGTCATTTACAGTCAAAAAATTAAACATTAAAAAATTACCATTTCTTACCATCTGGAGAAAGTTCGACAGGTCACGGGTCATCGTTTTTCATGAGAAATTAGATTTTTTGGACTGTAGAAAAATTGATTCAAAATGTCATTTGAATTTTGCCTCAAGTTGAATAACTACTTTTTAAAGCCTCAATGTGATCAAAATTGCCATTTTAAATATCTTTTCTCCTACTCAGAAGCTTCTATTTCGAGCAATTTCAGGCATTAAAATGACTCTAAACACACTTATTTTAGTTCCAAAAGTGATAATTCACATGCAATAGTCATTTACAGTCAAAAAATTAAACATAAAAAAATTACCATTTCTTACCATCTGGAGAAAGTTCGACAAGTCACGGGTCATCGTTTTTCATCAGAAATTAGATTTTTTGGACTGTAGAAAAATTGATTCAAAATGTCATTTGGATTGTGCCTCATGTTAAATAACTACCTTTTAAAGCCTCAATGTGATCAAAATTGCCATTTTTAAATACTTTTTCTCCTACCCAGAAGCTTCTTTTTCGACCAATTTCAGGCATTAAAATGACTCTAAACACACTTATATTAGTTCCAAAAGTGATAATTCACATGCAATAGTCATTTGCAGTCAAAAAATTAAACATAAAAAAAATACCATTTCTGACCATCCGGAGAAAGTTCAACAGGTCACGGGTCATCGTTTTTCATCAGAAATTAGATTTTTTGGACTGTAGAAAAATTGATTCAAAATGTCATTTGGATTGTGCCTCATGCTGAGTAACTACCTTTTAAAGCCCAAATGTGACCAAAATTGCCATTTTTACAGACTTTTTCTCCTACTCAGAAGCTTCTATTTCGACCAATTTCAGGCATTAAAATTACTCTAAACACACTTATATTAGTTCCAAAAGTGCTAATTCATATGCAATAGTCATTTGCAGTCAAAAAATTAAACATAAAAAAAAAACATTTCTGACCATCCAGAGAAAGTTCAACAGGTCACGGGTCATCGTTTTTCATCAGAAATTAGATTTTTTGGACTGTAGAAAAATTGATTCAAAATGTCATTTGGATTGTGCCTCATGTTGAAAAACTACTTTTTAAAGCCTGAATGTGATCAAAATTGCCATTTTTAAATACTTTTTCTCCTACTCAGAAGCTTCTATTTCGACCAATTTCAGGCATTAAAATGACTCTAAACACACTTATTTTAGTTCCAAAAGTGATAATTCACATGCAATAGTCATTTACAGTCAAAAAATTAAACATAAAAAAATTACCATTTCTTACCATCTGGAGAAAGTTCGACAGGTCACGGGTCATCGTTTTTCATCAGAAATTAGATTTTTTGGACTGTAGAAAAATTGATTCAAAATGTCATTTGGATTGTGCCTCATGCTGAGTAACTACCTTTTAAAGCCCAAATGTGACCAAAATTGCCATTTTTACAGACTTTTTCTCCTACTCAGAAGCTTCTATTTCGACCAATTTCAGGCATTAAAATTACTCTAAACACACTTATATTAGTTCCAAAAGTGATAATTCACATGCAATAGTCATTTACAGTCAAAAAATTAAACATTAAAAAATTCCCATTTCTGACCATCTGGAGAAAGTTCGACAGGTCACGGGTCATCGTTTTTCATCAGAAATTAGATTTTTTGGACTGTAGAAAAATTGATTCAAAATGTCATTTGGATTGTGCCTCATGCTGAGTAACTACCTTTTGAAGCCCAAATGTGACCAAAATTGCCATTTTTACAGACTTTTTCTCCTACTCAGAAGCTTCTATTTCGACCAATTTCAGGCATTAAAATTACTCTAAACACACTTATATTAGTTTCAAAAGTGATAATTCACATGCAATAGTCATTTACAGTCAAAAAATTAACATTAAAAAATTCCCATTTCTGACCATCTGGAGAAAGTTCGACAGGTCACGGGTCATCGTTTTTCATCAGACAATTGATTTTTTGGAGTGTAGAAAAATTGATTCAAAATGTCATTTGGATTGTGCCTCATGTTGAAAAACTACTTTTTAAAGCCTCAATGTGATCAAAATTGCCATTTTTAAATACTTTTTCTCCTACTCAGAAGCTTCTATTTCGACCAATTTCAGGCATTAAAATGACTCTAAACACACTTATTTTAGTTCCAAAAGTGATAATTCACATGCAATAGTCATTTACAGTCAAAAAATTAAACATTAAAAAATTAACATTTCTTACCATCTGGAGAAAGTTCGACAGGTCACGGGTCATCGTTTTTCATGAGAAATTTGATTTTTTTAAATGTAGAAAAATTGATTCAAAATGTCATTTGGATTGTGCCTCATGTTGAAAAACTACTTTTTAAAGCCTCAATGTGATCAAAATTGCCATTTTTAAATACTTTTTCTCCTACTCAGAAGCTTCCATTTCGACCAATTTCAGGCATTAAAATGACTCTAAAAACACCTATTTTAGTTCCAAAAGTCATAATTCACATGCAATAGTCATTTACAGTCAAAAAATTAAACATTAAAAAATTACAATTTCTTACCATCTGGAGAAAGTTCGACAGGTCACGGGTCATCGTTTTTCATGAGAAATTAGATTTTTTGGACTGTAAAAAAATTGATTCAAAATGTCATTTGAATTTTGCCTCAAGTTGAATAACTACTTTTTAAAGCCTCAATGTGATCAAAATTGCCATTTTAAATATCTTTTCTCCTACTCAGAAGCTTCTATTTCGAGCAATTTCAGGCATTAAAATGACTCTAAACACACTTATTTTAGTTCCAAAAGTGATAATTCACATGCAATAGTCATTTGCAGTCAAAAAATAAAAATAAAAAAATTACCATTTCTGACCATCCGGAGAAAGTTCGACAGGTCACGGGTCATCGTTTTTCATCAGAAATTAGATTTTTGGACTGTAGAAAAATTGATTCAAAATGTCATTTGGATTGTGCCCCATGCTGAGTAACTACTTTTTAAAGCCTAAATGTGACCAAAATTGCCATTTTTACTGACTTTTTCTCCTACTCAGAAGCTTCTATTTTGACCAATTTAAGGCATTAAAATGACTCTAAACACACTTATTTTAGTTCCAAAAGTGATAATTCACATGCAATAGTCATTTACAGTCAAAAAATTAAACATTAAAAAATTACCATTTCTGACCATCTGGAGAAAGTTCGACAGGTCACGGGTCATGGTTTTTCATCAGAAATTAGATTTTTTGGACTGTAGAAAAATTGATTCAAAATCTCATTTGGATTGTGCCTCATGTTAAATAACTACCTTTTAAAGCCTCAATGTGATCAAAATTGCCATTTTTAAATACTTTTTCTCCTACTCAGAAGCTTCTATTTCGACCAATTTCAGGCATTAAAATGACTCTAAGCACACCTATTTTAGTTCCAAAAGTCATAATTCACATGCAATAGTCATTTACAGTCAAAAAATTAAACATAAAAAAATTACCATTCCTTACCATCTGGAGAAAGTTCGACAGGTCACGGGTCATCGTTTTTCATGAGAAATTTGATTTTTTGGACTGTAGAAAAATTGATTCAAAATGTCATTTGGATTGTGCCTCATGTTGAATAACTACCTTTTAAAGCCTCAATGTGATCAAAATTGCCATTTTTAAATACTTTTTCTCCTACTCAGAAGCTTCTATTTTGACCAATTTAAGGCATTAAAATGACTCTAAACACACTTATTTTAGTTCCAAAAGTGATAATTCACATGCAATAGTCATTTACAGTCAAAAAATTAAACATTAAAAAATTACCATTTCTGACCATCTGGAGAAAGTTCGACAGGTCACGGGTCATGGTTTTTCATGAGAAATTTGATTTTTTGGACCCTAGAATAATGTATCCAAAATGTCATTTGGATTGTGCCTCATGTTGAAGAACTACTTTTTAAAGCCTCAATGTGATCAAAATTGCCATTTTTAAATACTTTTTCTCCTACCCAGAAGCTTCTTTTTCGACCAATTTCAGGCATTAAAATGACTCTAAACACACTTATATTAGTTCCAAAAGTGATAATTCACATGCAATAGTCATTTGCAGTCAAAAAATTAAACATAAAAAAAATACCATTTCTGACCATCCGGAGAAAGTTCAACAGGTCGGGTCATCGTTTTTCATCAGAAATTAGATTTTTTGGACTGTAGAAAAATTGATTCAAAATCTCATTTGGATTGTGCCTCATGTTAAATAACTACCTTTTAAAGCCTCAATGTGATCAAAATTGCCATTTTTAAATACTTTTTCTCCTACTCAGAAGCTTCTATTTCGACCAATTTCAGGCATTAAAATGACTCTAAGCACACCTATTTTAGTTCCAAAAGTCATAATTCACATGCAATAGTCATTTACAGTCAAAAAATTAAACATCAAAAAATTACCATTTCTTACCATCTGGAGAAAGTTCGACAGGTCACGGGTCATCGTTTTTCATGAGAAATTTGATTTTTTGGACTGTAGAAAAATTGATTCAAAATGTCATTTGGATTGTGCCTCATGTTGAATAACTACCTTTTAAAGCCTCAATGTGATCAAAATTGCCATTTTTAAATACTTTTTCTCCTACTCAGAAGCTTCGATTTCGACCAATTTAAGGCATTAAAATGACTCTAAACACACTTATTTTAGTTCCAAAAGTGATAATTGACATGCAATTGTCATTTACAGTCAAAAAATTAAACATTAAAAAATTACCATTTCTGACCATCTGGAGAAAGTTCGACAGGTCACGGGCCATCGTTTTTCATGAGAAATGAGATTTTTTGGACTGTAGAAAAATTGATTCAAAATGTCATTTGGATTTTGCCTCAAGTTGAATAACTACTTTTTAAAGCCTCAATGTACTCAAAATTACCATTTTAAATACTTTTTCTCCTACTCAGAAGCTTCTATTTCGACCAATTTCAGGCATCAAAATGACTCTAAACACACTTATTTTAGTTCCAAAAGTGATAATTCACATGCAATAGTCATTTGCAGTCAAAAAATTAAACATAAAAAAATTTACCATTTCTGACCATCCGGAGAAAGTTCGACAGGTCACGGGTCATCGTTTTTCATGAGAAATTTGATTTTTTGGACTGTAGAAAAATTGATTCAAAATGTCATTTGGATTGTGCCTCATGTTGAAAAACTACCTTTTAAAGCCTCAATTTGATCAAAATTTCATTTTTAAATACTTTTTCTCCTACTCAGAAGCTTCTATTTCGACCAATTTCAGGCATTAAAATGACTCTAAACACACTTATATTAGTTCCAAAAGTGATAATTCACATGCAATAGTCATTTACAGTCAAAAAATTAAACATAAAAAAATTACCATTTCTTACCATCTGGAGAAAGTTCGACAGGTCACGGGTCATCGCTTTTCATCAGAAATTAGATTTTTTGGACTGTAGAAAAATTGATTCAAAATGTCATTTGGATTGTGCCTCATGCTGAGTAACTACCTTTTAAAGCCCAAATGTGACCAAAATTGCCATTTTTACAGACTTTTTCTCCTACTCAGAAGCTTCTATTTCGACCAATTTCAGGCATTAAAATTACTCTAAACACACTTATATTAGTTCCAATAGTGATAATTCACATGCAATAGTCATTTACAGTCAAAAAATTAAACATTAAAAAATTCCCATTTCTGACCATCTGGAGAAAGTTCGACAGATCACGGGTCATCGTTTTTCATCAGACAATTGATTTTTTGGAGTGTAGAAAAATTGATTCAAAATGTCATTTGGATTGTGCCTCATGTTGAAAAACTACTTTTTAAAGCCTGAATGTGATCAAAATTGCCATTTTTAAATACTTTTTCTCCTACTCAGAAGATTCTATTTCGACCAATTTCAGGCATTAAAATGACTCTAAACACACTTATTTTAGTTCCAAAAGTGATAATTCACATGCAATAGTCATTTAGAGTCAAACAATCAAACATTAAAAAATTACCATTTCTGACCATCTGGAGAAAGTTCGACAGGTCATGGGTCATGGTTTTTCATGAGAAATTTGATTTTTTGGACCCTAGAAAAATGTATCCAAAATGTCATTTGGATTGTGCCTCATGTTGAAGAACTACTTTTTAAAGCCTCAATGTGATCAAAATTGCCATTTCAAATACTTTTTCTCCTACTCAGAAGCTTCTATTTCGACCAATTTCAGGCATTAAAATGACTCTAAACACACTTATATTAGTTCCAAAAGTGATAATTCACATGCAATAGTCATTTGCAGTCAAAAAATTAAACATAAAAAAAATACCATTTCTGACCATCCGGAGAAAGTTCAACAGGTCACCGGTCATCGTTTTTCATGAGAAATTTGATTTTTTGGACTGTAGAAAAATTGATTCAAAATGTCATTTGGATTGTGCCTCATGTTGAATAACTACCTTTTAAAGCCTCAATGTGATCAAAATTGCCATTTTTAAATACTTTTTCTCCTACTCAGAAGCTTCTATTTCGACCAATTTAAGGCATTAAAATGACTCTAAACACACTTATTTTAGTTCCAAAAGTGATAATTCACATGCAATAGTCATTTACAGTCAAACAATCAAACATTAAAAAATTACCATTTCTGACCATCTGGAGAAAGTTCGACAGGTCACGGGTCATGGTTTTTCATGAGAAATTTGATTTTTTGGACCCTAGAAAAATGTATCCAAAATGTCATTTGGATTGTGCCTCATGTTGAAGAACTACTTTTTAAAGCCTCAATGTGATCAAAATTGCCATTTTTAAATACTTTTTCTCCTACCCAGAAGCTTCTTTTTCGACCAATTTCAGGCATTAAAATGACTCTAAACACACTTATATTAGTTCCAAAAGTGATAATTCACATGCAATAGTCATTTGCAGTCAAAAAATTAAACATAAAAAAAATACCATTTCTGACCATCCGGAGAAAGTTCAACAGGTCGGGTCATCGTTTTTCATCAGAAATTAGATTTTTTGGACTGTAGAAAAATTGATTCAAAATCTCATTTGGATTGTGCCTCATGTTGAATAACTACCTTTTAAAGCCTCAATGTGATCAAAATTGCCATTTTTAAATACTTTTTCTCCTACTCAGAAGCTTCTATTTCGACCAATTTAAGGCATTAAAATGACTCTAAACACACTTATTTTAGTTCCAAAAGTGATAATTCACATGCAATAGTCATTTACAGTCAAACAATCAAACATTAAAAAATTACCCTTTCTGACCATCTGGAGAAAGTTCGACAGGTCACGGGTCATGGTTATTCATGAGAAATTTGATTTTTTGGACCCTAGAAAAATGTATCCAAAATGTCATTTGGATTGTGCCTCATGTTGAAGAACTACTTTTTAAAGCCTCAATGTGATCAAAATTGCCATTTTTAAATACTTTTTCTCCTACCCAGAAGCTTCTTTTTCGACCAATTTCAGGCATTAAAATGACTCTAAACACACTTATATTAGTTCCAAAAGTGATAATTCACATGCAATAGTCATTTGCAGTCAAAAAATTAAACATAAAAAAAATACCATTTCTGACCATCCGGAGAAAGTTCAACAGGTCACGGGTCATCGTTTTTCATCAGAAATTAGATTTTTTGGACTGTAGAAAAATTGATTCAAAATGTCATTTGGATTGTGCCTCATGCTGAGTAACTACCTTTTAAAGCCCAAATGTGACCAAAATTGCCATTTTTACAGACTTTTTCTCCTACTCAGAAGCTTCTATTTCGACCAATTTCAGGCATTAAAATTACTCTAAACACACTTATATTAGTTCCAAAAGTGCTAATTCATATGTAATAGTCATTTGCAGTCAAAAAATTAAACATAAAAAAAAAACATTTCTGACCATCCAGAGAAAGTTCAACAGGTCACGGGTCATCGTTTTTCATCAGAAATTAGATTTTTTGGACTGTAGAAAAATTGATTCAAAATGTCATTTGGATTGTGCCTCATGTTGAAAAACTACTTTTTAAAGCCTGAATGTGATCAAAATTGCCATTTTTAAATACTTTTTCTCCTACTCAGAAGCTTCTATTTCAACCAATTTCAGGCATTAAAATGACTCTAAACACACTTATTTTAGTTCCAAAAGTGATAATTCACATGCAATAGTCATTTACAGTCAAAAAATTAAACATAAAAAAATTACCCTTTCTTACCATCTGGAGAAAGTTCGACAGGTCACGGGTCATCGTTTTTCATCAGAAATTAGATTTTTTGGACTGTAGAAAAATTGATTCAAAATGTCATTTGAATTTTGCCTCAAGTTGAATAACTACTTTTTAAAGCCTCAATGTGATCAAAATTGCCATTTTAAATATCTTTTCTCCTACTCAGAAGCTTCTATTTCGAGCAATTTCAGGCATTAAAATGACTCTAAACACACTTATTTTAGTTCCAAAAGTGATAATTCACATGCAATAGTCATTTACAGTCAAAAAATTAAACATAAAAAAATTACCATTTCTTACCATCTGGAGAAAGTTCGACAGGTCACGGGTCATCGTTTTTCATCAGAAATTAGATTTTTTGGACTGTAGAAAAATTGATTCAAAATGTCATTTGGATTGTGCCTCATGCTGAGTAACTACCTTTTAAAGCCCAAATGTGACTAAAATTGCCATTTTTAAATACTTTTTCTCCTACTCAGAAGCTTCTATTTCGACCAATTTCAGGCATTAAAATGACTCTAAACACACTTATATTAGTTCCAAAAGAGATAATTCATATGCAATAGTCATTTGCAGTCAAAAAATTAAACATAAAAAAAAAACATTTCTGACCACCCAGAGAAAGTTCAACAGGTCACGGGTCATCGTTTTTCATCAGAAATTAGATTTTTTGGACTGTAGAAAAATTGATTCAAAATGTCATTTGGATTGTGCCTCATGTTAAATAACTACCTTTTAAAGCCTCAATGTGATCAAAATTGCCATTTTTAAATACTTTTTCTCCTACTCAGAAGCTTCTATTTCGACCAATTTCAGGCATTAAAATGACTCTAAACACACTTATATTAGTTCCAAAAGTGATAATTCACATGCAATAGTCATTTGCAGTCAAAAAATTAAACATAAAAAAAATACCATTTCTGACCATCCGGAGAAAGTACAATAGGTCACGGGTCATCGTTTTTCATGAGAAATTTGATTTTTTGGACTGTAGAAAAATTGATTCAAAATGTCATTTGGATTGTGCCTCATGTTGAATAACTACCTTTTAAAGCCTCAATGTGATCAAAAATGCCATTTTTAAATACTTTTTCTCCTACTCAGAAGCTTCTATTTCGACCAATTTAAGGCATTAAAATGACTCTAAACACACTTATTTTAGTTCCAAAAGTGATAATTCACATGCAATAGTCATTTACAGTCAAACAATCAAACATTAAAAAATTACCCTTTCTGACCATCTGGAGAAAGTTCGACAGGTCACGGGTCATGGTTTCTCATGAGAAATTTGATTTTTTGGACCCTAGAAAAATGTATCCAAAATGTCATTTGGATTGTGCCTCATGTTGAAGAACTACTTTTTAAAGCCTCAATGTGATCAAAATTGCCATTTTTAAATACTTTTTCTCCTACCCAGAAGCTTCTTTTTCGACCAATTTCAGGCATTAAAATGACTCTAAACACACTTATATTAGTTCCAAAAGTGATAATTCACATGCAATAGTCATTTGCAGTCAAAAAATTAAACATAAAAAAAATACCATTTCTGACCATCCGGAGAAAGTTCAACAGGTCACGGGTCATCGTTTTTCATCAGAAATTAGATTTTTTTGGACTGTAGAAAAATTGATTCAAAATGTCATTTGGATTGTGCCTCATGCTGAGTAACTACCTTTTAAAGCCCAAATGTGACCAAAATTGCCATTTTTACAGACTTTTTCTCCTACTCAGAAGCTTCTATTTCGACCAATTTCAGGCATTAAAATTACTCTAAACACACTTATATTAGTTCCAAAAGTGCTAATTCATATGCAATAGTCATTTGCAGTCAAAAAATTAAACATAAAAAAAAAACATTTCTGACCATCCAGAAAAAGTTCAACAGGTCACGGGTCATCGTTTTTCATCAGAAATTAGATTTTTTGGACTGTAGAAAAATTGATTCAAAATGTCATTTGGATTGTGCCTCATGTTGAAAAACTACCTTTTAAAGCCTGAATGTGATCAAAATTGCCATTTTTAAATACTTTTTCTCCTACTCAGAAGCTTCTATTTCGACCAATTTCAGGCATTAAAATGACTCTAAACACACTTATTTTAGTTCCAAAAGTGATAATTCACATGCAATAGTCATTTACAGTCAAAAAATTAAACATAAAAAAATTACCATTTCTTACCATCTGGAGAAAGTTCGACAGGTCACGGGTCATCGTTTTTCATCAGAAATTAGATTTTTTGGACTGTAGAAAAATTGATTCAAAATGTCATTTGGATTGTGCCTCATGCTGAGTAACTACCTTTTAAAGCCCAAATGTGACCAAAATTGCCATTTTTACAGACTTTTTCTCCTACTCAGAAGCTTCTATTTCGACCAATTTCAGGCATTAAAATTACTCTAAACACACTTATATTAGTTCCAATAGTGATAATTCACATGCAATAGTCATTTACAGTCAAAAAATTAAACATTAAAAAATTCCCATTTCTGACCATCTGGATAAAGTTCGACAGATCACGGGTCATCGTTTTTCATCAGACAATTGATTTTTTGGAGTGTAGAAAAATTGATTCAAAATGTCATTTGGATTGTGCCTCATGTTGAAAAACTACTTTTTAAAGCCTGAATGTGATCAAAATTGCCATTTTTAAATACTTTTTCTCCTACTCAGAAGATTCTATTTCGACCAATTTCAGGCATTAAAATGACTCTAAACACACTTATTTTAGTTCCAAAAGTGATAATTCACATGCAATAGTCATTTAGAGTCAAACAATCAAACATTAAAAAATTACCATTTCTGACCATCTGGAGAAAGTTCGACAGGTCACGGGTCATGGTTTTTCATGAGAAATTTGATTTTTTGGACCCTAGAAAAATGTATCCAAAATGTCATTTGGATTGTGCCTCATGTTGAAGAACTACTTTTTAAAGCCTCAATGTGATCAAAATTGCCATTTCAAATACTTTTTCTCCTACTCAGAAGCTTCTATTTCGACCAATTTCAGGCATTAAAATGACTCTAAACACACTTATATTAGTTTTAAAAGTGATAATTCACATGCAATAGTCATTTGCAGTCAAAAAATTAAACATAAAAAAAATACCATTTCTGACCATCCGGAGAAAGTTCAACAGGTCACGGGTCATCGTTTTTCATGAGAAATTTGATTTTTTGGACTGTAGAAAAATTGATTCAAAATGTCATTTGGATTGTGCCTCATGTTGAATAACTACCTTTTAAAGCCTCAATGTGATCAAAATTGCCATTTTTAAATACTTTTTCTCCTACTCAGAAGCTTCTATTTCGACCAATTTAAGGCATTAAAATGACTCTAAACACACTTATTTTAGTTCCAAAAGTGATAATTCACATGCAATAGTCATTTACAGTCAAACAATCAAACATTAAAAAATTACCATTTCTGACCATCTGGAGAAAGTTCGAAAGGTCACGGGTCATGGTTTTTCATGAGAAATTTGATTTTTTGGACCCTAGAAAAATGTATCCAAAATGTCATTTGGATGGTGCCTCATGTTGAAGAACTACTTTTTAAAGCCTCAATGTGATCAAAATTGCCATTTTTAAATACTTTTTCTCCTACCCAGAAGCTTCTTTTTCGACCAATTTCAGGCATTAAAATGACTCTAAACACACTTATATTAGTTCCAAAAGTGATAATTCACATGCAATAGTCATTTACAGTCAAAAAATTAAACATTAAAAAATTCCCATTTCTGACCATCTGGAGAAAGTTCGACAGGTCACGGGTCATCGTTTTTCATCAGACAATGGATTTTTTGGAGTGTAGAAAAATTGATTCAAAATGTCATTTGGATTGTGCCTCATGTTGAAAAACTACTTTTTAAAGCCTCAATGTGATCAAAATTGCCATTTTTAAATACTTTTTCTCCTACTCAGAAGCTTCTATTTCGACCAATTTCAGGCATTAAAATGACTCTAAACACACTTATTTTAGTTCCAAAAGTGATAATTCACATGCAATAGTCATTTACAGTCAAAAAATTAAACATTAAAAAATTAACATTTCTTACCATCTGGAGAAAGTTCGACAGGTCACGGGTCATCGTTTTTCATGAGAAATTTGATTTTTTTAAATGTAGAAAAATTGATTCAAAATGTCATTTGGATTGTGCCTCATGTTGAAAAACTACTTTTTAAAGCCTCAATGTGATCAAAATTGCCATTTTTAAATACTTTTTCTCCTACTCAGAAGCTTCCATTTCGACCAATTTCAGGCATTAAAATGACTCTAAACACACCTATTTTAGTTCCAAAAGTCATAATTCACATGCAATAGTCATTTACAGTCAAAAAATGAAACATTAAAAAATTACCATTTCTTACCATCTGGAGAAAGTTCGACAGGTCACGGGTCATCGTTTTTCATGAGAAATTAGATTTTTTGGACTGTAGAAAAATTGATTCAAAATGTCATTTGAATTTTGCCTCAAGTTGAATAACTACTTTTTAAAGCCTCAATGTGATCAAAATTGCCATTTTAAATATCTTTTCTCCTACTCAGAAGCTTCTATTTCGAGCAATTTCAGGCATTAAAATGACTCTAAACACACTTATTTTAGTTCCAAAAGTGATAATTCACATGCAATAGTCATTTACAGTCAAAAAATTAAACATAAAAAAAACATTTCTGACCATCCAGAGAAAGTTCAACAGGTCACGGGTCATCGTTTTTCATCAGAAATTAGATTTTTTGGACTGTAGAAAAATTGATTCAAAATGTCATTTGGATTGTGCCTCATGTTAAATAACTACCTTTTAAAGCCTCAATGTGATCAAAATTGCCATTTTTAAATACTTTTTCTCCTACCCAGAAGCTTCTTTTTCGACCAATTTCAGGCATTAAAATGACTCTAAACACACTTATATTAGTTCCAAAAGTGATAATTCACATGCAATAGTCATTTGCAGTCAAAAAATTAAACATAAAAAAAATACCATTTCTGACCATCCGGAGAAAGTTCAACAGGTCACGGGTCATCGTTTTTCATCAGAAATTAGATTTTTTGGACTGTAGAAAAATTGATTCAAAATGTCATTTGGATTGTGCCTCATGCTGAGTAACTACCTTTTAAAGCCCAAATGTGACCAAAATTGCCATTTTTACAGACTTTTTCTCCTACTCAGAAGCTTCTATTTCGACCAATTTCAGGCATTAAAATTACTCTAAACACACTTATATTAGTTCCAAAAGTGCTAATTCATATGCAATAGTCATTTGCAGTCAAAAAATTAAACATAAAAAAAAAACATTTCTGACCATCCAGAGAAAGTTCAACAGGTCACGGGTCATCGTTTTTCATCAGAAATTAGATTTTTTGGACTGTAGAAAAATTGATTCAAAATGTCATTTGGATTGTGCCTCATGTTGAAAAACTACTTTTTAAAGCCTGAATGTGATCAAAATTGCCATTTTTAAATACTTTTTCTCCTACTCAGAAGCTTCTATTTCGACCAATTTCAGGCATTAAAATGACTCTAAACACACTTATTTTAGTTCCAAAAGTGATAATTCACATGCAATAGTCATTTACAGTCAAAAAATTAAACATAAAAAAATTACCATTTCTTACCATCTGGAGAAAGTTCGACAGGTCACGGGTCATCGTTTTTCATCAGAAATTAGATTTTTTGGACTGTAGAAAAATTGATTCAAAATGTCATTTGGATTGTGCCTCATGCTGAGTAACTACCTTTTAAAGCCCAAATGTGACCAAAATTGCCATTTTTACAGACTTTTTCTCCTACTCAGAAGCTTCTATTTCGACCAATTTCAGGCATTAAAATTACTCTAAACACACTTATATTAGTTCCAAAAGTGATAATTCACATGCAATAGTCATTTACAGTCAAAAAATTAAACATTAAAAAATTCCCATTTCTGACCATCTGGAGAAAGTTCGACAGGTCACGGGTCATCGTTTTTCATCAGAAATTAGATTTTTTGGACTGTAGAAAAATTGATTCAAAATGTCATTTGGATTGTGCCTCATGCTGAGTAACTACCTTTTGAAGCCCAAATGTGACCAAAATTGCCATTTTTACAGACTTTTTCTCCTACTCAGAAGCTTCTATTTCGACCAATTTCAGGCATTAAAATTACTCTAAACACACTTATATTAGTTTCAAAAGTGATAATTCACATGCAATAGTCATTTACAGTCAAAAAATTAACATTAAAAAATTCCCATTTCTGACCATCTGGAGAAAGTTCGACAGGTCACGGGTCATCGTTTTTCATGAGAAATTTGATTTTTTTAAATGTAGAAAAATTGATTCAAAATGTCATTTGGATTGTGCCTCATGTTGAAAAACTACTTTTTAAAGCCTCAATGTGATCAAAATTGCCATTTTTAAATACTTTTTCTCCTACTCAGAAGCTTCCATTTCGACCAATTTCAGGCATTAAAATGACTCTAAACACACCTATTTTAGTTCCAAAAGTCATAATTCACATGCAATAGTCATTTACAGTCAAAAAATTAAACATTAAAAAATTACAATTTCTTACCATCTGGAGAAAGTTCGACAGGTCACGGGTCATCGTTTTTCATGAGAAATTAGATTTTTTGGACTGTAAAAAAATTGATTCAAAATGTCATTTGAATTTTGCCTCAAGTTGAATAACTACTTTTTAAAGCCTCAATGTGATCAAAATTGCCATTTTAAATATCTTTTCTCCTACTCAGAAGCTTCTATTTCGAGCAATTTCAGGCATTAAAATGACTCTAAACACACTTATTTTAGTTCCAAAAGTGATAATTCACATGCAATAGTCATTTGCAGTCAAAAAATAAAAATAAAAAAATTACCATTTCTGACCATCCGGAGAAAGTTCGACAGGTCACGGGTCATCGTTTTTCATCAGAAATTAGATTTTTGGACTGTAGAAAAATTGATTCAAAATGTCATTTGGATTGTGCCCCATGCTGAGTAACTACTTTTTAAAGCCTAAATGTGACCAAAATTGCCATTTTTACTGACTTTTTCTCCTACTCAGAAGCTTCTATTTTGACCAATTTAAGGCATTAAAATGACTCTAAACACACTTATTTTAGTTCCAAAAGTGATAATTCACATGCAATAGTCATTTACAGTCAAAAAATTAAACATTAAAAAATTACCATTTCTGACCATCTGGAGAAAGTTCGACAGGTCACGGGTCATGGTTTTTCATCAGAAATTAGATTTTTTGGACTGTAGAAAAATTGATTCAAAATCTCATTTGGATTGTGCCTCATGTTAAATAACTACCTTTTAAAGCCTCAATGTGATCAAAATTGCCATTTTTAAATACTTTTTCTCCTACTCAGAAGCTTCTATTTCGACCAATTTCAGGCATTAAAATGACTCTAAGCACACCTATTTTAGTTCCAAAAGTCATAATTCACATGCAATAGTCATTTACAGTCAAAAAATTAAACATCAAAAAATTACCATTCCTTACCATCTGGAGAAAGTTCGACAGGTCACGGGTCATCGTTTTTCATGAGAAATTTGATTTTTTGGACTGTAGAAAAATTGATTCAAAATGTCATTTGGATTGTGCCTCATGCTGAGTAACTACCTTTTAAAGCCCAAATGTGACCAAAATTGCCATTTTTACAGACTTTTTCTCCTACTCAGAAGCTTCTATTTCGACCAATTTCAGGCATTAAAATTACTCTAAACACACTTATATTAGTTCCAAAAGTGCTAATTCATATGCAATAGTCATTTGCAGTCAAAAAATTAAACATAAAAAAAAAACATTTCTGACCATCCAGAGAAAGTTCAACAGGTCACGGGTCATCGTTTTTCATCAGAAATTAGATTTTTTGGACTGTAGAAAAATTGATTCAAAATGTCATTTGGATTGTGCCTCATGTTGAAAAACTACTTTTTAAAGCCTGAATGTGATCAAAATTGCCATTTTTAAATACTTTTTCTCCTACTCAGAAGCTTCTATTTCGACCAATTTCAGGCATTAAAATGACTCTAAACACACTTATTTTAGTTCCAAAAGTGATAATTCACATGCAATAGCCATTTACAGTCAAAAAATTAAACATAAAAAAATTACCATTTCTTACCATCTGGAGAAAGTTCGACAGGTCACGGGTCATCGTTTTTCATCAGAAATTAGATTTTTTGGACTGTAGAAAAATTGATTCAAAATGTCATTTGGATTGTGCCTCATGCTGAGTAACTACCTTTTAAAGCCCAAATGTGACCAAAATTGCCATTTTTACAGACTTTTTCTCCTACTCAGAAGCTTCTATTTCGACCAATTTCAGGCATTAAAATTACTCTAAACACACTTATATTAGTTCCAAAAGTGATAATTCACATGCAATAGTCATTTACAGTCAAAAAATTAAACATTAAAAAATTCCCATTTCTGACCATCTGGAGAAAGTTCGACAGGTCACGGGTCATCGTTTTTCATCAGAAATTAGATTTTTTGGACTGTAGAAAAATTGATTCAAAATGTCATTTGGATTGTGCCTCATGCTGAGTAACTACCTTTTGAAGCCCAAATGTGACCAAAATTGCCATTTTTACAGACTTTTTCTCCTACTCAGAAGCTTCTATTTCGACCAATTTCAGGCATTAAAATTACTCTAAACACACTTATATTAGTTTCAAAAGTGATAATTCACATGCAATAGTCATTTACAGTCAAAAAATTAACATTAAAAAATTCCCATTTCTGACCATCTGGAGAAAGTTCGACAGGTCACGGGTCATCGTTTTTCATCAGACAATTGATTTTTTGGAGTGTAGAAAAATTGATTCAAAATGTCATTTGGATTGTGCCTCATGTTGAAAAACTACTTTTTAAAGCCTCAATGTGATCAAAATTGCCATTTTTAAATACTTTTTCTCCTACTCAGAAGCTTCTATTTCGACCAATTTCAGGCATTAAAATGACTCTAAACACACTTATTTTAGTTCCAAAAGTGATAATTCACATGCAATAGTCATTTACAGTCAAAAAATTAAACATTAAAAAATTAACATTTCTTACCATCTGGAGAAAGTTCGACAGGTCACGGGTCATCGTTTTTCATGAGAAATTTGATTTTTTTAAATGTAGAAAAATTGATTCAAAATGTCATTTGGATTGTGCCTCATGTTGAAAAACTACTTTTTAAAGCCTCAATGTGATCAAAATTGCCATTTTTAAATACTTTTTCTCCTACTCAGAAGCTTCCATTTCGACCAATTTCAGGCATTAAAATGACTCTAAACACACCTATTTTAGTTCCAAAAGTCATAATTCACATGCAATAGTCATTTACAGTCAAAAAATTAAACATTAAAAAATTACAATTTCTTACCATCTGGAGAAAGTTCGACAGGTCACGGGTCATCGTTTTTCATGAGAAATTAGATTTTTTGGACTGTAAAAAAATTGATTCAAAATGTCATTTGAATTTTGCCTCAAGTTGAATAACTACTTTTTAAAGCCTCAATGTGATCAAAATTGCCATTTTAAATATCTTTTCTCCTACTCAGAAGCTTCTATTTCGAGCAATTTCAGGCATTAAAATGACTCTAAACACACTTATTTTAGTTCCAAAAGTGATAATTCACATGCAATAGTCATTTGCAGTCAAAAAATAAAAATAAAAAAATTACCATTTCTGACCATCCGGAGAAAGTTCGACAGGTCACGGGTCATCGTTTTTCATCAGAAATTAGATTTTTGGACTGTAGAAAAATTGATTCAAAATGTCATTTGGATTGTGCCCCATGCTGAGTAACTACTTTTTAAAGCCTAAATGTGACCAAAATTGCCATTTTTACTGACTTTTTCTCCTACTCAGAAGCTTCTATTTTGACCAATTTAAGGCATTAAAATGACTCTAAACACACTTATTTTAGTTCCAAAAGTGATAATTCACATGCAATAGTCATTTACAGTCAAAAAATTAAACATTAAAAAATTACCATTTCTGACCATCTGGAGAAAGTTCGACAGGTCACGGGTCATGGTTTTTCATCAGAAATTAGATTTTTTGGACTGTAGAAAAATTGATTCAAAATCTCATTTGGATTGTGCCTCATGTTAAATAACTACCTTTTAAAGCCTCAATGTGATCAAAATTGCCATTTTTAAATACTTTTTCTCCTACTCAGAAGCTTCTATTTCGACCAATTTCAGGCATTAAAATGACTCTAAGCACACCTATTTTAGTTCCAAAAGTCATAATTCACATGCAATAGTCATTTACAGTCAAAAAATTAAACATCAAAAAATTACCATTCCTTACCATCTGGAGAAAGTTCGACAGGTCACGGGTCATCGTTTTTCATGAGAAATTTGATTTTTTGGACTGTAGAAAAATTGATTCAAAATGTCATTTGGATTGTGCCTCATGTTGAATAACTACCTTTTAAAGCCTCAATGTGATCAAAATTGCCATTTTTAAATACTTTTTCTCCTACTCAGAAGCTTCTATTTTGACCAATTTAAGGCATTAAAATGACTCTAAACACACTTATTTTAGTTCCAAAAGTGATAATTCACATGCAATAGTCATTTACAGTCAAAAAATTAAACATTAAAAAATTACCATTTCTGACCATCTGGAGAAAGTTCGACAGGTCACGGGTCATGGTTTTTCATGAGAAATTTGATTTTTTGGACCCTAGAATAATGTATCCAAAATGTCATTTGGATTGTGCCTCATGTTGAAGAACTACTTTTTAAAGCCTCAATGTGATCAAAATTGCCATTTTTAAATACTTTTTCTCCTACCCAGAAGCTTCTTTTTCGACCAATTTCAGGCATTAAAATGACTCTAAACACACTTATATTAGTTCCAAAAGTGATAATTCACATGCAATAGTCATTTGCAGTCAAAAAATTAAACATAAAAAAAATACCATTTCTGACCATCCGGAGAAAGTTCAACAGGTCGGGTCATCGTTTTTCATCAGAAATTAGATTTTTTGGACTGTAGAAAAATTGATTCAAAATCTCATTTGGATTGTGCCTCATGTTAAATAACTACCTTTTAAAGCCACAATGTGATCAAAATTGCCATTTTTAAATACTTTTTCTCCTACTCAGAAGCTTCTATTTCGACCAATTTCAGGCATTAAAATGACTCTAAGCACACCTATTTTAGTTCCAAAAGTCATAATTCACATGCAATAGTCATTTACAGTCAAAAAATTAAACATCAAAAAATTACCATTTCTTACCATCTGGAGAAAGTTCGACAGGTCACGGGTCATCGTTTTTCATGAGAAATTTGATTTTTTGGACTGTAGAAAAATTGATTCAAAATGTCATTTGGATTGTGCCTCATGTTGAATAACTACCTTTTAAAGCCTCAATGTGATCAAAATTGCCATTTTTAAATACTTTTTCTCCTACTCAGAAGCTTCGATTTCGACCAATTTAAGGCATTAAAATGACTCTAAACACACTTATTTTAGTTCCAAAAGTGATAATTGACATGCAATTGTCATTTACAGTCAAAAAATTAAACATTAAAAAATTACCATTTCTGACCATCTGGAGAAAGTTCGACAGGTCACGGGCCATCGTTTTTCATGAGAAATGAGATTTTTTGGACTGTAGAAAAATTGATTCAAAATGTCATTTGGATTTTGCCTCAAGTTGAATAACTACTTTTTAAAGCCTCAATGTACTCAAAATTACCATTTTAAATACTTTTTCTCCTACTCAGAAGCTTCTATTTCGACCAATTTCAGGCATCAAAATGACTCTAAACACACTTATTTTAGTTCCAAAAGTGATAATTCACATGCAATAGTCATTTGCAGTCAAAAAATTAAACATAAAAAAATTTACCATTTCTGACCATCCGGAGAAAGTTCGACAGGTCACGGGTCATCGTTTTTCATGAGAAATTTGATTTTTTGGACTGTAGAAAAATTGATTCAAAATGTCATTTGGATTGTGCCTCATGTTGAACAACTACCTTTTAAAGCCTCAATGTGATCAAAATTGCCATTTTTAAATACTTTTTCTCCTACTCAGAAGCTTCGATTTCGACCAATTTAAGGCATTAAAATGACTCTAAACACACCTATTTTAGTTCCAAAAGTGATAATTGACATGCAATTGTCATTTACAGTCAAAAAATTAAACATTAAAAAATTACCATTTCTGTCCATCTGGAGAAAGTTCGACAGGTCACGGGCCATCGTTTTTCATGAGAAATTAGATTTTTTGGACTGTAGAAAAATTGATTCAAAATGTAATTTGGATTTTGCCTCAAGTTGAATAACTACTTTTTAAAGCCTCAATGTGATCAAAATTACCATTTTAAATAATTTTTCTCCTACTCAGAAGCTTCTATTTCGACCAATTTCAGGCATTAAAATGACTCTAAACACACTTATTTTAGTTCCAAAAGTGATAATTCACATGCAATAGTCATTTGCAGTCAAAAAATTAAACATAAAAAAATTTACAATTTCTGACCATCCGGAGAAAGTTCGACAGGTCACGGGTCATCGTTTTTCATCAGAAATTAGATTTTTTGGACTGTAGAGAAATTTATTCAAAATGTCATTTGGATTGTGCCCCATGCTGAGTAACTACTTTTTAAAGCCTAAATGTGACCAAAATTGCCATTTTTACAGACTTTTTCTCCTACTCAGAAGCTTCTATTTTGACCAATTTCAGGCATTAAAAGGACTCTAAACACACTTATTTTAGTTCCAAAAGTGATAATTCACATGCAATAGTCATTTGCAGTCAAAAAATTAAACATAAAAAAAATACCATTTCTGACCATCCGGAGAAAGTTCGACAGGTCACGGGTCATCGTTTTTCATGAGAAATTTGATTTTTTGGACTGTAGAAAAATTGATTCAAAATGTCATTTGGATTGTGCCTCATGTTGAATAACTACCTTTTAAAGCCTCAATGTGATCAAAATTGCCATTTTTAAATACTTTTTCTCCTACTCAGAAGCTTCCATTTCGACCAATTTAAGTCATTAAAATGACTCTAAACACACTTATTTTAGTTCCAAAAATGATAATTCACATGCAATAGTCATTTACAGTCAAACAATCAAACATTAAAAAATTACCATTTCTGACTATCTGGAGAAAGTTCGACAGGTCACGGGTCATGGTTTTTCATGAGAAATTTGATTTTTTGGACCTTAGAAAAATGTATCCAAAATCTCATTTGGATTGTGCCTCATGTTAAATAACTACTTTTTAAAGCCTCAATGTGATCAAAATTGCCATTTTTAAATACTTTTTCTCCTACTCAGAAGCTTCTATTTCGACCAATTTCAGGCATTAAAATGACTCTAAACACACTTATATTAGTTCCAAAAGTGCTAATTCATATGCAATAGTCATTTGCAGTCAAAAAATTAAACATAAAAAAAAAACATTTCTGACCATCCAGAGAAAGTTCAACAGGTCACGGGTCATCGTTTTTCATCAGAAATTAGATTTTTTGGACTGTAGAAAAATTGATTCAAAATGTCATTTGGATTGTGCCTCATGTTGAAAAACTACTTTTTAAAGCCTGAATGTGATCAAAATTGCCATTTTTAAATACTTTTTCTCCTACTCAGAAGCTTCTATTTCGACCAATTTCAGGCAATAAAATGACTCTAAACACACTTATTTTAGTTCCAAAAGTGATAATTCACATGCAATAGTCATTTACAGTCAAAAAATTAAACATTAAAAAATTACCATTTTTTACCATCTGGAGAAAGTTCGACAGGTCACGGGTCATCGTTTTTCATGAGAAATTTGATTTTTTTAAATGTAGAAAAATTGATTCAAAATGTCATTTGGATTGTGCCTCATGTTGAAAAACTACTTTTTAAAGCCTCAATTTGATCAAAATTTCATTTTTAAATACTTTTTCTCCTACTCAGAAGCTTCTATTTCGACCAATTTCAGGCATTAAAATGACTCTAAACACACTTATATTAGTTCCAAAAGTGATAATTCACATGCAATAGTCATTTACAGTCAAAAAATTAAACATAAAAAAATTACCATTTCTTACCATCTGGAGAAAGTTCGACAGGTCACGGGTCATCGCTTTTCATCAGAAATTAGATTTTTTGGACTGTAGAAAAATTGATTCAAAATGTCATTTGGATTGTGCCTCATGCTGAGTAACTACCTTTTAAAGCCCAAATGTGACCAAAATTGCCATTTTTACAGACTTTTTCTCCTACTCAGAAGCTTCTATTTCGACCAATTTCAGGCATTAAAATTACTCTAAACACACTTATATTAGTTCCAATAGTGATAATTCACATGCAATAGTCATTTACAGTCAAAAAATTAAACATTAAAAAATTCCCATTTCTGACCATCTGGAGAAAGTTCGACAGATCACGGGTCATCGTTTTTCATCAGACAATTGATTTTTTGGAGTGTAGAAAAATTGATTCAAAATGTCATTTGGATTGTGCCTCATGTTGAAAAACTACTTTTTAAAGCCTGAATGTGATCAAAATTGCCATTTTTAAATACTTTTTCTCCTACTCAGAAGATTCTATTTCGACCAATTTCAGGCATTAAAATGACTCTAAACACACTTATTTTAGTTCCAAAAGTGATAATTCACATGCAATAGTCATTTAGAGTCAAACAATCAAACATTAAAAAATTACCATTTCTGACCATCTGGAGAAAGTTCGACAGGTCATGGGTCATGGTTTTTCATGAGAAATTTGATTTTTTGGACCCTAGAAAAATGTATCCAAAATGTCATTTGGATTGTGCCTCATGTTGAAGAACTACTTTTTAAAGCCTCAATGTGATCAAAATTGCCATTTCAAATACTTTTTCTCCTACTCAGAAGCTTCTATTTCGACCAATTTCAGGCATTAAAATGACTCTAAACACACTTATATTAGTTCCAAAAGTGATAATTCACATGCAATAGTCATTTGCAGTCAAAAAATTAAACATAAAAAAAATACCATTTCTGACCATCCGGAGAAAGTTCAACAGGTCACGGGTCATCGTTTTTCATGAGAAATTTGATTTTTTGGACTGTAGAAAAATTGATTCAAAATGTCATTTGGATTGTGCCTCATGTTGAATAACTACCTTTTAAAGCCTCAATGTGATCAAAATTGCCATTTTTAAATACTTTTTCTCCTACTCAGAAGCTTCTATTTCGACCAATTTAAGGCATTAAAATGACTCTAAACACACTTATTTTAGTTCCAAAAGTGATAATTCACATGCAATAGTCATTTACAGTCAAACAATCAAACATTAAAAAATTACCATTTCTGACCATCTGGAGAAAGTTCGACAGGTCACGGGTCATGGTTTTTCATGAGAAATTTGATTTTTTGGACCCTAGAAAAATGTATCCAAAATGTCATTTGGATTGTGCCTCATGTTGAAGAACTACTTTTTAAAGCCTCAATGTGATCAAAATTGCCATTTTTAAATACTTTTTCTCCTACCCAGAAGCTTCTTTTTCGACCAATTTCAGGCATTAAAATGACTCTAAACACACTTATATTAGTTCCAAAAGTGATAATTCACATGCAATAGTCATTTGCAGTCAAAAAATTAAACATAAAAAAAATACCATTTCTGACCATCCGGAGAAAGTTCAACAGGTCGGGTCATCGTTTTTCATCAGAAATTAGATTTTTTGGACTGTAGAAAAATTGATTCAAAATCTCATTTGGATTGTGCCTCATGTTGAATAACTACCTTTTAAAGCCTCAATGTGATCAAAATTGCCATTTTTAAATACTTTTTCTCCTACTCAGAAGCTTCTATTTCGACCAATTTAAGGCATTAAAATGACTCTAAACACACTTATTTTAGTTCCAAAAGTGATAATTCACATGCAATAGTCATTTACAGTCAAAAAATTAAACATAAAAAAATTACCCTTTCTTACCATCTGGAGAAAGTTCGACAGGTCACGGGTCATCGTTTTTCATCAGAAATTAGATTTTTTGGACTGTAGAAAAATTGATTCAAAATGTCATTTGGATTGTGCCTCATGCTGAGTAACTACCTTTTAAAGCCCAAATGTGACCAAAATTGCCATTTTTACAGACTTTTTCTCCTACTCAGAAGCTTCTATTTCGACCAATTTCAGGCATTAAAATTACTCTAAACACACTTATATTAGTTCCAAAAGTGATAATTCACATGCAATAGTCATTTACAGTCAAAAAATTAAACATTAAAAAATTCCCATTTCTGACCATCTGGAGAAAGTTCGACAGGTCACGGGTCATCGTTTTTCATCAGACAATTGATTTTTTGGAGTGTAGAAAAATTGATTCAAAATGTCATTTGGATTGTGCCTCATGTTGAAAAACTACTTTTTAAAGCCTCAATGTGATCAAAATTGCCATTTTTAAATACTTTTTCTCCTACTCAGAAGCTTCCATTTCGACCAATTTCAGGCATTAAAATGACTCTAAACACACCTATTTTAGTTCCAAAAGTCATAATTCACATGCAATAGTCATTTACAGTCAAAAAATTAAACATTAAAAAATTACCATTTCTTACCATCTGGAGAAAGTTCGACAGGTCACGGGTCATCGTTTTTCATGAGAAATTAGATTTTTTGGACTGTAGAAAAATTGATTCAAAATGTCATTTGAATTTTGCCTCAAGTTGAATAACTACTTTTTAAAGCCTCAATGTGATCAAAATTGCCATTTTAAATATCTTTTCTCCTACTCAGAAGCTTCTATTTCGAGCAATTTCAGGCATTAAAATGACTCTAAACACACTTATTATAGTTCCAAAAGTGATAATTCACATGCAATAGTCATTTACAGTCAAAAAATTAAACATAAAAAAATTACCCTTTCTTACCATCTGGAGAAAGTTCGACAGGTCACGGGTCATCGTTTTTCATCAGAAATTAGATTTTTTGGACTGTAGAAAAATTGATTCAAAATGTCATTTGGATTGTGCCTCATGCTGAGTAACTACCTTTTAAAGCCCAAATGTGACCAAAATTGCCATTTTTACAGACTTTTTCTCCTACTCAGAAGCTTCTATTTCGACCAATTTCAGGCATTAAAATTACTCTAAACACACTTATATTAGTTCCAAAAGTGATAATTCACATGCAATAGTCATTTACAGTCAAAAAATTAAACATTAAAAAATTCCCATTTCTGACCATCTGGAGAAAGTTCGACAGGTCACGGGTCATCGTTTTTCATCAGACAATTGATTTTTTGGAGTGTAGAAAAATTGATTCAAAATGTCATTTGGATTGTGCCTCATGTTGAAAAACTACTTTTTAAAGCCTCAATGTGATCAAAATTGCCATTTTTAAATACTTTTTCTCCTACTCAGAAGCTTCCATTTCGACCAATTTCAGGCATTAAAATGACTCTAAACACACCTATTTTAGTTCCAAAAGTCATAATTCACATGCAATAGTCATTTACAGTCAAAAAATTAAACATTAAAAAATTACCATTTCTTACCATCTGGAGAAAGTTCGACAGGTCACGGGTCATCGTTTTTCATGAGAAATTAGATTTTTTGGACTGTAGAAAAATTGATTCAAAATGTCATTTGAATTTTGCCTCAAGTTGAATAACTACTTTTTAAAGCCTCAATGTGATCAAAATTGCCATTTTAAATATCTTTTCTCCTACTCAGAAGCTTCTATTTCGAGCAATTTCAGGCATTAAAATGACTCTAAACACACTTATTTTAGTTCCAAAAGTGATAATTCACATGCAATAGTCATTTACAGTCAAAAAATTAAACATAAAAAAATTACCATTTCTTACCATCTGGAGAAAGTTCGACAAGTCACGGGTCATCGTTTTTTATCAGAAATTAGATTTTTTGGACTGTAGAAAAATTGATTCAAAATGTCATTTGGATTGTGCCTCATGCTGAGTAACTACCTTTTAAAGCCCAAATGTGACCAAAATTGCCATTTTTAAATACTTTTTCTCCTACTCAGAAGCTTCTATTTCGACCAATTTCAGGCATTAAAATGACTCTAAACACACTTATATTAGTTCCAAAAGAGATAATTCATATGCAATAGTCATTTGCAGTCAAAAAATTAAACATAAAAAAAACATTTCTGACCATCCAGAGAAAGTTCAACAGGTCACGGGTCATCGTTTTTCATCAGAAATTAGATTTTTTGGACTGTAGAAAAATTGATTCAAAATGTCATTTGGATTGTGCCTCATGTTAAATAACTACCTTTTAAAGCCTCAATGTGATCAAAATTGCCATTTTTAAATACTTTTTCTCCTACCCAGAAGCTTCTTTTTCGACCAATTTCAGGCATTAAAATGACTCTAAACACACTTATATTAGTTCCAAAAGTGATAATTCACATGCAATAGTCATTTGCAGTCAAAAAATTAAACATAAAAAAAATACCATTTCTGACCATCCGGAGAAAGTTCAACAGGTCACGGGTCATCGTTTTTCATCAGAAATTAGATTTTTTGGACTGTAGAAAAATTGATTCAAAATGTCATTTGGATTGTGCCTCATGCTGAGTAACTACTTTTTAAAGCCTAAATGTGACCAAAATTGCCATTTTTACAGACTTTTTCTCCTACTCAGAAGCTTCTATTTTGACCAATTTCAGGCATTAAAAGGACTCTAAACACACTTATTTTAGTTCCAAAAGTGATAATTCACATGCAATAGTCATTTGCAGTCAAAAAATTAAACATAAAAAAAATACCATTTCTGACCATCCGGAGAAAGTTCGACAGGTCACGGGTCATCGTTTTTCATGAGAAATTTGATTTTTTGGACTGTAGAAAAATTGATTCAAAATGTCATTTGGATTGTGCCTCATGTTGAATAACTACCTTTTAAAGCCTCAATGTGATCAAAATTGCCATTTTTAAATACTTTTTCTCCTACTCAGAAGCTTCCATTTCGACCAATTTAAGTCATTAAAATGACTCTAAACACACTTATTTTAGTTCCAAAAATGATAATTCACATGCAATAGTCATTTACAGTCAAACAATCAAACATTAAAAAATTACCATTTCTGACTATCTGGAGAAAGTTCGACAGGTCACGGGTCATGGTTTTTCATGAGAAATTTGATTTTTTGGACCCTAGAAAAATGTATCCAAAATCTCATTTGGATTGTGCCTCATGTTAAATAACTACTTTTTAAAGCCTCAATGTGATCAAAATTGCCATTTTTAAATACTTTTTCTCCTACTCAGAAGCTTCTATTTCGACGAATTTCAGGCATTAAAATGACTCTAAACACACTTATATTAGTTCCAAAAGTGCTAATTCATATGCAATAGTCATTTGCAGTCAAAAAATTAAACATAAAAAAAAAACATTTCTGACCATCCAGAGAAAGTTCAACAGGTCACGGGTCATCGTTTTTCATCAGAAATTAGATTTTTTGGACTGTAGAAAAATTGATTCAAAATGTCATTTGGATTGTGCCTCATGTTGAAAAACTACTTTTTAAAGCCTGAATGTGATCAAAATTGCCATTTTTAAATACTTTTTCTCCTACTCAGAAGCTTCTATTTCGACCAATTTCAGGCATTAAAATGACTCTAAACACACTTATTTTAGTTCCAAAAGTGATAATTCACATGCAATAGTCATTTACAGTCAAAAAATTAAACATTAAAAAATTACCATTTTTTACCATCTGGAGAAAGTTCGACAGGTCACGGGTCATCGTTTTTCATGAGAAATTTGATTTTTTTAAATGTAGAAAAATTGATTCAAAATGTCATTTGGATTGTGCCTCATGTTGAAAAACTACTTTTTAAAGCCTCAATTTGATCAAAATTTCATTTTTAAATACTTTTTCTCCTACTCAGAAGCTTCTATTTCGACCAATTTCAGGCATTAAAATGACTCTAAACACACTTATATTAGTTCCAAAAGTGATAATTCACATGCAATAGTCATTTACAGTCAAAAAATTAAACATAAAAAAATTACCATTTCTTACCATCTGGAGAAAGTTCGACAGGTCACGGGTCATCGCTTTTCATCAGAAATTAGATTTTTTGGACTGTAGAAAAATTGATTCAAAATGTCATTTGGATTGTGCCTCATGCTGAGTAACTACCTTTTAAAGCCCAAATGTGACCAAAATTGCCATTTTTACAGACTTTTTCTCCTACTCAGAAGCTTCTATTTCGACCAATTTCAGGCATTAAAATTACTCTAAACACACTTATATTAGTTCCAATAGTGATAATTCACATGCAATAGTCATTTACAGTCAAAAAATTAAACATTAAAAAATTCCCATTTCTGACCATCTGGAGAAAGTTCGACAGATCACGGGTCATCGTTTTTCATCAGACAATTGATTTTTTGGAGTGTAGAAAAATTGATTCAAAATGTCATTTGGATTGTGCCTCATGTTGAAAAACTACTTTTTAAAGCCTGAATGTGATCAAAATTGCCATTTTTAAATACTTTTTCTCCTACTCAGAAGATTCTATTTCGACCAATTTCAGGCATTAAAATGACTCTAAACACACTTATTTTAGTTCCAAAAGTGATAATTCACATGCAATAGTCATTTAGAGTCAAACAATCAAACATTAAAAAATTACCATTTCTGACCATCTGGAGAAAGTTCGACAGGTCATGGGTCATGGTTTTTCATGAGAAATTTGATTTTTTGGACCCTAGAAAAATGTATCCAAAATGTCATTTGGATTGTGCCTCATGTTGAAGAACTACTTTTTAAAGCCTCAATGTGATCAAAATTGCCATTTCAAATACTTTTTCTCCTACTCAGAAGCTTCTATTTCGACCAATTTCAGGCATTAAAATGACTCTAAACACACTTATATTAGTTCCAAAAGTGATAATTCACATGCAATAGTCATTTGCAGTCAAAAAATTAAACATAAAAAAAATACCATTTCTGACCATCCGGAGAAAGTTCAACAGGTCACGGGTCATCGTTTTTCATGAGAAATTTGATTTTTTGGACTGTAGAAAAATTGATTCAAAATGTCATTTGGATTGTGCCTCATGTTGAATAACTACCTTTTAAAGCCTCAATGTGATCAAAATTGCCATTTTTAAATACTTTTTCTCCTACTCAGAAGCTTCTATTTCGACCAATTTAAGGCATTAAAATGACTCTAAACACACTTATTTTAGTTCCAAAAGTGATAATTCACATGCAATAGTCATTTACAGTCAAACAATCAAACATTAAAAAATTACCATTTCTGACCATCTGGAGAAAGTTCGACAGGTCACGGGTCATGGTTTTTCATGAGAAATTTGATTTTTTGGACCCTAGAAAAATGTATCCAAAATGTCATTTGGATTGTGCCTCATGTTGAAGAACTACTTTTTAAAGCCTCAATGTGATCAAAATTGCCATTTTTAAATACTTTTTCTCCTACCCAGAAGCTTCTTTTTCGACCAATTTCAGGCATTAAAATGACTCTAAACACACTTATATTAGTTCCAAAAGTGATAATTCACATGCAATAGTCATTTGCAGTCAAAAAATTAAACATAAAAAAAATACCATTTCTGACCATCCGGAGAAAGTTCAACAGGTCGGGTCATCGTTTTTCATCAGAAATTAGATTTTTTGGACTGTAGAAAAATTGATTCAAAATCTCATTTGGATTGTGCCTCATGTTGAATAACTACCTTTTAAAGCCTCAATGTGATCAAAATTGCCATTTTTAAATACTTTTTCTCCTACTCAGAAGCTTCTATTTCGACCAATTTAAGGCATTAAAATGACTCTAAACACACTTATTTTAGTTCCAAAAGTGATAATTCACATGCAATAGTCATTTACAGTCAAACAATCAAACATTAAAAAATTACCATTTCTGACCATCTGGAGAAAGTTCGACAGGTCACGGGTCATGGTTTTTCATGAGAAATTTGATTTTTTGGACCCTAGAAAAATGTATCCAAAATGTCATTTGGATTGTGCCTCATGTTGAAGAACTACTTTTTAAAGCCTCAATGTGATCAAAATTGCCATTTTTAAATACTTTTTCTCCTACCCAGAAGCTTCTTTTTCGACCAATTTCAGGCATTAAAATGACTCTAAACACACTTATATTAGTTCCAAAAGTGATAATTCACAAGCAATAGTCATTTGCAGTCAAAAAATTAAACATAAAAAAAATACCATTTCTGACCATCCGGAGAAAGTTCAACAGGTCACGGGTCATCGTTTTTCATCAGAAATTAGATTTTTTGGACTGTAGAAAAATTGATTCAAAATGTCATTTGGATTGTGCCTCATGTTGAAAAACTACTTTTTAAAGCCTGAATGTGATCAAAATTGCCATTTTTAAATACTTTTTCTCCTACTCAGAAGCTTCTATTTCGACCAATTTCAGGCATTAAAATGACTCTAAACACACTTATTTTAGTTCCAAAAGTGATAATTCACATGCAATAGTCATTTACAGTCAAAAAATTAAACATAAAAAAATTACCCTTTCTTACCATCTGGAGAAAGTTCGACAGGTCACGGGTCATCGTTTTTCATCAGAAATTAGATTTTTTGGACTGTAGAAAAATTGATTCAAAATGTCATTTGGATTGTGCCTCATGCTGAGTAACTACCTTTTAAAGCCCAAATGTGACCAAAATTGCCATTTTTACAGACTTTTTCTCCTACTCAGAAGCTTCTATTTCGACCAATTTCAGGCATTAAAATTACTCTAAACACACTTATATTAGTTCCAAAAGTGATAATTCACATGCAATAGTCATTTACAGTCAAAAAATTAAACATTTAAAAATTCCCATTTCTGACCATCTGGAGAAAGTTCGACAGGTCACGGGTCATCGTTTTTCATCAGACAATTGATTTTTTGGAGTGTAGAAAAATTGATTCAAAATGTCATTTGGATTGTGCCTCATGTTGAAAAACTACTTTTTAAAGCCTCAATGTGATCAAAATTGCCATTTTTAAATACTTTTTCTCCTACTCAGAAGCTTCCATTTCGACCAATTTCAGGCATTAAAATGACTCTAAACACACCTATTTTAGTTCCAAAAGTCAGAATTCACATGCAATAGTCATTTACAGTCAAAAAATTAAACATTAAAAAATTACCATTTCTTACCATCTGGAGAAAGTTCGACAGGTCACGGGTCATCGTTTTTCATGAGAAATTAGATTTTTTGGACTGTAGAAAAATTGATTCAAAATGTCATTTGAATTTTGCCTCAAGTTGAATAACTACTTTTTAAAGCCTCAATGTGATCAAAATTGCCATTTTAAATATCTTTTCTCCTACTCAGAAGCTTCTATTTCGAGCAATTTCAGGCATTAAAATGACTCTAAACACACTTATTTTAGTTCCAAAAGTGATAATTCACATGCAATAGTCATTTACAGTCAAAAAATTAAACATAAAAAAATTACCATTTCTTACCATCTGGAGAAAGTTCGACAGGTCACGGGTCATCGTTTTTCATCAGAAATTAGATTTTTTGGACTGTAGAAAAATTGATTCAAAATGTCATTTGGATTGTGCCTCATGCTGAGTAACTACCTTTTAAAGCCCAAATGTGACCAAAATTGCCATTTTTAAATACTTTTTCTCCTACTCAGAAGCTTCTATTTCGACCAATTTCAGGCATTAAAATGACTCTAAACACACTTATATTAGTTCCAAAAGAGATAATTCATATGCAATAGTCATTTGCAGTCAAAAAATTAAACATAAAAAAAAAACATTTCTGACCATCCAGAGAAAGTTCAACAGGTCACGGGTCATCGTTTTTCATCAGAAATTAGATTTTTTGGACTGTAGAAAAATTGATTCAAAATGTCATTTGGATTGTGCCTCATGTTAAATAACTACCTTTTAAAGCCTCAATGTGATCAAAATTGCCATTTTTAAATACTTTTTCTCCTACTCAGAAGCTTCTATTTCGACCAATTTCAGGCATTAAAATGACTCTAAACACACTTATATTAGTTCCAAAAGTGATAATTCACATGCAATAGTCATTTGCAGTCAAAAAATTAAACATAAAAAAAATACCATTTCTGACCATCCGGAGAAAGTACAACAGGTCACGGGTCATCGTTTTTCATGAGAAATTTGATTTTTTGGACTGTAGAAAAATTGATTCAAAATGTCATTTGGATTGTGCCTCATGTTGAATAACTACCTTTTAAAGCCTCAATGTGATCAAAAATGCCATTTTTAAATACTTTTTCTCCTACTCAGAAGCTTCTATTTCGACCAATTTAAGGCATTAAAATGACTCTAAACACACTTATTTTAGTTCCAAAAGTGATAATTCACATGCAATAGTCATTTACAGTCAAACAATCAAACATTAAAAAATTACCCTTTCTGACCATCTGGAGAAAGTTCGACAGGTCACGGGTCATGGTTTTTCATGAGAAATTTGATTTTTTGGACCCTAGAAAAATGTATCCAAAATGTCATTTGGATTGTGCCTCATGTTGAAGAACTACTTTTTAAAGCCTCAATGTGATCAAAATTGCCATTTTTAAATACTTTTTCTCCTACCCAGAAGCTTCTTTTTCGACCAATTTCAGGCATTAAAATGACTCTAAACACACTTATATTAGTTCCAAAAGTGATAATTCACATGCAATAGTCATTTGCAGTCAAAAAATTAAACATAAAAAAAATACCATTTCTGACCATCCGGAGAAAGTTCAACAGGTCACGGGTCATCGTTTTTCATCAGAAATTAGATTTTTTTGGACTGTAGAAAAATTGATTCAAAATGTCATTTGGATTGTGCCTCATGCTGAGTAACTACCTTTTAAAGCCCAAATGTGACCAAAATTGCCATTTTTACAGACTTTTTCTCCTACTCAGAAGCTTCTATTTCGACCAATTTCAGGCATTAAAATTACTCTAAACACACTTATATTAGTTCCAAAAGTGCTAATTCATATGCAATAGTCATTTGCAGTCAAAAAATTAAACATAAAAAAAAAACATTTCTGACCATCCAGAGAAAGTTCAACAGGTCACGGGTCATCGTTTTTCATCAGAAATTAGATTTTTTGGACTGTAGAAAAATTGATTCAAAATGTCATTTGGATTGTGCCTCATGTTGAAAAACTACTTTTTAAAGCCTGAATGTGATCAAAATTGCCATTTTTAAATACTTTTTCTCCTACTCAGAAGCTTCTATTTCGACCAATTTCAGGCATTAAAATGACTCTAAACACACTTATTTTAGTTCCAAAAGTGATAATTCACATGCAATAGTCATTTACAGTCAAAAAATTAAACATAAAAAAATTACCATTTCTTACCATCTGGAGAAAGTTCGACAGGTCACGGGTCATCGTTTTTCATCAGAAATTAGATTTTTTGGACTGTAGAAAAATTGATTCAAAATGTCATTTGGATTGTGCCTCATGCTGAGTAACTACCTTTTAAAGCCCAAATGTGACCAAAATTGCCATTTTTACAGACTTTTTCTCCTACTCAGAAGCTTCTATTTCGACCAATTTCAGGCATTAAAATTACTCTAAACACACTTATATTAGTTCCAATAGTGATAATTCACATGCAATAGTCATTTACAGTCAAAAAATTAAACATTAAAAAATTCCCATTTCTGACCATCTGGATAAAGTTCGACAGATCACGGGTCATCGTTTTTCATCAGACAATTGATTTTTTGGAGTGTAGAAAAATTGATTCAAAATGTCATTTGGATTGTGCCTCATGTTGAAAAACTACTTTTTAAAGCCTGAATGTGATCAAAATTGCCATTTTTAAATACTTTTTCTCCTACTCAGAAGATTCTATTTCGACCAATTTCAGGCATTAAAATGACTCTAAACACACTTATTTTAGTTCCAAAAGTGATAATTCACATGCAATAGTCATTTAGAGTCAAACAATCAAACATTAAAAAATTACCATTTCTGACCATCTGGAGAAAGTTCGACAGGTCACGGGTCATGGTTTTTCATGAGAAATTTGATTTTTTGGACCCTAGAAAAATGTATCCAAAATGTCATTTGGATTGTGCCTCATGTTGAAGAACTACTTTTTAAAGCCTCAATGTGATCAAAATTGCCATTTCAAATACTTTTTCTCCTACTCAGAAGCTTCTATTTCGACCAATTTCAGGCATTAAAATGACTCTAAACACACTTATATTAGTTTTAAAAGTGATAATTCACATGCAATAGTCATTTGCAGTCAAAAAATTAAACATAAAAAAAATACCATTTCTGACCATCCGGAGAAAGTTCAACAGGTCACGGGTCATCGTTTTTCATGAGAAATTTGATTTTTTGGACTGTAGAAAAATTGATTCAAAATGTCATTTGGATTGTGCCTCATGTTGAATAACTACCTTTTAAAGCCTCAATGTGATCAAAATTGCCATTTTTAAATACTTTTTCTCCTACTCAGAAGCTTCTATTTCGACCAATTTAAGGCATTAAAATGACTCTAAACACACTTATTTTAGTTCCAAAAGTGATAATTCACATGCAATAGTCATTTACAGTCAAACAATCAAACATTAAAAAATTACCATTTCTGACCATCTGGAGAAAGTTCGAAAGGTCACGGGTCATGGTTTTTCATGAGAAATTTGATTTTTTGGACCCTAGAAAAATGTATCCAAAATGTCATTTGGATTGTGCCTCATGTTGAAGAACTACTTTTTAAAGCCTCAATGTGATCAAAATTGCCATTTTTAAATACTTTTTCTCCTACCCAGAAGCTTCTTTTTCGACCAATTTCAGGCTTTAAAATGACTCTAAACACACTTATATTAGTTCCAAAAGTGATAATTCACATGCAATAGTCATTTACAGTCAAAAAATTTAACATTAAAAAATTCCCATTTCTGACCATCTGGAGAAAGTTCGACAGGTCACGGGTCATCGTTTTTCATCAGACAATTGATTTTTTGGAGTGTAGAAAAATTGATTCAAAATGTCATTTGGATTGTGCCTCATGTTGAAAAACTACTTTTTAAAGCCTCAATGTGATCAAAATTGCCATTTTTAAATACTTTTTCTCCTACTCAGAAGCTTCTATTTCGACCAATTTCAGGCATTAAAATGACTCTAAACACACTTATTTTAGTTCCAAAAGTGATAATTCACATGCAATAGTCATTTACAGTCAAAAAATTAAACATTAAAAAATTAACATTTCTTACCATCTGGAGAAAGTTCGACAGGTCACGGGTCATCGTTTTTCATGAGAAATTTGATTTTTTTAAATGTAGAAAAATTGATTCAAAATGTCATTTGGATTGTGCCTCATGTTGAAAAACTACTTTTTAAAGCCTCAATGTGATCAAAATTGCCATTTTTAAATACTTTTTCTCCTACTCAGAAGCTTCCATTTCGACCAATTTCAGGCATTAAAATGACTCTAAACACACCTATTTTAGTTCCAAAAGTCATAATTCACATGCAATAGTCATTTACAGTCAAAAAATTAAACATTAAAAAATTACCATTTCTTACCATCTGGAGAAAGTTCGACAGGTCACGGGTCATCGTTTTTCATGAGAAATTAGATTTTTTGGACTGTAGAAAAATTGATTTAAAATGTCATTTGAATTTTGCCTCAAGTTGAATAACTACTTTTTAAAGCCTCAATGTGATCAAAATTGCCATTTTAAATATCTTTTCTCCTACTCAGAAGCTTCTATTTCGAGCAATTTCAGGCATTAAAATGACTCTAAACACACTTATTTTAGTTCCAAAAGTGATAATTCACATGCAATAGTCATTTACAGTCAAAAAATTAAACATAAAAAAATTACCATTTCTTACCATCTGGAGAAAGTTCGACAGGTCACGGGTCATCGTTTTTCATCAGAAATTAGATTTTTTGGACTGTAGAAAAATTGATTCAAAATGTCATTTGGATTGTGCCTCATGCTGAGTAACTACCTTTTAAAGCCCAAATGTGACCAAAATTGCCATTTTTAAATACTTTTTCTCCTACTCAGAAGCTTCTATTTCGACCAATTTCAGGCATTAAAATGACTCTAAACACACTTATATTAGTTCCAAAAGAGATAATTCATATGCAATAGTCATTTGCAGTCAAAAAATTAAACATAAAAAAAAACATTTCTGACCATCCAGAGAAAGTTCAACAGGTCACGGGTCATCGTTTTTCATCAGAAATTAGATTTTTTGGACTGTAGAAAAATTGATTCAAAATGTCATTTGGATTGTGCCTCATGTTAAATAACTACCTTTTAAAGCCTCAATGTGATCAAAATTGCCATTTTTAAATACTTTTTCTCCTACTCAGAAGCTTCTATTTCGACCAATTTCAGGCATTAAAATGACTCTAAACACACTTATATTAGTTCCAAAAGTGATAATTCACATGCAATAGTCATTTGCAGTCAAAAAATTAAACATAAAAAAAATACCATTTCTGACCATCCGGAGAAAGTACAACAGGTCACGGGTCATTGTTTTTCATGAGAAATTTGATTTTTTGGACTGTAGAAAAATTGATTCAAAATGTCATTCGGATTGTGCCTCATGTTGAATAACTACCTTTTAAAGCCTCAATGTGATCAAAATTTACCTTTTTTAAATACTTTTTCTCCTACTCAGAAGCTTCTATTTCGACCAATTTAAGGCATTAAAATGACTCTAAACACACTTATTTTAGTTCCAAAAGTGATAATTCACATGCAATAGTCATTTACAGTCAAACAATCAAACATTAAAAAATTACCCTTTCTGACCATCTGGAGAAAGTTCGACAGGTCACGGGTCATGGTTTTTCATGAGAAATTTGATTTTTTGGACCCTAGAAAAATGTATCCAAAATGTCATTTGGATTGTGCCTCATGTTGAAGAACTACTTTTTAAAGCCTCAATGTGATCAAAATTGCCATTTTTAAATACTTTTTCTCCTACCCAGAAGCTTCTTTTTCGACCAATTTCAGGCATTAAAATGACTCTAAACACACTTATATTAGTTCCAAAAGTGATAATTCACAAGCAATAGTCATTTGCAGTCAAAAAATTAAACATAAAAAAAATACCATTTCTGACCATCCGGAGAAAGTTCAACAGGTCACGGGTCATCGTTTTTCATCAGAAATTAGATTTTTTGGACTGTAGAAAAATTGATTCAAAATGTCATTTGGATTGTGCCTCATGCTGAGTAACTACCTTTTAAAGCCCAAATGTGACCAAAATTGCCATTTTTACAGACTTTTTCTCCTACTCAGAAGCTTCTATTTCGACCAATTTCAGGCATTAAAATTACTCTAAACACACTTATATTAGTTCCAATAGTGATAATTCACATGCAATAGTCATTTACAGTCAAAAAATTAAACATTAAAAAATTCCCATTTCTGACCATCTGGATAAAGTTCGACAGATCACGGGTCATCGTTTTTCATCAGACAATTGATTTTTTGGAGTGTAGAAAAATTGATTCAAAATGTCATTTGGATTGTGCCTCATGTTGAAAAACTACTTTTTAAAGCCTGAATGTGATCAAAATTGCCATTTTTAAATACTTTTTCTCCTACTCAGAAGATTCTATTTCGACCAATTTCAGGCATTAAAATGACTCTAAACACACTTATTTTAGTTCCAAAAGTGATAATTCACATGCAATAGTCATTTAGAGTCAAACAATCAAACATTAAAAAATTACCATTTCTGACCATCTGGAGAAAGTTCGACAGGTCACGGGTCATGGTTTTTCATGAGAAATTTGATTTTTTGGACCCTAGAAAAATGTATCCAAAATGTCATTTGGATTGTGCCTCATGTTGAAGAACTACTTTTTAAAGCCTCAATGTGATCAAAATTGCCATTTCAAATACTTTTTCTCCTACTCAGAAGCTTCTATTTCGACCAATTTCAGGCATTAAAATGACTCTAAACATACTTATATTAGTTTTAAAAGTGATAATTCACATGCAATAGTCATTTGCAGTCAAAAAATTAAACATAAAAAAAATACCATTTCTGACCATCCGGAGAAAGTTCAACAGGTCACGGGTCATCGTTTTTCATGAGAAATTTGATTTTTTGGACTGTAGAAAAATTGATTCAAAATGTCATTTGGATTGTGCCTCATGTTGAATAACTACCTTTTAAAGCCTCAATGTGATCAAAATTGCCATTTTTAAATACTTTTTCTCCTACTCAGAAGCTTCTATTTCGACCAATTTAAGGCATTAAAATGACTCTAAACACACTTATTTTAGTTCCAAAAGTGATAATTCACATGCAATAGTCATTTACAGTCAAACAATCAAACATTAAAAAATTACCATTTCTGACCATCTGGAGAAAGTTCGAAAGGTCACGGGTCATGGTTTTTCATGAGAAATTTGATTTTTTGGACCCTAGAAAAATGTATCCAAAATGTCATTTGGATTGTGCCTCATGTTGAAGAACTACTTTTTAAAGCCTCAATGTGATCAAAATTGCCATTTTTAAATACTTTTTCTCCTACCCAGAAGCTTCTTTTTCGACCAATTTCAGGCATTAATATGACTCTAAACACACTTATATTAGTTCCAAAAGTGATAATTCACATGCAATAGTCATTTACAGTCAAAAAATTAAACATTAAAAAATTCCCATTTCTGACCATCTGGAGAAAGTTCGACAGGTCACGGGTCATCGTTTTTCATCAGACAATTGATTTTTTGGAGTGTAGAAAAATTGATTCAAAATGTCATTTGGATTGTGCCTCATGTTGAAAAACTACTTTTTAAAGCCTCAATGTGATCAAAATTGCCATTTTTAAATACTTTTTCTCCTACTCAGAAGCTTCTATTTCGACCAATTTCAGGCATTAAAATGACTCTAAACACACTTATTTTAGTTCCAAAAGTGATAATTCACATGCAATAGTCATTTACAGTCAAAAAATTAAACATTAAAAAATTAACATTTCTTACCATCTGGAGAAAGTTCGACAGGTCACGGGTCATCGTTTTTCATGAGAAATTTGATTTTTTTAAATGTAGAAAAATTGATTCAAAATGTCATTTGGATTGTGCCTCATGTTGAAAAACTACTTTTTAAAGCCTCAATGTGATCAAAATTGCCATTTTTAAATACTTTTTCTCCTACTCAGAAGCTTCCATTTCGACCAATTTCAGGCATTAAAATGACTCTAAACACACCTATTTTAGTTCCAAAAGTCATAATTCACATGCAATAGTCATTTACAGTCAAAAAATTAAACATTAAAAAATTACCATTTCTTACCATCTGGAGAAAGTTCGACAGGTCACGGGTCATCGTTTTTCATGAGAAATTAGATTTTTTGGACTGTAGAAAAATTGATTTAAAATGTCATTTGAATTTTGCCTCAAGTTGAATAACTACTTTTTAAAGCCTCAATGTGATCAAAATTGCCATTTTAAATATCTTTTCTCCTACTCAGAAGCTTCTATTTCGAGCAATTTCAGGCATTAAAATGACTCTAAACACACTTATTTTAGTTCCAAAAGTGATAATTCACATGCAATAGTCATTTACAGTCAAAAAATTAAACATAAAAAAATTACCATTTCTTACCATCTGGAGAAAGTTCGACAGGTCACGGGTCATCGTTTTTCATCAGAAATTAGATTTTTTGGACTGTAGAAAAATTGATTCAAAATGTCATTTGGATTGTGCCTCATGCTGAGTAACTACCTTTTAAAGCCCAAATGTGACCAAAATTGCCATTTTTAAATACTTTTTCTCCTACTCAGAAGCTTCTATTTCGACCAATTTCAGGCATTAAAATGACTCTAAACACACTTATATTAGTTCCAAAAGAGATAATTCATATGCAATAGTCATTTGCAGTCAAAAAATTAAACATAAAAAAAAACATTTCTGACCATCCAGAGAAAGTTCAACAGGTCACGGGTCATCGTTTTTCATCAGAAATTAGATTTTTTGGACTGTAGAAAAATTGATTCAAAATGTCATTTGGATTGTGCCTCATGTTAAATAACTACCTTTTAAAGCCTCAATGTGATCAAAATTGCCATTTTTAAATACTTTTTCTCCTACTCAGAAGCTTCTATTTCGACCAATTTCAGGCATTAAAATGACTCTAAACACACTTATATTAGTTCCAAAAGTGATAATTCACATGCAATAGTCATTTGCAGTCAAAAAATTAAACATAAAAAAAATACCATTTCTGACCATCCGGAGAAAGTACAACAGGTCACGGGTCATCGTTTTTCATGAGAAATTTGATTTTTTGGACTGTAGAAAAATTGATTCAAAATGTCATTCGGATTGTGCCTCATGTTGAATAACTACCTTTTAAAGCCTCAATGTGATCAAAATTGCCATTTTTACTGACTTTTTCTCCTACTCAGAAGCTTCTATTTCGACCAATTTAAGGCATTAAAATGACTCTAAACACACTTATTTTAGTTCCAAAAGTGATAATTCACATGCAATAGTCATTTACAGTCAAACAATCAAACATTAAAAAATTACCATTTCTGACCATCTGGAGAAAGTTCGACAGGTCATGGGTCATGGTTTTTCATGAGAAATTTGATTTTTTGGACCCTAGAAAAATGTATCCAAAATGTCATTTGGATTGTGCCTCATGTTGAAGAACTACTTTTTAAAGCCTCAATGTGATCAAAATTGCCATTTTTAAATACTTTTTCTCCTACCCAGAAGCTTCTTTTTCGACCAATTTCAGGCATTAAAATGACTCTAAACACACATATATTAGTTCCAAAAGTGATAATTCACATGCAATAGTCATTTGCAGTCAAAAAATTAAACATAAAAAAAATACCATTTCTGACCATCCGGAGAAAGTTCAACAGGTCACGGGTCATCGTTTTTCATCAGAAATTCGATTTTTTGGACTGTAGAAAAATTGATTCAAAATGTCATTTGGATTGTGCCTCATGCTGAGTAACTACCTTTTAAAGCCCAAATGTGACCAAAATTGCCATTTTTACAGACTTTTTCTCCTACTCAGAAGCTTCTATTTCGACCAATTTCAGGCATTAAAATTACTCTAAACACACTTATATTAGTTCCAAAAGTGCTAATTCATATGCAATAGTCATTTGCAGTCAAAAAATTAAACATAAAAAAAAAACATTTCTGACCATCCAGAGAAAGTTCAACAGGTCACGGGTCATCGTTTTTCATCAGAAATTAGATTTTTTGGACTGTAGAAAAATTGATTCAAAATGTCATTTGGATTGTGCCTCATGTTGAAAAACTACTTTTTAAAGCCTGAATGTGATCAAAATTGCCATTTTTAAATACTTTTTCTCCTACTCAGAAGCTTCTATTTCGACCAATTTCAGGCATTAAAATGACTCTAAACACACTTATTTTAGTTCCAAAAGTGATAATTCACATGCAATAGTCATTTACAGTCAAAAAATTAAACATAAAAAAATTACCATTTCTTACCATCTGGAGAAAGTTCGACAGGTCACGGGTCATCGTTTTTCATCAGAAATTAGATTTTTTGGACTGTAGAAAAATTGATTCAAAATGTCATTTGGATTGTGCCTCATGCTGAGTAACTACCTTTTAAAGCCCAAATGTGACCAAAATTGCCATTTTTACAGACTTTTTCTCCTACTCAGAAGCTTCTATTTCGACCAATTTCAGGCATTAAAATTACTCTAAACACACTTATATTAGTTCCAAAAGTGCTAATTCATATGCAATAGTCATTTGCAGTCAAAAAATTAAACATAAAAAAAAAACATTTCTGACCATCCAGAGAAAGTTCAACAGGTCACGGGTCATCGTTTTTCATCAGAAATTAGATTTTTTGGACTGTAGAAAAATTGATTCAAAATGTCATTTGGATTGTGCCTCATGTTGAAAAACTACTTTTTAAAGCCTGAATGTGATCAAAATTGCCATTTTTAAATACTTTTTCTCCTACTCAGAAGCTTCTATTTCGACCAATTTCAGGCATTAAAATGACTCTAAACACACTTATTTTAGTTCCAAAAGTGATAATTCACATGCAATAGTCATTTACAGTCAAAAAATTAAACATAAAAAAATTACCATTTCTTACCATCTGGAGAAAGTTCGACAGGTCACGGGTCATCGTTTTTCATCAGAAATTAGATTTTTTGGACTGTAGAAAAATTGATTCAAAATGTCATTTGGATTGTGCCTCATGTTGAAAAACTACTTTTTAAAGCCTGAATGTGATCAAAATTGCCATTTTTAAATACTTTTTCTCCTACTCAGAAGCTTCTATTTCGACCAATTTCAGGCATTAAAATGACTCTAAACACACTTATTTTAGTTCCAAAAGTGATAATTCACATGCAATAGTCATTTACAGTCAAAAAATTAAACATAAAAAAATTACCATTTCTTACCATCTGGAGAAAGTTCGACAGGTCACGGGTCATCGTTTTTCATCAGAAATTAGATTTTTTGGACTGTAGAAAAATTGATTCAAAATGTCATTTGGATTGTGCCTCATGCTGAGTAACTACCTTTTAAAGCCCAAATGTGACCAAAATTGCCATTTTTACAGACTTTTTCTCCTACTCAGAAGCTTCTATTTCGACCAATTTCAGGCATTAAAATTACTCTAAACACACTTATATTAGTTCCAAAAATGATAATTCACATGCAATAGTCATTTACAGTCAAAAAATTAAACATTAAAAAATTCCCATTTCTGACCATCTGGAGAAAGTTCGACAGGTCACGGGTCATCGTTTTTCATCAGACAATTGATTTTTTGGAGTGTAGAAAAATTGATTCAAAATGTCATTTGGATTGTGCCTCATGTTGAAAAACTACTTTTTAAAGCCTCAATGTGATCAAAATTGCCATTTTTAAATACTTTTACTCCTACTCAGAAGCTTCTATTTCGACCAATTTCAGGCATTAAAATGACTCTAAACACACTTATTTTAGTTCCAAAAGTGATAATTCACATGCAATAGTCATTTACAGTCAAAAAATTAAACATCAAAAAATTAACATTTCTTACCATCTGGAGAAAGTTCGACAGGTCACGGGTCATCGTTTTTCATGAGAAATTTGATTTTTTTAAATGTAGAAAAATTGATTCAAAATGTCATTTGGATTGTGCCTCATGTTGAAAAACTACTTTTTAAAGCCTCAATGTGATCAAAATTGCCATTTTTAAATACTTTTTCTCCTACTCAGAAGCTTCCATTTCGACCAATTTCAGTCATTAAAATGACTCTAAACACACCTATTTTAGTTCCAAAAGTCATAATTCACATGCAATAGTCATTTACAGTCAAAAAATTAAACATTAAAAAATTACCATTTCTTACCATCTGGAGAAAGTTCCACAGGTCACGGGTCATCGTTTTTCATGAGAAATTAGATTTTTTGGACTGTAGAAAAATTGATTCAAAATGTCATTTGAATTTTGCCTCAAGTTGAATAACTACTTTTTAAAGCCTCAATGTGATCAAAATTGCCATTTTAAATATCTTTTCTCCTACTCAGAAGCTTCTATTTGGAGCAATTTCAGGCATTAAAATGACTCTAAACACACTTATTTTAGTTCCAAAAGTGATAATTCACATGCAATAGTCATTTGCAGTCAAAAAATAAAAATAAAAAAATTACCATTTCTGACCATCCGGAGAAAGTTCGACAGGTCACGGGTCATCGTTTTTCATCAGAAATTAGATTTTTGGACTGTAGAAAAATTGATTCAAAATGTCATTTGGATTGTGCCCCATGCTGAGTAACTACTTTTTAAAGCCTCAATGTGATCAAAATTGCCATTTTTAAATACTTTTTCTCCTACTCAGAAGCTTCTATTTCGACCAATTTCAGGCATTAAAATGACTCTAAACACACTTATATTAGTTCCAAAAGAGATAATTCATATGCAATAGTCATTTGCAGTCAAAAAATTAAACATAAAAAAAAAACATTTCTGACCATCCAGAGAAAGTTCAACAGGTCACGGGTCATCGTTTTTCATCAGAAATTAGATTTTTTGGACTGTCGAAAAATTGATTCAAAATGTCATTTGGATTGTGCCTCATGTTAAATAACTACCTTTTAAAGCCTCAATGTGATCAAAATTGCCATTTTTAAATACTTTTTCTCCTACTCAGAAGCTTCTATTTCGACCAATTTCAGGCATTAAAATGACTCTAAACACACTTATTTTAGTTCCAAAAGTGATAATTCACATGCAATAGTCATTTACAGTCAAAAAATTAAACATTAAAAAATTGACATTTCTTACCATCTGGAGAAAGTTCGACAGGTCACGGGTCATCGTTTTTCATGAGAAATTTGATTTTTTTAAATGTAGAAAAATTGATTCAAAATGTCATTTGGATTGTGCCTCATGTTGAAAAACTACTTTTTAAAGCCTCAATGTGATCAAAATTGCCATTTTTAAATACTTTTTCTCCTACTCAGAAGCTTCAATTTCGACCAATTTCAGGCATTAAAATGACTCTAAACACACCTATTTTAGTTCCAAAAGTCATAATTCACATGCAATAGTCATTTACAGTCAAAAAATTAAACATTAAAAAATTACCATTTCTTACCATCTGGAGAAAGTTCGACAGGTCACGGGTCATCGTTTTTCATGAGAAATTAGATTTTTTGGACTGTAGAAAAATTGATTCAAAATGTCATTTGAATTTTGCCTCAAGTTGAATAACTACTTTTTAAAGCCTCAATGTGATCAAAATTGCCATTTTAAATATCTTTTCTCCTACTCAGAAGCTTCTATTTGGAGCAATTTCAGGCATTAAAATGACTCTAAACATACTTATTTTAGTTCCAAAAGTGATAATTCACATGCAATAGTCATTTGCAGTCAAAAAATAAAAATAAAAAAATTACCATTTCTGACCATCCGGAGAAAGTTCGACAGGTCACGGGTCATCGTTTTTCATCAGAAATTAGATTTTTGGACTGTAGAAAAATTGATTCAAAATGTCATTTGGATTGTGCCCCATGCTGAGTAACTACTTTTTAAAGCCTCAATGTGATCAAAATTGCCATTTTTAAATACTTTTTCTCCTACTCAGAAGCTTCTATTTCGACCAATTTCAGGCATTAAAATGACTCTAAACACACTTATATTAGTTCCAAAAGAGATAATTCATATGCAATAGTCATTTGCAGTCAAAAAATTAAACATAAAAAAAAAAACATTTCTGACCATCCAGAGAATGTTCAACAGGTCACGGGTCATCGTTTTTCATCAGAAATTAGATTTTTTGGACTGTCGAAAAATTGATTCAAAATGTCATTTGGATTGTGCCTCATGTTAAATAACTACCTTTTAAAGCCTCAATGTGATCAAAATTGCCATTTTTAAATACTTTTTCTCCTACTCAGAAGCTTCTATTTCGACCAATTTCAGGCATTAAAATGACTCTAAACACACTTATTTTAGTTCCAAAAGTGATAATTCACATGCAATAGTCATTTACAGTCAAAAAATTAAACATAAAAAAATTACCATTACTTACCATCTGGAGAAAGTTCGACAGGTCACGGGTCATCGTTTTTCATCAGAAATTAGATTTTTTGGACTGTAGAAAAATTGATTCAAAATGTCATTTGGATTGTGCCTCATGCTGAGTAACTACCTTTTAAAGCCCAAATGTGACCAAAATTGCCATTTTTACAGACTTTTTCTCCTACTCAGAAGCTTCTATTTCGACCAATTTCAGGCATTAAAATTACTCTAAACACACTTATATTAGTTCCAAAAGTGATAATTCACATGCAATAGTCATTTACAGTCAAAAAATTAAACATTAAAAAATTAACATTTCTTACCATCTGGAGAAAGTTCGACAGGTCACGGGTCATCGTTTTTCATCAGAAATTAGATTTTTGGACTGTAGAAAAATTGATTCAAAATGTCATTTGGACTGTGCCCCATGCTGAGTAACTACTTTTTAAAGCCTCAATGTGATCAAAATTGCCATTTTTAAATACTTTTTCTCCTACTCAGAAGCTTCTATTTCGACCAATTTCAGGCATTAAAATGACTCTAAACACACTTATATTAGTTCCAAAAGAGATAATTCATATGCAATAGTCATTTGCAGTCAAAAAATTAAACATAAAAAAAAAACATTTCTGACCATCCAGAGAAAGTTCAACAGGTCACGGGTCATCGTTTTTCATCAGAAATTAGATTTTTTGGACTGTAGAAAAATTGATTCAAAATGTCATTTGGATTGTGCCTCATGCTGAGTAACTACCTTTTAAAGCCCAAATGTGACCAAAATTGCCATTTTTAAATACTTTTTCTCCTACTCAGAAGCTTCTATTTCGACCAATTTCAGGCATTAAAATGACTCTAAACACACTTATATTAGTTCCAAAAGTGATAATTCACATGCAATAGTCATTTGCAGTCAAAAAATTAAACATAAAAAAAATACCATTTCTGACAATCCGGAGAAAGTACAACAGGTCACGGGTCATCGTTTTTCATGAGAAATTTGATTTTTTGGACTGTAGAAAAATTGATTCAAAATGTCATTTGGATTGTGCCTCATGTTGAATAACTACCTTTTAAAGCCTCAATGTGATCAAAATTGCCATTTTTAAATACTTTTTCTCCTACTCAGAAGCTTCTATTTCGACCAATTTAAGGCATTAAAATGACTCTAAACACACTTATTTTAGTTCCAAAAGTGATAATTCACATGCAATAGTCATTTACAGTCAAACAATCAAACATTAAAAAATTACCCTTTCTGACCATCTGGAGAAAGTTCGACAGGTCACGGGTCATGGTTTTTCATGAGAAATTTGATTTTTTGGACCCTAGAAAAATGTATCCAAAATGTCATTTGGATTGTGCCTCATGTTGAAGAACTACTTTTTAAAGCCTCAATGTGATCAAAATTGCCATTTTTAAATACTTTTTCTCCTACCCAGAAGCTTCTTTTTCGACCAATTTCAGGCATTAAAATGACTCTAAACACACTTATATTAGTTCCAAAAGTGATAATTCACATGCAATAGTCATTTGCAGTCAAAAAATTAAACATAAAAAAAATACCATTTCTGACCATCCGGAGAAAGTTCAACAGGTCACGGGTCATCGTTTTTCATCAGAAATTAGATTTTTTGGACTGTAGAAAAATTGATTCAAAATGTCATTTGGATTGTGCCTCATGCTGAGTAACTACCTTTTAAAGCCCAAATGTGACCAAAATTGCCATTTTTACAGACTTTTTCTCCTACTCAGAAGCTTCTATTTCGACCAATTTCAGGCATTAAAATTACTCTAAACACACTTATATTAGTTCCAAAAGTGCTAATTCATATGCAATAGTCATTTGCAGTCAAAAAATTAAACATAAAAAAAAAACATTTCTGACCATCCAGAGAAAGTTCAATAGGTCACGGGTCATCGTTTTTCATCAGAAATTAGATTTTTTGGACTGTAGAAAAATTGATTCAAAATGTCATTTGGATTGTGCCTCATGTTGAAAAACTACTTTTTAAAGCCTGAATGTGATCAAAATTGCCATTTTTAAATACTTTTTCTCCTACTCAGAAGCTTCTATTTCGACCAATTTCAGGCATTAAAATGACTCTAAACACACTTATTTTAGTTCCAAAAGTGATAATTCACATGCAATAGTCATTTACAGTCAAAAAATTAAACATTAAAAAATTACCATTTCTTACCATCTGGAGAAAGTTCGACAGGTCACGGGTCATCGTTTTTCATCAGACAATTGATTTTTTGGAGTGTAGAAAAATTGATTCAAAATGTCATTTGGATTGTGCCTCATGTTGAAAAACTACTTTTTAAAGCCTCAATGTGATCAAAATTGCCATTTTTAAATACTTTTTCTCCTACTCAGAAGCTTCTATTTCGACCAATTTCAGGCATTAAAATGACTCTAAACACACTTATTTTAGTTCCAAAAGTGATAATTCACATGCAATAGTCATTTACAGTCAAAAAATTAAACATTAAAAAATTAACATTTCTTACCATCTGGAGAAAGTTCGACAGGTCACGGGTCATCGTTTTTCATGAGAAATTTGATTTTTTTAAATGTAGAAAAATTGATTCAAAATGTCATTTGGATTGTGCCTCATGTTGAAAAACTACTTTTTAAAGCCTCAATGTGATCAAAATTGCCATTTTTAAATACTTTTTCTCCTACTCAGAAGCTTCCATTTCGACCAATTTCAGGCATTAAAATGACTCTAAACACACCTATTTTAGTTCCAAAAGTCATAATTCACATGCAATAGTCATTTACAGTCAAAAAATTAAACATTAAAAAATTACCATTTCTTACCATCTGGAGAAAGTTCGACAGGTCACGGGTCATCGTTTTTCATGAGAAATTAGATTTTTTGGACTGTAGAAAAATTGATTCAAAATGTCATTTGAATTTTGCCTCAAGTTGAATAACTACTTTTTAAAGCCTCAATGTGATCAAAATTGCCATTTTAAATATCTTTTCTCCTACTCAGAAGCTTCTATTTCGAGCAATTTCAGGCATTAAAATGACTCTAAACACACTTATTTTAGTTCCAAAAGTGATAATTCACATGCAATAGTCATTTGCAGTCAAAAAATAAAAATAAAAAAATTACCATTTCTGACCATCCGGAGAAAGTTCGACAGGTCACGGGTCATCGTTTTTCATCAGAAATTAGATTTTTGGACTGTAGAAAAATTGATTCAAAATGTCATTTGGATTGTGCCCCATGCTGAGTAACTACTTTTTAAAGCCTCAATGTGATCAAAATTGCCATTTTTAAATACTTTTTCTCCTACTCAGAAGCTTCTATTTCGACCAATTTCAGGCATTAAAATGACTCTAAACACACTTATATTAGTTCCAAAAGAGATAATTCATATGCAATAGTCATTTGCAGTCAAAAAATTAAACATAAAAAAAAAACATTTCTGACCATCAAGAGAAAGTTCAACAGGTCACGGGTCATCGTTTTTCATCAGAAATTAGATTTTTTGGACTGTAGAAAAATTGATTCAAAATGTCATTTGGATTGTGCCTCATGTTAAATAACTACCTTTTAAAGCCTCAATGTGATCAAAATTGCCATTTTTAAATACTTTTTCTCCTACTCAGAAGCTTCTATTTCGACCAATTTCAGGCATTAAAATGACTCTAAACACACTTATATTAGTTCCAAAAGTGATAATTCACATGCAATAGTCATTTGCAGTCAAAAAATTAAACATAAAAAAAATACCATTTCTGACCATCCGGAGAAAGTACAACAGGTCACGGGTCATCGTTTTTCATGAGAAATTTGATTTTTTGGACTGTAGAAAAATTGATTCAAAATGTCATTTGGATTGTGCCTCATGTTGAATAACTACCTTTTAAAGCCTCAATGTGATCAAAATTGCCATTTTTAAATACTTTTTCTCCTACTCAGAAGCTTCTATTTCGACCAATTTAAGGCATTAAAATGACTCTAAACACACTTATTTTAGTTCCAAAAGTGATAATTCACATGCAATAGTCATTTACAGTCAAACAATCAAACATTAAAAAATTACCCTTTCTGACCATCTGGAGAAAGTTCGACAGGTCACGGGTCATGGTTTTTCATGAGAAATTTGATTTTTTGGACCCTAGAAAAATGTATCCAAAATGTCATTTGGATTGTGCCTCATGTTGAAGAACTACTTTTTAAAGCCTCAATGTGATCAAAATTGCCATTTTTAAATACTTTTTCTCCTACCCAGAAGCTTCTTTTTCGACCAATTTCAGGCATTAAAATGACTCTAAACACACTTATATTAGTTCCAAAAGTGATAATTCACATGCAATAGTCATTTGCAGTCAAAAAATTAAACATAAAAAAAATACCATTTCTGACCATCCGGAGAAAGTTCAACAGGTCACGGGTCATCGTTTTTCATCAGAAATTAGATTTTTTGGACTGTAGAAAAATTGATTCAAAATGTCATTTGGATTGTGCCTCATGCTGAGTAACTACCTTTTAAAGCCCAAATGTGACCAAAATTGCCATTTTACAGACTTTTTCTCCTACTCAGAAGCTTCTATTTCGACCAATTTCAGGCATTAAAATTACTCTAAACACACTTATATTAGTTCCAAAAGTGCTAATTCATATGCAATAGTCATTTGCAGTCAAAAAATTAAACATTAAAAAATTAACATTTCTTACCATCTGGAGAAAGTTCGACAGGTCACGGGTCATCGTTTTTCATGAGAAATTTGATTTTTTGAACTGTAGAAAAACTGATTCAAAATGTCATTTGGATTGTGCCTCATGTTGAATAACTACCTTTTAAAGCCTCAATGTGATCAAAATTGCCATTTTTAAATACTTTTTCTCCTACTCAGAAGCTTCTATTTCGACCAATTTAAGGCATTAAAATGACTCTAAACACACCTATTTTAGTTCCAAAAGTGATAATTCACATGCAATAGTCATTTACAGTCAAACATTTAAACATTAAAAAATTACCATTTCTGACCATCTGGAGAAAGTTCGACAGGTCACGGGTCATGGTTTTTCATGAGAAATTTGATTTTTTGGACCCTAGAAAGATGTATCCAAAATGTCATTTGGATTGTGCCTCATGTTGAAGAACTACTTTTTAAAGCCTCAATGTGATCAAAATTGCCATTTTTAAATACTTTTTCTCCTACTCAGAAGCTTCTATTTCGACCAATTTCAGGCATTAAAATGACTCTAAACACACTTACATTAGTTCCAAAAGTGATAATTCACATGCAATAGTTATTTGCAGTCAAAAAATTAAACATTAAAAAATTCCCATTTCTGACCATCTGGAGAAAGTTCGACGGGTCACGGGTCATCATTTTTCATCAGACAATTGATTTTTATGAGTGTAGAAAAATTGATTCAAAATGTCATTTGGATTGTGCCTCATGTTGAATAACTACTTTTTAAAGCCTCAATGTGATCAAAATTGCCATTTTTACAGACTTTTTCTCCTACTCAGAAGCTTCGATTTCGAGCAATTTCAGGCATTAAAAGGACTCTAAACACACTTATTTTAGTTCCAAAAGTGATAATTCACATGCAATAGTCATTTGCAGTAAAAAAATTAAACATAAAAAAATTACCATTTCTGACCATCCGGAGAAAGTTCGACAGGTCACGGGTCATCGTTTTTCATGAGAAATTAGATTTTTTGGACTGTAGAAAAATTGATTCAAAATGTCATTTGGATTTTGCCTCAAGTTGAATAACTACTTTTTAAAGCCTCAATGATCAAAATTACCATTTTAAATAATTTTTCTCCTACTCAGAAGCTTCTATTTCGACCAATTTCAGGCATTAAAATGACTCTAAACACACTTATTAGCGCTGGGAGGCCTCAGGGTAGCCATGCGCTCTATAAATGCCTCTTCTATTCTATTCTATTCTATTTTAGTTCCAATAGTGATAATTCACATGCAATAGTCATTTACAGACAAAAAACTTAAACATTCAAAAATGACCATTTCTGACCATCTGGAGAAAGTTCGACAGGTTACGGGTCATCGTTTTTGATCAGAAATTAGATTTTTGGGACTGTAGAAAAATGGATTCAAAATGTCATTTGGATTGTGCCTCATGCTGAGTAACTACCCTTTAAAGCCCAAATGTGTCCAAAATTGCCATTTTTACAGACTTTTTCCTCCTACTCATAAGCTTCTATTTCGACCAATTTCAGGCATTAAAATTACTCTAAACACACTTATATTAGTTCCAAAAGTGATAATTCACATGCAATAGTCATTTACAGTCAAAAAATTAAACATTAAAAAATTTCCATTTCTGACCATCTGGAGAAAGTTCGACAGGTCACGGGTCATCGTTTTTCATCAGACAATTGATTTTTTGGAGTGTAGAAAAATTGATTCAAAATGTCATTTGGATTGTGCCTCATGTTGAATAACTACTTTTTAAAGCCTCAATGTGATCAAAATTGCCATTTTTACAGACTTTTTCTCCTACTCAGAAGCTTCTATTTCGACCAATTTCAGGCATTAAAAGGACTCTAAACACACTTATTTTAGTTCCAAAAGTGATAATTCACATGCAATAGTCATTTACAGTCAAAAAATTAAACATTAAAAAATGACAATTTCTGACCATCTGGAGAAAGTTCGACAGGTCACGGGTTATCAATTTTCATGAGAAATTGGATTTTTTGACTGTAGAAAAATGTATTCAAAATGTCATTTGGATTGTGCCTCATGTTGAAAAACTACTTTTTAAAGCCTCAATGTGATCAAAAGTGCCATTTTTACAGACTTTTTCTCCTACTCAGAAGCTTCTATGTCGACCAATTTCAGGCATTAAAATGACTCTAAACACACTTATTTTAGTTCCAAAAGTGATAATTCACATGCATTAGTCATTTACAGTCAAAAAATTAAACATTACAAAATTACCATTTCTGACCATCTGGAGAAAGTCCGACAGGTCACGGGCCATCGTTTTTGATGAGAAATTAGATTTTTTGGACTGTAAAAAAATTGATTGAAAATGTCATTTGGATTTTGCCTCATATTGAATAACTACTTTTTAAAGCCTCAATGTGACCAAATTTGCCATTTTTACAGACTTTTTCTCCATCTCAGAAACTTCTATTTCGTCCAATTTCATGCATTAAAATGACTCTAAACACACTTATTTTAGTTGCAAAAGTGATAATTCACATGCAATAGTCATTTGCAGTCATAAAATTAAACATAAAAAAATTACCATTTCTGACCATCCGGAGAAAGTTCGACAGGTCACGGGGTCATCGTTTTTCATGAGAAATTAGATTTTTTGGACTGTAGAAAAATTGATTCAAAATGTCATTTGGATTTTGCCTCATGTTGAATAACTACTTTTTAAAGCCTCAATGTGATCAAAATTACCATTTTTAAATATTTTTTCTCCTACTCAGAAGCTTCTATTTCGACCAATTTCAGGCATTAAAATGACTCTAAACACACTTATTTTAGTTCCAATAGTGATAATTCACATGCAATAGTCATTTACAGTCAAAAAATTAAACATTCAAAAATGACCATTTCTAACCATCTGGAGAAAGTTCGACAGGTTACGGGTCATCGTTTTTGATCAGAAATTAGATTTTTGGGACTGTATAAAAATTGATTCAAAATGTCATTTGGATTGTGCCTCATGCTGAGTAACTACTTTTTAAAGCCTCAATGTGATCAAAATTACCATTTTTAAATATTTTTTCTCCTACTCAGAAGCTTCTATTTCGACCAATTTCAGGCATTAAAATGACTCTAAACACACTTATTTTAGTTCCAATAGTGATAATTCACATGCAATAGTCATTTACAGTCAAAAAATTAAACATTCAAAAATGACCATTTCTGACCATCTGGAGAAAGTCCGACAGGTCACGGGCCATCGTTTTTGATGAGAAATTAGATTTTTGGGACTGTAGAAAAATTGATTCAAAATGTCATTTGGATTGTGCCTCATGCTGAGTAACTACCTTTTAAAGCCCAAATGTGACCAAAATTGCCATTTTTACAGACTTTTTCCTCCTACGCAGACGCTTCTATTTCGACCAATTTCAGGCATTAAAATTACTCTAAACACACTTATATTAGTTCCAAAAGTGATAAATCACATGCAATAGTCATTTACAGACAAAAAATTAAACATTAAAAAATTCCCATTTCTGACCATCTGGAGAAAGTTCGACAGGTCACGGGTCATCGTTTTTCATGAGAAATTTGATTTTTTTAAATGTAGAAAAATTGATTCAAAATGTCATTTGGATTGTGCCTCATGTTGAAGAACTACTTTTTAAAGCCTCAATGTGATCAAAATTGCCATTTTTAAATACTTTTTCTCCTACTCAGAAGCTTCTATTTCGACCAATTTCAGGCATTAAAATGACTCTAAACACACTTATATTAGTTCCAAAAGTGATAATTCACATGCAATAGTCATTTGCAGTCAAAAAATTAAACATAAAAAAAATACCATTTCTGACCATCCGGAGAAAGTTCAACAGGTCACGGGTCATCGTTTTTCATCAGAAATTAGATTTTTTGGACTGTAGAAAAATGGATTCAAAATGTCATTTGGATTGTGCATCATGTTGAATAACTACCTTTTAAAGCCTCAATGTGATCAAAATTGCCATTTTTAAATACTTTTTCTCCTACTCAGAAGCTTCTATTTCGACCAATTTAAGGCATTAAAATGACTCTAAACACACTTATTTTAGTTCCAAAAGTGATAATTCACATGCAATAGTCATTTACAGTCAAAAAATTAAACATTAAAAAATTACCATCTCTTACCATCTGGAGAAAGTTCGACAGGTCACGGGTCATCGTTTTTCATGAGAAATTTGATTTTTTGGACTGTAGAAAAATTGATTCAAAATGTCATTTGGATTGTGGATCATGTTGAAAAACTACTTTTTAAAGCCTCAATGTGATCAAAATTGCCATTTTTAAATACTTTTTCTCCTACTCAGAAGCTTCTATTTCGACCAATTTCAGGCATTAAAAGGACTCTAAACACACTTATTTTAGTTCCAAAAGTGATAATTCACATGCAATAGTCATTTACAGTCAAAAAATTAAACATTAAAAAATTACCATTTCTGACCATCTGGAGAAAGTTCGACAGGTCACGGGTTATCGTATTTCATGAGAAATTTGATTTTTTTGACTGTAGAAAAATTTATTCAAAATGTCATTTGGATTGTGCCTCATGTTGAAAAACTACTTTTTAAAGCCTCAATGTGATCAAAAGTGCCATTTTTACAGACTTTTTCTCCTACTCAGAAGCTTCTATGTCGACCAATTTCAGGCATTAAAATGACTCTAAACACACTTATTTTAGTTCCAAAAGTGATAATTCACATGCATTAGTCATTTACAGTCAAAAAATTAAACATTACAAAATTACCATTTCTGACCATCTGGAGAAAGTTCGACAGGTCACGGGCCATCGTTTTTGATGAGAAATTAGATTTTTTGGACTGTAGAAAAATTGATTCAAAATGTCATTTGGATTTTGCCTCATGTTGAATAACTACTTTTTAAAGCCTCAATGTGACCAAATTTGCCATTTTTAAATACTTTTTCTCCTACTCAGAAGCTTCTATTTCGACCAATTTAAGGCATTAAAATGACTCTAAACACACTTATTTTAGTTCCAAAAGTGATAATTCACATGCAATAGTCATTTACAGTCAAAAAATTAAACATTAAAAAATTACCATTTCTTACCATCTGGAGAAAGTTCGACAGGTCACGGGTCATCGTTTTTCATGAGAAATTTGATTTTTTGGACTGTAGAAAAATTGATTCAAAATGTCATTTGGATTGTGGATCATGTTGAATAACTACCTTTTAAAGCCTCAATGTGATCAAAATTGCCATTTTTAAATACTTTTTCTCCTACTCAGAAGCTTCTATTTCGACCAATTTCAGGCATTAAAAGGACTCTAAACACACTTATTTTAGTTCCAAAAGTGATAATTCACATGCAATAGTCATTTACAGTCAAAAAATTAAACATTAAAAAATTACCATTTCTGACCATCTGGAGAAAGTTCGACAGGTCACGGGTTATCGTATTTCATGAGAAATTTGATTTTTTTGACTGTAGAAAAATTTATTCAAAATGTCATTTGGATTGTGCCTCATGTTGAAAAACTACTTTTTAAAACCTCAATGTGATCAAAAGTGCCATTTTTACAGACTTTTTCTCCTACTCAGAAGCTTCTATGTCGACCAATTTCAGGCATTAAAATGACTCTAAACACACTTATTTTAGTTCCAAAAGTGATAATTCACATGCATTAGTCATTTACAGTCAAAAAATTAAACATTACAAAATTACCATTTCTGACCATCTGGAGAAAGTTCGACAGGTCACGGGCCATCGTTTTTGATGAGAAATTAGATTTTTTGGACTGTAGAAAAATTGATTGAAAATGTCATTTGGATTTTGCCTCATGTTGAATAACTACTTTTTAAAGCCTCAATGTGACCAAATTTGCCATTTTTACAGACTTTTTCTCCATCTCAGAAACTTCTATTTCGTCCAATTTCAAGCATTAAAATGACTCTAAACACACTTATTTTAGTTGCAAAAGTGATAATTCACATGCAATAGTCATTTGCAGTCAAAAAATAAAAATAAAAAAATTACCATTTCTGACCATCCGGAGAAAGTTCGACAGGTCACGGGTCATCGTTTTTCATCAGAAATTAGATTTTTGGACTGTAGAAAAATTGATTCAAAATGTCATTTGGATTGTGCCCCATGCTGAGTAACTACTTTTTAAAGCCTCAATGTGATCAAAATTGCCATTTTTAAATACTTTTTCTCCTACTCAGAAGCTTCTATTTCGACCAATTTCAGGCATTAAAATGACTCTAAACACACTTATATTAGTTCCAAAAGAGATAATTCATATGCAATAGTCATTTGCAGTCAAAAAATTAAACATAAAAAAAAAACATTTCTGACCATCAAGAGAAAGTTCAACAGGTCACGGGTCATCGTTTTTCATCAGAAATTAGATTTTTTGGACTGTAGAAAAATTGATTCAAAATGTCATTTGGATTGTGCCTCATGTTAAATAACTACCTTTTAAAGCCTCAATGTGATCAAAATTGCCATTTTTAAATACTTTTTCTCCTACTCAGAAGCTTCTATTTCGACCAATTTCAGGCATTAAAATGACTCTAAACACACTTATATTAGTTCCAAAAGTGATAATTCACATGCAATAGTCATTTGCAGTCAAAAAATTAAACATAAAAAAAATACCATTTCTGACCATCCGGAGAAAGTACAACAGGTCACGGGTCATCGTTTTTCATGAGAAATTTGATTTTTTGGACTGTAGAAAAATTGATTCAAAATGTCATTTGGATTGTGCCTCATGTTGAATAACTACCTTTTAAAGCCTCAATGTGATCAAAATTGCCATTTTTAAATACTTTTTCTCCTACTCAGAAGCTTCTATTTCGACCAATTTAAGGCATTAAAATGACTCTAAACACACTTATTTTAGTTCCAAAAGTGATAATTCACATGCAATAGTCATTTACAGTCAAACAATCAAACATTAAAAAATTACCCTTTCTGACCATCTGGAGAAAGTTCGACAGGTCACGGGTCATGGTTTTTCATGAGAAATTTGATTTTTTGGACCCTAGAAAAATGTATCCAAAATGTCATTTGGATTGTGCCTCATGTTGAAGAACTACTTTTTAAAGCCTCAATGTGATCAAAATTGCCATTTTTAAATACTTTTTCTCCTACCCAGAAGCTTCTTTTTCGACCAATTTCAGGCATTAAAATGACTCTAAACACACTTATATTAGTTCCAAAAGTGATAATTCACATGCAATAGTCATTTGCAGTCAAAAAATTAAACATAAAAAAAATACCATTTCTGACCATCCGGAGAAAGTTCAACAGGTCACGGGTCATCGTTTTTCATCAGAAATTAGATTTTTTGGACTGTAGAAAAATTGATTCAAAATGTCATTTGGATTGTGCCTCATGCTGAGTAACTACCTTTTAAAGCCCAAATGTGACCAAAATTGCCATTTTACAGACTTTTTCTCCTACTCAGAAGCTTCTATTTCGACCAATTTCAGGCATTAAAATTACTCTAAACACACTTATATTAGTTCCAAAAGTGCTAATTCATATGCAATAGTCATTTGCAGTCAAAAAATTAAACATTAAAAAATTAACATTTCTTACCATCTGGAGAAAGTTCGACAGGTCACGGGTCATCGTTTTTCATGAGAAATTTGATTTTTTGAACTGTAGAAAAACTGATTCAAAATGTCATTTGGATTGTGCCTCATGTTGAATAACTACCTTTTAAAGCCTCAATGTGATCAAAATTGCCATTTTTAAATACTTTTTCTCCTACTCAGAAGCTTCTATTTCGACCAATTTAAGGCATTAAAATGACTCTAAACACACCTATTTTAGTTCCAAAAGTGATAATTCACATGCAATAGTCATTTACAGTCAAACATTTAAACATTAAAAAATTACCATTTCTGACCATCTGGAGAAAGTTCGACAGGTCACGGGTCATGGTTTTTCATGAGAAATTTGATTTTTTGGACCCTAGAAAGATGTATCCAAAATGTCATTTGGATTGTGCCTCATGTTGAAGAACTACTTTTTAAAGCCTCAATGTGATCAAAATTGCCATTTTTAAATACTTTTTCTCCTACTCAGAAGCTTCTATTTCGACCAATTTCAGGCATTAAAATGACTCTAAACACACTTACATTAGTTCCAAAAGTGATAATTCACATGCAATAGTTATTTGCAGTCAAAAAATTAAACATTAAAAAATTCCCATTTCTGACCATCTGGAGAAAGTTCGACGGGTCACGGGTCATCATTTTTCATCAGACAATTGATTTTTATGAGTGTAGAAAAATTGATTCAAAATGTCATTTGGATTGTGCCTCATGTTGAATAACTACTTTTTAAAGCCTCAATGTGATCAAAATTGCCATTTTTACAGACTTTTTCTCCTACTCAGAAGCTTCGATTTCGAGCAATTTCAGGCATTAAAAGGACTCTAAACACACTTATTTTAGTTCCAAAAGTGATAATTCACATGCAATAGTCATTTGCAGTAAAAAAATTAAACATAAAAAAATTACCATTTCTGACCATCCGGAGAAAGTTCGACAGGTCACGGGTCATCGTTTTTCATGAGAAATTAGATTTTTTGGACTGTAGAAAAATTGATTCAAAATGTCATTTGGATTTTGCCTCAAGTTGAATAACTACTTTTTAAAGCCTCAATGATCAAAATTACCATTTTAAATAATTTTTCTCCTACTCAGAAGCTTCTATTTCGAGCAATTTCAGGCATTAAAATGACTCTAAACACACTTATTAGCGCTGGGAGGCCTCAGGGTAGCCATGCGCTCTATAAATGCCTCTTCTATTCTATTCTATTCTATTTTAGTTCCAATAGTGATAATTCACATGCAATAGTCATTTACAGACAAAAAACTTAAACATTCAAAAATGACCATTTCTGACCATCTGGAGAAAGTTCGACAGGTTACGGGTCATCGTTTTTGATCAGAAATTAGATTTTTGGGACTGTAGAAAAATGGATTCAAAATGTCATTTGGATTGTGCCTCATGCTGAGTAACTACCCTTTAAAGCCCAAATGTGTCCAAAATTGCCATTTTTACAGACTTTTTCCTCCTACTCATAAGCTTCTATTTCGACCAATTTCAGGCATTAAAATTACTCTAAACACACTTATATTAGTTCCAAAAGTGATAATTCACATGCAATAGTCATTTACAGTCAAAAAATTAAACATTAAAAAATTTCCATTTCTGACCATCTGGAGAAAGTTCGACAGGTCACGGGTCATCGTTTTTCATCAGACAATTGATTTTTTGGAGTGTAGAAAAATTGATTCAAAATGTCATTTGGATTGTGCCTCATGTTGAATAACTACTTTTTAAAGCCTCAATGTGATCAAAATTGCCATTTTTACAGACTTTTTCTCCTACTCAGAAGCTTCTATTTCGACCAATTTCAGGCATTAAAAGGACTCTAAACACACTTATTTTAGTTCCAAAAGTGATAATTCACATGCAATAGTCATTTACAGTCAAAAAATTAAACATTAAAAAATGACAATTTCTGACCATCTGGAGAAAGTTCGACAGGTCACGGGTTATCAATTTTCATGAGAAATTTGATTTTTTGACTGTAGAAAAATGTATTCAAAATGTCATTTGGATTGTGCCTCATGTTGAAAAACTACTTTTTAAAGCCTCAATGTGATCAAAAGTGCCATTTTTACAGACTTTTTCTCCTACTCAGAAGCTTCTATGTCGACCAATTTCAGGCATTAAAATGACTCTAAACACACTTATTTTAGTTCCAAAAGTGATAATTCACATGCATTAGTCATTTACAGTCAAAAAATTAAACATTACAAAATTACCATTTCTGACCATCTGGAGAAAGTCCGACAGGTCACGGGCCATCGTTTTTGATGAGAAATTAGATTTTTTGGACTGTAAAAAAATTGATTGAAAATGTCATTTGGATTTTGCCTCATATTGAATAACTACTTTTTAAAGCCTCAATGTGACCAAATTTGCCATTTTTACAGACTTTTTCTCCATCTCAGAAACTTCTATTTCGTCCAATTTCATGCATTAAAATGACTCTAAACACACTTATTTTAGTTGCAAAAGTGATAATTCACATGCAATAGTCATTTGCAGTCATAAAATTAAACATAAAAAAATTACCATTTCTGACCATCCGGAGAAAGTTCGACAGGTCACGGGGTCATCGTTTTTCATGAGAAATTAGATTTTTTGGACTGTAGAAAAATTGATTCAAAATGTCATTTGGATTTTGCCTCATGTTGAATAACTACTTTTTAAAGCCTCAATGTGATCAAAATTACCATTTTTAAATATTTTTTCTCCTACTCAGAAGCTTCTATTTCGACCAATTTCAGGCATTAAAATGACTCTAAACACACTTATTTTAGTTCCAATAGTGATAATTCACATGCAATAGTCATTTACAGTCAAAAAATTAAACATTCAAAAATGACCATTTCTAACCATCTGGAGAAAGTTCGACAGGTTACGGGTCATCGTTTTTGATCAGAAATTAGATTTTTGGGACTGTAGAAAAATTGATTCAAAATGTCATTTGGATTGTGCCTCATGCTGAGTAACTACTTTTTAAAGCCTCAATGTGATCAAAATTACCATTTTTAAATATTTTTTCTCCTACTCAGAAGCTTCTATTTCGACCAATTTCAGGCATTAAAATGACTCTAAACACACTTATTTTAGTTCCAATAGTGATAATTCACATGCAATAGTCATTTACAGTCAAAAAATTAAACATTCAAAAATGACCATTTCTGACCATCTGGAGAAAGTCCGACAGGTCACGGGCCATCGTTTTTGATGAGAAATTAGATTTTTGGGACTGTAGAAAAATTGATTCAAAATGTCATTTGGATTGTGCCTCATGCTGAGTAACTACCTTTTAAAGCCCAAATGTGACCAAAATTGCCATTTTTACAGACTTTTTCCTCCTACGCAGACGCTTCTATTTCGACCAATTTCAGGCATTAAAATTACTCTAAACACACTTATATTAGTTCCAAAAGTGATAAATCACATGCAATAGTCATTTACAGACAAAAAATTAAACATTAAAAAATTCCCATTTCTGACCATCTGGAGAAAGTTCGACAGGTCACGGGTCATCGTTTTTCATGAGAAATTTGATTTTTTTAAATGTAGAAAAATTGATTCAAAATGTCATTTGGATTGTGCCTCATGTTGAAGAACTACTTTTTAAAGCCTCAATGTGATCAAAATTGCCATTTTTAAATACTTTTTCTCCTACTCAGAAGCTTCTATTTCGACCAATTTCAGGCATTAAAATGACTCTAAACACACTTATATTAGTTCCAAAAGTGATAATTCACATGCAATAGTCATTTGCAGTCAAAAAATTAAACATAAAAAAAATACCATTTCTGACCATCCGGAGAAAGTTCAACAGGTCACGGGTCATCGTTTTTCATCAGAAATTAGATTTTTTGGACTGTAGAAAAATGGATTCAAAATGTCATTTGGATTGTGCATCATGTTGAATAACTACCTTTTAAAGCCTCAATGTGATCAAAATTGCCATTTTTAAATACTTTTTCTCCTACTCAGAAGCTTCTATTTCGACCAATTTAAGGCATTAAAATGACTCTAAACACACTTATTTTAGTTCCAAAAGTGATAATTCACATGCAATAGTCATTTACAGTCAAAAAATTAAACATTAAAAAATTACCATCTCTTACCATCTGGAGAAAGTTCGACAGGTCACGGGTCATCGTTTTTCATGAGAAATTTGATTTTTTGGACTGTAGAAAAATTGATTCAAAATGTCATTTGGATTGTGGATCATGTTGAAAAACTACTTTTTAAAGCCTCAATGTGATCAAAATTGCCATTTTTAAATACTTTTTCTCCTACTCAGAAGCTTCTATTTCGACCAATTTCAGGCATTAAAAGGACTCTAAACACACTTATTTTAGTTCCAAAAGTGATAATTCACATGCAATAGTCATTTACAGTCAAAAAATTAAACATTAAAAAATTACCATTTCTGACCATCTGGAGAAAGTTCGACAGGTCACGGGTTATCGTATTTCATGAGAAATTTGATTTTTTTGACTGTAGAAAAATTTATTCAAAATGTCATTTGGATTGTGCCTCATGTTGAAAAACTACTTTTTAAAGCCTCAATGTGATCAAAAGTGCCATTTTTACAGACTTTTTCTCCTACTCAGAAGCTTCTATGTCGACCAATTTCAGGCATTAAAATGACTCTAAACACACTTATTTTAGTTCCAAAAGTGATAATTCACATGCATTAGTCATTTACAGTCAAAAAATTAAACATTACAAAATTACCATTTCTGACCATCTGGAGAAAGTTCGACAGGTCACGGGCCATCGTTTTTGATGAGAAATTAGATTTTTTGGACTGTAGAAAAATTGATTCAAAATGTCATTTGGATTTTGCCTCATGTTGAATAACTACTTTTTAAAGCCTCAATGTGACCAAATTTGCCATTTTTAAATACTTTTTCTCCTACTCAGAAGCTTCTATTTCGACCAATTTAAGGCATTAAAATGACTCTAAACACACTTATTTTAGTTCCAAAAGTGATAATTCACATGCAATAGTCATTTACAGTCAAAAAATTAAACATTAAAAAATTACCATTTCTTACCATCTGGAGAAAGTTCGACAGGTCACGGGTCATCGTTTTTCATGAGAAATTTGATTTTTTGGACTGTAGAAAAATTGATTCAAAATGTCATTTGGATTGTGGATCATGTTGAATAACTACCTTTTAAAGCCTCAATGTGATCAAAATTGCCATTTTTAAATACTTTTTCTCCTACTCAGAAGCTTCTATTTCGACCAATTTCAGGCATTAAAAGGACTCTAAACACACTTATTTTAGTTCCAAAAGTGATAATTCACATGCAATAGTCATTTACAGTCAAAAAATTAAACATTAAAAAATTACCATTTCTGACCATCTGGAGAAAGTTCGACAGGTCACGGGTTATCGTATTTCATGAGAAATTTGATTTTTTTGACTGTAGAAAAATTTATTCAAAATGTCATTTGGATTGTGCCTCATGTTGAAAAACTACTTTTTAAAACCTCAATGTGATCAAAAGTGCCATTTTTACAGACTTTTTCTCCTACTCAGAAGCTTCTATGTCGACCAATTTCAGGCATTAAAATGACTCTAAACACACTTATTTTAGTTCCAAAAGTGATAATTCACATGCATTAGTCATTTACAGTCAAAAAATTAAACATTACAAAATTACCATTTCTGACCATCTGGAGAAAGTTCGACAGGTCACGGGCCATCGTTTTTGATGAGAAATTAGATTTTTTGGACTGTAGAAAAATTGATTGAAAATGTCATTTGGATTTTGCCTCATGTTGAATAACTACTTTTTAAAGCCTCAATGTGACCAAATTTGCCATTTTTACAGACTTTTTCTCCATCTCAGAAACTTCTATTTCGTCCAATTTCAAGCATTAAAATGACTCTAAACACACTTATTTTAGTTGCAAAAGTGATAATTCACATGCAATAGTCATTTGCAGTCATAAAATTAAACATAAAAAAATTACCATTTCTGACCATCCGGAGAAAGTTCGACAGGTCACGGGTCATCGTTTTTCATGAGTAATTAGATTTTTTGGACTGTAGAAAAATTGATTCAAAATGTCATTTGGATTTTGCCTCATGTTGAATAACTACTTTTTAAAGCCTCAATGTGATCAAAATTACCATTTTTAAATATTTTTTCTCCTACTCAGAAGCTTCTATTTCGACCAATTTCAGGCATTAAAATGACTCTAAACACACTTATTTTAGTTCCAATAGTGATAATTCACATGCAATAGTCATTTACAGTCAAAAAATTAAACATTCAAAAATGACCATTTCTAACCATCTGGAGAAAGTTCGACAGGTTACGGGTCATCGTTTTTGATCAGAAATTAGATTTTTGGGACTGTAGAAAAATTGATTTAAAATGTCATTTGGATTGTGCCTCATGCTGAGTAACTACCTTTTAAAGCCCAAATGTGACCAAAATTGCCATTTTTACAGACTTTTTCCTCCTACGCAGACGCTTCTATTTCGACCAATTTCAGGCATTAAACTTACTCTAAACACACTTATATTAGTTCCAAAAGTGATAAATCACATGCAATAGTCATTTACAGACAAAAAATTAAACATTAAAAAATTCCCATTTCTGACCATCTGGAGAAAGTTCGACAGGTCACGGGTCATCGTTTTTCATGAGAAATTTGATTTTTTGGACTGTAGAAAAATTGATTCAAAATGTCATTTGGATTGTGCATCATGTTGAATAACTACCTTTTAAAGCCTCAATGTGATCAAAATTGCCATTTTTAAATACTTTTTCTCCTACTCAGAAGCTTCTATTTCGACCAATTTAAGGCATTAAAATGACTCTAAACACACTTATTTTAGTTCCAAAAGTGATAATTCACATGCAATAGTCATTTACAGTCAAAAAATTAAACATTAAAAAATTACCATTTCTGACCATCTGGAGAAAGTTCGACAGGTCACGGGTTATCGTATTTCATGAGAAATTTGATTTTTTTGACTGTAGAAAAATTTATTCAAAATGTCATTTGGATTGTGCCTCATGTGGAAAAACTACTTTTTAAAGCCTCAATGTGATCAAAAGTGCCATTTTTACAGACTTTTTCTCCTACTCAGAAGCTTCTATGTCGACCAATTTCAGGCATTAAAATGACTCTAAACACACTTATTTTAGTTCCAAAAGTGATAATTCACATGCATTAGTCATTTACAGTCAAAAAATTAAACATTACAAAATTACCATTTCTGACCATCTGGAGAAAGTTCGACAGGTCACGGGCCATCGTTTTTGATGAGAAATTAGATTTTTTGGACTGTAGAAAAATTGATTGAAAATGTCATTTGGATTTTGCCTCATGTTGAATAACTACTTTTTAAAGCCTCAATGTGACCAAATTTGCCATTTTTACAGACTTTTTCTCCATCTCAGAAACTTCTATTTCGTCCAATTTCAGGCATTAAAATGACTCTAAACACACTTATTTTAGTTGCAAAAGTGATAATTCACATGCAATAGTCATTTGCAGTCATAAAATTAAACATAAAAAAATTACCATTTCTGACCATCCGGAGAAAGTTCGACAGGTCACGGGTCATCGTTTTTCATGAGTAATTAGATTTTTTGGACTGTAGAAAAATTGATTCAAAATGTCATTTGGATTTTGCCTCATGTTGAATAACTACTTTTTAAAGCCTCAATGTGATCAAAATTACCATTTTTAAATATTTTTTCTCCTACTCAGAAGCTTCTATTTCGACCAATTTCAGGCATTAAAATGACTCTAAACACACTTATTTTAGTTCCAATAGTGATAATTCACATGCAATAGTCATTTACAGTCAAAAAATTAAACATTCAAAAATGACCATTTCTAACCATCTGGAGAAAGTTCGACAGGTTACGGGTCATCGTTTTTGATCAGAAATTAGATTTTTGGGACTGTAGAAAAATTGATTTGAAATGTCATTTGGATTGTGCCTCATGCTGAGTAACTACCTTTTAAAGCCCAAATGTGACCAAAATTGCCATTTTTACAGACTTTTTCCTCCTACGCAGACGCTTCTATTTCGACCAATTTCAGGCATTAAAATTACTCTAAACACACTTATATTAGTTCCAAAAGTGATAAATCACATGCAATAGTCATTTACAGACAAAAAATTAAACATTAAAAAATTCCCATTTCTGACCATCTGGAGAAAGTTCGACAGGTCACGGGTCATCGTTTTTCATGAGAAATTTGATTTTTTGGACTGTAGAAAAATTGATTCAAAATGTCATTTGGATTGTGCATCATGTTGAATAACTACCTTTTAAAGCCTCAATGTGATCAAAATTGCCATTTTTAAATACTTTTTCTCCTACTCAGAAGCTTCTATTTCGACCAATTTAAGGCATTAAAATGACTCTAAACACACTTATTTTAGTTCCAAAAGTGATAATTCACATGCAATAGTCATTTACAGTCAAAAAACTAAACATTAAAAAATTAACATTTCTTACCATCTGGAGAAAGTTCGACAGGTCACGGGTCATCGTTTTTCATGAGAAATTTGATTTTTTTAAATGTAGAAAAATTGATTCAAAATGTCATTTGGATTGTGCCTCATGTTGAAAAACTACTTTTTAAAGCCTCAATGTGATCAAAATTGCCATTTTTAAATACTTTTTCTCCTACTCAGAAGCTTCTATTTCGACCAATTTCAGGCATTAAAAGGACTCTAAACACACTTATTTTAGTTCCAAAAGTGATAATTCACATGCAATAGTCATTTACAGTCAAAAAATTAAACATTAAAAAATTACCATTTCTGACCATCTGGAGAAAGTTCGACAGGTCACGGGTTATCGTATTTCATGAGAAATTTGATTTTTTGGACTGTAGAAAAATTGATTCAAAATGTCATTTGGATTTTGCCTCATGTTGAATAACTACTTTTTAAAGCCTCAATGTGATCAAAATTACCATTTTTAAATACTTTTTCTCCTACTCAGAAGCTTCTATTTTGACCAATTTAAGGCATTAAAATGACTCTAAACACACTTATTTTAGTTCCAAAAGTGATAATTCACATGCAATAGTCATTTACAGTCAAAAAATTAAACATTAAAAAATTACCATTTCTTACCATCTGGAGAAAGTTCGACAGGTCACGGGTCATCGTTTTTCATGAGAAATTTGATTTTTTGGACTGTAGAAAAATTGATTCAAAATGTCATTTGAATTGTGGATCATGTTGAATAACTACCTTTTAAAGCCTCAATGTGATCAAAATTGCCATTTTTAAATACTTTTTCTCCTACTCAGAAGCTTCTATTTCAACAAATTTCAGGCATTAAAAGGACTCTAAACACACTTATTTTAGTTCCAAAAGTGATAATTCACATGCAATAGTCATTTACAGTCAAAAAAATTAAACATTAAAAAATTACCATTTCTGACCATCTGGAGAAAGTTCGACAGGTCACGGGTTATCGTATTTCATGAGAAATTTGATTTTTTTGACTGTAGAAAAATTTATTCAAAATGTCATTTGGATTGTGCCTCATGTTGAAAAACTACTTTTTAAAGCCTCAATGTGATCAAAAGTGCCATTTTTACAGACTTTTTCTCCTACTCAGAAGCTTCTATGTCGACCAATTTCAGGCATTAAAATGACTCTAAACACACTTATTTTAGTTCCAAAAGTGATAATTCACATGCATTAGTCATTTACAGTCAAAAAGTTAAACATTACAAAATTACCATTTCTGACCATCTGGAGAAAGTTCGACAGGTCACGGGCCATCGTTTTTGATGAGAAATTAGATTTTTTGGACTGTAGAAAAATTGATTGAAAATGTCATTTGGATTTTGCCTCATGTTGAATAACTACTTTTTAAAGCCTCAATGTGACCAAATTTGCCATTTTTACAGACTTTTTCTCCATCTCAGAAACTTCTATTTCGTCCAATTTCAGGCATTAAAATGACTCTAAACACACTTATTTTAGTTGCAAAAGTGATAATTCACATGCAATAGTCATTTGCAGTCATAAAATTAAACATAAAAAAATTACCATTTCTGACCATCCGGAGAAAGTTCGACAGGTCACGGGTCATCGTTTTTCATGAGTAATTAGATTTTTTGGACTGTAGAAAAATTGATTCAAAATGTCATTTGGATTTTGCCTCATGTTGAATAACTACTTTTTAAAGCCTCAATGTGATCAAAATTACCATTTTTAAATATTTTTTCTCCTACTCAGAAGCTTCTATTTCGACCAATTTCAGGCATTAAAATGACTCTAAACACACTTATTTTAGTTCCAATAGTGATAATTCACATGCAATAGTCATTTACAGTCAAAAAATTAAACATTCAAAAATGACCATTTCTAACCATCTGGAGAAAGTTCGACAGGTTACGGGTCATCGTTTTTGATCAGAAATTAGATTTTTGGGACTGTAGAAAAATTGATTTAAAATGTCATTTGGATTGTGCCTCATGCTGAGTAACTACCTTTTAAAGCCCAAATGTGACCAAAATTGCCATTTTTACAGACTTTTTCCTCCTACGCAGACGCTTCTATTTCGACCAATTTCAGGCATTAAAATTACTCTAAACACACTTATATTAGTTCCAAAAGTGATAAATCACATGCAATAGTCATTTACAGACAAAAAATTAAACATTAAAAAATTCCCATTTCTGACCATCTGGAGAAAGTTCGACAGGTCACGGGTCATCGTTTTTCATGAGAAATTTGATTTTTTGGACTGTAGAAAAATTGATTCAAAATGTCATTTGGATTGTGCATCATGTTGAATAACTACCTTTTAAAGCCTCAATGTGATCAAAATTGCCATTTTTAAATACTTTTTCTCCTACTCAGAAGCTTCTATTTCGACCAATTTAAGGCATTAAAATGACTCTAAACACACTTATTTTAGTTCCAAAAGTGATAATTCACATGCAATAGTCATTTACAGTCAAAAAACTAAACATTAAAAAATTAACATTTCTTACCATCTGGAGAAAGTTCGACAGGTCACGGGTCATCGTTTTTCATGAGAAATTTGATTTTTTTAAATGTAGAAAAATTGATTCAAAATGTCATTTGGATTGTGCCTCATGTTGAAAAACTACTTTTTAAAGCCTCAATGTGATCAAAATTGCCATTTTTAAATACTTTTTCTCCTACTCAGAAGCTTCTATTTCGACCAATTTCAGGCATTAAAAGGACTCTAAGCACACTTATTTTAGTTCCAAAAGTGATAATTCACATGCAATAGTCATTTACAGTCAAAAAATTAAACATTAAAAAATTACCATTTCTGACCATCTGGAGAAAGTTCGACAGGTCACGGGTTATCGTATTTCATGAGAAATTTGATTTTTTTGACTGTAGAAAAATTTATTCAAAATGTCATTTGGATTGTGCCTCATGTTGAAAAACTACTTTTTAAAGCCTCAATGTGATCAAAAGTGCCATTTTTACAGACTTTTTCTCCTACTCAGAAGCTTCTATGTCGACCAATTTCAGGCATTAAAATGACTCTAAACACACTTATTTTAGTTCCAAAAGTGATAATTCACATGCATTAGTCATTTACAGTCAAAAAATTAAACATTACAAAATTACCATTTCTGACCATCTGGAGAAAGTTCGACAGGTCACGGGCCATCGTTTTTGATGAGAAATTAGATTTTTTGGACTGTAGAAAAATTGATTGAAAATGTCATTTGGATTTTGCCTCATGTTGAATAACTACTTTTTAAAGCCTCAATGTGACCAAATTTGCCATTTTTACAGACTTTTTCTTCATCTCAGAAACTTCTATTTCGTCCAATTTCAGGCATTAAAATGACTCTAAACACACTTATTTTAGTTGCAAAAGTGATAATTCACATGCAATAGTCATTTGCAGTCATAAAATTAAACATAAAAAAATTACCATTTCTGACCATCCGGAGAAAGTTCGACAGGTCACGGGTCATCGTTTTTCATGAGTAATTAGATTTTTTGGACTGTAGAAAAATTGATTCAAAATGTCATTTGGATTTTGCCTCATGTTGAATAACTACTTTTTAAAGCCTCAATGTGACCAAATTTGCCATTTTTAAATACTTTTTCTCCTACTCAGAAGCTTCTATTTCGACCAATTTAAGGCATTAAAATGACTCTAAACACACTTATTTTAGTTCCAAAAGTGATAATTCACATGCAATAGTCATTTACAGTCAAAAAATTAAACATTAAAAAATTACCATTTCTTACCATCTGGAGAAAGTTCGACAGGTCACGGGTCATCGTTTTTCATGAGAAATTTGATTTTTTGGACTGTAGAAAAATTGATTCAAAATGTCATTTGGATTGTGGATCATGTTGAATAACTACCTTTTAAAGCCTCAATGTGATCAAAATTGCCATTTTTAAATACTTTTTCTCCTACTCAGAAGCTTCTATTTCGACCAATTTCAGGCATTAAAAGGACTCTAAACACACTTATTTTAGTTCCAAAAGTGATAATTCACATGCAATAGTCATTTACAGTCAAAAAATTAAACATTAAAAAATTACCATTTCTGACCATCTGGAGAAAGTTCGACAGGTCACGGGTTATCGTATTTCATGAGAAATTTGATTTTTTTGACTGTAGAAAAATTTATTCAAAATGTCATTTGGATTGTGCCTCATGTTGAAAAACTACTTTTTAAAACCTCAATGTGATCAAAAGTGCCATTTTTACAGACTTTTTCTCCTACTCAGAAGCTTCTATGTCGACCAATTTCAGGCATTAAAATGACTCTAAACACACTTATTTTAGTTCCAAAAGTGATAATTCACATGCATTAGTCATTTACAGTCAAAAAATTAAACATTACAAAATTACCATTTCTGACCATCTGGAGAAAGTTCGACAGGTCACGGGCCATCGTTTTTGATGAGAAATTAGATTTTTTGGACTGTAGAAAAATTGATTGAAAATGTCATTTGGATTTTGCCTCATGTTGAATAACTACTTTTTAAAGCCTCAATGTGACCAAATTTGCCATTTTTACAGACTTTTTCTCCATCTCAGAAACTTCTATTTCGTCCAATTTCAGGCATTAAAATGACTCTAAACACACTTATTTTAGTTGCAAAAGTGATAATTCACATGCAATAGTCATTTGCAGTCATAAAATTAAACATAAAAAAATTACCATTTCTGACCATCCGGAGAAAGTTCGACAGGTCACGGGTCATCGTTTTTCATGAGTAATTAGATTTTTTGGACTGTAGAAAAATTGATTCAAAATGTCATTTGGATTTTGCCTCATGTTGAATAACTACTTTTTAAAGCCTCAATGTGATCAAAATTACCATTTTTAAATATTTTTTCTCCTACTCAGAAGCTTCTATTTCGACCAATTTCAGGCATTAAAATGACTCTAAACACACTTATTTTAGTTCCAATAGTGATAATTCACATGCAATAGTCATTTACAGTCAAAAAATTAAACATTCAAAAATGACCATTTCTAACCATCTGGAGAAAGTTCGACAGGTTACGGGTCATCGTTTTTGATCAGAAATTAGATTTTTGGGACTGTAGAAAAATTGATTTAAAATGTCATTTGGATTGTGCCTCATGCTGAGTAACTACCTTTTAAAGCCCAAATGTGACCAAAATTGCCATTTTTACAGACTTTTTCCTCCTACGCAGACGCTTCTATTTCGACCAATTTCAGGCATTAAACTTACTCTAAACACACTTATATTAGTTCCAAAAGTGATAAATCACATGCAATAGTCATTTACAGACAAAAAATTAAACATTAAAAAATTCCCATTTCTGACCATCTGGAGAAAGTTCGACAGGTCACGGGTCATCGTTTTTCATGAGAAATTTGATTTTTTGGACTGTAGAAAAATTGATTCAAAATGTCATTTGGATTGTGCATCATGTTGAATAACTACCTTTTAAAGCCTCAATGTGATCAAAATTGCCATTTTTAAATACTTTTTCTCCTACTCAGAAGCTTCTATTTCGACCAATTTAAGGCATTAAAATGACTCTAAACACACTTATTTTAGTTCCAAAAGTGATAATTCACATGCAATAGTCATTTACAGTCAAAAAATTAAACATTAAAAAATTACCATTTCTGACCATCTGGAGAAAGTTCGACAGGTCACGGGTTATCGTATTTCATGAGAAATTTGATTTTTTTGACTGTAGAAAAATTTATTCAAAATGTCATTTGGATTGTGCCTCATGTGGAAAAACTACTTTTTAAAGCCTCAATGTGATCAAAAGTGCCATTTTTAAATACTTTTTCTCCTACTCAGAAGCTTCTATTTCGACCAATTTCAGGCATTAAAAGGACTCTAAACACACTTATTTTAGTTCCAAAAGTGATAATTCACATGCAATAGTCATTTACAGTCAAAAAATTAAACATTAAAAAATTACCATTTCTGACCATCTGGAGAAAGTTCGACAGGTCACGGGTTATCGTATTTCATGAGAAATTTGATTTTTTTGACTGTAGAAAAATTTATTCAAAATGTCATTTGGATTGTGCCTCATGTGGAAAAACTACTTTTTAAAGCCTCAATGTGATCAAAAGTGCCATTTTTACAGACTTTTTCTCCTACTCAGAAGCTTCTATGTCGACCAATTTCAGGCATTAAAATGACTCTAAACACACTTATTTTAGTTCCAAAAGTGATAATTCACATGCATTAGTCATTTACAGTCAAAAAATTAAACATTACAAAATTACCATTTCTGACCATCTGGAGAAAGTTCGACAGGTCACGGGCCATCGTTTTTGATGAGAAATTAGATTTTTTGGACTGTAGAAAAATTGATTGAAAATGTCATTTGGATTTTGCCTCATGTTGAATAACTACTTTTTAAAGCCTCAATGTGACCAAATTTGCCATTTTTACAGACTTTTTCTCCATCTCAGAAACTTCTATTTCGTCCAATTTCAGGCATTAAAATGACTCTAAACACACTTATTTTAGTTGCAAAAGTGATAATTCACATGCAATAGTCATTTGCAGTCATAAAATTAAACATAAAAAAATTACCATTTCTGACCATCCGGAGAAAGTTCGACAGGTCACGGGTCATCGTTTTTCATGAGTAATTAGATTTTTTGGACTGTAGAAAAATTGATTCAAAATGTCATTTGGATTTTGCCTCATGTTGAATAACTACTTTTTAAAGCCTCAATGTGATCAAAATTACCATTTTTAAATATTTTTTCTCCTACTCAGAAGCTTCTATTTCGACCAATTTCAGGCATTAAAATGACTCTAAACACACTTATTTTAGTTCCAATAGTGATAATTCACATGCAATAGTCATTTACAGTCAAAAAATTAAACATTCAAAAATGACCATTTCTAACCATCTGGAGAAAGTTCGACAGGTTACGGGTCATCGTTTTTGATCAGAAATTAGATTTTTGGGACTGTAGAAAAATTGATTTAAAATGTCATTTGGATTGTGCCTCATGCTGAGTAACTACCTTTTAAAGCCCAAATGTGACCAAAATTGCCATTTTTACAGACTTTTTCCTCCTACGCAGACGCTTCTATTTCGACCAATTTCAGGCATTAAAATTACTCTAAACACACTTATATTAGTTCCAAAAGTGATAAATCACATGCAATAGTCATTTACAGACAAAAAATTAAACATTAAAAAATTCCCATTTCTGACCATCTGGAGAAAGTTCGACAGGTCACGGGTCATCGTTTTTCATGAGAAATTTGATTTTTTGGACTGTAGAAAAATTGATTCAAAATGTCATTTTGATTGTGCCTCATGTTGAATAACTACTTATTAAAGCCTCAATATGATCAAAATTGCCATTTTTAAATACTTTTTCTCCTACTCAGAAGCTTCTATTTCGACCAATTTCAGGCATTAAAATGACTCTAAACACACTTATTTTAGTTCCAAAAGTGATAATTCACATGCAATAGTCATTTACAGTCAAAAAATTAAACATTAAAAAATTAACATTTCTTACCATCTGGAGAAAGTTCGACAGGTCACGGGTCATCGTTTTTCATGAGAAATTTGATTTTTTTAAATGTAGAAAAATTGATTCAAAATGTCATTTGGATTGTGCCTCATGTTGAAAAACTACTTTTTAAAGCCTCAATGTGATCAAAATTGCCATTTTTAAATGCTTTTTCTCCTACTCAGAAGCTTCAATTTCGACCAATTTCAGGCATTAAAATGACTCTAAACACACTTATTTTAGTTCCAAAAGTGATAATTCACATGCAATAGTCATTTACAGTCGAAAAATTAAACGTTAAAAAATTAACATTTCTTACCATCTGGAGAAAGTTCGACAGGTCACGGGTCATCGTTTTTCATGAGAAATTTGATTTTTTGGACTGTAGAAAAATTGATTCAAAATGTCATTTTGATTGTGCCTCATGTTGAATAACTACCTTTTAAAGCCTCAATGTGATCAAAATTGCCATTTTTAAATACTTTTTCTCCTACTCAGAAGCTTCTATTTCGACCAATTTAAGGCATTAAAATGACTCTAAACACACTTATTTTAGTTCCAAAAGTGATAATTCACATGCAATAGTCATTTACAGTCAAAAAACTAAACATTAAAAAATTAACATTTCTTACCATCTGGAGAAAGTTCGACAGGTCACGGGTCATCGTTTTTCATGAGAAATTTGATTTTTTTAAATGTAGAAAAATTGATTCAAAATGTCATTTGGATTGTGCCTCATGTTGAAAAACTACTTTTTAAAGCCTCAATGTGATCAAAATTGCCATTTTTAAATACTTTTTCTCCTACTCAGAAGCTTCTATTTCGACCAATTTCAGGCATTAAAAGGACTCTAAACACACTTATTTTAGTTCCAAAAGTGATAATTCACATGCAATAGTCATTTACAGTCAAAAAATTAAACATTAAAAAATTACCATTTCTGACCATCTGGAGAAAGTTCGACAGGTCACGGGTTATCGTATTTCATGAGAAATTTGATTTTTTGGACTGTAGAAAAATTGATTCAAAATGTCATTTGGATTTTGCCTCATGTTGAATAACTACTTTTTAAAGCCTCAATGTGATCAAAATTACCATTTTTAAATACTTTTTCTCCTACTCAGAAGCTTCTATTTTGACCAATTTAAGGCATTAAAATGACTCTAAACACACTTATTTTAGTTCCAAAAGTGATAATTCACATGCAATAGTCATTTACAGTCAAAAAATTAAACATTAAAAAATTACCATTTCTTACCATCTGGAGAAAGTTCGACAGGTCACGGGTCATCGTTTTTCATGAGAAATTTGATTTTTTGGACTGTAGAAAAATTGATTCAAAATGTCATTTGGATTGTGGATCATGTTGAATAACTACCTTTTAAAGCCTCAATGTGATCAAAATTGCCATTTTTAAATACTTTTTCTCCTACTCAGAAGCTTCTATTTCAACAAATTTCAGGCATTAAAAGGACTCTAAACACACTTATTTTAGTTCCAAAAGTGATAATTCACATGCAATAGTCATTTACAGTCAAAAAAATTAAACATTAAAAAATTACCATTTCTGACCATCTGGAGAAAGTTCGACAGGTCACGGGTTATCGTATTTCATGAGAAATTTGATTTTTTTGACTGTAGAAAAATTTATTCAAAATGTCATTTGGATTGTGCCTCATGTTGAAAAACTACTTTTTAAAGCCTCAATGTGATCAAAAGTGCCATTTTTACAGACTTTTTCTCCTACTCAGAAGCTTCTATGTCGACCAATTTCAGGCATTAAAATGACTCTAAACACACTTATTTTAGTTCCAAAAGTGATAATTCACATGCATTAGTCATTTACAGTCAAAAAGTTAAACATTACAAAATTACCATTTCTGACCATCTGGAGAAAGTTCGACAGGTCACGGGCCATCGTTTTTGATGAGAAATTAGATTTTTTGGACTGTAGAAAAATTGATTGAAAATGTCATTTGGATTTTGCCTCATGTTGAATAACTACTTTTTAAAGCCTCAATGTGACCAAATTTGCCATTTTTACAGACTTTTTCTCCATCTCAGAAACTTCTATTTCGTCCAATTTCAGGCATTAAAATGACTCTAAACACACTTATTTTAGTTGCAAAAGTGATAATTCACATGCAATAGTCATTTGCAGTCATAAAATTAAACATAAAAAAATTACCATTTCTGACCATCCGGAGAAAGTTCGACAGGTCACGGGTCATCGTTTTTCATGAGTAATTAGATTTTTTGGACTGTAGAAAAATTGATTCAAAATGTCATTTGGATTTTGCCTCATGTTGAATAACTACTTTTTAAAGCCTCAATGTGATCAAAATTACCATTTTTAAATATTTTTTCTCCTACTCAGAAGCTTCTATTTCGACCAATTTCAGGCATTAAAATGACTCTAAACACACTTATTTTAGTTCCAATAGTGATAATTCACATGCAATAGTCATTTACAGTCAAAAAATTAAACATTCAAAAATGACCATTTCTAACCATCTGGAGAAAGTTCGACAGGTTACGGGTCATCGTTTTTGATCAGAAATTAGATTTTTGGGACTGTAGAAAAATTGATTTAAAATGTCATTTGGATTGTGCCTCATGCTGAGTAACTACCTTTTAAAGCCCAAATGTGACCAAAATTGCCATTTTTACAGACTTTTTCCTCCTACGCAGACGCTTCTATTTCGACCAATTTCAGGCATTAAAATTACTCTAAACACACTTATATTAGTTCCAAAAGTGATAAATCACATGCAATAGTCATTTACAGACAAAAAATTAAACATTAAAAAATTCCCATTTCTGACCATCTGGAGAAAGTTCGACAGGTCACGGGTCATCGTTTTTCATGAGAAATTTGATTTTTTGGACTGTAGAAAAATTGATTCAAAATGTCATTTGGATTGTGCATCATGTTGAATAACTACCTTTTAAAGCCTCAATGTGATCAAAATTGCCATTTTTAAATACTTTTTCTCCTACTCAGAAGCTTCTATTTCGACCAATTTAAGGCATTAAAATGACTCTAAACACACTTATTTTAGTTCCAAAAGTGATAATTCACATGCAATAGTCATTTACAGTCAAAAAACTAAACATTAAAAAATTAACATTTCTTACCATCTGGAGAAAGTTCGACAGGTCACGGGTCATCGTTTTTCATGAGAAATTTGATTTTTTTAAATGTAGAAAAATTGATTCAAAATGTCATTTGGATTGTGCCTCATGTTGAAAAACTACTTTTTAAAGCCTCAATGTGATCAAAATTGCCATTTTTAAATACTTTTTCTCCTACTCAGAAGCTTCTATTTCGACCAATTTCAGGCATTAAAAGGACTCTAAGCACACTTATTTTAGTTCCAAAAGTGATAATTCACATGCAATAGTCATTTACAGTCAAAAAATTAAACATTAAAAAATTACCATTTCTGACCATCTGGAGAAAGTTCGACAGGTCACGGGTTATCGTATTTCATGAGAAATTTGATTTTTTTGACTGTAGAAAAATTTATTCAAAATGTCATTTGGATTGTGCCTCATGTTGAAAAACTACTTTTTAAAGCCTCAATGTGATCAAAAGTGCCATTTTTACAGACTTTTTCTCCTACTCAGAAGCTTCTATGTCGACCAATTTCAGGCATTAAAATGACTCTAAACACACTTATTTTAGTTCCAAAAGTGATAATTCACATGCATTAGTCATTTACAGTCAAAAAATTAAACATTACAAAATTACCATTTCTGACCATCTGGAGAAAGTTCGACAGGTCACGGGCCATCGTTTTTGATGAGAAATTAGATTTTTTGGACTGTAGAAAAATTGATTGAAAATGTCATTTGGATTTTGCCTCATGTTGAATAACTACTTTTTAAAGCCTCAATGTGACCAAATTTGCCATTTTTACAGACTTTTTCTTCATCTCAGAAACTTCTATTTCGTCCAATTTCAGGCATTAAAATGACTCTAAACACACTTATTTTAGTTGCAAAAGTGATAATTCACATGCAATAGTCATTTGCAGTCATAAAATTAAACATAAAAAAATTACCATTTCTGACCATCCGGAGAAAGTTCGACAGGTCACGGGTCATCGTTTTTCATGAGTAATTAGATTTTTTGGACTGTAGAAAAATTGATTCAAAATGTCATTTGGATTTTGCCTCATGTTGAATAACTACTTTTTAAAGCCTCAATGTGACCAAATTTGCCATTTTTAAATACTTTTTCTCCTACTCAGAAGCTTCTATTTCGACCAATTTAAGGCATTAAAATGACTCTAAACACACTTATTTTAGTTCCAAAAGTGATAATTCACATGCAATAGTCATTTACAGTCAAAAAATTAAACATTAAAAAATTACCATTTCTTACCATCTGGAGAAAGTTCGACAGGTCACGGGTCATCGTTTTTCATGAGAAATTTGATTTTTTGGACTGTAGAAAAATTGATTCAAAATGTCATTTGGATTGTGGATCATGTTGAATAACTACCTTTTAAAGCCTCAATGTGATCAAAATTGCCATTTTTAAATACTTTTTCTCCTACTCAGAAGCTTCTATTTCGACCAATTTCAGGCATTAAAAGGACTCTAAACACACTTATTTTAGTTCCAAAAGTGATAATTCACATGCAATAGTCATTTACAGTCAAAAAATTAAACATTAAAAAATTACCATTTCTGACCATCTGGAGAAAGTTCGACAGGTCACGGGTTATCGTATTTCATGAGAAATTTGATTTTTTTGACTGTAGAAAAATTTATTCAAAATGTCATTTGGATTGTGCCTCATGTTGAAAAACTACTTTTTAAAACCTCAATGTGATCAAAAGTGCCATTTTTACAGACTTTTTCTCCTACTCAGAAGCTTCTATGTCGACCAATTTCAGGCATTAAAATGACTCTAAACACACTTATTTTAGTTCCAAAAGTGATAATTCACATGCATTAGTCATTTACAGTCAAAAAATTAAACATTACAAAATTACCATTTCTGACCATCTGGAGAAAGTTCGACAGGTCACGGGCCATCGTTTTTGATGAGAAATTAGATTTTTTGGACTGTAGAAAAATTGATTGAAAATGTCATTTGGATTTTGCCTCATGTTGAATAACTACTTTTTAAAGCCTCAATGTGACCAAATTTGCCATTTTTACAGACTTTTTCTCCATCTCAGAAACTTCTATTTCGTCCAATTTCAGGCATTAAAATGACTCTAAACACACTTATTTTAGTTGCAAAAGTGATAATTCACATGCAATAGTCATTTGCAGTCATAAAATTAAACATAAAAAAATTACCATTTCTGACCATCCGGAGAAAGTTCGACAGGTCACGGGTCATCGTTTTTCATGAGTAATTAGATTTTTTGGACTGTAGAAAAATTGATTCAAAATGTCATTTGGATTTTGCCTCATGTTGAATAACTACTTTTTAAAGCCTCAATGTGATCAAAATTACCATTTTTAAATATTTTTTCTCCTACTCAGAAGCTTCTATTTCGACCAATTTCAGGCATTAAAATGACTCTAAACACACTTATTTTAGTTCCAATAGTGATAATTCACATGCAATAGTCATTTACAGTCAAAAAATTAAACATTCAAAAATGACCATTTCTAACCATCTGGAGAAAGTTCGACAGGTTACGGGTCATCGTTTTTGATCAGAAATTAGATTTTTGGGACTGTAGAAAAATTGATTTAAAATGTCATTTGGATTGTGCCTCATGCTGAGTAACTACCTTTTAAAGCCCAAATGTGACCAAAATTGCCATTTTTACAGACTTTTTCCTCCTACGCAGACGCTTCTATTTCGACCAATTTCAGGCATTAAACTTACTCTAAACACACTTATATTAGTTCCAAAAGTGATAAATCACATGCAATAGTCATTTACAGACAAAAAATTAAACATTAAAAAATTCCCATTTCTGACCATCTGGAGAAAGTTCGACAGGTCACGGGTCATCGTTTTTCATGAGAAATTTGATTTTTTGGACTGTAGAAAAATTGATTCAAAATGTCATTTGGATTGTGCATCATGTTGAATAACTACCTTTTAAAGCCTCAATGTGATCAAAATTGCCATTTTTAAATACTTTTTCTCCTACTCAGAAGCTTCTATTTCGACCAATTTAAGGCATTAAAATGACTCTAAACACACTTATTTTAGTTCCAAAAGTGATAATTCACATGCAATAGTCATTTACAGTCAAAAAATTAAACATTAAAAAATTACCATTTCTGACCATCTGGAGAAAGTTCGACAGGTCACGGGTTATCGTATTTCATGAGAAATTTGATTTTTTTGACTGTAGAAAAATTTATTCAAAATGTCATTTGGATTGTGCCTCATGTGGAAAAACTACTTTTTAAAGCCTCAATGTGATCAAAAGTGCCATTTTTAAATACTTTTTCTCCTACTCAGAAGCTTCTATTTCGACCAATTTCAGGCATTAAAAGGACTCTAAACACACTTATTTTAGTTCCAAAAGTGATAATTCACATGCAATAGTCATTTACAGTCAAAAAATTAAACATTAAAAAATTACCATTTCTGACCATCTGGAGAAAGTTCGACAGGTCACGGGTTATCGTATTTCATGAGAAATTTGATTTTTTTGACTGTAGAAAAATTTATTCAAAATGTCATTTGGATTGTGCCTCATGTGGAAAAACTACTTTTTAAAGCCTCAATGTGATCAAAAGTGCCATTTTTACAGACTTTTTCTCCTACTCAGAAGCTTCTATGTCGACCAATTTCAGGCATTAAAATGACTCTAAACACACTTATTTTAGTTCCAAAAGTGATAATTCACATGCATTAGTCATTTACAGTCAAAAAATTAAACATTACAAAATTACCATTTCTGACCATCTGGAGAAAGTTCGACAGGTCACGGGCCATCGTTTTTGATGAGAAATTAGATTTTTTGGACTGTAGAAAAATTGATTGAAAATGTCATTTGGATTTTGCCTCATGTTGAATAACTACTTTTTAAAGCCTCAATGTGACCAAATTTGCCATTTTTACAGACTTTTTCTCCATCTCAGAAACTTCTATTTCGTCCAATTTCAGGCATTAAAATGACTCTAAACACACTTATTTTAGTTGCAAAAGTGATAATTCACATGCAATAGTCATTTGCAGTCATAAAATTAAACATAAAAAAATTACCATTTCTGACCATCCGGAGAAAGTTCGACAGGTCACGGGTCATCGTTTTTCATGAGTAATTAGATTTTTTGGACTGTAGAAAAATTGATTCAAAATGTCATTTGGATTTTGCCTCATGTTGAATAACTACTTTTTAAAGCCTCAATGTGATCAAAATTACCATTTTTAAATATTTTTTCTCCTACTCAGAAGCTTCTATTTCGACCAATTTCAGGCATTAAAATGACTCTAAACACACTTATTTTAGTTCCAATAGTGATAATTCACATGCAATAGTCATTTACAGTCAAAAAATTAAACATTCAAAAATGACCATTTCTAACCATCTGGAGAAAGTTCGACAGGTTACGGGTCATCGTTTTTGATCAGAAATTAGATTTTTGGGACTGTAGAAAAATTGATTTAAAATGTCATTTGGATTGTGCCTCATGCTGAGTAACTACCTTTTAAAGCCCAAATGTGACCAAAATTGCCATTTTTACAGACTTTTTCCTCCTACGCAGACGCTTCTATTTCGACCAATTTCAGGCATTAAAATTACTCTAAACACACTTATATTAGTTCCAAAAGTGATAAATCACATGCAATAGTCATTTACAGACAAAAAATTAAACATTAAAAAATTCCCATTTCTGACCATCTGGAGAAAGTTCGACAGGTCACGGGTCATCGTTTTTCATGAGAAATTTGATTTTTTGGACTGTAGAAAAATTGATTCAAAATGTCATTTGGATTGTGCATCATGTTGAATAACTACCTTTTAAAGCCTCAATGTGATCAAAATTGCCATTTTTAAATACTTTTTCTCCTACTCAGAAGCTTCTATTTCGACCAATTTAAGGCATTAAAATGACTCTAAACACACTTATTTTAGTTCCAAAAGTGATAATTCACATGCAATAGTCATTTACAGTCAAAAAACTAAACATTAAAAAATTAACATTTCTTACCATCTGGAGAAAGTTCGACAGGTCACGGGTCATCGTTTTTCATGAGAAATTTGATTTTTTTAAATGTAGAAAAATTGATTCAAAATGTCATTTGGATTGTGCCTCATGTTGAAAAACTACTTTTTAAAGCCTCAATGTGATCAAAATTGCCATTTTTAAATACTTTTTCTCCTACTCAGAAGCTTCTATTTCGACCAATTTCAGGCATTAAAAGGACTCTAAACACACTTATTTTAGTTCCAAAAGTGATAATTCACATGCAATAGTCATTTACAGTCAAAAAATTAAACATTAAAAAATTACCATTTCTGACCATCTGGAGAAAGTTCGACAGGTCACGGGTTATCGTATTTCATGAGAAATTTGATTTTTTGGACTGTAGAAAAATTGATTCAAAATGTCATTTGGATTTTGCCTCATGTTGAATAACTACTTTTTAAAGCCTCAATGTGATCAAAATTACCATTTTTAAATACTTTTTCTCCTACTCAGAAGCTTCTATTTTGACCAATTTAAGGCATTAAAATGACTCTAAACACACTTATTTTAGTTCCAAAAGTGATAATTCACATGCAATAGTCATTTACAGTCAAAAAATTAAACATTAAAAAATTACCATTTCTTACCATCTGGAGAAAGTTCGACAGGTCACGGGTCATCGTTTTTCATGAGAAATTTGATTTTTTGGACTGTAGAAAAATTGATTCAAAATGTCATTTGGATTGTGGATCATGTTGAATAACTACCTTTTAAAGCCTCAATGTGATCAAAATTGCCATTTTTAAATACTTTTTCTCCTACTCAGAAGCTTCTATTTCAACAAATTTCAGGCATTAAAAGGACTCTAAACACACTTATTTTAGTTCCAAAAGTGATAATTCACATGCAATAGTCATTTACAGTCAAAAAAATTAAACATTAAAAAATTACGATTTCTGACCATCTGGAGAAAGTTCGACAGGTCACGGGTTATCGTATTTCATGAGAAATTTGATTTTTTTGACTGTAGAAAAATTTATTCAAAATGTCATTTGGATTGTGCCTCATGTTGAAAAACTACTTTTTAAAGCCTCAATGTGATCAAAAGTGCCATTTTTACAGACTTTTTCTCCTACTCAGAAGCTTCTATGTCGACCAATTTCAGGCATTAAAATGACTCTAAACACACTTATTTTAGTTCCAAAAGTGATAATTCACATGCATTAGTCATTTACAGTCAAAAAGTTAAACATTACAAAATTACCATTTCTGACCATCTGGAGAAAGTTCGACAGGTCACGGGCCATCGTTTTTGATGAGAAATTAGATTTTTTGGACTGTAGAAAAATTGATTGAAAATGTCATTTGGATTTTGCCTCATGTTGAATAACTACTTTTTAAAGCCTCAATGTGACCAAATTTGCCATTTTTACAGACTTTTTCTCCATCTCAGAAACTTCTATTTCGTCCAATTTCAGGCATTAAAATGACTCTAAACACACTTATTTTAGTTGCAAAAGTGATAATTCACATGCAATAGTCATTTGCAGTCATAAAATTAAACATAAAAAAATTACCATTTCTGACCATCCGGAGAAAGTTCGACAGGTCACGGGTCATCGTTTTTCATGAGTAATTAGATTTTTTGGACTGTAGAAAAATTGATTCAAAATGTCATTTGGATTTTGCCTCATGTTGAATAACTACTTTTTAAAGCCTCAATGTGATCAAAATTACCATTTTTAAATATTTTTTCTCCTACTCAGAAGCTTCTATTTCGACCAATTTCAGGCATTAAAATGACTCTAAACACACTTATTTTAGTTCCAATAGTGATAATTCACATGCAATAGTCATTTACAGTCAAAAAATTAAACATTCAAAAATGACCATTTCTAACCATCTGGAGAAAGTTCGACAGGTTACGGGTCATCGTTTTTGATCAGAAATTAGATTTTTGGGACTGTAGAAAAATTGATTTAAAATGTCATTTGGATTGTGCCTTATGCTGAGTAACTACCTTTTAAAGCCCAAATGTGACCAAAATTGCCATTTTTACAGACTTTTTCCTCCTACGCAGACGCTTCTATTTCGACCAATTTCAGGCATTAAACTTACTCTAAACACACTTATATTAGTTCCAAAAGTGATAAATCACATGCAATAGTCATTTACAGACAAAAAATTAAACATTAAAAAATTCCCATTTCTGACCATCTGGAGAAAGTTCGACAGGTCACGGGTCATCGTTTTTCATGAGAAATTTGATTTTTTGGACTGTAGAAAAATTGATTCAAAATGTCATTTGGATTGTGCATCATGTTGAATAACTACCTTTTAAAGCCTCAATGTGATCAAAATTGCCATTTTTAAATACTTTTTCTCCTACTCAGAAGCTTCTATTTCGACCAATTTAAGGCATTAAAATGACTCTAAACACACTTATTTTAGTTCCAAAAGTGATAATTCACATGCAATAGTCATTTACAGTCAAAAAATTAAACATTAAAAATTACCATTTCTGACCATCTGGAGAAAGTTCGACAGGTCACGGGTTATCGTATTTCATGAGAAATTTGATTTTTTTGACTGTAGAAAAATTTATTCAAAATGTCATTTGGATTGTGCCTCATGTGGAAAAACTACTTTTTAAAGCCTCAATGTGATCAAAAGTGCCATTTTTACAGACTTTTTCTCCTACTCAGAAGCTTCTATGTCGACCAATTTCAGGCATTAAAATGACTCTAAACACACTTATTTTAGTTCCAAAAGTGATAATTCACATGCATTAGTCATTTACAGTCAAAAAATTAAACATTACAAAATTACCATTTCTGACCATCTGGAGAAAGTTCGACAGGTCACGGGCCATCGTTTTTGATGAGAAATTAGATTTTTTGGACTGTAGAAAAATTGATTGAAAATGTCATTTGGATTTTGCCTCATGTTGAATAACTACTTTTTAAAGCCTCAATGTGACCAAATTTGCCATTTTTACAGACTTTTTCTCCATCTCAGAAACTTCTATTTCGTCCAATTTCAGGCATTAAAATGACTCTAAACACACTTATTTTAGTTGCAAAAGTGATAATTCACATGCAATAGTCATTTGCAGTCATAAAATTAAACATAAAAAAATTACCATTTCTGACCATCCGGAGAAAGTTCGACAGGTCACGGGTCATCGTTTTTCATGAGTAATTAGATTTTTTGGACTGTAGAAAAATTGATTCAAAATGTCATTTGGATTTTGCCTCATGTTGAATAACTACTTTTTAAAGCCTCAATGTGATCAAAATTACCATTTTTAAATATTTTTTCTCCTACTCAGAAGCTTCTATTTCGACCAATTTCAGGCATTAAAATGACTCTAAACACACTTATTTTAGTTCCAATAGTGATAATTCACATGCAATAGTCATTTACAGTCAAAAAATTAAACATTCAAAAATGACCATTTCTAACCATCTGGAGAAAGTTCGACAGGTTACGGGTCATCGTTTTTGATCAGAAATTAGATTTTTGGGACTGTAGAAAAATTGATTTAAAATGTCATTTGGATTGTGCCTCATGCTGAGTAACTACCTTTTAAAGCCCAAATGTGACCAAAATTGCCATTTTTACAGACTTTTTCCTCCTACGCAGACGCTTCTATTTCGACCAATTTCAGGCATTAAAATTACTCTAAACACACTTATATTAGTTCCAAAAGTGATAAATCACATGCAATAGTCATTTACAGACAAAAAATTAAACATTAAAAAATTCCCATTTCTGACCATCTGGAGAAAGTTCGACAGGTCACGGGTCATCGTTTTTCATGAGAAATTTGATTTTTTGGACTGTAGAAAAATTGATTCAAAATGTCATTTGGATTGTGCATCATGTTGAATAACTACCTTTTAAAGCCTCAATGTGATCAAAATTGCCATTTTTAAATACTTTTTCTCCTACTCAGAAGCTTCTATTTCGACCAATTTAAGGCATTAAAATGACTCTAAACACACTTATTTTAGTTCCAAAAGTGATAATTCACATGCAATAGTCATTTACAGTCAAAAAACTAAACATTAAAAAATTAACATTTCTTACCATCTGGAGAAAGTTCGACAGGTCACGGGTCATCGTTTTTCATGAGAAATTTGATTTTTTTAAATGTAGAAAAATTGATTCAAAATGTCATTTGGATTGTGCCTCATGTTGAAAAACTACTTTTTAAAGCCTCAATGTGATCAAAATTGCCATTTTTAAATACTTTTTCTCCTACTCAGAAGCTTCTATTTCGACCAATTTCAGGCATTAAAAGGACTCTAAACACACTTATTTTAGTTCCAAAAGTGATAATTCACATGCAATAGTCATTTACAGTCAAAAAATTAAACATTAAAAAATTACCATTTCTGACCATCTGGAGAAAGTTCGACAGGTCACGGGTTATCGTATTTCATGAGAAATTTGATTTTTTGGACTGTAGAAAAATTGATTCAAAATGTCATTTGGATTTTGCCTCATGTTGAATAACTACTTTTTAAAGCCTCAATGTGATCAAAATTACCATTTTTAAATACTTTTTCTCCTACTCAGAAGCTTCTATTTTGACCAATTTAAGGCATTAAAATGACTCTAAACACACTTATTTTAGTTCCAAAAGTGATAATTCACATGCAATAGTCATTTACAGTCAAAAAATTAAACATTAAAAAATTACCATTTCTTACCATCTGGAGAAAGTTCGACAGGTCACGGGTCATCGTTTTTCATGAGAAATTTGATTTTTTGGACTGTAGAAAAATTGATTCAAAATGTCATTTGGATTGTGGATCATGTTGAATAACTACCTTTTAAAGCCTCAATGTGATCAAAATTGCCATTTTTAAATACTTTTTCTCCTACTCAGAAGCTTCTATTTCAACAAATTTCAGGCATTAAAAGGACTCTAAACACACTTATTTTAGTTCCAAAAGTGATAATTCACATGCAATAGTCATTTACAGTCAAAAAAATTAAACATTAAAAAATTACCATTTCTGACCATCTGGAGAAAGTTCGACAGGTCACGGGTTATCGTATTTCATGAGAAATTTGATTTTTTTGACTGTAGAAAAATTTATTCAAAATGTCATTTGGATTGTGCCTCATGTTGAAAAACTACTTTTTAAAGCCTCAATGTGATCAAAAGTGCCATTTTTACAGACTTTTTCTCCTACTCAGAAGCTTCTATGTCGACCAATTTCAGGCATTAAAATGACTCTAAACACACTTATTTTAGTTCCAAAAGTGATAATTCACATGCATTAGTCATTTACAGTCAAAAAGTTAAACATTACAAAATTACCATTTCTGACCATCTGGAGAAAGTTCGACAGGTCACGGGCCATCGTTTTTGATGAGAAATTAGATTTTTTGGACTGTAGAAAAATTGATTGAAAATGTCATTTGGATTTTGCCTCATGTTGAATAACTACTTTTTAAAGCCTCAATGTGACCAAATTTGCCATTTTTACAGACTTTTTCTCCATCTCAGAAACTTCTATTTCGTCCAATTTCAGGCATTAAAATGACTCTAAACACACTTATTTTAGTTGCAAAAGTGATAATTCACATGCAATAGTCATTTGCAGTCATAAAATTAAACATAAAAAAATTACCATTTCTGACCATCCGGAGAAAGTTCGACAGGTCACGGGTCATCGTTTTTCATGAGTAATTAGATTTTTTGGACTGTAGAAAAATTGATTCAAAATGTCATTTGGATTTTGCCTCATGTTGAATAACTACTTTTTAAAGCCTCAATGTGATCAAAATTACCATTTTTAAATATTTTTTCTCCTACTCAGAAGCTTCTATTTCGACCAATTTCAGGCATTAAAATGACTCTAAACACACTTATTTTAGTTCCAATAGTGATAATTCACATGCAATAGTCATTTACAGTCAAAAAATTAAACATTCAAAAATGACCATTTCTAACCATCTGGAGAAAGTTCGACAGGTTACGGGTCATCGTTTTTGATCAGAAATTAGATTTTTGGGACTGTAGAAAAATTGATTTAAAATGTCATTTGGATTGTGCCTCATGCTGAGTAACTACCTTTTAAAGCCCAAATGTGACCAAAATTGCCATTTTTACAGACTTTTTCCTCCTACGCAGACGCTTCTATTTCGACCAATTTCAGGCATTAAAATTACTCTAAACACACTTATATTAGTTCCAAAAGTGATAAATCACATGCAATAGTCATTTACAGACAAAAAATTAAACATTAAAAAATTCCCATTTCTGACCATCTGGAGAAAGTTCGACAGGTCACGGGTCATCGTTTTTCATGAGAAATTTGATTTTTTGGACTGTAGAAAAATTGATTCAAAATGTCATTTGGATTGTGCATCATGTTGAATAACTACCTTTTAAAGCCTCAATGTGATCAAAATTGCCATTTTTAAATACTTTTTCTCCTACTCAGAAGCTTCTATTTCGACCAATTTAAGGCATTAAAATGACTCTAAACACACTTATTTTAGTTCCAAAAGTGATAATTCACATGCAATAGTCATTTACAGTCAAAAAACTAAACATTAAAAAATTAACATTTCTTACCATCTGGAGAAAGTTCGACAGGTCACGGGTCATCGTTTTTCATGAGAAATTTGATTTTTTTAAATGTAGAAAAATTGATTCAAAATGTCATTTGGATTGTGCCTCATGTTGAAAAACTACTTTTTAAAGCCTCAATGTGATCAAAATTGCCATTTTTAAATACTTTTTCTCCTACTCAGAAGCTTCTATTTCGACCAATTTCAGGCATTAAAAGGACTCTAAGCACACTTATTTTAGTTCCAAAAGTGATAATTCACATGCAATAGTCATTTACAGTCAAAAAATTAAACATTAAAAAATTACCATTTCTGACCATCTGGAGAAAGTTCGACAGGTCACGGGTTATCGTATTTCATGAGAAATTTGATTTTTTTGACTGTAGAAAAATTTATTCAAAATGTCATTTGGATTGTGCCTCATGTTGAAAAACTACTTTTTAAAGCCTCAATGTGATCAAAAGTGCCATTTTTACAGACTTTTTCTCCTACTCAGAAGCTTCTATGTCGACCAATTTCAGGCATTAAAATGACTCTAAACACACTTATTTTAGTTCCAAAAGTGATAATTCACATGCATTAGTCATTTACAGTCAAAAAATTAAACATTACAAAATTACCATTTCTGACCATCTGGAGAAAGTTCGACAGGTCACGGGCCATCGTTTTTGATGAGAAATTAGATTTTTTGGACTGTAGAAAAATTGATTGAAAATGTCATTTGGATTTTGCCTCATGTTGAATAACTACTTTTTAAAGCCTCAATGTGACCAAATTTGCCATTTTTACAGACTTTTTCTTCATCTCAGAAACTTCTATTTCGTCCAATTTCAGGCATTAAAATGACTCTAAACACACTTATTTTAGTTGCAAAAGTGATAATTCACATGCAATAGTCATTTGCAGTCATAAAATTAAACATAAAAAAATTACCATTTCTGACCATCCGGAGAAAGTTCGACAGGTCACGGGTCATCGTTTTTCATGAGTAATTAGATTTTTTGGACTGTAGAAAAATTGATTCAAAATGTCATTTGGATTTTGCCTCATGTTGAATAACTACTTTTTAAAGCCTCAATGTGACCAAATTTGCCATTTTTAAATACTTTTTCTCCTACTCAGAAGCTTCTATTTCGACCAATTTAAGGCATTAAAATGACTCTAAACACACTTATTTTAGTTCCAAAAGTGATAATTCACATGCAATAGTCATTTACAGTCAAAAAATTAAACATTAAAAAATTACCATTTCTTACCATCTGGAGAAAGTTCGACAGGTCACGGGTCATCGTTTTTCATGAGAAATTTGATTTTTTGGACTGTAGAAAAATTGATTCAAAATGTCATTTGGATTGTGGATCATGTTGAATAACTACCTTTTAAAGCCTCAATGTGATCAAAATTGCCATTTTTAAATACTTTTTCTCCTACTCAGAAGCTTCTATTTCGACCAATTTCAGGCATTAAAAGGACTCTAAACACACTTATTTTAGTTCCAAAAGTGATAATTCACATGCAATAGTCATTTACAGTCAAAAAATTAAACATTAAAAAATTACCATTTCTGACCATCTGGAGAAAGTTCGACAGGTCACGGGTTATCGTATTTCATGAGAAATTTGATTTTTTTGACTGTAGAAAAATTTATTCAAAATGTCATTTGGATTGTGCCTCATGTTGAAAAACTACTTTTTAAAACCTCAATGTGATCAAAAGTGCCATTTTTACAGACTTTTTCTCCTACTCAGAAGCTTCTATGTCGACCAATTTCAGGCATTAAAATGACTCTAAACACACTTATTTTAGTTCCAAAAGTGATAATTCACATGCATTAGTCATTTACAGTCAAAAAATTAAACATTACAAAATTACCATTTCTGACCATCTGGAGAAAGTTCGACAGGTCACGGGCCATCGTTTTTGATGAGAAATTAGATTTTTTGGACTGTAGAAAAATTGATTGAAAATGTCATTTGGATTTTGCCTCATGTTGAATAACTACTTTTTAAAGCCTCAATGTGACCAAATTTGCCATTTTTACAGACTTTTTCTCCATCTCAGAAACTTCTATTTCGTCCAATTTCAGGCATTAAAATGACTCTAAACACACTTATTTTAGTTGCAAAAGTGATAATTCACATGCAATAGTCATTTGCAGTCATAAAATTAAACATAAAAAAATTACCATTTCTGACCATCCGGAGAAAGTTCGACAGGTCACGGGTCATCGTTTTTCATGAGTAATTAGATTTTTTGGACTGTAGAAAAATTGATTCAAAATGTCATTTGGATTTTGCCTCATGTTGAATAACTACTTTTTAAAGCCTCAATGTGATCAAAATTACCATTTTTAAATATTTTTTCTCCTACTCAGAAGCTTCTATTTCGACCAATTTCAGGCATTAAAATGACTCTAAACACACTTATTTTAGTTCCAATAGTGATAATTCACATGCAATAGTCATTTACAGTCAAAAAATTAAACATTCAAAAATGACCATTTCTAACCATCTGGAGAAAGTTCGACAGGTTACGGGTCATCGTTTTTGATCAGAAATTAGATTTTTGGGACTGTAGAAAAATTGATTTAAAATGTCATTTGGATTGTGCCTCATGCTGAGTAACTACCTTTTAAAGCCCAAATGTGACCAAAATTGCCATTTTTACAGACTTTTTCCTCCTACGCAGACGCTTCTATTTCGACCAATTTCAGGCATTAAACTTACTCTAAACACACTTATATTAGTTCCAAAAGTGATAAATCACATGCAATAGTCATTTACAGACAAAAAATTAAACATTAAAAAATTCCCATTTCTGACCATCTGGAGAAAGTTCGACAGGTCACGGGTCATCGTTTTTCATGAGAAATTTGATTTTTTGGACTGTAGAAAAATTGATTCAAAATGTCATTTGGATTGTGCATCATGTTGAATAACTACCTTTTAAAGCCTCAATGTGATCAAAATTGCCATTTTTAAATACTTTTTCTCCTACTCAGAAGCTTCTATTTCGACCAATTTAAGGCATTAAAATGACTCTAAACACACTTATTTTAGTTCCAAAAGTGATAATTCACATGCAATAGTCATTTACAGTCAAAAAATTAAACATTAAAAAATTACCATTTCTGACCATCTGGAGAAAGTTCGACAGGTCACGGGTTATCGTATTTCATGAGAAATTTGATTTTTTTGACTGTAGAAAAATTTATTCAAAATGTCATTTGGATTGTGCCTCATGTGGAAAAACTACTTTTTAAAGCCTCAATGTGATCAAAAGTGCCATTTTTAAATACTTTTTCTCCTACTCAGAAGCTTCTATTTCGACCAATTTCAGGCATTAAAAGGACTCTAAACACACTTATTTTAGTTCCAAAAGTGATAATTCACATGCAATAGTCATTTACAGTCAAAAAATTAAACATTAAAAAATTACCATTTCTGACCATCTGGAGAAAGTTCGACAGGTCACGGGTTATCGTATTTCATGAGAAATTTGATTTTTTTGACTGTAGAAAAATTTATTCAAAATGTCATTTGGATTGTGCCTCATGTGGAAAAACTACTTTTTAAAGCCTCAATGTGATCAAAAGTGCCATTTTTACAGACTTTTTCTCCTACTCAGAAGCTTCTATGTCGACCAATTTCAGGCATTAAAATGACTCTAAACACACTTATTTTAGTTCCAAAAGTGATAATTCACATGCATTAGTCATTTACAGTCAAAAAATTAAACATTACAAAATTACCATTTCTGACCATCTGGAGAAAGTTCGACAGGTCACGGGCCATCGTTTTTGATGAGAAATTAGATTTTTTGGACTGTAGAAAAATTGATTGAAAATGTCATTTGGATTTTGCCTCATGTTGAATAACTACTTTTTAAAGCCTCAATGTGACCAAATTTGCCATTTTTACAGACTTTTTCTCCATCTCAGAAACTTCTATTTCGTCCAATTTCAGGCATTAAAATGACTCTAAACACACTTATTTTAGTTGCAAAAGTGATAATTCACATGCAATAGTCATTTGCAGTCATAAAATTAAACATAAAAAAATTACCATTTCTGACCATCCGGAGAAAGTTCGACAGGTCACGGGTCATCGTTTTTCATGAGTAATTAGATTTTTTGGACTGTAGAAAAATTGATTCAAAATGTCATTTGGATTTTGCCTCATGTTGAATAACTACTTTTTAAAGCCTCAATGTGATCAAAATTACCATTTTTAAATATTTTTTCTCCTACTCAGAAGCTTCTATTTCGACCAATTTCAGGCATTAAAATGACTCTAAACACACTTATTTTAGTTCCAATAGTGATAATTCACATGCAATAGTCATTTACAGTCAAAAAATTAAACATTCAAAAATGACCATTTCTAACCATCTGGAGAAAGTTCGACAGGTTACGGGTCATCGTTTTTGATCAGAAATTAGATTTTTGGGACTGTAGAAAAATTGATTTAAAATGTCATTTGGATTGTGCCTCATGCTGAGTAACTACCTTTTAAAGCCCAAATGTGACCAAAATTGCCATTTTTACAGACTTTTTCCTCCTACGCAGACGCTTCTATTTCGACCAATTTCAGGCATTAAAATTACTCTAAACACACTTATATTAGTTCCAAAAGTGATAAATCACATGCAATAGTCATTTACAGACAAAAAATTAAACATTAAAAAATTCCCATTTCTGACCATCTGGAGAAAGTTCGACAGGTCACGGGTCATCGTTTTTCATGAGAAATTTGATTTTTTGGACTGTAGAAAAATTGATTCAAAATGTCATTTGGATTGTGCATCATGTTGAATAACTACCTTTTAAAGCCTCAATGTGATCAAAATTGCCATTTTTAAATACTTTTTCTCCTACTCAGAAGCTTCTATTTCGACCAATTTAAGGCATTAAAATGACTCTAAACACACTTATTTTAGTTCCAAAAGTGATAATTCACATGCAATAGTCATTTACAGTCAAAAAACTAAACATTAAAAAATTAACATTTCTTACCATCTGGAGAAAGTTCGACAGGTCACGGGTCATCGTTTTTCATGAGAAATTTGATTTTTTTAAATGTAGAAAAATTGATTCAAAATGTCATTTGGATTGTGCCTCATGTTGAAAAACTACTTTTTAAAGCCTCAATGTGATCAAAATTGCCATTTTTAAATACTTTTTCTCCTACTCAGAAGCTTCTATTTCGACCAATTTCAGGCATTAAAAGGACTCTAAACACACTTATTTTAGTTCCAAAAGTGATAATTCACATGCAATAGTCATTTACAGTCAAAAAATTAAACATTAAAAAATTACCATTTCTGACCATCTGGAGAAAGTTCGACAGGTCACGGGTTATCGTATTTCATGAGAAATTTGATTTTTTGGACTGTAGAAAAATTGATTCAAAATGTCATTTGGATTTTGCCTCATGTTGAATAACTACTTTTTAAAGCCTCAATGTGATCAAAATTACCATTTTTAAATACTTTTTCTCCTACTCAGAAGCTTCTATTTTGACCAATTTAAGGCATTAAAATGACTCTAAACACACTTATTTTAGTTCCAAAAGTGATAATTCACATGCAATAGTCATTTACAGTCAAAAAATTAAACATTAAAAAATTACCATTTCTTACCATCTGGAGAAAGTTCGACAGGTCACGGGTCATCGTTTTTCATGAGAAATTTGATTTTTTGGACTGTAGAAAAATTGATTCAAAATGTCATTTGGATTGTGGATCATGTTGAATAACTACCTTTTAAAGCCTCAATGTGATCAAAATTGCCATTTTTAAATACTTTTTCTCCTACTCAGAAGCTTCTATTTCGACCAATTTCAGGCATTAAAAGGACTCTAAACACACTTATTTTAGTTCCAAAAGTGATAATTCACATGCAATAGTCATTTACAGTCAAAAAATTAAACATTAAAAAATTACCATTTCTGACCATCTGGAGAAAGTTCGACAGGTCACGGGTTATCGTATTTCATGAGAAATTTGATTTTTTTGACTGTAGAAAAATTTATTCAAAATGTCATTTGGATTGTGCCTCATGTTGAAAAACTACTTTTTAAAACCTCAATGTGATCAAAAGTGCCATTTTTACAGACTTTTTCTCCTACTCAGAAGCTTCTATGTCGACCAATTTCAGGCATTAAAATGACTCTAAACACACTTATTTTAGTTCCAAAAGTGATAATTCACATGCATTAGTCATTTACAGTCAAAAAATTAAACATTACAAAATTACCATTTCTGACCATCTGGAGAAAGTTCGACAGGTCACGGGCCATCGTTTTTGATGAGAAATTAGATTTTTTGGACTGTAGAAAAATTGATTGAAAATGTCATTTGGATTTTGCCTCATGTTGAATAACTACTTTTTAAAGCCTCAATGTGACCAAATTTGCCATTTTTACAGACTTTTTCTCCATCTCAGAAACTTCTATTTCGTCCAATTTCAGGCATTAAAATGACTCTAAACACACTTATTTTAGTTGCAAAAGTGATAATTCACATGCAATAGTCATTTGCAGTCATAAAATTAAACATAAAAAAATTACCATTTCTGACCATCCGGAGAAAGTTCGACAGGTCACGGGTCATCGTTTTTCATGAGTAATTAGATTTTTTGGACTGTAGAAAAATTGATTCAAAATGTCATTTGGATTTTGCCTCATGTTGAATAACTACTTTTTAAAGCCTCAATGTGATCAAAATTACCATTTTTAAATATTTTTTCTCCTACTCAGAAGCTTCTATTTCGACCAATTTCAGGCATTAAAATGACTCTAAACACACTTATTTTAGTTCCAATAGTGATAATTCACATGCAATAGTCATTTACAGTCAAAAAATTAAACATTCAAAAATGACCATTTCTAACCATCTGGAGAAAGTTCGACAGGTTACGGGTCATCGTTTTTGATCAGAAATTAGATTTTTGGGACTGTAGAAAAATTGATTTAAAATGTCATTTGGATTGTGCCTCATGCTGAGTAACTACCTTTTAAAGCCCAAATGTGACCAAAATTGCCATTTTTACAGACTTTTTCCTCCTACGCAGACGCTTCTATTTCGACCAATTTCAGGCATTAAAATTACTCTAAACACACTTATATTAGTTCCAAAAGTGATAAATCACATGCAATAGTCATTTACAGACAAAAAATTAAACATTAAAAAATTCCCATTTCTGACCATCTGGAGAAAGTTCGACAGGTCACGGGTCATCGTTTTTCATGAGAAATTTTATTTTTTGGACTGTAGAAAAATTGATTCAAAATGTCATTTGGATTGTGCATCATGTTGAATAACTACCTTTTAAAGCCTCAATGTGATCAAAATTGCCATTTTTAAATACTTTTTCTCCTACTCAGAAGCTTCTATTTCGACCAATTTAAGGCATTAAAATGACTCTAAACACACTTATTTTAGTTCCAAAAGTGATAATTCACATGCAATAGTCATTTACAGTCAAAAAATTAAACATTAAAAAATTAACATTTCTTACCATCTGGAGAAAGTTCGACAGGTCACGGGTCATCGTTTTTCATGAGAAATTTGATTTTTTTAAATGTAGAAAAATTGATTCAAAATGTCATTTGGATTGTGCCTCATGTTGAAAAACTACTTTTTAAAGCCTCAATGTGATCAAAATTGCCATTTTTAAATACTTTTTCTCCTACTCAGAAGCTTCTATTTCGACCAATTTCAGGCATTAAAATGACTCTAAACACACTTATTTTAGTTCCAAAAGTGGTAATTCACATGCAATAGTCATTTACAGTCAAAAAATTAAACATTAAAAAATTACCATTTCTTACCATCTGGAGAAAGTTCGACAGGTCACGGGTCATCGTTTTTCATGAGAAATTTGATTTTTTGGACTGTAGAAAAATTGATTCAAAATGTCATTTGGATTGTGGATCATGTTGAATAACTACCTTTTAAAGCCTCAATGTGATCAAAATTGCCATTTTTAAATACTTTTTCTCCTACTCAGAAGCTTCTATTTCGACCAATTTAAGGCATTAAAATGACTCTAAACACACTTATTTTAGTTCCAAAAGTGATAATTCACATGCAATAGTCATTTACAGTCAAACAATCAAACATTAAAAAATTACCATTTCTGACCATCTGGAGAAAGTTCGACAGGTCACGGGTCATGGTTTTTCATGAGAAATTTGATTTTTTGGACCCTAGAAAAATGTATCCAAAATGTCATTTGGATTGTGCCTCATGTTGAAGAACTACTTTTTAAAGCCTCAATGTGATCAAAATTGCCATTTTTAAATACTTTTTCTCCTACTCAGAAGCTTCTATTTCGACCAATTTCAGGCATTAAAATGACTCTAAACACACTTATATTAGTTCCAAAAGTGATAATTCACATGCAATAGTCATTTGCAGTCAAAAAATTAAACATAAAAAAAATACCATTTCTGACCATCCGGAGAAAGTTTAACAGGTCACGGGTCATCGTTTTTCATCAGAAATTAGATTTTTTGGACTGTACAAAAATTGATTCAAAATGTCATTTGGATTGTGCCTCATGCTGAGTAACTACCTTTTAAAGCCCAAATGTGACCAAAATTGCCATTTTTACAGACTTTTTCTCCTACTCAGAAGCTTCTATTTCGACCAATTACAGGCATTAAAATTACTCTAAACACACTTATATTAGTTCCAAAAGTGATAATTCACATGCAATAGTCATTTACAGTCAAAAAAAATAAACATTAAAAAATTACCATTTCTGACCATCTGGAGAAAGTTCGACAGGTCATGGGTCATCGTTTTTCATGAGAAATTTGATTTTTTTGACTGTAGAAAAATTTATTCAAGATGTCATTTGGATTGTGCCTCATGTTGAAAAACTACTTTTTAAAGCCTCAATGTGATCAAAAGTGCCATTTTTACAGACTTTTTCTCCTACTCAGAAGCTTCTATTTCGACCAATTTCAGGCATTAAAATGACTCTAAACACACTTATTTTAGTTCCAAAAGTGATAATTCACATGTATTAGTCATTTACAGTCAAAAAATTAAACATTACAAAATTACCATTTCTGACCATCTGGAGAAAGTTCGACATGTCACGGGCCATAGTTTTTCATGATAAATTAGATTTTTTGGACTGTAGAAAAATTGATTCAAAATGTCATTTGGATTTTGCCTCATGTTGAATAACTACTTTTTAAAGCCTCAATGTGACCAAATTTGCCATTTTTACAGACTTTTTCTCCATCTCAGAAACTTCTATTTCGTCCAATTTCAGGCATTAAAATGACTCTAAACACACTTATTTTAGTTCCAAAAGTGATAATTCACATGCAATAGTCATTTGCAGTCAAAAAATTAAACATAAACAAATTACCATTTCTGACCATCCGGAGAAAGTTCGACAGGTCACGGGTCTTCGTTTTTCATGAGAAATTAGATTTTTTGGACTGTAGAAAAATTGATTCAAAATGTAATTTAGATTTTGCCTCATGTTGAATAACTACTTTTTAAAGCCTCAATGTGATCAAAATTACCATTTTTAAATAATTTTTCTCCTACTCAGAAGCTTCTATTTCGACCAATTTCAGGCATTAAAATGACTCTAAACACACTTATTTTAGTTCCAATAGTGATAATTCACATGCAATAGTCACTTACAGTCAAAAAATTAAACATTCAAAAATGACCATTTCTGACCATCTGGAGAAAGTTCGACAGGTTACGGGTCATCGTTTTTGATCAGAAATTAGATTTTTGGGACTGTAGAAAAATTGATTCAAAATGTCATTTGGATTGTGCCTCATGCTGAGTAACTACCTTTTAAAGCCCAAATGTGACCAAAATTGCCATTTTTACAGACTTTTTCCTCCTACTCAGAAGCTTGTATTTCGACCAATTTCAGGCATTAAAATTACTCTAAACACACTTATATTAGTTCCAAAAGTGATAATTCACATGCAATAGTCATTTACAGACAAAAAATTAAACATTAAAAAATTCCCATTTCTGACCATCTGGAGAAAGTTCGACACGTCACAGGTCATCGTTTTTCATCAGACAATTGATTTTTTGGAGTGTAGAAAAATTGATTCAAATTGTCATTTGGATTGTGCCTCATGTTGAAAAACTACTTTTTAAAGCCTCAATGTGATCAAAATTGCCATTTTTAAATACTTTTTCTCCTACTCAGAAGCTTCTATTTCGACCAATTTCAGGCATTAAAATGACTCTAAACACACTTATTTTAGTTCCAAAAGTGATAATTCACATGCAATAGTCATTTACATTCAAAAAATTAAACATTACAAAATTAACATTTCTTACCATCTGGAGAAAGTTCGACAGGTCACAGGTCATCGTTTTTCATGAGAAATTAGATTTTTTTAAATCTAGAAAAATTGATTCAAAATGTCATTTGGATTCTGCCTCATGTTGAAAAACTACTTTTTAAAGCCTCAATGTGATCAAAATTGCCATTTTTAAATACTTTTTCTCCTACTCAGAAGCTTCTATTTCGACCAATTTCAGGCATTAAAATGACTCTAAACACACTTATTTTAGTTCCAAAAGTGGTAATTCACATGCAATAGTCATTTACAGTCAAAAAATTAAACATTAAAAAATTACCATTTCTTACCATCTGGAGAAAGTTCGACAGGTCACGGGTCATCGTTTTTCATGAGAAATTTGATTTTTTGGACTGTAGAAAAATTGATTCAAAATGTCATTTGGATTGTGGATCATGTTGAATAACTACCTTTTAAAGCCTCAATGTGATCAAAATTGCCATTTTTAAATACTTTTTCTCCTTCTCAGAAGCTTCTATTTCGACCAATTTAAGGCATTAAAATGACTCTAAACACACTTATTTTAGTTCCAAAAGTGATAATTCACATGCAATAGTCATTTACAGTCAAACAATCAAACATTAAAAAATTACCATTTCTGACCATCTGGAGAAAGTTCGACAGGTCACGGGTCATGGTTTTTCATGAGAAATTTGATTTTTTGGACCCTAGAAAAATGTATCCAAAATGTCATTTGGATTGTGCCTCATGTTGAAGAACTACTTTTTAAAGCCTCAATGTGATCAAAATTGCCATTTTTAAATACTTTTTCTCCTACTCAGAAGCTTCTATTTTGACCAATTTCAGGCATTAAAATGACTCTAAACACACTTATATTAGTTCCAAAAGTGATAATTCACATGCAATAGTCATTTGCAGTCAAAAAATTAAACATAAAAAAAATACCATTTCTGACCATCCGGAGAAAGTTCAACAGGTCACGGGTCATCGTTTTTCATCAGAAATTAGATTTTTTGGACTGTACAAAAATTGATTCAAAATGTCATTTGGATTGTGCCTCATGTTGAATAACTACTTTTTAAAGCCTCAATGTGATCAAAATTGCCATTTTTACAGACTTTTTCTCCTACTCAGAAGCTTCTATTTCGAGCAATTTCAGGCATTAAAAGGACTCTAAACACACTTATTTTAGTTCCAAAAGTGATAATTCACATGCAATAGTCATTTGCAGTAAAAAAATTAAACATAAAAAAATTACCATTTCTGACCATCCGGAGAAAGTTCGACAGGTCACGGGTCATCGTTTTTCATGAGAAATTAGATTTTTTAGACTGTAGAAAAATTGATTCAAAATGTCATTTGGATTTTGCCTCAAGTTGAATAACTACTTTTTAAAGCCTCAATGTGATCAAAATTACCATTTTAAAAAAATTTTCTCCTACTCAGAAGCTTCTATTTCGACCAATTTCAGGCATTAAAATGACTCTAAACACACTTATTAGCGCTGGGAGGCCTCAGGGTAGCCATGCGCTCTATAAATGCCTCTTCTATTCTATTCTATTCTATTTTAGTTCCAATAGTGATAATTCACATGCAATAGTCATTTACAGACAAAAAATTAAACATTCAAAAATGACCATTTCTGACCATCTGGAGAAAGTTCGACAGGTTACGGGTCATCGTTTTTGATCAGAAATTAGATTTTTGGGACTGTAGAAAAATGGATTCAAAATGTCATTTGGATTGTGCCTCATGCTGAGTAACTACCCTTTAAAGCCCAAATGTGTCCAAAATTGCCATTTTTACAGACTTTTTCCTCCTACTCAGAAGCTTCTATTTCGACCAATTTCAGGCATTAAAATTACTCTAAACACACTTATATTAGTTCCAAAAGTGATAATTCACATGCAACAGTCATTTACAGACAAAAAATTAAACATTAAAAAATTCCCATTTCTGACCATCTGGAGAAAGTTCGACAGGTCACGGGTCATCGTTTTTCATCAGACAATTGATTTTTTGGAGTGTAGAAAAATTGATTCAAAATGTCATTTGGATTGTGCCTCATGTTGAAAAACTACTTATTAAAGCCTCAATATGATCAAAATTGCCATTTTTAAATACTTTTTCTCCTACTCAGAAGCTTCTATTTCGACCAATTTCAGGCATTAAAATGACTCTAAACACACTTATTTTAGTTCCAAAAGTGATAATTCACATGCAATAGTCATTTACAGTCAAAAAATTAAACATTAAAAAATTAACATTTCTTACCATCTGGAGAAAGTTCGACAGGTCACGGGTCATCGTTTTTCATGAGAAATTTGATTTTTTTAAATGTAGAAAAATTGATTCAAAATGTCATTTGGATTGTGCCTCATGTTGAAAAACTACTTTTTAAAGCCTCAATGTGATCAAAATTGCCATTTTTAAATGCTTTTTCTCCTACTCAGAAGCTTCAATTTCGACCAATTTCAGGCATTAAAATGACTCTAAACACACTTATTTTAGTTCCAAAAGTGATAATTCACATGCAATAGTCATTTACAGTCGAAAAATTAAACGTTAAAAAATTAACATTTCTTACCATCTGGAGAAAGTTCGACAGGTCACGGGTCATCGTTTTTCATGAGAAATTTGATTTTTTGGACTGTAGAAAAATTGATTCAAAATGTCATTTTGATTGTGCCTCATGTTGAATAACTACCTTTTAAAGCCTCAATGTGATCAAAATTGCCATTTTTAAATACTTTTTCTCCTACTCAGAAGCTTCTATTTCGACCAATTTAAGGCATTAAAATGACTCTAAACACACTTATTTTAGTTCCAAAAGTGATAATTCACATGCAATAGTTATTTACAGTCAAACAATCAAACATTAAAAAATTACCATTTCTGACCATCTGGAGAAAGTTCGACAGGTCACGGGTAAAGGTTTTTCATGAGAAATTTGATTTTTTGGACCCTAGAAAAATGTATCCAAAATCTCATTTGGATTGTGCCTCATGTTGAATAACTACTTTTTAAAGCCTCAATGTGATCAAAATTGCCATTTTTAAATACTTTTTCTCCTACTCAGAAGCTTCTATTTCAACCAATTTCAGGCATTAAAATGACTCAAAACACACTTATATTAGTTCCAAAAGTGATAATTCATATGCAATAGTCATTTGCAGTCAAAAAATTAAACATAAAAAAAATACCATTTCTGACCATCCGGAGAAAGTTCAACAGGTCACGGGTCATCGTTTTTCATCAGAAATTAAATTTTTTGGACTGTAAAAAAATTGATTCAAAATGTCATTTGGATTGTGCCTCATGCTGAGTAACTACCTTTTAAAGCCCAAATGTGACCAAAATTGCCATTTTTACAGACTTTTTCTTCTACTCAGAAGCTTCTATTTCGACCAATTTCAGGCATTAAAATGACTCTAAACACACTTATATTAGTTCCAAAAGTGATAATTCACATGCAATAGTCATTTGCAGTCAAAAAATTAAACATAAAAAAAATACCATTTCTGACCATCCGGAGAAAGTTCAAAAGGTCACGGGTCATCGTTTTTCAACAGAAATTAGATTTTTTGGACTGTAGAAAAATTAATTCAAAATGTCATTTGGATTGTGCCTCATGCTGAGTAACTACCTTTTAAAGCCCAAATGTGATCAAAATTGCCATTTTTACATACTTTTTCTCCTACTCAGAAGCTTCTATTTCGACCAATTTCAGGCATTAAAATGACTCTAAACACACTTATATTAGTTCCAAAAGTGATAATTCACATGCAATAGTCATTTGCAGTCAAAAAATTAAACATAAAAAAAATACCATTTCTGACCATCCGGAGAAAGTTCAACAGGTCACGGGTCATCGTTTTTCAACAGAAATTAGATTTTTTGGACTGTAGAAAAATTAATTCAAAATGTCATTTGGATTGTGCCTCATGCTGAGTAACTACCTTTTAAAGCCCAAATGTGACCAAAATTGCCATTTTTACAGACTTTTTCTCCTACTCAGAAGCTTCTATTTCGACCAATTTCAGGCATTAAAATTACTCTAAACACACTTATATTAGTTCCAAAAGTGATAATTCACATGCAATAGTCATTTGCAGTCAAAAAATTAAACATAAAAAAATTACCATTTCTGACCATCCGGAGAAAGTTCGACAGGTCACGGGTCATCGTTTTTCATGAGAAATTAGATTTTTTGGACTCTTGAAAAATTGATTCAAAATGTCATTTAGATTTTGCCTCATGTTGAATAACTACTTTTTAAAGCCTCAATGTGATCAAAATTACCATTTTTAAATAATTTTTCTCCTACTCAGAAGCTTCTATTTCGACCAATTTCAGGCATTAAAATGACTCTAAACACACTTATTTTAGTTCCAATAGTGATAATTCACATGCAATAGTCATTTACAGTCAAAAAATTAAACATTCAAAAATGACCATTTCTGACCGTCTGGAGAAAGTTCGACAGGTTACGGGTCATCATTTTTGATCAGAAATTAGATTTTTGGGACTGTAGAAAAATTGATTCAAAATGTCATTTGGATTGTGCCTCATGCTGAGTAACTACCTTTTAATGCCCAAATGTGACCAAAATTGCCATTTTTACAGACTTTTTCTCCTACTCAGAAGCTTCTATTTCGACCAATTTCAGGCATTAAAATTACTCTAAACACACTTATATTAGTTCCAAAAGTGATAATTCACATGCAATAGTCATTTACAGACAAAAAATTAAACATTAAAAAATTCCCATTTCTGACCATCTGGAGAAAGTTCGACAGGTCACGGGTCATGGTTTTTCATGAGAAATTTGATTATTTGGACCCTAGAAAAATGTATCCAAAATGTCATTTGGATTGTGCCTCATGTTGAAGAACTACTTTTTAAAGCCTCAATGTGATCAAAATTGCCATTTTTAAATACTTTCTCTCCTACTCAGAAGCTTCTATTTCGACCAATTTCAGGCATTAAAATGACTCTAAACAAACTTATTTTAGTTCCAAAAGTGATAATTCACATGCAATAGTCATTTACAGTCAAAAAATTAAACGTTAAAAAATTACCATTTCTTACCATCTGGTGAAAGTTCGACAGGTCACGCGGGTCATCGTTTTTCATGAGAAATTTGATTTTTTGAACTGTAGAAAAATTGATTCAAAATGTCATTTGGATCGTGCCTCATGTTGAATAACTACCTTTTAAAGCCTCAATGTGATCAAAATTGCCATTTTTAAATACTTTTTCTCCTACTCAGAAGCTTCTATTTCGACCAATTTAAGGCATTAAAATGACTCTAAACACACCTATTTTAGTTCCAAAAGTGATAATTCACATGCAATAGTCATTTACAGTCAAACAATCAAACATTAAAAAATTACCATTTCTGACCATCTGGAGAAAGTTCGACAGGTCCCGGGTCATGGTTTTTCATGAGAAATTTGATTTTTTGGACCCTAGAAAAATGTATCCAAAATGTCATTTGGATTGTGCCTCATGTTGAAGAACTACTTTTTAAAGCCTCAATGTGATCAAAATTGCCATTTTTAAATACTTTTTCTCCTACCCAGAAGCTTCTTTTTCGACCAATTTCAGGCATTAAAATGACTCTAAACACACTTATATTAGTTCCAAAAGTGATCATTCACATGCAATAGTCATTTACAGACAAAAAATTAAATATTAAAAAATTCCCATTTCTGACCATCTGGAGAAAGTTCGACAGGTCACGGGTCATGGTTTTTCATGAGAAATTTGATTTTTTGGACCCTAGAAAAATGTATCCAAAATGTCATTTGGATTGTGCCTCATGTTGAAGAACTACTTTTTAAAGCCTCAATGTGATCAAAATTGCCATTTTTAAATACTTTTTCTCCTACTCAGAAGCTTCTATTTCGACCAATTTCAGGCATTAAAATGACTCTAAACAAACTTATTTTAGTTCCAAAAGTGATAATTCACATGCAATAGTCATTTACAGTCAAAAAATTAAACGTTAAAAAATTACCATTTCTTACCATCTGGTGAAAGTTCGACAGGTCACGCGGGTCATCGTTTTTCATCAGAAATTAGATTTTTTGGACTGTAGAAAAATTGATTCAAAATGTCATTTGGATTGTGCCTCATGTTGAATAACTACTTTTTAAAGCCTCAATGTGATCAAAATTGCCATTTTTACAGACTTTTTCTCCTACTCAGAAGCTTCTATTTCGATCAATTTCAGGCATTAAAAGGACTCTAAACACACTTATTTTAGTTCCAAAAGTGATAATTCACATGCAATAGTCATTTGCAGTAAAAAAATTAAACATAAAAAAATTACCATTTCTGACCATCCGGAGAAAGTTCGACAGGTCACGGGTCATCGTTTTTCATGAGAAATTAGATTTTTTGGACTGTAGAAAAATTGATTCAAAATGTCATTTGGATTTTGCCTCAAGTTGATTAACTACTTTTTAAAGCCTCAATGTGATCAAAATTACCATTTTAAAAAAATTTTCTCCTACTCAGAAGCTTCTATTTCGACCAATTTCAGGCATTAAAATGACTCTAAACACACTTATTAGCGCTGGGAGGCCTCAGGGTAGCCATGCGCTCTATAAATGCCTCTTCTATTCTATTCTATTCTATTTTAGTTCCAATAGTGATAATTCACATGCAATAGTCATTTACAGACAAAAAATTAAACATTCAAAAATGACCATTTCTGACCATCTGGAGAAAGTTCGACAGGTTACGGGTCATCGTTTTTGATCAGAAATTAGATTTTTGGGACTGTAGAAAAATGGATTCAAAATGTCATTTGGATTGTGCCTCATGCTGAGTAACTACCCTTTAAAGCCCAAATGTGTCCAAAATTGCCATTTTTACAGACTTTTTCCTCCTACTCAGAAGCTTCTATTTCGACCAATTTCAGGCATTAAAATTACTCTAAACACACTTATATTAGTTCCAAAAGTGATAATTCACATGCAACAGTCATTTACAGACAAAAAATTAAACATTAAAAAATTCCCATTTCTGACCATCTGGAGAAAGTTCGACAGGTCACGGGTCATCGTTTTTCATCAGACAATTGATTTTTTGGAGTGTAGAAAAATTGATTCAAAATGTCATTTGGATTGTGCCTCATGTTGAAAAACTACTTATTAAAGCCTCAATATGATCAAAATTGCCATTTTTAAATACTTTTTCTCCTACTCAGAAGCTTCTATTTCGACCAATTTCAGGCATTAAAATGACTCTAAACACACTTATTTTAGTTCCAAAAGTGATAATTCACATGCAATAGTCATTTACAGTCAAAAAATTAAACATTAAAAAATTAACATTTCTTACCATCTGGAGAAAGTTCCACAGGTCACGGGTCATCGTTTTTCATGAGAAATTTGATTTTTTTAAATGTAGAAAAATTGATTCAAAATGTCATTTGGATTGTGCCTCATGTTGAAAAACTACTTTTTAAAGCCTCAATGTGATCAAAATTGCCATTTTTAAATGCTTTTTCTCCTACTCAGAAGCTTCAATTTCGACCAATTTCAGGCATTAAAATGACTCTAAACACACTTATTTTAGTTCCAAAAGTGATAATTCACATGCAATAGTCATTTACAGTCAAAAAATTAAACATTAAAAAATTAACATTTCTTACCATCTGGAGAAAGTTCGACAGGTCACGGGTCATCGTTTTTCATGAGAAATTTGATTTTTTGGACTGTAGAAAAATTGATTCAAAATGTCATTTTGATTGTGCCTCATGTTGAATAACTACCTTTTAAAGCCTCAATGTGATCAAAATTGCCATTTTTAAATACTTTTTCTCCTCCTCAGAAGCTTCTATTTCGACCAATTTAAGGCATTAAAATGACTCTAAACACACTTATTTTAGTTCCAAAAGTGATAATTCACATGCAATAGTTATTTACAGTCAAACAATCAAACATTAAAAAATTACCATTTCTGACCATCTGGAGAAAGTTCGACAGGTCACGGGTAAAGGTTTTTCATGAGAAATTTGATTTTTTGGACCCTAGAAAAATGTATCCAAAATCTCATTTGGATTGTGCCTCATGTTGAATAACTACTTTTTAAAGCCTCAATGTGATCAAAATTGCCATTTTTAAATACTTTTTCTCCTACTCAGAAGCTTCTATTTCAACCAATTTCAGGCATTAAAATGACTCAAAACACACTTATATTAGTTCCAAAAGTGATAATTCATATGCAATAGTCATTTGCAGTCAACAAATTAAACATAAAAAAAATACCATTTCTGACCATCCGGAGAAAGTTCAACAGGTCACGGGTCATCGTTTTTCATCAGAAATTAAATTTTTTGGACTGTAAAAAAATTGATTCAAAATGTCATTTGGATTGTGCCTCATGCTGAGTAACTACCTTTTAAAGCCCAAATGTGACCAAAATTGCCATTTTTACAGACTTTTTCTTCTACTCAGAAGCTTCTATTTCGACCAATTTCAGGCATTAAAATGACTCTAAACACACTTATATTAGTTCCAAAAGTGATAATTCACATGCAATAGTCATTTGCAGTCAAAAAATTAAACATAAAAAAAATACCATTTCTGACCATCCGGAGAAAGTTCAACAGGTCACGGGTCATCGTTTTTCAACAGAAATTAGATTTTTTGGACTGTAGAAAAATTAATTCAAAATGTCATTTGGATTGTGCCTCATGCTGAGTAACTACCTTTTAAAGCCCAAATGTGATCAAAATTGCCATTTTTACATACTTTTTCTCCTACTCAGAAGCTTCTATTTCGACCAATTTCAGGCATTAAAATGACTCTAAACACACTTATATTAGTTCCAAAAGTGATAATTCACATGCAATAGTCATTTGCAGTCAAAAAATTAAACATAAAAAAAATACCATTTCTGACCATCCGGAGAAAGTTCAGCAGGTCACGGGTCATCGTTTTTCAACAGAAATTAGATTTTTTGGACTGTAGAAAAATTAATTCAAAATGTCATTTGGATTGTGCCTCATGCTGAGTAACTACCTTTTAAAGCCCAAATGTGACCAAAATTGCCATTTTTACAGACTTTTTCTCCTACTCAGAAGCTTCTATTTCGACCAATTTCAGGCATTAAAATTACTCTAAACACACTTATATTAGTTCCAAAAGTGATAATTCACATGCAATAGTCATTTGCAGTCAAAAAATTAAACATAAAAAAATTACCATTTCTGACCATCCGGAGAAAGTTCGACAGGTCACGGGTCATCGTTTTTCATGAGAAATTAGATTTTTTGGACTCTTGAAAAATTGATTCAAAATGTCATTTAGATTTTGCCTCATGTTGAATAACTACTTTTTAAAGCCTCAATGTGATCAAAATTACCATTTTTAAATAATTTTTCTCCTACTCAGAAGCTTCTATTTCGACCAATTTCAGGCATTAAAATGACTCTAAACACAATTATTTTAGTTCCAATAGTGATAATTCACATGCAATAGTCATTTACAGTCAAAAAATTAAACATTCAAAAATGACCATTTCTGACCGTCTGGAGAAAGTTCGACAGGTTACGGGTCATCATTTTTGATCAGAAATTAGATTTTTGGGACTGTAGAAAAATTGATTCAAAATGTCATTTGGATTGTGCCTCATGCTGAGTAACTACCTTTTAATGCCCAAATGTGACCAAAATTGCCATTTTTACAGACTTTTTCTCCTACTCAGAAGCTTCTATTTCGACCAATTTCAGGCATTAAAATTACTCTAAACACACTTATATTAGTTCAAAAAGTGATAATTCACATGCAATAGTCATTTACAGACAAAAAATTAAATATTAAAAAATTCCCATTTCTGACCATCTGGAGAAAGTTCGACAGGTCACGGGTCATGGTTTTTCATGAGAAATTTGATTTTTTGGACCCTAGAAAAATGTATCCAAAATGTCATTTGGATTGTGCCTCATGTTGAAGAACTACTTTTTAAAACCTCAATGTGATCAAAATTGCCATTTTTAAATACTTTTTCTCCTACTCAGAAGCTTCTATTTCGACCAATTTCAGGCATTAAAATGACTCTAAACAAACTTATTTTAGTTCCAAAAGTGATAATTCACATGCAATAGTCATTTACAGTCAAAAAATTAAACGTTAAAAAATTACCATTTCTTACCATCTGGTGAAAGTTCGACAGGTCACGTGGGTCATCGTTTTTCATGAGAAATTTGATTTTTTGAACTGTAGAAAAATTGATTCAAAATGTCATTTGGATCGTGCCTCATGTTGAATAACTACCTTTTAAAGCCTCAATGTGAGCAAAATTGCCATTTTTAAATACTTTTTCTCCTACTCAGAAGCTTCTATTTCGACCAATTTAAGGCATTAAAATGACTCTAAACACACCTATTTTAGTTCCAAAAGTGATAATTCACATGCAATAGTCATTTACAGTCAAACAATCAAACATTAAAAAATTACCATTTCTGACCATCTGGAGAAAGTTCGACAGGTCCCGGGTCATGGTTTTTCATGAGAAATTTGATTTTTTGGACCCTAGAAAAATGTATCCAAAATGTCATTTGGATTGTGCCTCATGTTGAAGAACTACTTTTTAAAGCCTCAATGTGATCAAAATTGCCATTTTTACATACTTTTTCTCCTACTCAGAAGCTTCTATTTCGACCAATTTCAGGCATTAAAATGACTCTAAACACACTTATATTAGTTCCAAAAGTGATAATTCACATGCAATAGTCATTTGCAGTCAAAAAATTAAACATAAAAAAAATACCATTTCTGACCATCCGGAGAAAGTTCAACAGGTCACGGGTCATCGTTTTTCAACAGAAATTAGATTTTTTGGACTGTAGAAAAATTAATTCAAAATGTCATTTGGATTGTGCCTCATGCTGAGTAACTACCTTTTAAAGCCCAAATGTGACCAAAATTGCCATTTTTACAGACTTTTTCTCCTACTCAGAAGCTTCTATTTCGACCAATTTCAGGCATTAAAATTACTCTAAACACACTTATATTAGTTTCAAAAGTGATAATTCACATGCAATAGTCATTTACAGTCAAAAAAATAAACATTAAAAAATTCCCATTTCTGACCATCTGGAGAAAGTTCGACGGGTCACGGGTCATCGTTTTTCATCAGACAATTGATTTTTTGGAGTGTAGAAAAATTGATTCAAAATGTCATTTGGATTGTGCCTCATGTTGAATAACTACTTTTTAAAGCCTCAATGTGATCAAAACTGCTATTTTTACAGACTTTTTCTCCTACTCAGAAACTTCTATTTCGAGCAATTTCAGGCATTAAAAGGACTCTAAACACACTTATTTTAGTTCCAAAAGTGATAATTCACATGCAATAGTCATTTGCAGTAAAAAAATTAAACATAAAAAAATTACCATTTTTGACCATCCGGAGAAAGTTCGACAGGTCACGGGTCATCGTTTTTCATGAGAAATTAGATTTTTTGGACTTTAGAAAAATTGATTCAAAATGTCATTTGGATTTTGCCTCATGTTGAATAACTACTTTTTAAAGCCTCAATGTGATCAAAATTACCATTTTTAAATAATTTTTCTCCTACTCAGAAGCTTCTATTTCGACCAATTTCAGGCATTAAAATGACTCTAAACACACTTATTTTAGTTCCAATAGTGATAATTCACATGCAATAGTCATTTACAGACAAAAAATTCAACATTCAAAAATGACCATTTCTGACCATCTGGAGAAAGTTCGACAGGTTACGGGTCATCGTTTTTGATCAGAAATTAGATTTTTGGGACTGTAGAAAAATGGATTCAAAATGTCATTTGGATTGTGCCTCATGCTGAGTAACTACCCTTTAAAGCCCAAATGTGACCAAAATTGCCATTTTTACAGACTTTTTCCTCCTACTCAGAAGCTTCTATTTCGACCAATTTCAGGCATTAAAATTACTCTAAACACACTTATATTAGTTCCAAAAGTGATAATTCACATGCAATAGTCATTTACAGACAAAAAATTAAACATTAAAAAATTCCCATTTCTGACCATCTGGAGAAAGTTCGACAGGTCACGGGTCATCGTTTTTCATCAGACAATTGATTTTTTGGAGTGTAGAAAAATTGATTCAAAATGTCATTTGGATTGTGCCTCATGTTGAAAAACTACTTTTTAAAGCCTCAATGTGATCAAAATTGCCATTTTTAAATACTTTTTCTCCTACTCAGAAGCTTCTATTTCGACCAATTTCAGGCATTAAAATGACTCTAAACACACTTATTTTAGTTCCAAAAGTGATAATTCACATGTAATAGTCATTTACAGTCAAAAAATTAAACATTAAAAAATTAACATATCTTACCATCTGGAGAAAGTTCGACAGGTCACGGGTCATCGTTTTTCATGAGAAATTTGATTTTCTTAAATGTAGAAAAATTGATTCAAAATGTCATTTGGATTGTGCCTCATGTTGAAAAACTACTTTTTAAAGCCTCAATGTGATCAAAATTGCCATTTTTAAATGCTTTTTCTCCTACTCAGAAGCTTTAATTTCGACCAATTTCAGGCATTAAAATGACTCTAAACACACTTATTTTAGTTCCAAAAGTGATAATTCACATGCAATAGTCATTTACAGTCAAAAAATTAAACATTAAAAAATTAACATTTCTTACCATCTGGAGAAAGTTCGACAGGTCACGGGTCATCGTTTTTCATGAGAAATTTGATTTTTTGGACTGTAGAAAAATTGATTCAAAATGTCATTTTGATTGTGCCTCATGTTGAATAACTACCTTTTAAAGCCTCAATGTGATCAAAATTACCATTTTTAAATAATTTTTCTCCTACTCAGAAGCTTCTATTTCGACCAATTTCAGGCATTAAAATGACTCTAAACACACTTATTTTAGTTCCAATAGTGATAATTCACATGCAATAGTCATTTACAGTCAAAAAATTAAACATTCAAAAATGACCATTTCTGACCGTCTGGAGAAAGTTCGACAGGTTACGGGTCATCATTTTTGATCAGAAATTAGATTTTTGGGACTGTAGAAAAATTGATTCAAAATGTCATTTGGATTGTGCCTCATGCTGAGTAACTACCTTTTAATGCCCAAATGTGACCAAAATTGCCATTTTTACAGACTTTTTCTCCTACTCAGAAGCTTCTATTTCGACCAATTTCAGGCATTAAAATTACTCTAAACACACTTATATTAGTTCCAAAAGTGATCATTCACATGCAATAGTCATTTACAGACAAAAAATTAAATATTAAAAAATTCCCATTTCTGACCATCTGGAGAAAGTTCGACAGGTCACGGGTCATGGTTTTTCATGAGAAATTTGATTTTTTGGACCCTAGAAAAATGTATCCAAAATGTCATTTGGATTGTGCCTCATGTTGAAGAACTACTTTTTAAAGCCTCAATGTGATCAAAATTGCCATTTTTAAATACTTTTTCTCCTACTCAGAAGCTTCTATTTCGACCAATTTCAGGCATTAAAATGACTCTAAACAAACTTATTTTAGTTCCAAAAGTGATAATTCACATGCAATAGTCATTTACAGTCAAAAAATTAAACGTTAAAAAATTACCATTTCTTACCATCTGGTGAAAGTTCGACAGGTCACGCGGGTCATCGTTTTTCATGAGAAATTTGATTTTTTGAAATGTAGAAAAATTGATTCAAAATGTCATTTGGATTGTGCCTCATGTTGAATAACTACCTTTTAAAGCCTCAATGTGATCAAAATTGCCATTTTTAAATACTTTTTCTCCTACTCAGAAGCTTCTATTTCGACCAATTTAAGGCATTAAAATGACTCTAAACACACTTATTTTAGTTCCAATAGTGATAATTCACATGCAATAGTCATTTACAGTCAAACAATCAAACATTAAAAAACTTACCATTTCTGACCATCTGGAGAAAGTTCGACAGGTCACGGGTCATGGTTTTTCATGAGAAATTTGATTTTTTGGACCCTAGAAAATGTATCCAAAATGTCATTTGGATTGTGCCTCATGTTGAAGAACTACTTTTTAAAGCCTCAATGTGATCAAAATTGCCATTTTTAAATACTTTTTCTCCTACCCAGAAGCTTCTTTTTCGACCAATTTCAGGCGTTAAAATGACTCTAAACACACTTATATTAGTTCCAAAAGTGATAATTCACATGCAATAGTCATTTGCAGTCAAAAAATTAAACATAAAAAAAATACCATTTCTGACCATCCGGAGAAAGTTCAACAGGTCACGGGTCATCGTTTTTCATCAGAAATTAGATTTTTTGGACTGTAGAAAAATTGATTCAAAATCTCATTTGGATTGTGCCTCATGTTAAATAACTACTTTTTAAAGCCTCAATGTGATCAAAATTGCCATTTTTAAATACTTTTTCTCCTACTCAGAAGCTTCTATTTCGACCAATTTCAGGCATTAAAATGACTCTAAACACACTTATATTAGTTCCAAAAGAGATAATTCATATGCAATAGTCATTTGCAGTCAAAAAATTAAACATAAAAAAAAAACATTTCTGACCATCCAGAGAAAGTTCAACAGGTCACGGGTCATCGTTTTTCATCAGAAATTTGATTTTTTGGACTGTAGAAAAATTGATTCAAGATGTCATTTGGATTGTGCCTCATGCTGAGTAACTACCTTTTAAAGCCCAAATGTGACCAAAATTGCCATTTTTACAGACTTTTTCTCCTACTCAGAAGCTTCTATTTCGACCAATTTCAGGCATTAAAATGACTCTAAACACACTTATTTTAGTTCCAAAAGTGATAATTCACATGCAATAGTCATTTACAGTCAAACAATATAACATTAAAAAATTACCATTTCTGACCATCTGGAGAAAGTTCGACAGGTCACGGGTCATCGTTTTTCATGAGAAATTTGATTTTTTGGACTGTAGAAAAATTGATTCAAAATGTCATTTGGATTGTGCCTCATGTTGAATAACTACCTTTTAAAGCCTCAATGTGATCAAAATTGCCATTTTTAAATACTTTTTCTCCTACTCAGAAGCTTCTATTTCGACCAATTTAAGGCATTAAAATGACTCTAAACACACTTATTTTAGTTCCAAAAGTGATAATTCACATGCAATAGTCATTTACAGTCAAACAATCAAACATTAAAAATTTACCATTTCTGACCATCTGGAGAAAGTTCGACAGGTCACGGGTCATGGTTTTTCATGAGAAATTAGATTTTTTGGACCCTAGAAAAATGTATCCAAAATGTCATTTGGATTGTGCCTCATGTTGAAGAACTACTTTTTAAAGCCTCAATGTGATCAAAATTGCCATTTTTAAATACTTTCTCTCCCACTCAGAAGCTTCTATTTCGACCAATTTCAGGCATTAAAATGACTCTAAACACACTTATTTTAGTTCCAAAAGTGATAATTCACATGCAATAGTCATTTACAGTCAAACAATCAAACATTAAAAAATTACCATTTCTGACGATCTGGAGAAAGTTCGACAGGTCACGGGTCATGGTTTTTAATGAGAAATTTGATTTTTTGGACCCTAGAAAAATGTATCCAAAATGTCATTTGGATTGTGCCTCATGTTGAAGAACTACTTTTTAAAGCCTCAATGTGATCAAAATCGCCATTTTTAAATACTTTTTCTTCTACCCAGAAGCTTCTTTTTCGACCAATTTCAGGCATTAAAATGACTCTAAACACACTTATATTAGTTCCAAAAGTGATAATTCACATGCAATAGTCATTTGCAGTCAAAAAATTAAACATAAAAAAAATACCATTTCTGACCATCTGGAGAAAGTTCAACAGGTCACGGGTTATCGTTTTTCATCAGAAATTAGATTTTTTGGACTGTAGAAAAATTGATTCAAAATCTCATTTGGATTGTGCCTCATGTTAAATAACTACTTTTTAAAGCCTCAATGTGATCAAAATTGCCATTTTTAAATACTTTTTCTCCTACTCAGAAGCTTCTATTTCGACCAATTTCAGGCATTAAAATGACTCTAAACACACTTATATTAGTTCCAAAAGAGATAATTCACATGCAATAGTCATTTGCAGTCAAAAAATTAAACATAAAAAAAATACCATTTCTGACCATCTGGAGAAAGTTCAACAGGTCACGGGTCATCGTTTTTCATCAGAAATTAGATTTTTTGGACTGTAGAAAAATTGATTCAAAATGTCATTTGGATTGTGCCTCATGCTGAGTAACTACCTTTTAAAGCCCAAATGTGACCAAAATTGCTATTTTTACAGACTTTTTCTCCTACTCAGAAGCTTCAATTTCGACCAATTTCAGGCATTAAAATTACTCTAAACACACTTATATTAGTTCCAATAGTGATAATTCACATGCAATAGTCATTTACAGTCAAAAAATTAAACATTAAAAAATTCACATTTCTTACCATCTGGAGAAAGTTCGACAGGTCACGGGTCATCGTTTTTCATGAGAAATTTGATTTTTTGGACTGTAGAAAAATTGATTCAAAATGTCATTTGGATTGTGCCTCATGTTGAATAACTACCTTTTAAAGCCTCAATGTGATCAAAATTGCCATTTTTAAATACTTTTTCTCCTACTCAGAAGCTTCTATTTCGACCAATTTAAGGCATTAAAATGACTCTAAACACACTTATTTTAGTTCCAAAAGTGATAATTCACATGCAATAGTCATTTACAGTCAAACAATGAAACATTAAAAAATTACCATTTCTGACCATCTGGAGAAAGTTCGACAGGTCACGGGTCATGGTTTTTCATGAGAAATTTGATTTTTGGGACCCTAGAAAAATGTATCCAAAATGTCATTTGGATTGTGCCTCATGTTGAAGAACTACTTTTTAAAGCCTCAATGTGATCAAAATTGCCATTTTTAAATACTTTTTCTCCTACCCAGAAGCTTCTTTTTCGACCAATTTCAGGCATTAAAATGACTCTAAACACACTTATATTAGTTCCAAAAGTGATAATTCACATGCAATAGTCATTTGCAGTCAAAAAATTAAACATAAAAAAAATACCATTTCTGACCATCTGGAGAAAGTTCAACAGGTCACGGGTCATCGTTTTTCATCAGAAATTAGATTTTTTGGACTGTAGAAAAATTGATTCAAAATCTCATTTGGATTGTGCCTCATGTTAAATAACTACTTTTTAAAGCCTCAATGTGATCAAAATTGCCATTTTTAAATACTTTTTCTCCTACTCAGAAGCTTCTATTTCGACCAATTTCAGGCATTAAAATGACTCTAAACACACTTATATTAGTTCCAAAAGAGATAATTCATATGCAATAGTCATTTGCAGTCAAAAAATTAAACATAAAAAAAAAACATTTCTGACCATCCAGAGAAAGTTCAACAGGTCACGGGTCATCGTTTTTCATCAGAAATTAGATTTTTTGGACTGTAGAAAAATTGATTCAAAATGTCATTTGGATTGTGCCTCATGCTGAGTAACTACCTTTTAAAGCCCAAATGTGACCAAAATTGCCATTTTTACAGACTTTTTCTCCTACTCAGAAGCTTCAATTTCGACCAATTTCAGGCATTAAAATTACTCTAAACACACTTATATTAGTTCCAATAGTGATAATTCACATGCAATAGTCATTTACAGTCAAAAAATTAAACATTAAAAAATTCACATTTCTTACCATCTGGAGAAAGTTCGACAGGTCACGGGTCATCGTTTTTCATGAGAAATTTGATTTTTTGGACTGTAGAAAAATTGATTCAAAATGTCATTTGGATTGTGCCTCATGTTAAATAACTACCTTTTAAAGCCTCAATGTGATCAAAATTGCCATTTTTAAATACTTTTTCTCCTACTCAGAAGCTTCTATTTCGACCAATTTAAGGCATTAAAATGACTCTAAACACACTTATTTTAGTTCCAAAAGTGATAATTCACATGCAATAGTCATTTACAGTCAAACAATCAAACATTAAAAAATTACCATTTCTGACCATCTGGAGAAAGTTCGACAGGTCACGGGTCATGGTTTTTCATGAGAAATTTGATTTTTTGGACCCTAGAAAAATGTATCCAAAATGTCATTTGGATTGTGCCTCATGTTGAAGAACTACTTTTTAAAGCCTCAATGTGATCAAAATTGCCATTTTTAAATACTTTTTCTCCTACCCAGAAGCTTCTTTTTCGACCAATTTCAGGCATTAAAATGACTCTAAACACACTTATATTAGTTCCAAAAGTGATAATTCACATGCAATAGTCATTTGCAGTCAAAAAATTAAACATAAAAAAAATACCATTTCTGACCATCTGGAGAAAGTTCAACAGGTCACGGGTCATCGTTTTTCATCAGAAATTAGATTTTTTGGACTGTAAAAAAATTGATTCAAAATCTCATTTGGATTGTGCCTCATGTTAAATAACTACTTTTTAAAGCCTCAATGTGATCAAAATTGCCATTTTTAAATACTTTTTCTCCTACTCAGAAGCTTCTATTTCGACCAATTTCAGGCATTAAAATGACTCTAAACACACTTATATTAGTTCCAAAAGAGATAATTCACATGCAATAGTCATTTGCAGTCAAAAAATTAAACATAAAAAAAATACCATTTCTGACCATCTGGAGAAAGTTCAACAGGTCACGGGTCATCGTTTTTCATCAGAAATTAGATTTTTTGGACTGTAGAAAAATTGATTCAAAATGTCATTTGGATTGTGCCTCATGCTGAGTAACTACCTTTTAAAGCCCAAATGTGACCAAAATTGCCATTTTTACAGACTTTTTCTCCTACTCAGAAGCTTCAATTTCGACCAATTTCAGGCATTAAAATTACTCTAAACACACTTATATTAGTTCCAATAGTGATAATTCACATGCAATAGTCATTTACAGTCAAAAAATTAAACATTAAAAAATTCACATTTCTTACCATCTGGAGAAAGTTCGACAGGTCACGGGTCATCGTTTTTCATGAGAAATTTGATTTTTTGGACTGTAGAAAAATTGATTCAAAATGTCATTTGGATTGTGCCTCATGTTGAATAACTACCTTTTAAAGCCTCAATGTGATCAAAATTGCCATTTTTAAATACTTTTTCTCCTACTCAGAAGCTTCTATTTCGACCAATTTAAGGCATTAAAATGACTCTAAACACACTTATTTTAGTTCCAAAAGTGATAATTCACATGCAATAGTCATTTACAGTCAAACAATGAAACATTAAAAAATTACCATTTCTGACCATCTGGAGAAAGTTCGACAGGTCACGGGTCATGGTTTTTCATGAGAAATTTGATTTTTGGGACCCTACTAAAATGTATCCAAAATGTCATTTGGATTGTGCCTCATGTTGAAGAACTACTTTTTAAAGCCTCAATGTGATCAAAATTGCCATTTTTAAATACTTTTTCTCCTACCCAGAAGCTTCTTTTTCGACCAATTTCAGGCATTAAAATGACTCTAAACACACTTATATTAGTTCCAAAAGTGATAATTCACATGCAATAGTCATTTGCAGTCAAAAAATTAAACATAAAAAAAATACCATTTCTGACCATCTGGAGAAAGTTCAACAGGTCACGGGTCATCGTTTTTCATCAGAAATTAGATTTTTTGGACTGTAGAAAAATTGATTCAAAATCTCATTTGGATTGTGCCTCATGTTAAATAACTACTTTTTAAAGCCTCAATGTGATCAAAATTGCCATTTTTAAATACTTTTTCTCCTACTCAGAAGCTTCTATTTCGACCAATTTCAGGCATTAAAATGACTCTAAACACACTTATATTAGTTCCAAAAGAGATAATTCATATGCAATAGTCATTTGCAGTCAAAAAATTAAACATAAAAAAAAAACATTTCTGACCATCCAGAGAAAGTTCAACAGGTCACGGGTCATCGTTTTTCATCAGAAATTAGATTTTTTGGACTGTAGAAAAATTGATTCAAAATGTCATTTGGATTGTGCCTCATGCTGAGTAACTACCTTTTAAAGCCCAAATGTGACCAAAATTGCCATTTTTACAGACTTTTTCTCCTACTCAGAAGCTTCAATTTCGACCAATTTCAGGCATTAAAATAACTCTAAACACACTTATATTAGTTCCAATAGTGATAATTCACATGCAATAGTCATTTACAGTCAAAAAATTAAACATTAAAAAATTCACATTTCTTACCATCTGGAGAAAGTTCGACAGGTCACGGGTCATCGTTTTTCATGAGAAATTTGATTTTTTGGACTGTAGAAAAATTGATTCAAAATGTCATTTGGATTGTGCCTCATGTTAAATAACTACCTTTTAAAGCCTCAATGTGATCAAAATTGCCATTTTTAAATACTTTTTCTCCTACTCAGAAGCTTCTATTTCGACCAATTTAAGGCATTAAAATGACTCTAAACACACTTATTTTAGTTCCAAAAGTGATAATTCACATGCAATAGTCATTTACAGTCAAACAATCAAACATTAAAAAATTACCATTTCTGACCATCTGGAGAAAGTTCGACAGGTCACGGGTCATGGTTTTTCATGAGAAATTTGATTTTTTGGACCCTAGAAAAATGTATCCAAAATGTCATTTGGATTGTGCCTCATGTTGAAGAACTACTTTTTAAAGCCTCAATGTGATCAAAATTGCCATTTTTAAATACTTTTTCTCCTACCCAGAAGCTTCTTTTTCGACCAATTTCAGGCATTAAAATGACTCTAAACACACTTATATTAGTTCCAAAAGTGATAATTCACATGCAATAGTCATTTGCAGTCAAAAAATTAAACATAAAAAAAATACCATTTCTGACCATCCGGAGAAAGTTCAACAGGTCACGGGTCATCGTTTTTCATCAGAAATTAGATTTTTTGGACTGTAGAAAAATTGATTCAAAATCTCATTTGGATTGTGCCTCATGTTAAATAACTACTTTTTAAAGCCTCAATGTGATCAAAATTGCCATTTTTAAATACTTTTTCTCCTACTCAGAAGCTTCTATTTCGACCAATTTCAGGCATTAAAATGACTCTAAACACACTTATATTAGTTCCAAAAGAGATAATTCATATGCAAAAGTCATTTGCAGTCAAAAAATTAAACATAAAAAAAAAACATTTCTGATCATCCAGAGAAAGTTCAACAGGTCACGGGTCATCGTTTTTCATCAGAAATTAGATTTTTTGGACTGTAGAAAAATTGATTCAAAATGTCATTTGGATTGTGCCTCATGCTGAGTAACTACCTTTTAAAGCCCAAATGTGACCAAAATTGACCTTTTTTACAGACTTTTTCTCCTACTCAGAAGCTTCTATTTCGACCAATTTCAGGCATTAAAATTACTCTAAACACACTTATATTAGTTCCAATAGTGATAATTCACATGCAATAGTCATTTACAGTCAAAAAATTAAACATTAAAAAATTCACATTTCTTACCATCTGGAGAAAGTTCGACAGGTCACGGGTCATCGTTTTTCATGAGAAATTTGATTTTTTGGACTGTAGAAAAATTGATTCAAAATGTCATTTGGATTGTGCCTCATGTTGAATAACTACCTTTTAAAGCCTCAATGTGATCAAAATTGCCATTTTTAAATACTTTTTCTCCTACTCAGAAGCTTCTATTTCGACCAATTTAAGGCATTAAAATGACTCTAAACACACTTATTTTAGTTCCAAAAGTGATACTTCACATGCAATAGTCATTTACAGTCAAACAATCAAACATTAAAAAATTACCATTTCTGACCATCTGGAGAAAGTTCGACAGGTCACGGGTCATGGTTTTTCATGAGAAATTTGATTTTTTGGACCCTAGAAAAATGTATCCAAAATGTCATTTGGATTGTGCCTCATGTTGAAGAACTACTTTTTAAAGCCTCAATGTGATCAAAATTGCCATTTTTAAATACTTTTCTCCTACTCAGAAGCTTCTATTTCGACCAATTTCAGGCATTAAAATGACTCTAAACACACTTATTTTAGTTCCAAAAGTGATAATTCACATGCAATAGTCATTTACAGTCAAACAATCAAACATTAAAAAATTACCATTTCTGACCATCTGGAGAAAGTTCGACAGGTCACGGGTCATGGTTTTTCATGAGAAATTTGATTTTTTGGACCCTAGAAAAATGTATCCAAAATGTCATTTGGATTGTGCCTCATGTTGAAGAACTACTTTTTAAAGCCTCAATGTGATCAAAATTGCCATTTCAAATACTTTTTCTCCTACTCAGAAGCTTCTATTTCGACCAATTTCAGGCATTAAAATGACTCTAAACACACTTATATTGGTTCCAAAAGTGATAATTCACATGCAATAGTCATTTGCAGTCAAAAAATTAAACATAAAAAAAATACCATTTCTGACCATCTGGAGAAAGTTCGACAGGTCACGGGTCATGGTTTTTCATGAGAAATTTGATTTTTTGGACCCTAGAAAAATGTATCCAAAATGTCATTTGGATTGTGCCTCATGTTGAAGAACTACTTTTTAAAGCCTCAATGTGATCAAAATTGCCATTTTTAAATACTTTTTCTCCTACCCAGAAGCTTCTTTTTCGACCAATTTCAGGCATTAAAATGACTCTAAACACACTTATATTAGTTCCAAAAGTGATAATTCACATGCAATAGTCATTTGCAGTCAAAAAATTAAACATAAAAAAAATACCATTTCTGACCATCCGGAGAAAGTTCAACAGGTCACGGGTCATCGTTTTTCATCAGAAATTAGATTTTTTGGACTGTAGAAAAATTGATTCAAAATCTCATTTGGATTGTGCCTCATGTTAAATAACTACTTTTTAAAGCCTCAATGTGATCAAAATTGCCATTTTTAAATACTTTTTCTCCTACTCAGAAGCTTCTATTTCGACCAATTTCAGGCATTAAAATGACTCTATACACACTTATATTAGTTCCAAAAGAGATAATTCACATGCAATAGTCATTTACAGTCAAAAAATTAAACAATAAAAATTCACATTTCTTACCATCTGGAGAAAGTTCGACAGGTCACGGGTCATCGTTTTTCATGAGAAATTTGATTTTTTGGACTGTAGAAAAATTGATTCAAAATGTCATTTGGATTGTGCCTCATGTTGAATAACTACCTTTTAAAGCCTCAATGTGATCAAAATTGCCATTTTTAAATACTTTTTCTCCTACTCAGAAGCTTCTATTTCGACCAATTTAAGGCATTAAAATGACTCTAAACACACTTATTTTAGTTCCAAAAGTGATAATTCACATGCAATAGTCATTTACAGTCAAACAATCAAACATTAAAAAATTACCATTTCTGACCATCTGGAGAAAGTTCGACAGGTCACGGGTCATGGTTTTTCATGAGAAATTAGATTTTTTGGACCCTAGAAAAATGTATCCAAAATGTCATTTGGATTGTGCCTCATGTTGAGGAACTACTTTTTAAAGCCTCAATGTGATCAAAATTGCCATTTTTAAATACTTTTTCTCCTACTCAGAAGCTTCTATTTCGACCAATTTCAGGCATTAAAATGACTCTAAACACACTTATTTTAGTTCCAAAAGTGATAATTCACATGCATTAGTCATTTACAGTAAAAAAATTAAACATTACAAAATTACCATTTCTGACCATCTGGAGAAAGTTCGACAGGTCACGGGCCATCGTTTTTGATGAGAAATTAGATTTTTTGGACTGTAGAAAAATTGATTCAAAATGTCATTTGGATTTTGCCTCATGTTGAATAACGACTTTTTAAAGCCTCAATGTGATCAAAATTACCATTTTTAAATAATTTTTCTCCTACTCAGAAGCTTCTATTTCGACCAATTTCAGGCATTAAAATGACTCTAAACACACTTATTTTAGTTCCAATAGTGAAAATTCACATGCAATAGTCATTTACAGTCAAAAAATTAAACATTCAAAAATGACCATTTCTAACCATCTGGAGAAAGTTCGACAGGTTACGGGTCATCGTTTTTGATCAGAAATTAGATTTTTGGGACTGTAGAAAAATTGATTCAAAATGTCATTTGGATTGTGCCTCATGCTGAGTAACTACCTTTTAAAGCCCAAATGTGACCAAAATTGCCATTTTTACAGACTTTTTCCTCCTACTCAGAAGCTTCTATTTCGACCAATTTCAGGCATTAAAATTACTCTAAACACACTTATATTAGTTCCAAAAGTGATAATTCACATGCAATAGTCATTTACAGACAAAAAATTAAACATTATAAAATTCACATTTCTGACCATCTGGAGAAAGTTCGACAGGTCACGGGTCATGGTTTTTCATGAGAAATTTGATTTTTTTAAATGTAGAAAAATTGATTCAAAATGTCATTTGGATTGTGCCTCATGTTGAAAAACTACTTTTTAAAGCCTCAATGTGATCAAAATTGCCACTTTTAAATACTTTTTCTCCTACTCAGAAGCTTCCATTTCGACCAATTTCAGGCATTAAAATGACTCTAAACACACTTATTTTAGTTCCAAAAGTGATAATTCACATGCAATAGTCATTTACAGTCAAACAATCAAACATTAAAAAATTACCATTTCTGACCATCTGGAGAAAGTTCGACAGGTCACGGGTCATGGTTTTTCATGAGAAATTTGATTTTTTGGACCCTAAAAAAATGTATCCAAAATGTCATTTGGATTGTGCCTCATGTTGAAGAACTACTTTTTAAAGCCTCAATGTGATCAAAATTGCCATTTCAAATACTTTTTCTCCTACTCAGAAGCTTCTATTTCGACCAATTTCAGGCATTAAAATGACTCTAAACACACTTACATTAGTTCCAAAAGTGATAATTCACATGCAATAGTCATTTGCAGTCAAAAAATTAAACATAAAAAAAATACCATTTCTGACCATCCGGAGAAAGTTCAACAGGTCACGGGTCATCGTTTTTCATGAGAAATTTGATTTTTTGGACTGTAGAAAAATTGATTCAAAATGTCATTTGGATTGTGCCTCATGTTGAATAACTACCTTTTAAAGCCTCAATGTGATCAAAATTGCCATTTTTAAATACTTTTTCTCCTACTCAGAAGCTTCTATTTCGACCAATTTAAGGCATTAAAATGACTCTAAACACACTTATTTTAGTTCCAAAAGTGATAATTCACATGCAATAGTCATTTACAGTCAAACAATCAAACATTAAAAAATTACCATTTCTGACCATCTGGAGAAAGTTCGACAGGTCACGGGTCATGGTTTTTCATGAGAAATTTGATTTTTTGGACCCTAGAAAAATGTATCCAAAATGTCATTTGGATTGTGCCTCATGTTGAAGAACTACTTTTTAAAGCCTCAATGTGATCAAAATTGCCATTTTTAAATACTTTTTCTCCTACCCAGAAGCTTCTTTTTCGACCAATTTCAGGCATTAAAATGACTCTAAACACACTTATATTAGTTCCAAAAGTGATAATTCACATGCAATAGTCATTTGCAGTCAAAAAATTAAACATAAAAAAAATACAATTTCTGACCATCCGGAGAAAGTTCAACAGGTCACGGGTCATCATTTTTCATGAGAAATTTGATTTTTTGGACTGTAGAAAAATTGATTCAAAATGTCATTTGGATTGTGCCTCATGTTGAATAACTACCTTTTAAAGCCTCAATGTGATCAAAATTGCCATTTTTAAATACTTTTTCTCCTACTCAGAAGCTTCTATTTCGACCAATTTCAGGCATTAAAATGACTCTAAACACACTTATATTAGTTCCAAAAGAGATAATTCATATGCAATAGTCATTTGCAGTCAAAAAATTAAACATAAAAAAAAAACATTTCTGACCATCCAGAGAAAGTTCAACAGGTCACGGGTCATCGTTTTTCATCAGAAATTAGATTTTTTGGACTGTAGAAAAATTGATTCAAAATGTCATTTGGATTGTGCCTCATGCTGAGTAACTACCTTTTAAAGCCCAAATGTGACCAAAATTGCCATTTTTACAGACTTTTTCTCCTACTCAGAAGCTTCTATTTAGACCAATTTCAGGCATTAAAATTACTCTAAACACACTTATATTAGTTCCAATAGTGATAATTCACATGCAATAGTCATTTACAGTCAAAAAATTAAACATTAAAAAATTCACATTTCTTACCATCTGGAGAAAGTTCGACAGGTCACGGGTCATCGTTTTTCATGAGAAATTTGATTTTTTGGACTGTAGAAAAATTGATTCAAAATGTCATTTGGATTGTGCCTCATGTTGAATAACTACCTTTTAAAGCCTCAATGTGATCAAAATTGCCATTTTGAAATACTTTTTCTCCTACTCAGAAGCTTCTATTTCGACCAATTTAAGGCATTAAAATGACTCTAAACACACTTATTTTAGTTCCAAAAGTGGTAAATCACATGCAATAGTCATTTACAGTCAAACAATCAAACATTAAAAAATTACCATTTCTGACCATCTGGAGAAAGTTCGACAGGTCACGGGTCATGGTTTTTCATGAGAAATTAGATTTTTTGGACCCTAGAAAAATGTATCCAAAATGTCATTTGGATTGTGCCTCATGTTGAAGAACTACTTTTTAAAGCCTCAATGTGATCAAAATTGCCATTTTTAAATACTTTTTCTCCTACTCAGAAGCTTCTATTTCGACCAATTTCAGGCATTAAAATGACTCTAAACACACTTATTTTAGTTCCAAAAGTGATAATTCACATGCAATAGTCATTTACAGTCAAACAATCAAACATTAAAAAATTACCATTTCTGACCATCTGGAGAAAGTTCGACAGGTCACGGGTCATGGTTTTTCATGAGAAATTTGATTTTTTGGACCCTAGAAAAATGTATCCAAAATGTCATTTGGATTGTGCCTCATGTTGAAGAACTACTTTTTAAAGCCTCAATGTGATCAAAATTGCCATTTCAAATACTTTTTCTCCTACTCAGAAGCTTCTATTTCGACCAATTTCAGGCATTAAAATGACTCTAAACACACTTATATTAGTTCCAAAAGTGATAATTCACATGCAATAGTCATTTGCACTCAAAAAATTAAACATAAAAAAAATACCATTTCTGACCATCCGGAGAAAGTTCAACAGGTCACGGGTCATCGTTTTTCATGAGAAATTTGATTTTTTGGACTGTAGAAAAATTGATTCAAAATGTCATTTGGATTGTGCCTCATGTTGAATAACTACCTTTTAAAGCCTCAATGTGATCAAAATTGCCATTTTTAAATACTTTTTCTCCTACTCAGAAGCTTCTATTTCGACCAATTTAAGGCATTAAAATGACTCTAAACACACTTATTTTAGTTCCAAAAGTGATAATTCACATGCAATAGTCATTACAGTCAAACAATCAAACATTAAAAAATTACCATTTCTGACCATCTGGAGAAAGTTCGACAGGTCACGGGTCATGGTTTTTCATGAGAAATTAGATTTTTTGGACCCTAGAAAAATGTATCCAAAATGTCATTTGGATTGTGCCTCATGTTGAAGAACTACTTTTTAAAGCCTCAATGTGATCAAAATTGCCATTTTTAAATACTTTTTCTCCTACTCAGAAGCTTCTTTTTCGACCAATTTCAGGCATTAAAATGACTCTAAACACACTTATTTTAGTTCCAAAAGTGATAATTCACATGCAATAGTCATTTACAGTCAAACAATCAAACATTAAAAAATTACCATTTCTGAACATCTGGAGAAAGTTCGACAGGTCACGGGTCATGGTTTTTCATGAGAAATTTGATTTTTTGGACCCTAGAAAAATGTATCCAAAATGTCATTTGGATTGTGCCTCATGTTGAAGAACTACTTTTTAAAGCCTCAATGTGATCAAAATTGCCATTTCAAATACTTTTTCTCCTACTCAGAAGCTTCTATTTCGACCAATTTCAGGCATTAAAATGACTCTAAACACACTTATATTAGTTCCAAAAGTGATAATTCACATGCAATAGTCATTTGCACTCAAAAAATTAAACATAAAAAAAATACCATTTCTGACCATCCGGAGAAAGTTCAACAGGTCACGGGTCATCGTTTTTCATGAGAAATTTGATTTTTTGGACTGTAGAAAAATTGATTCAAAATGTCATTTGGATTGTGCCTCATGTTGAATAACTACCTTTTAAAGCCTCAATGTGATCAAAATTGCCATTTTTAAATACTTTTTCTCCTACTCAGAAGCTTCTATTTCGACCAATTTAAGGCATTAAAATGACTCTAAACACACTTATTTTAGTTCCAAAAGTGATAATTCACATGCAATAGTCATTTACAGTCAAACAATCAAACATTAAAAAATTACCATTTCTGACCATCTGGAGAAAGTTCGACAGGTCACGGGTCATGGTTTTTCATGAGAAATTTGATTTTTTGGACCCTAGAAAAAAGTATCCAAAATGTCATTTGGATTGTGCCTCATGTTGAAGAACTACTTTTTAAAGCCTCAATGTGATCAAAATTGCCATTTTTAAATACTTTTTCTCCTACCCAGAAGCTTCTTTTTCGACCAATTTCAGGCATTAAAATGACTCTAAACACACTTATATTAGTTCCAAAAGTGATAATTCACATGCAATAGTCATTTGCAGTCAAAAAATTAAACATAAAAAAAATACCATTTCTGACCATCCGGAGAAAGTTCAACAGGTCACGGGTCATCGTTTTTCATCAGAAATTAGATTTTTTGGACTGTAGAAAAATTGATTCAAAATGTCATTTGGATTGTGCCTCATGCTGAGTAACTACCTTTTAAAGCCCAAATGTGACCAAAATTGCCATTTTTACAGACTTTTTCTCCTACTCAGAAGCTTCTATTTCGACCAATTTCAGGCATTAAAATTACTCTAAACACACTTACATTAGTTCCAAAAGTGATAATTCACATGCAATAGTCATTTACAGTAAGGGTGGGTGTAGTGGGCATAGTGGGGCTACGTGAAGCAGCACGTAGTGTGCCCAAATCTACGCACACTACGCGCTTCGCGTAGCCCCACTACGCGCCACCCACCACCCACCCACCCTACTTTTAAAAGATAAAATGAATTTGTAATAAAGCAAATTAAAAGCACTTACCTGACGCGCGGCGTCTCCCGGGGCTCCCTCTTCCTGTTTTTCAATTTTCCTGACAAATGCGCATGCGCGGACGCCCACGCATGCGCATTTCTTGCGAGAAATGCGCATGCGCGGTCGTCCGCGCATGCGCATTTGTCAGGAAAATTGAAAAACAGGAAGAGGGAGCCCCGGGAGACGCCGCGCGTCAGGTAAGTGCCTAATTTGCTTTATTACAAATTTATTTTACCTTTTAAAAGTACGGCGGGCGCGAGGCGGGTGGTGGGCGGCAGGCAGCTACGCTTCGCCCACGTAGTGTACGTAGGCGCTGCCTGCTTCGCCTACTTCGAAAACTGCGAAGCAGGCAGCGCTACGTACACTACGTGGGCGAAGCGTAGTGTCGCACCCAGGGTTAATTTACAGTCAAAAAATTAAACATTAAAAAATTACCATTTCTGACCATCTGGAGAAAGTTCGACAGGTCACGGGTCATCGTTTTTCATGAGAAATTTGATTTTTTTGACTGTAGAAAAATGTATTCAAAATGTCATTTGGATTGTGCCTCATGTTGAAAAACTAATTTTTAAAGCCTCAATGTGATCAAAAGTGCCATTTTTACAGACTTTTTCTCCTACTCAGAAGCTTCTATTTCGACCAATTTCAGGCATTAAAATGACTCTAAACACACTTATTTTAGTTCCAAAAGTGATAATTCACATGCATTAGTCATTTACAGTCAAAAAATTAAACATTACAAAATTACCATTTCTGACCATCTGGAGAAAGTTCGACAGGTCACGGGCCATCGTTTTTGATGAGAAATTAGATTTTTTGGACTGTAGAAAAATTGATTCAAAATGTCATTTGGATTTTGCCTCATGTTGAATAACGACTTTTTAAAGCCTCAATGTGATTAAAATTAACATTTTTAAATAATTTTTCTCCTACTCAGAAGCTTCTATTTCGACCAATTTCAGGCATTAAAATGACTCTAAACACACTTATATTAGTTCCAAAAGTGATAATTCACATGCAATAGTCATTTGCAGTCAAAAAATTAAACATAAAAAAAATACCATTTCTGACCATCCGGAGAAAGTTCAACAGGTCACGGGTCATCATTTTTCATGAGAAATTTGATTTTTTGGACTGTAGAAAAATTGATTCAAAATGTCATTTGGATTGTGCCTCATGTTGAATAACTACCTTTTAAAGCCTCAATGTGATCAAAATTGCCATTTTTAAATACTTTTTCTCCTACTCAGAAGCTTCTATTTCTACCAATTTAAGGCATTAAAATGACTCTAAACACACTTATTTTAGTTCCAAAAGTGATAATTCACATGCAATAGTCATTTACAGTCAAACAATCAAACATGAAAAAATTACCATTTCTGACCATCTGGAGAAAGTTCGACAGGTCACGGGTCATGGTTTTTCATGAGAAATTAGATTTTTTGGACCCTAGAAAAATGTATCCAAAATGTCATTTGGATTGTGCCTCATGTTGAAGAACTACTTTTTAAAGCCTCAATGTGATCAAAATTGCCATTTTTAAATACTTTTTCTCCTACCCAGAAGCTTCTTTTTCGACCAATTTCAGGCGTTAAAATGACTCTAAACACACTTATATTAGTTCCAAAAGTGATAATTCACATGCAATAGTCATTTGCAGTCAAAAAATTAAACATAAAAAAAATACCATTTCTGACCATCCGGAGAAAGTTCAACAGGTCACGGGTCATCGTTTTTCATCAGAAATTAGATTTTTTGGACTGTAGAAAAATTGATTCAAAATCTCATTTGGATTGTGCCTCATGTTAAATAACTACTTTTTAAAGCCTCAATGTGATCAAAATTGCCATTTTTAAATACTTTTTCTCCTACTCAGAAGCTTCTATTTCGACCAATTTCAGGCATTAAAATGACTCTAAACACACTTATATTAGTTCCAAAAGAGATAATTCATATGCAATAGTCATTTGCAGTCAAAAAATTAAACATAAAAAAAAAACATTTCTGAGCATCCAGAGAAAGTTCAACAGGTCACGGGTCATCGTTTTTCATCAGAAATTAGATTTTTTGGACTGTAGAAAAATTGATTCAAAATGTCATTTGGATTGTGCCTCATGCTGAGTAACTACCTTTTAAAGCCCAAATGTGACCAAAATTGCCATTTTTACAGACTTTTTCTCCTACTCAGAAGCTTCTATTTCGACCAATTTCAGGCATTAAAATTACTCTAAACACACTTATATTAGTTCCAATAGTGATAATTCACATGCAATAGTCATTTACAGTCAAAAAATTAAACATTAAAAAATTCACATTTCTTACCATCTGGAGAAAGTTCGACAGGTCACGGGTCATCGTTTTTCATGAGAAATTTGATTTTTTGGACTGTAGAAAAATTGATTCAAAATGTCATTTGGATTGTGCCTCATGTTGAATAACTACCTTTTAAAGCCTCAATGTGATCAAAATTGCCATTTTTAAATACTTTTTCTCCTACTCAGAAGCTTCTATTTCGACCAATTTAAGGCATTAAAATGACTCTAAACACACTTATTTTAGTTCCAAAAGTGATAATTCACATGCAATAGTCATTTACAGTCAAACAATCAAACATTAAAAAATTACGATTTCTGACCATCTGGAGAAAGTTCGACAGGTCACGGGTCATGGTTTTTCATGAGAAATTTGATTTTTTGGACCCTAGAAAAATGTATCCAAAATGTCATTTGGATTGTGCCTCATGTTGAAGAACTACTTTTTAAAGCCTCAATGTGATCAAAATTGCCATTTTTAAATACTTTTTCTCCTACCCAGAAGCTTCTTTTTCGACCAATTTCAGGCATTAAAATGACTCTAAACACACTTATATTAGTTCCAAAAGTGATAATTCACATGCAATAGTCATTTGCAGTCAAAAAATTAAACATAAAAAAAATACCATTTATGACCATCTGGAGAAAGTTCAACAGGTCACGGGTCATCGTTTTTCATCAGAAATTAGATTTTTTGGACTGTAGAAAAATTGATTTAAAATCTCATTTGGATTGTGCCTCATGTTAAATAACTACTTTTTAAAGCCTCAATGTGATCAAAATTGCCATTTTTAAATACTTTTTCTCCTACTCAGAAGCTTCTATTTCGACCAATTTCAGGCATTAAAATGACTCTAAACACACTTATATTAGTTCCAAAAGAGATAATTCATATGCAAAAGTCATTTGCAGTCAAAAAATTAAACATAAAAAAAAAACATTTCTGATCATCCAGAGAAAGTTCAACAGGTCACGGGTCATCGTTTTTCATCAGAAATTAGATTTTTTGGACTGTAGAAAAATTGATTCAAAATGTCATTTGGATTGTGCCTCATGCTGAGTAACTACCTTTTAAAGCCCAAATGTGACCAAAATTGACCTTTTTTACAGACTTTTTCTCCTACTCAGAAGCTTCTATTTCGACCAATTTCAGGCATTAAAATTACTCTAAACACACTTATATTAGTTCCAATAGTGATAATTCACATGCAATAGTCATTTACAGTCAAAAAATTAAACATTAAAAAATTCACATTTCTTACCATCTGGAGAAAGTTCGACAGGTCACGGGTCATCGTTTTTCATGAGAAATTTGATTTTTTGGACTGTAGAAAAATTGATTCAAAATGTCATTTGGATTGTGCCTCATGTTGAATAACTACCTTTTAAAGCCTCAATGTGATCAAAATTGCCATTTTTAAATACTTTTTCTCCTACTCAGAAGCTTCTATTTCGACCAATTTAAGGCATTACAATGACTCTAAACACACTTATTTTAGTTCCAAAAGTGATAATTCACATGCAATAGTCATTTACAGTCAAACAATCAAACATTAAAAAATTACGATTTCTGACCATCTGGAGAAAGTTCGACAGGTCACGGGTCATGGTTTTTCATGAGAAATTTGATTTTTTGGACCCTAGAAAAATGTATCCAAAATGTCATTTGGATTGTGCCTCATGTTGAAGAACTACTTTTTAAAGCCTCAATGTGATCAAAATTGCCATTTTTAAATACTTTTTCTCCTACTCAGAAGCTTCTATTTCGACCAATTTCAGGCATTAAAATGACTCTAAACACACTTATTTTAGTTCCAAAAGTGATAATTCACATGCAATAGTCATTTACAGTCAAACAATCAAACATTAAAAAATTACCATTTCTGACCATCTGGAGAAAGTTCGACAGGTCACGGGTCATGGTTTTTCATGAGAAATTTGATTTTTTGGACCCTAGAAAAATGTATCCAAAATGTCATTTGGATTGTGCCTCATGTTGAAGAACTACTTTTTAAAGCCTCAATGTGATCAAAATTGCCATTTCAAATACTTTTTCTCCTACTCAGAAGCTTCTATTTTGACCAATTTCAGGCATTAAAATGACTCTAAACACACTTATATTAGTTCCAAAAGTGATAATTCACATGCAATAGTCATTTGCAGTCAAAAAATTAAACATAAAAAAAATACCATTTCTGACCATCCGGAGAAAGTTCAACAGGTCATGGGTCATCGTTTTTCATGAGAAATTTGATTTTTTGGACTGTAGAAAAATTGATTCAAAATGTCATTTGGATTGTGCCTCATGTTGAATAACTACCTTTTAAAGCCTCAATGTGATCAAAATTGCCATTTTTAAATACTTTTTCTCCTACTCAGAAGCTTCTATTTCGACCAATTTAAGGCATTAAAATGACTCTAAACACACTTATTTTAGTTCCAAAAGTGATAATTCACATGCAATAGTCATTTACAGTCAAACAATCAAACATTAAAAAATTACCATTTCTGACCATCTGGAGAAAGTTCGACAGGTCACGGGTCATGGTTTTTCATGAGAAATTTGATTTTTTGGACCCTAGAAAAATGTATCCAAAATGTCATTTGGATTGTGCCTCATGTTGAAGAACTACTTTTTAAAGCCTCAATGTGATCAAAATTGCCATTTTTAAATACTTTTTCTCCTACCCAGAAGCTTCTTTTTCGACCAATTTCAGGCGTTAAAATGACTCTAAACACACTTATATTAGTTCCAAAAGTGATAATTCACATGCAATAGTCATTTGCAGTCAAAAAATTAAACATAAAAAAAATACCATTTCTGACCATCCGGAGAAAGTTCAACAGGTCACGGGTCATCGTTTTTCATCAGAAATTAGATTTTTTGGACTGTAGAAAAATTGATTCAAAATCTCATTTGGATTGTGCCTCATGTTAAATAACTACTTTTTAAAGCCTCAATGTGATCAAAATTGCCATTTTTAAATACTTTTTCTCCTACTCAGAAGCTTCTATTTCGACCAATTTCAGGCATTAAAATGACTCTAAACACACTTATATTAGTTCCAAAAGAGATAATTCATATGCAATAGTCATTTGCAGTCAAAAAATTAAACATAAAAAAAAAACATTTCTGACCATCCAGAGAAAGTTCAACAGGTCACGGGTCATCGTTTTTCATCAGAAATTTGATTTTTTGGACTGTAGAAAAATTGATTCAAAATGTCATTTGGATTGTGCCTCATGCTGAGTAACTACCTTTTAAAGCCCAAATGTGACCAAAATTGCCATTTTTACAGACTTTTTCTCCTACTCAGAAGCTTCTATTTCGACCAATTTCAGGCATTAAAATGACTCTAAACACACTTATTTTAGTTCCAAAAGTGATAGTTCACATGCAATAGTCATTTACAGTCAAACAATCAAACATTAAAAAATTACCATTTCTGACCATCTGGAGAAAGTTCGACAGGTCACGGGTCATCGTTTTTCATGAGAAATTTGATTTTTTGGACTGTAGAAAAATTGATTCAAAATGTCATTTGGATTGTGCCTCATGTTGAATAACTACCTTTTAAAGCCTCAATGTGATCAAAATTGCCATTTTTAAATACTTTTTCTCCTACTCAGAAGCTTCTATTTCGACCAATTTAAGGCATTAAAATGACTCTAAACACACTTATTTTAGTTCCAAAAGTGATAATTCACATGCAATAGTCATTTACAGTCAAACAATCAAACATTAAAAAATTACCATTTCTGACCATCTGGAGAAAGTTCGACAGGTCACGGGTCATCGTTTTTCATCAGAAATTTGATTTTTTGGACTGTAGAAAAATTGATTCAAAATCTCATTTGGATTGTGCCTCATGTTAAATAACTACTTTTTAAAGCCTCAATGTGATCAAAATTGCCATTTTTAAATACTTTTTCTCCTACTCAGAAGCTTCTATTTCGACCAATTTCAGGCATTAAAATGACTCTAAACACACTTATATTAGTTCCAAAAGAGATAATTCATATGCAATAGTCATTTGCAGTCAAAAAATTAAACATAAAAAAAAAACATTTCTGACCATCCAGAGAAAGTTCAACAGGTCACGGGTCATCGTTTTTCATCAGAAATTTGATTTTTTGGACTGTAGAAAAATTGATTCAAAATCTCATTTGGATTGTGCCTCATGTTAAATAACTACTTTTTAAAGCCTCAATGTGATCAAAATTGCCATTTTTAAATACTTTTTCTCCTACTCAGAAGCTTTAATTTCGACCAATTTCAGGCATTAAAATGACTCTAAACACACTTATTTTAGTTCCAAAAGTGATAATTCACATGCAATAGTCATTTACAGTCAAAAAATTAAACATTAAAAAATTAACATTTCTTACCATCTGGAGAAAGTTCGACAGGTCACGGGTCATCGTTTTTCATCAGAAATTTGATTTTTTGGACTGTAGAAAAATTGATTCAAAATCTCATTTTGATTGTGCCTCATGTTGAATAACTACTTTTTAAAGCCTCAATGTGATCAAAATTGACATTTTTAAATACTTTTTCTCCTACTCAGAAGCTTCTATTTCGACCAATTTCAGGCATTAAAATGACTCAAAACACACTTATATTAGTTCCAAAAGTGATAATTCATATGCAATAGTCATTTGCAGTCAAAAAATTAAACATAAAAAAAATACCATTTCTGACCATCCGGAGAAAGTTCAACAGGCCACGGGTCATCGTTTTTCATCTGAAATTAAATTTTTTGGACTGTAAAAAAATTGATTCAAAATGTCATTTAGATTGTGCCTCATGCTGAGTAACTACCTTTTAAAGCCCAAATGTGACCAAAATTGCCATTTTTACAGACTTTTTCTCCTACTCAGAAGCTTCTATTTCGACCAATTTCAGGCATTAAAATTACTCTAAACACACTTATATTAGTTCCAATAGTGATAATTCACATGCAATAGTCATTTACAGTCAAAAAACTTAAACATTAAAAAATTCACATTTCTAACCATCTGGAGAAAGTTCGACAGGTCACGGGTCATCGTTTTTCATGAGAAATTTGATTTTTTGGACTGTAGAAAAATTGATTCAAAATGTCATTTGGATTGTGCCTCATGTTGAATAACTACCTTTTAAAGCCTCAATGTGATCAAAATTGCCATTTTTAAATACTTTTTCTCCTACTCAGAAGCTTCTATTTCGACCAATTTAAGGCATTAAAATGACTCTAAACACACTTATTTTAGTTCCAAAAGTGATAATTCACATGCAATAGTCATTTACAGTCAAACAATCAAACATTAAAAAATTACCCTTTCTGACCATCTGGAGAAAGTTCGACAGGTCACGGGTCATGGTTTTTCATGAGAAATTTGATTTTTTGGACCCTAGAAAAATGTATCCAAAATGTCATTTGGATTGTGCCTCATGTTGAAGAACTACTTTTTAAAGCCTCAATGTGATCAAAATTGCCATTTTTAAATACTTTTTCTCCTACCCAGAAGCTTCTTTTTCGACCAATTTCAGGCATTAAAATGACTCTAAACACACTTATATTAGTTCCAAAAGTGATAATTCACATGCAATAGTCATTTGCAGTCAAAAAATTAAACATAAAAAAAATACCATTTCTGACCATCCGGAGAAAGTTCAACAGGTCACGGGTCATCGTTTTTCATCAGAAATTAGATTTTTTTGGACTGTAGAAAAATTGATTCAAAATGTCATTTGGATTGTGCCTCATGCTGAGTAACTACCTTTTAAAGCCCAAATGTGACCAAAATTGCCATTTTTACAGACTTTTTCTCCTACTCAGAAGCTTCTATTTCGACCAATTTCAGGCATTAAAATTACTCTAAACACACTTATATTAGTTCCAAAAGTGCTAATTCATATGCAATAGTCATTTGCAGTCAAAAAATTAAACATAAAAAAAAAACATTTCTGACCATCCAGAAAAAGTTCAACAGGTCACGGGTCATCGTTTTTCATCAGAAATTAGATTTTTTGGACTGTAGAAAAATTGATTCAAAATGTCATTTGGATTGTGCCTCATGTTGAAAAACTACTTTTTAAAGCCTGAATGTGATCAAAATTGCCATTTTTAAATACTTTTTCTCCTACTCAGAAGCTTCTATTTCGACCAATTTCAGGCATTAAAATGACTCTAAACACACTTATTTTAGTTCCAAAAGTGATAATTCACATGCAATAGTCATTTACAGTCAAAAAATTAAACATAAAAAAATTACCATTTCTTACCATCTGGAGAAAGTTCGACAGGTCACGGGTCATCGTTTTTCATCAGAAATTAGATTTTTTGGACTGTAGAAAAATTGATTCAAAATGTCATTTGGATTGTGCCTCATGCTGAGTAACTACCTTTTAAAGCCCAAATGTGACCAAAATTGCCATTTTTACAGACTTTTTCTCCTACTCAGAAGCTTCTATTTCGACCAATTTCAGGCATTAAAATTACTCTAAACACACTTATATTAGTTCCAATAGTGATAATTCACATGCAATAGTCATTTACAGTCAAAAAATTAAACATTAAAAAATTCCCATTTCTGACCATCTGGATAAAGTTCGACAGATCACGGGTCATCGTTTTTCATCAGACAATTGATTTTTTGGAGTGTAGAAAAATTGATTCAAAATGTCATTTGGATTGTGCCTCATGTTGAAAAACTACTTTTTAAAGCCTGAATGTGATCAAAATTGCCATTTTTAAATACTTTTTCTCCTACTCAGAAGATTCTATTTCGACCAATTTCAGGCATTAAAATGACTCTAAACACACTTATTTTAGTTCCAAAAGTGATAATTCACATGCAATAGTCATTTAGAGTCAAACAATCAAACATTAAAAAATTACCATTTCTGACCATCTGGAGAAAGTTCGACAGGTCACGGGTCATGGTTTTTCATGAGAAATTTGATTTTTTGGACCCTAGAAAAATGTATCCAAAATGTCATTTGGATTGTGCCTCATGTTGAAGAACTACTTTTTAAAGCCTCAATGTGATCAAAATTGCCATTTCAAATACTTTTTCTCCTACTCAGAAGCTTCTATTTCGACCAATTTCAGGCATTAAAATGACTCTAAACACACTTATATTAGTTTTAAAAGTGATAATTCACATGCAATAGTCATTTGCAGTCAAAAAATTAAACATAAAAAAAATACCATTTCTGACCATCCGGAGAAAGTTCAACAGGTCACGGGTCATCGTTTTTCATGAGAAATTTGATTTTTTGGACTGTAGAAAAATTGATTCAAAATGTCATTTGGATTGTGCCTCATGTTGAATAACTACCTTTTAAAGCCTCAATGTGATCAAAATTGCCATTTTTAAATACTTTTTCTCCTACTCAGAAGCTTCTATTTCGACCAATTTAAGGCATTAAAATGACTCTAAACACACTTATTTTAGTTCCAAAAGTGATAATTCACATGCAATAGTCATTTACAGTCAAACAATCAAACATTAAAAAATTACCATTTCTGACCATCTGGAGAAAGTTCGACAGGTCACGGGTCATCGTTTTTCATCAGAAATTTGATTTTTTGGACTGTAGAAAAATTGATTCAAAATCTCATTTGGATTGTGCCTCATGTTAAATAACTACTTTTTAAAGCCTCAATGTGATCAAAATTGCCATTTTTAAATACTTTTTCTCCTACTCAGAAGCTTCTATTTCGACCAATTTCAGGCATTAAAATGACTCTAAACACACTTATATTAGTTCCAAAAGAGATAATTCATATGCAATAGTCATTTGCAGTCAAAAAATTAAACATAAAAAAAAAACATTTCTGACCATCCAGAGAAAGTTCAACAGGTCACGGGTCATCGTTTTTCATCAGAAATTTGATTTTTTGGACTGTAGAAAAATTGATTCAAAATCTCATTTGGATTGTGCCTCATGTTAAATAACTACTTTTTAAAGCCTCAATGTGATCAAAATTGCCATTTTTAAATACTTTTTCTCCTACTCAGAAGCTTTAATTTCGACCAATTTCAGGCATTAAAATGACTCTAAACACACTTATTTTAGTTCCAAAAGTGATAATTCACATGCAATAGTCATTTACAGTCAAAAAATTAAACATTAAAAAATTAACATTTCTTACCATCTGGAGAAAGTTCGACAGGTCACGGGTCATCGTTTTTCATCAGAAATTTGATTTTTTGGACTGTAGAAAAATTGATTCAAAATCTCATTTTGATTGTGCCTCATGTTGAATAACTACTTTTTAAAGCCTCAATGTGATCAAAATTGACATTTTTAAATACTTTTTCTCCTACTCAGAAGCTTCTATTTCGACCAATTTCAGGCATTAAAATGACTCAAAACACACTTATATTAGTTCCAAAAGTGATAATTCATATGCAATAGTCATTTGCAGTCAAAAAATTAAACATAAAAAAAATACCATTTCTGACCATCCGGAGAAAGTTCAACAGGCCACGGGTCATCGTTTTTCATCTGAAATTAAATTTTTTGGACTGTAAAAAAATTGATTCAAAATGTCATTTAGATTGTGCCTCATGCTGAGTAACTACCTTTTAAAGCCCAAATGTGACCAAAATTGCCATTTTTACAGACTTTTTCTCCTACTCAGAAGCTTCTATTTCGACCAATTTCAGGCATTAAAATTACTCTAAACACACTTATATTAGTTCCAATAGTGATAATTCACATGCAATAGTCATTTACAGTCAAAAAACTTAAACATTAAAAAATTCACATTTCTAACCATCTGGAGAAAGTTCGACAGGTCACGTCATCGTTTTTCATGAGAAATTTGATTTTTTGGACTGTAGAAAAATTGATTCAAAATGTCATTTGGATTGTGCCTCATGTTGAATAACTACCTTTTAAAGCCTCAATGTGATCAAAATTGCCATTTTTAAATACTTTTTCTCCTACTCAGAAGCTTCTATTTCGACCAATTTAAGGCATTAAAATGACTCTAAACACACTTATTTTAGTTCCAAAAGTGATAATTCACATGCAATAGTCATTTACAGTCAAACAATCAAACATTAAAAAATTACCCTTTCTGACCATCTGGAGAAAGTTCGACAGGTCACGGGTCATGGTTTTTCATGAGAAATTTGATTTTTTGGACCCTAGAAAAATGTATCCAAAATGTCATTTGGATTGTGCCTCATGTTGAAGAACTACTTTTTAAAGCCTCAATGTGATCAAAATTGCCATTTTTAAATACTTTTTCTCCTACCCAGAAGCTTCTTTTTCGACCAATTTCAGGCATTAAAATGACTCTAAACACACTTATATTAGTTCCAAAAGTGATAATTCACATGCAATAGTCATTTGCAGTCAAAAAATTAAACATAAAAAAAATACCATTTCTGACCATCCGGAGAAAGTTCAACAGGTCACGGGTCATCGTTTTTCATCAGAAATTAGATTTTTTTGGACTGTAGAAAAATTGATTCAAAATGTCATTTGGATTGTGCCTCATGCTGAGTAACTACCTTTTAAAGCCCAAATGTGACCAAAATTGCCATTTTTACAGACTTTTTCTCCTACTCAGAAGCTTCTATTTCGACCAATTTCAGGCATTAAAATTACTCTAAACACACTTATATTAGTTCCAAAAGTGCTAATTCATATGCAATAGTCATTTGCAGTCAAAAAATTAAACATAAAAAAAAAACATTTCTGACCATCCAGAAAAAGTTCAACAGGTCACGGGTCATCGTTTTTCATCAGAAATTAGATTTTTTGGACTGTAGAAAAATTGATTCAAAATGTCATTTGGATTGTGCCTCATGTTGAAAAACTACTTTTTAAAGCCTGAATGTGATCAAAATTGCCATTTTTAAATACTTTTTCTCCTACTCAGAAGCTTCTATTTCGACCGATTTCAGGCATTAAAATGACTCTAAACACACTTATTTTAGTTCCAAAAGTGATAATTCACATGCAATAGTCATTTACAGTCAAAAAATTAAACATAAAAAAATTACCATTTCTTACCATCTGGAGAAAGTTCGACAGGTCACGGGTCATCGTTTTTCATCAGAAATTAGATTTTTTGGACTGTAGAAAAATTGATTCAAAATGTCATTTGGATTGTGCCTCATGCTGAGTAACTACCTTTTAAAGCCCAAATGTGACCAAAATTGCCATTTTTACAGACTTTTTCTCCTACTCAGAAGCTTCTATTTCGACCAATTTCAGGCATTAAAATTACTCTAAACACACTTATATTAGTTCCAATAGTGATAATTCACATGCAATAGTCATTTACAGTCAAAAAATTAAACATTAAAAAATTCCCATTTCTGACCATCTGGATAAAGTTCGACAGATCACGGGTCATCGTTTTTCATCAGACAATTGATTTTTTGGAGTGTAGAAAAATTGATTCAAAATGTCATTTGGATTGTGCCTCATGTTGAAAAACTACTTTTTAAAGCCTGAATGTGATCAAAATTGCCATTTTTAAATACTTTTTCTCCTACTCAGAAGATTCTATTTCGACCAATTTCAGGCATTAAAATGACTCTAAACACACTTATTTTAGTTCCAAAAGTGATAATTCACATGCAATAGTCATTTAGAGTCAAACAATCAAACATTAAAAAATTACCATTTCTGACCATCTGGAGAAAGTTCGACAGGTCACGGGTCATGGTTTTTCATGAGAAATTTGATTTTTTGGACCCTAGAAAAATGTATCCAAAATGTCATTTGGATTGTGCCTCATGTTGAAGAACTACTTTTTAAAGCCTCAATGTGATCAAAATTGCCATTTCAAATACTTTTTCTCCTACTCAGAAGCTTCTATTTCGACCAATTTCAGGCATTAAAATGACTCTAAACACACTTATATTAGTTTTAAAAGTGATAATTCACATGCAATAGTCATTTGCAGTCAAAAAATTAAACATAAAAAAAATACCATTTCTGACCATCCGGAGAAAGTTCAACAGGTCACGGGTCATCGTTTTTCATGAGAAATTTGATTTTTTGGACTGTAGAAAAATTGATTCAAAATGTCATTTGGATTGTGCCTCATGTTGAATAACTACCTTTTAAAGCCTCAATGTGATCAAAATTGCCATTTTTAAATACTTTTTCTCCTACTCAGAAGCTTCTATTTCGACCAATTTAAGGCATTAAAATGACTCTAAACACACTTATTTTAGTTCCAAAAGTGATAATTCACATGCAATAGTCATTTACAGTCAAACAATCAAACATTAAAAAATTACCATTTCTGACCATCTGGAGAAAGTTCGAAAGGTCACGGGTCATGGTTTTTCATGAGAAATTTGATTTTTTGGACCCTAGAAAAATGTATCCAAAATGTCATTTGGATTGTGCCTCATGTTGAAGAACTACTTTTTAAAGCCTCAATGTGATCAAAATTGCCATTTTTAAATACTTTTTCTCCTACCCAGAAGCTTCTTTTTCGACCAATTTCAGGCATTAAAATGACTCTAAACACACTTATATTAGTTCCAAAAGTGATAATTCACATGCAATAGTCATTTACAGTCAAAAAATTAAACATTAAAAAATTCCCATTTCTGACCATCTGGAGAAAGTTCGACAGGTCACGGGTCATCGTTTTTCATCAGACAATGGATTTTTTGGAGTGTAGAAAAATTGATTCAAAATGTCATTTGGATTGTGCCTCATGTTGAAAAACTACTTTTTAAAGCCTCAATGTGATCAAAATTGCCATTTTTAAATACTTTTTCTCCTACTCAGAAGCTTCTATTTCGACCAATTTCAGGCATTAAAATGACTCTAAACACACTTATTTTAGTTCCAAAAGTGATAATTCACATGCAATAGTCATTTACAGTCAAAAAATTAAACATTAAAAAATTAACATTTCTTACCATCTGGAGAAAGTTCGACAGGTCACGGGTCATCGTTTTTCATGAGAAATTTGATTTTTTTAAATGTAGAAAAATTGATTCAAAATGTCATTTGGATTGTGCCTCATGTTGAAAAACTACTTTTTAAAGCCTCAATGTGATCAAAATTGCCATTTTTAAATACTTTTTCTCCTACTCAGAAGCTTCCATTTCGACCAATTTCAGGCATTAAAATGACTCTAAACACACCTATTTTAGTTCCAAAAGTCATAATTCACATGCAATAGTCATTTACAGTCAAAAAATTAAACATTAAAAAATTACCATTTCTTACCATCTGGAGAAAGTTCGACAGGTCACGGGTCATCGTTTTTCATGAGAAATTAGATTTTTTGGACTGTAGAAAAATTGATTCAAAATGTCATTTGAATTTTGCCTCAAGTTGAATAACTACTTTTTAAAGCCTCAATGTGATCAAAATTGCCATTTTAAATATCTTTTCTCCTACTCAGAAGCTTCTATTTCGAGCAATTTCAGGCATTAAAATGACTCTAAACACACTTATTTTAGTTCCAAAAGTGATAATTCACATGCAATAGTCATTTACAGTCAAAAAATTAAACATAAAAAAATTACCATTTCTTACCATCTGGAGAAAGTTCGACAAGTCACGGGTCATCGTTTTTCATCAGAAATTAGATTTTTTGGACTGTAGAAAAATTGATTCAAAATGTCATTTGGATTGTGCCTCATGCTGAGTAACTACCTTTTAAAGCCCAAATGTGACCAAAATTGCCATTTTTAAATACTTTTTCTCCTACTCAGAAGCTTCTATTTCGACCAATTTCAGGCATTAAAATGACTCTAAACACACTTATATTAGTTCCAAAAGAGATAATTCATATGCAATAGTCATTTGCAGTCAAAAAATTAAACATAAAAAAAACATTTCTGACCATCCAGAGAAAGTTCAACAGGTCACGGGTCATCGTTTTTCATCAGAAATTAGATTTTTTGGACTGTAGAAAAATTGATTCAAAATGTCATTTGGATTGTGCCTCATGTTAAATAACTACCTTTTAAAGCCTCAATGTGATCAAAATTGCCATTTTTAAATACTTTTTCTCCTACCCAGAAGCTTCTTTTTCGACCAATTTCAGGCATTAAAATGACTCTAAACACACTTATATTAGTTCCAAAAGTGATAATTCACATGCAATAGTCATTTGCAGTCAAAAAATTAAACATAAAAAAAATACCATTTCTGACCATCCGGAGAAAGTTCAACAGGTCACGGGTCATCGTTTTTCATCAGAAATTAGATTTTTTGGACTGTAGAAAAATTGATTCAAAATGTCATTTGGATTGTGCCTCATGCTGAGTAACTACCTTTTAAAGCCCAAATGTGACCAAAATTGCCATTTTTACAGACTTTTTCTCCTACTCAGAAGCTTCTATTTCGACCAATTTCAGGCATTAAAATTACTCTAAACACACTTATATTAGTTCCAAAAGTGCTAATTCATATGCAATAGTCATTTGCAGTCAAAAAATTAAACATAAAAAAAAAACATTTCTGACCATCCAGAGAAAGTTCAACAGGTCACGGGTCATCGTTTTTCATCAGAAATTAGATTTTTTGGACTGTAGAAAAATTGATTCAAAATGTCATTTGGATTGTGCCTCATGTTGAAAAACTACTTTTTAAAGCCTGAATGTGATCAAAATTGCCATTTTTAAATACTTTTTCTCCTACTCAGAAGCTTCTATTTCGACCAATTTCAGGCATTAAAATGACTCTAAACACACTTATTTTAGTTCCAAAAGTGATAATTCACATGCAATAGTCATTTACAGTCAAAAAATTAAACATAAAAAAATTACCATTTCTTACCATCTGGAGAAAGTTCGACAGGTCACGGGTCATCGTTTTTCATCAGAAATTAGATTTTTTGGACTGTAGAAAAATTGATTCAAAATGTCATTTGGATTGTGCCTCATGCTGAGTAACTACCTTTTAAAGCCCAAATGTGACCAAAATTGCCATTTTTACAGACTTTTTCTCCTACTCAGAAGCTTCTATTTCGACCAATTTCAGGCATTAAAATTACTCTAAACACACTTATATTAGTTCCAAAAGTGATAATTCACATGCAATAGTCATTTACAGTCAAAAAATTAAACATTAAAAAATTCCCATTTCTGACCATCTGGAGAAAGTTCGACAGGTCACGGGTCATCGTTTTTCATCAGAAATTAGATTTTTTGGACTGTAGAAAAATTGATTCAAAATGTCATTTGGATTGTGCCTCATGCTGAGTAACTACCTTTTGAAGCCCAAATGTGACCAAAATTGCCATTTTTACAGACTTTTTCTCCTACTCAGAAGCTTCTATTTCGACCAATTTCAGGCATTAAAATTACTCTAAACACACTTATATTAGTTTCAAAAGTGATAATTCACATGCAATAGTCATTTACAGTCAAGAAATTAACATTAAAAAATTCCCATTTCTGACCATCTGGAGAAAGTTCGACAGGTCACGGGTCATCGTTTTTCATCAGACAATTGATTTTTTGGAGTGTAGAAAAATTGATTCAAAATGTCATTTGGATTGTGCCTCATGTTGAAAAACTACTTTTTAAAGCCTCAATGTGATCAAAATTGCCATTTTTAAATACTTTTTCTCCTACTCAGAAGCTTCTATTTCGACCAATTTCAGGCATTAAAATGACTCTAAACACACTTATTTTAGTTCCAAAAGTGATAATTCACATGCAATAGTCATTTACAGTCAAAAAATTAAACATTAAAAAATTAACATTTCTTACCATCTGGAGAAAGTTCGACAGGTCACGGGTCATCGTTTTTCATGAGAAATTTGATTTTTTTAAATGTAGAAAAATTGATTCAAAATGTCATTTGGATTGTGCCTCATGTTGAAAAACTACTTTTTAAAGCCTCAATGTGATCAAAATTGCCATTTTTAAATACTTTTTCTCCTACACAGAAGCTTCCATTTCGACCAATTTCAGGCATTAAAATGACTCTAAACACACCTATTTTAGTTCCAAAAGTCATAATTCACATGCAATAGTCATTTACAGTCAAAAAATTAAACATTAAAAAATTACAATTTCTTACCATCTGGAGAAAGTTCGACAGGTCACGGGTCATCGTTTTTCATGAGAAATTAGAGTTTTTGGACTGTAAAAAAATTGATTCAAAATGTCATTTGAATTTTGCCTCAAGTTGAATAAATACTTTTTAAAGCCTCAATGTGATCAAAATTGCCATTTTAAATATCTTTTCTCCTACTCAGAAGCTTCTATTTCGAGCAATTTCAGGCATTAAAATGACTCTAAACACACTTATTTTAGTTCCAAAAGTGATAATTCACATGCAATAGTCATTTGCAGTCAAAAAATAAAAATAAAAAAATTACCATTTCTGACCATCCGGAGAAAGTTCGACAGGTCACGGGTCATCGTTTTTCATCAGAAATTAGATTTTTGGACTGTAGAAAAATTGATTCAAAATGTCATTTGGATTGTGCCCCATGCTGAGTAACTACTTTTTAAAGCCTAAATGTGACCAAAATTGCCATTTTTACTGACTTTTTCTCCTACTCAGAAGCTTCTATTTTGACCAATTTAAGGCATTAAAATGACTCTAAACACACTTATTTTAGTTCCAAAAGTGATAATTCACATGCAATAGTCATTTACAGTCAAAAAATTAAACATTAAAAAATTACCATTTCTGACCATCTGGAGAAAGTTCGACAGGTCACGGGTCATGGTTTTTCATCAGAAATTAGATTTTTTGGACTGTAGAAAAATTGATTCAAAATCTCATTTGGATTGTGCCTCATGTTAAATAACTACCTTTTAAAGCCTCAATGTGATCAAAATTGCCATTTTTAAATACTTTTTCTCCTACTCAGAAGCTTCTATTTCGACCAATTTCAGGCATTAAAATGACTCTAAGCACACCTATTTTAGTTCCAAAAGTCATAATTCACATGCAATAGTCATTTACAGTCAAAAAATTAAACATCAAAAAATTACCATTCCTTACCATCTGGAGAAAGTTCGACAGGTCACGGGTCATCGTTTTTCATGAGAAATTTGATTTTTTGGACTGTAGAAAAATTGATTCAAAATGTAATTTGGATTGTGCCTCATGTTGAATAACTACCTTTTAAAGCCTCAATGTGATCAAAATTGCCATTTTTAAATACTTTTTCTCCTACCCAGAAGCTTCTTTTTCGACCAATTTCAGGCATTAAAATGACTCTAAACACACTTATATTAGTTCCAAAAGTGATAATTCACATGCAATAGTCATTTGCAGTCAAAAAATTAAACATAAAAAAAATACCATTTCTGACCATCCGGAGAAAGTTCAACAGGTCGGGTCATCGTTTTTCATCAGAAATTAGATTTTTTGGACTGTAGAAAAATTGATTCAAAATCTCATTTGGATTGTGCCTCATGTTAAATAACTACCTTTTAAAGCCTCAATGTGATCAAAATTGCCATTTTTAAATACTTTTTCTCCTACTCAGAAGCTTCTATTTCGACCAATTTCAGGCATTAAAATGACTCTAAGCACACCTATTTTAGTTCCAAAAGTCATAATTCACATGCAATAGTCATTTACAGTCAAAAAATTAAACATCAAAAAATTACCATTTCTTACCATCTGGAGAAAGTTCGACAGGTCACGGGTCATCGTTTTTCATGAGAAATTTGATTTTTTGGACTGTAGAAAAATTGATTCAAAATGTCATTTGGATTGTGCCTCATGTTGAATAACTACCTTTTAAAGCCTCAATGTGATCAAAATTGCCATTTTTAAATACTTTTTCTCCTACTCAGAAGCTTCGATTTCGACCAATTTAAGGCATTAAAATGACTCTAAACACACTTATTTTAGTTCCAAAAGTGATAATTGACATGCAATTGTCATTTACAGTCAAAAAATTAAACATTAAAAAATTACCATTTCTGACCATCTGGAGAAAGTTCGACAGGTCACGGGCCATCGTTTTTCATGAGAAATGAGATTTTTTGGACTGTAGAAAAATTGATTCAAAATGTCATTTGGATTTTGCCTCAAGTTGAATAACTACTTTTTAAAGCCTCAATGTACTCAAAATTACCATTTTAAATACTTTTTCTCCTACTCAGAAGCTTCTATTTCGACCAATTTCAGGCATCAAAATGACTCTAAACACACTTATTTTAGTTCCAAAAGTGATAATTCACATGCAATAGTCATTTGCAGTCAAAAAATTAAACATAAAAAAATTTACCATTTCTGACCATCCGGAGAAAGTTCGACAGGTCACGGGTCATCGTTTTTCATGAGAAATTTGATTTTTTGGACTGTAGAAAAATTGATTCAAAATGTCATTTGGATTGTGCCTCATGTTGAAAAACTACTTTTTAAAGCCTGAATGTGATCAAAATTGCCATTTTTAAATACTTTTTCTCCTACTCAGAAGATTCTATTTCGACCAATTTCAGGCATTAAAATGACTCTAAACACACTTATTTTAGTTCCAAAAGTGATAATTCACATGCAATAGTCATTTAGAGTCAAACAATCAAACATTAAAAAATTACCATTTCTGACCATCTGGAGAAAGTTCGACAGGTCATGGGTCATGGTTTTTCATGAGAAATTTGATTTTTTGGACCCTAGAAAAATGTATCCAAAATGTCATTTGGATTGTGCCTCATGTTGAAGAACTACTTTTTAAAGCCTCAATGTGATCAAAATTGCCATTTCAAATACTTTTTCTCCTACTCAGAAGCTTCTATTTCGACCAATTTCAGGCATTAAAATGACTCTAAACACACTTATATTAGTTCCAAAAGTGATAATTCACATGCAATAGTCATTTGCAGTCAAAAAATTAAACATAAAAAAAATACCATTTCTGACCATCCGGAGAAAGTTCAACAGGTCACGGGTCATCGTTTTTCATGAGAAATTTGATTTTTTGGACTGTAGAAAAATTGATTCAAAATGTCATTTGGATTGTGCCTCATGTTGAATAACTACCTTTTAAAGCCTCAATGTGATCAAAATTGCCATTTTTAAATACTTTTTCTCCTACTCAGAAGCTTCTATTTCGACCAATTTAAGGCATTAAAATGACTCTAAACACACTTATTTTAGTTCCAAAAGTGATAATTCACATGCAATAGTCATTTACAGTCAAACAATCAAACATTAAAAAATTACCATTTCTGACCATCTGGAGAAAGTTCGACAGGTCACGGGTCATGGTTTTTCATGAGAAATTTGATTTTTTGGACCCTAGAAAAATGTATCCAAAATATCATTTGGATTGTGCCTCATGTTGAAGAACTACTTTTTAAAGCCTCAATGTGATCAAAATTGCCATTTTTAAATACTTTTTCTCCTACCCAGAAGCTTCTTTTTCGACCAATTTCAGGCATTAAAATGACTCTAAACACACTTATATTAGTTCCAAAAGTGATAATTCACATGCAATAGTCATTTGCAGTCAAAAAATTAAACATAAAAAAAATACCATTTCTGACCATCCGGAGAAAGTTCAACAGGTCGGGTCATCGTTTTTCATCAGAAATTAGATTTTTTGGACTGTAGAAAAATTGATTCAAAATCTCATTTGGATTGTGCCTCATGTTGAATAACTACCTTTTAAAGCCTCAATGTGATCAAAATTGCCATTTTTAAATACTTTTTCTCCTACTCAGAAGCTTCTATTTCGACCAATTTAAGGCATTAAAATGACTCTAAACACACTTATTTTAGTTCCAAAAGTGATAATTCACATGCAATAGTCATTTACAGTCAAACAATCAAACATTAAAAAATTACCCTTTCTGACCATCTGGAGAAAGTTCGACAGGTCACGGGTCATGGTTATTCATGAGAAATTTGATTTTTTGGACCCTAGAAAAATGTATCCAAAATGTCATTTGGATTGTGCCTCATGTTGAAGAACTACTTTTTAAAGCCTCAATGTGATCAAAATTGCCATTTTTAAATACTTTTTCTCCTACCCAGAAGCTTCTTTTTCGACCAATTTCAGGCATTAAAATGACTCTAAACACACTTATATTAGTTCCAAAAGTGATAATTCACATGCAATAGTCATTTGCAGTCAAAAAATTAAACATAAAAAAAATACCATTTCTGACCATCCGGAGAAAGTTCAACAGGTCACGGGTCATCGTTTTTCATCAGAAATTAGATTTTTTGGACTGTAGAAAAATTGATTCAAAATGTCATTTGGATTGTGCCTCATGCTGAGTAACTACCTTTTAAAGCCCAAATGTGACCAAAATTGCCATTTTTACAGACTTTTTCTCCTACTCAGAAGCTTCTATTTCGACCAATTTCAGGCATTAAAATTACTCTAAACACACTTATATTAGTTCCAAAAGTGCTAATTCATATGCAATAGTCATTTGCAGTCAAAAAATTAAACATAAAAAAAAAACATTTCTGACCATCCAGAGAAAGTTCAACAGGTCACGGGTCATCGTTTTTCATCAGAAATTAGATTTTTTGGACTGTAGAAAAATTGATTCAAAATGTCATTTGGATTGTGCCTCATGTTGAAAAACTACTTTTTAAAGCCTGAATGTGATCAAAATTGCCATTTTTAAATACTTTTTCTCCTACTCAGAAGCTTCTATTTCGACCAATTTCAGGCATTAAAATGACTCTAAACACACTTATTTTAGTTCCAAAAGTGATAATTCACATGCAATAGTCATTTACAGTCAAAAAATTAAACATTAAAAAATTACCATTTTTTACCATCTGGAGAAAGTTCGACAGGTCACGGGTCATCGTTTTTCATGAGAAATTTGATTTTTTTAAATGTAGAAAAATTGATTCAAAATGTCATTTGGATTGTGCCTCATGTTGAAAAACTACTTTTTAAAGCCTCAATTTGATCAAAATTTCATTTTTAAATACTTTTTCTCCTACTCAGAAGCTTCTATTTCGACCAATTTCAGGCATTAAAATGACTCTAAACACACTTATATTAGTTCCAAAAGTGATAATTCACATGCAATAGTCATTTACAGTCAAAAAATTAAACATAAAAAAATTACCATTTCTTACCATCTGGAGAAAGTTCGACAGGTCACGGGTCATCGCTTTTCATCAGAAATTAGATTTTTTGGACTGTAGAAAAATTGATTCAAAATGTCATTTGGATTGTGCCTCATGCTGAGTAACTACCTTTTAAAGCCCAAATGTGACCAAAATTGCCATTTTTACAGACTTTTTCTCCTACTCAGAAGCTTCTATTTCGACCAATTTCAGGCATTAAAATTACTCTAAACACACTTATATTAGTTCCAATAGTGATAATTCACATGCAATAGTCATTTACAGTCAAAAAATTAAACATTAAAAAATTCCCATTTCTGACCATCTGGAGAAAGTTCGACAGATCACGGGTCATCGTTTTTCATCAGACAATTGATTTTTTGGAGTGTAGAAAAATTGATTCAAAATGTCATTTGGATTGTGCCTCATGGAAAAACTACTTTTTAAAGCCTGAATGTGATCAAAATTGCCATTTTTAAATACTTTTTCTCCTACTCAGAAGATTCTATTTCGACCAATTTCAGGCATTAAAATGACTCTAAACACACTTATTTTAGTTCCAAAAGTGATAATTCACATGCAATAGTCATTTAGAGTCAAACAATCAAACATTAAAAAATTACCATTTCTGACCATCTGGAGAAAGTTCGACAGGTCATGTGTCATGGTTTTTCATGAGAAATTTGATTTTTTGGACCCGAGAAAAATGTATCCAAAATGTCATTTGGATTGTGCCTCATGTTGAAGAACTACTTTTTAAAGCCTCAATGTGATCAAAATTGCCATTTCAAATACTTTTTCTCCTACTCAGAAGCTTCTATTTCGACCAATTTCAGGCATTAAAATGACTCTAAACACACTTATATTAGTTCCAAAAGTGATAATTCACATGCAATAGTCATTTGCAGTCAAAAAATTAAACATAAAAAAAATACCATTTCTGACCATCTGGAGAAAGTTCGACAGGTCACGGGCCATCGTTTTTCATGAGAAATGAGATTTTTTGGACTGTAGAAAAATTGATTCAAAATGTCATTTGGATTTTGCCTCAAGTTGAATAACTACTTTTTAAAGCCTCAATGTACTCAAAATTACCATTTTAAATACTTTTTCTCCTACTCAGAAGCTTCTATTTCGACCAATTTCAGGCATCAAAATGACTCTAAACACACTTATTTTAGTTCCAAAAGTGATAATTCACATGCAATAGTCATTTGCAGTCAAAAAATTAAACATAAAAAAATTTACCATTTCTGACCATCCGGAGAAAGTTCGACAGGTCACGGGTCATCGTTTTTCATGAGAAATTTGATTTTTTGGACTGTAGAAAAATTGATTCAAAATGTCATTTGGATTGTGCCTCATGTTGAAAAACTACTTTTTAAAGCCTGAATGTGATCAAAATTGCCATTTTTAAATACTTTTTCTCCTACTCAGAAGATTCTATTTCGACCAATTTCAGGCATTAAAATGACTCTAAACACACTTATTTTAGTTCCAAAAGTGATAATTCACATGCAATAGTCATTTAGAGTCAAACAATCAAACATTAAAAAATTACCATTTCTGACCATCTGGAGAAAGTTCGACAGGTCATGGGTCATGGTTTTTCATGAGAAATTTGATTTTTTGGACCCTAGAAAAATGTATCCAAAATGTCATTTGGATTGTGCCTCATGTTGAAGAACTACTTTTTAAAGCCTCAATGTGATCAAAATTGCCATTTCAAATACTTTTTCTCCTACTCAGAAGCTTCTATTTCGACCAATTTCAGGCATTAAAATGACTCTAAACACACTTATATTAGTTCCAAAAGTGATAATTCACATGCAATAGTCATTTGCAGTCAAAAAATTAAACATAAAAAAAATACCATTTCTGACCATCCGGAGAAAGTTCAACAGGTCACGGGTCATCGTTTTTCATGAGAAATTTGATTTTTTGGACTGTAGAAAAATTGATTCAAAATGTCATTTGGATTGTGCCTCATGTTGAATAACTACCTTTTAAAGCCTCAATGTGATCAAAATTGCCATTTTTAAATACTTTTTCTCCTACTCAGAAGCTTCTATTTCGACCAATTTAAGGCATTAAAATGACTCTAAACACACTTATTTTAGTTCCAAAAGTGATAATTCACATGCAATAGTCATTTACAGTCAAACAATCAAACATTAAAAAATTACCCTTTCTGACCATCTGGAGAAAGTTCGACAGGTCACGGGTCATGGTTATTCATGAGAAATTTGATTTTTTGGACCCTAGAAAAATGTATCCAAAATGTCATTTGGATTGTGCCTCATGTTGAAGAACTACTTTTTAAAGCCTCAATGTGATCAAAATTGCCATTTTTAAATACTTTTTCTCCTACCCAGAAGCTTCTTTTTCGACCAATTTCAGGCATTAAAATGACTCTAAACACACTTATATTAGTTCCAAAAGTGATAATTCACATGCAATAGTCATTTGCAGTCAAAAAATTAAACATAAAAAAAATACCATTTCTGACCATCCGGAGAAAGTTCAACAGGTCACGGGTCATCGTTTTTCATCAGAAATTAGATTTTTTGGACTGTAGAAAAATTGATTCAAAATGTCATTTGGATTGTGCCTCATGCTGAGTAACTACCTTTTAAAGCCCAAATGTGACCAAAATTGCCATTTTTACAGACTTTTTCTCCTACTCAGAAGCTTCTATTTCGACCAATTTCAGGCATTAAAATTACTCTAAACACACTTATATTAGTTCCAAAAGTGCTAATTCATATGCAATAGTCATTTGCAGTCAAAAAATTAAACATAAAAAAAAAACATTTCTGACCATCCAGAGAAAGTTCAACAGGTCACGGGTCATCGTTTTTCATCAGAAATTAGATTTTTTGGACTGTAGAAAAATTGATTCAAAATGTCATTTGGATTGTGCCTCATGTTGAAAAACTACTTTTTAAAGCCTGAATGTGATCAAAATTGCCATTTTTAAATACTTTTTCTCCTACTCAGAAGCTTCTATTTCGACCAATTTCAGGCATTAAAATGACTCTAAACACACTTATTTTAGTTCCAAAAGTGATAATTCACATGCAATAGTCATTTACAGTCAAAAAATTAAACATAAAAAAATTACCCTTTCTTACCATCTGGAGAAAGTTCGACAGGTCACGGGTCATCGTTTTTCATCAGAAATTAGATTTTTTGGACTGTAGAAAAATTGATTCAAAATGTCATTTGGATTGTGCCTCATGCTGAGTAACTACCTTTTAAAGCCCAAATGTGACCAAAATTGCCATTTTTACAGACTTTTTCTCCTACTCAGAAGCTTCTATTTCGACCAATTTCAGGCATTAAAATTACTCTAAACACACTTATATTAGTTCCAAAAGTGATAATTCACATGCAATAGTCATTTACAGTCAAAAAATTAAACATTAAAAAATTCCCATTTCTGACCATCTGGAGAAAGTTCGACAGGTCACGGGTCATCGTTTTTCATCAGACAATTGATTTTTTGGAGTGTAGAAAAATTGATTCAAAATGTCATTTGGATTGTGCCTCATGTTGAAAAACTACTTTTTAAAGCCTCAATGTGATCAAAATTGCCATTTTTAAATACTTTTTCTCCTACTCAGAAGCTTCCATTTCGACCAATTTCAGGCATTAAAATGACTCTAAACACACCTATTTTAGTTCCAAAAGTCATAATTCACATGCAATAGTCATTTACAGTCAAAAAATTAAACATTAAAAAATTACCATTTCTTACCATCTGGAGAAAGTTCGACAGGTCACGGGTCATCGTTTTTCATGAGAAATTAGATTTTTTGGACTGTAGAAAAATTGATTCAAAATGTCATTTGAATTTTGCCTCAAGTTGAATAACTACTTTTTAAAGCCTCAATGTGATCAAAATTGCCATTTTAAATATCTTTTCTCCTACTCAGAAGCTTCTATTTCGAGCAATTTCAGGCATTAAAATGACTCTAAACACACTTATTTTAGTTCCAAAAGTGATAATTCACATGCAATAGTCATTTACAGTCAAAAAATTAAACATAAAAAAATTACCATTTCTTACCATCTGGAGAAAGTTCGACAGGTCACGGGTCATCGTTTTTCATCAGAAATTAGATTTTTTGGACTGTAGAAAAATTGATTCAAAATGTCATTTGGATTGTGCCTCATGCTGAGTAACTACCTTTTAAAGCCCAAATGTGACCAAAATTGCCATTTTTAAATACTTTTTCTCCTACTCAGAAGCTTCTATTTCGACCAATTTCAGGCATTAAAATGACTCTAAACACACTTATATTAGTTCCAAAAGAGATAATTCATATGCAATAGTCATTTGCAGTCAAAAAATTAAACATAAAAAAAAAACATTTCTGACCATCCAGAGAAAGTTCAACAGGTCACGGGTCATCGTTTTTCATCAGAAATTAGATTTTTTGGACTGTAGAAAAATTGATTCAAAATGTCATTTGGATTGTGCCTCATGTTAAATAACTACCTTTTAAAGCCTCAATGTGATCAAAATTGCCATTTTTAAATACTTTTTCTCCTACTCAGAAGCTTCTATTTCGACCAATTTCAGGCATTAAAATGACTCTAAACACACTTATATTAGTTCCAAAAGTGATAATTCACATGCAATAGTCATTTGCAGTCAAAAAATTAAACATAAAAAAAATACCATTTCTGACCATCCGGAGAAAGTACAACAGGTCACGGGTCATCGTTTTTCATGAGAAATTTGATTTTTTGGACTGTAGAAAAATTGATTCAAAATGTCATTTGGATTGTGCCTCATGTTGAATAACTACCTTTTAAAGCCTCAATGTGATCAAAAATGCCATTTTTAAATACTTTTTCTCCTACTCAGAAGCTTCTATTTCGACCAATTTAAGGCATTAAAATGACTCTAAACACACTTATTTTAGTTTCAAAAGTGATAATTCACATGCAATAGTCATTTACAGTCAAACAATCAAACATTAAAAAATTACCCTTTCTGACCATCTGGAGAAAGTTCGACAGGTCACGGGTCATGGTTTTTCATGAGAAATTTGATTTTTTGGACCCTAGAAAAATGTATCCAAAATGTCATTTGGATTGTGCCTCATGTTGAAGAACTACTTTTTAAAGCCTCAATGTGATCAAAATTGCCATTTTTAAATACTTTTTCTCCTACCCAGAAGCTTCTTTTTCGACCAATTTCAGGCATTAAAATGACTCTAAACACACTTATATTAGTTCCAAAAGTGATAATTAACATGCAATAGTCATTTGCAGTCAAAAAATTAAACATAAAAAAAATACCATTTCTGACCATCCGGAGAAAGTTCAACAGGTCACGGGTCATCGTTTTTCATCAGAAATTAGATTTTTTTGGACTGTAGAAAAATTGATTCAAAATGTCATTTGGATTGTGCCTCATGCTGAGTAACTACCTTTTAAAGCCCAAATGTGACCAAAATTGCCATTTTTACAGACTTTTTCTCCTACTCAGAAGCTTCTATTTCGACCAATTTCAGGCATTAAAATTACTCTAAACACACTTATATTAGTTCCAAAAGTGCTAATTCATATGCAATAGTCATTTGCAGTCAAAAAATTAAACATAAAAAAAAAACATTTCTGACCATCCAGAGAAAGTTCAACAGGTCACGGGTCATCGTTTTTCATCAGAAATTAGATTTTTTGGACTGTAGAAAAATTGATTCAAAATGTCATTTGGATTGTGCCTCATGTTGAAAAACTACTTTTTAAAGCCTGAATGTGATCAAAATTGCCATTTTTAAATACTTTTTCTCCTACTCAGAAGCTTCTATTTCGACCAATTTCAGGCATTAAAATGACTCTAAACACACTTATTTTAGTTCCAAAAGTGATAATTCACATGCAATAGTCATTTACAGTCAAAAAATTAAACATAAAAAAATTACCATTTCTTACCATCTGGAGAAAGTTCGACAGGTCACGGGTCATCGTTTTTCATCAGAAATTAGATTTTTTGGACTGTAGAAAAATTGATTCAAAATGTCATTTGGATTGTGCCTCATGCTGAGTAACTACCTTTTAAAGCCCAAATGTGACCAAAATTGCCATTTTTACAGACTTTTTCTCCTACTCAGAAGCTTCTATTTCGACCAATTTCAGGCATTAAAATTACTCTAAACACACTTATATTAGTTCCAATAGTGATAATTCACATGCAATAGTCATTTACAGTCAAAAAATTAAACATTAAAAAATTCCCATTTCTGACCATCTGGATAAAGTTCGACAGATCACGGGTCATCGTTTTTCATCAGACAATTGATTTTTTGGAGTGTAGAAAAATTGATTCAAAATGTCATTTGGATTGTGCCTCATGTTGAAAAACTACTTTTTAAAGCCTGAATGTGATCAAAATTGCCATTTTTAAATACTTTTTCTCCTACTCAGAAGATTCTATTTCGACCAATTTCAGGCATTAAAATGACTCTAAACACACTTATTTTAGTTCCAAAAGTGATAATTCACATGCAATAGTCATTTACAGTCAAAAAATTAAACATTAAAAAATTACCATTTTTTACCATCTGGAGAAAGTTCGACAGGTCACGGGTCATCGTTTTTCATGAGAAATTTGATTTTTTTAAATGTAGAAAAATTGATTCAAAATGTCATTTGGATTGTGCCTCATGCTGAGTAACTACCTTTTAAAGCCCAAATGTGACCAAAATTGCCATTTTTACAGACTTTTTCTCCTACTCAGAAGCTTCTATTTCGACCAATTTCAGGCATTAAAATTACTCTAAACACACTTATATTAGTTCCAATAGTGATAATTCACATGCAATAGTCATTTACAGTCAAAAAATTAAACATTAAAAAATTCCCATTTCTGACCATCTGGAGAAAGTTCGACAGATCACGGGTCATCGTTTTTCATCAGACAATTGATTTTTTGGAGTGTAGAAAAATTGATTCAAAATGTCATTTGGATTGTGCCTCATGTTGAAAAACTACTTTTTAAAGCCTGAATGTGATCAAAATTGCCATTTTTAAATACTTTTTCTCCTACTCAGAAGATTCTATTTCGACCAATTTCAGGCATTAAAATGACTCTAAACACACTTATTTTAGTTCCAAAAGTGATAATTCACATGCAATAGTCATTTAGAGTCAAACAATCAAACATTAAAAAATTACCATTTCTGACCATCTGGAGAAAGTTCGACAGGTCATGGGTCATGGTTTTTCATGAGAAATTTGATTTTTTGGACCCTAGAAAAATGTATCCAAAATGTCATTTGGATTGTGCCTCATGTTGAAGAACTACTTTTTAAAGCCTCAATGTGATCAAAATTGCCATTTCAAATACTTTTTCTCCTACTCAGAAGCTTCTATTTCGACCAATTTCAGGCATTAAAATGACTCTAAACACACTTATATTAGTTCCAAAAGTGATAATTCACATGCAATAGTCATTTGCAGTCAAAAAATTAAACATAAAAAAAATACCATTTCTGACCATCCGGAGAAAGTTCAACAGGTCACGGGTCATCGTTTTTCATGAGAAATTTGATTTTTTGGACTGTAGAAAAATTGATTCAAAATGTCATTTGGATTGTGCCTCATGTTGAATAACTACCTTTTAAAGCCTCAATGTGATCAAAATTGCCATTTTTAAATACTTTTTCTCCTACTCAGAAGCTTCTATTTCGACCAATTTAAGGCATTAAAATGACTCTAAACACACTTATTTTAGTTCCAAAAGTGATACTTCACATGCAATAGTCATTTACAGTCAAACAATCAAACATTAAAAAATTACCATTTCTGACCATCTGGAGAAAGTTCGACAGGTCACGGGTCATGGTTTTTCATGAGAAATTTGATTTTTTGGACCCTAGAAAAATGTATCCAAAATGTCATTTGGATTGTGCCTCATGTTGAAGAACTACTTTTTAAAGCCTCAATGTGATCAAAATTGCCATTTTTAAATACTTTTTCTCCTACCCAGAAGCTTCTTTTTCGACCAATTTCAGGCATTAAAATGACTCTAAACACACTTATATTAGTTCCAAAAGTGATAATTCACATGCAATAGTCATTTGCAGTCAAAAAATTAAACATAAAAAAAATACCATTTCTGACCATCCGGAGAAAGTTCAACAGGTCGGGTCATCGTTTTTCATCAGAAATTAGATTTTTTGGACTGTAGAAAAATTGATTCAAAATCTCATTTGGATTGTGCCTCATGTTGAATAACTACCTTTTAAAGCCTCAATGTGATCAAAATTGCCATTTTTAAATACTTTTTCTCCTACTCAGAAGCTTCTATTTCGACCAATTTAAGGCATTAAAATGACTCTAAACACACTTATTTTAGTTCCAAAAGTGATAATTCACATGCAATAGTCATTTACAGTCAAACAATCAAACATTAAAAAATTACCCTTTCTGACCATCTGGAGAAAGTTCGACAGGTCACGGGTCATGGTTATTCATGAGAAATTTGATTTTTTGGACCCTAGAAAAATGTATCCAAAATGTCATTTGGATTGTGCCTCATGTTGAAGAACTACTTTTTAAAGCCTCAATGTGATCAAAATTGCCATTTTTAAATACTTTTTCTCCTACCCAGAAGCTTCTTTTTCGACCAATTTCAGGCATTAAAATGACTCTAAACACACTTATATTAGTTCCAAAAGTGATAATTCACATGCAATAGTCATTTGCAGTCAAAAAATTAAACATAAAAAAAATACCATTTCTGACCATCCGGAGAAAGTTCAACAGGTCACGGGTCATCGTTTTTCATCAGAAATTAGATTTTTTGGACTGTAGAAAAATTGATTCAAAATGTCATTTGGATTGTGCCTCATGCTGAGTAACTACCTTTTAATGCCCAAATGTGACCAAAATTGCCATTTTTACAGACTTTTTCTCCTACTCAGAAGCTTCTATTTCGACCAATTTCAGGCATTAAAATTACTCTAAACACACTTATATTAGTTCCAAAAGTGCTAATTCATATGCAATAGTCATTTGCAGTCAAAAAATTAAACATAAAAAAAAAACATTTCTGACCATCCAGAGAAAGTTCAACAGGTCACGGGTCATCGTTTTTCATCAGAAATTAGATTTTTTGGACTGTAGAAAAATTGATTCAAAATGTCATTTGGATTGTGCCTCATGTTGAAAAACTACTTTTTAAAGCCTGAATGTGATCAAAATTGCCATTTTTAAATACTTTTTCTCCTACTCAGAAGCTTCTATTTCGACCAATTTCAGGCATTAAAATGACTCTAAACACACTTATTTTAGTTCCAAAAGTGATAATTCACATGCAATAGTCATTTACAGTCAAAAAATTAAACATAAAAAAATTACCATTTCTTACCATCTGGAGAAAGTTCGACAGGTCACGGGTCATCGTTTTTCATCAGAAATTAGATTTTTTGGACTGTAGAAAAATTGATTCAAAATGTCATTTGGATTGTGCCTCATGCTGAGTAACTACCTTTTAAAGCCCAAATGTGACCAAAATTGCCATTTTTACAGACTTTTTCTCCTACTCAGAAGCTTCTATTTCGACCAATTTCAGGCATTAAAATTACTCTAAACACACTTATATTAGTTCCAAAAGTGATAATTCACATGCAATAGTCATTTACAGTCAAAAAATTAAACATTAAAAAATTCCCATTTCTGACCATCTGGAGAAAGTTCGACAGGTCACGGGTCATCGTTTTTCATCAGACAATTGATTTTTTGGAGTGTAGAAAAATTGATTCAAAATGTCATTTGGATTGTGCCTCATGTTGAAAAACTACTTTTTAAAGCCTCAATGTGATCAAAATTGCCATTTTTAAATACTTTTTCTCCTACTCAGAAGCTTCCATTTCGACCAATTTCAGGCATTAAAATGACTCTAAACACACCTATTTTAGTTCCAAAAGTCATAATTCACATGCAATAGTCATTTACAGTCAAAAAATTAAACATTAAAAAATTACCATTTCTTACCATCTGGAGAAAGTTCGACAGGTCACGGGTCATCGTTTTTCATGAGAAATTAGATTTTTTGGACTGTAGAAAAATTGATTCAAAATGTCATTTGAATTTTGCCTCAAGTTGAATAACTACTTTTTAAAGCCTCAATGTGATCAAAATTGCCATTTTAAATATCTTTTCTCCTACTCAGAAGCTTCTATTTCGAGCAATTTCAGGCATTAAAATGACTCTAAACACACTTATTTTAGTTCCAAAAGTGATAATTCACATGCAATAGTCATTTACAGTCAAAAAATTAAACATAAAAAAATTACCATTTCTTACCATCTGGAGAAAGTTCGACAGGTCACGGGTCATCGTTTTTCATCAGAAATTAGATTTTTTGGACTGTAGAAAAATTGATTCAAAATGTCATTTGGATTGTGCCTCATGCTGAGTAACTACCTTTTAAAGCCCAAATGTGACCAAAATTGCCATTTTTAAATACTTTTTCTCCTACTCAGAAGCTTCTATTTCGACCAATTTCAGGCATTAAAATGACTCTAAACACACTTATATTAGTTCCAAAAGAGATAATTCATATGCAATAGTCATTTGCAGTCAAAAAATTAAACATAAAAAAAAAACATTTCTGACCATCCAGAGAAAGTTCAACAGGTCACGGGTCATCGTTTTTCATCAGAAATTAGATTTTTTGGACTGTAGAAAAATTGATTCAAAATGTCATTTGGATTGTGCCTCATGTTAAATAACTACCTTTTAAAGCCTCAATGTGATCAAAATTGCCATTTTTAAATACTTTTTCTCCTACTCAGAAGCTTCTATTTCGACCAATTTCAGGCATTAAAATGACTCTAAACACACTTATATTAGTTCCAAAAGTGATAATTCACATGCAATAGTCATTTGCAGTCAAAAAATTAAACATAAAAAAAATACCATTTCTGACCATCCGGAGAAAGTACAACAGGTCACGGGTCATCGTTTTTCATGAGAAATTTGATTTTTTGGACTGTAGAAAAATTGATTCAAAATGTCATTTGGATTGTGCCTCATGTTGAATAACTACCTTTTAAAGCCTCAATGTGATCAAAAATGCCATTTTTAAATACTTTTTCTCCTACTCAGAAGCTTCTATTTCGACCAATTTAAGGCATTAAAATGACTCTAAACACACTTATTTTAGTTCCAAAAGTGATAATTCACATGCAATAGTCATTTACAGTCAAACAATCAAACATTAAAAAATTACCCTTTCTGACCATCTGGAGAAAGTTCGACAGGTCACGGGTCATGGTTTTTCATGAGAAATTTGATTTTTTGGACCCTAGAAAAATGTATCCAAAATGTCATTTGGATTGTGCCTCATGTTGAAGAACTACTTTTTAAAGCCTCAATGTGATCAAAATTGCCATTTTTAAATACTTTTTCTCCTACCCAGAAGCTTCTTTTTCGACCAATTTCAGGCATTAAAATGACTCTAAACACACTTATATTAGTTCCAAAAGTGATAATTAACATGCAATAGTCATTTGCAGTCAAAAAATTAAACATAAAAAAAATACCATTTCTGACCATCCGGAGAAAGTTCAACAGGTCACGGGTCATCGTTTTTCATCAGAAATTAGATTTTTTTGGACTGTAGAAAAATTGATTCAAAATGTCATTTGGATTGTGCCTCATGCTGAGTAGCTACCTTTTAAAGCCCAAATGTGACCAAAATTGCCATTTTTACAGACTTTTTCTCCTACTCAGAAGCTTCTATTTCGACCAATTTCAGGCATTAAAATTACTCTAAACACACTTATATTAGTTCCAAAAGTGCTAATTCATATGCAATAGTCATTTGCAGTCAAAAAATTAAACATAAAAAAAAAACATTTCTGACCATCCAGAGAAAGTTCAACAGGTCACGGGTCATCGTTTTTCATCAGAAATTAGATTTTTTGGACTGTAGAAAAATTGATTCAAAATGTCATTTGGATTGTGCCTCATGTTGAAAAACTACTTTTTAAAGCCTGAATGTGATCAAAATTGCCATTTTTAAATACTTTTTCTCCTACTCAGAAGCTTCTATTTCGACCAATTTCAGGCATTAAAATGACTCTAAACACACTTATTTTAGTTCCAAAAGTGATAATTCACATGCAATAGTCATTTACAGTCAAAAAATTAAACATAAAAAAATTACCATTTCTTACCATCTGGAGAAAGTTCGACAGGTCACGGGTCATCGTTTTTCATCAGAAATTAGATTTTTTGGACTGTAGAAAAATTGATTCAAAATGTCATTTGGATTGTGCCTCATGCTGAGTAACTACCTTTTAAAGCCCAAATGTGACCAAAATTGCCATTTTTAAAGACTTTTTCTCCTACTCAGAAGCTTTTATTTCGACCAATTTCAGGCATTAAAATTACTCTAAACACACTTATATTAGTTCCAAAAGTGATAATTCACATGCCATAGTCATTTACAGTCAAACAATCAAACATTAAAAAATTACCATTTCTGACCATCTGGAGAAAGTTCGAAAGGTCACGGGTCATGGTTTTTCATGAGAAATTTGATTTTTTGGACCCTAGAAAAATGTATCCAAAATGTCATTTGGATTGTGCCTCATGTTGAAGAACTACTTTTTAAAGCCTCAATGTGATCAAAATTGCCATTTTTAAATACTTTTTCTCCTACCCAGAAGCTTCTTTTTCGACCAATTTCAGGCATTAAAATGACTCTAAACACACTTATATTAGTTCCAAAAGTGATAATTCACATGCAATAGTCATTTACAGTCAAAAAATTAAACATAAACAAATTACCATTTCTTACCATCTGGAGAAAGTTCGACAGGTCACGGGTCATCGTTTTTCATCAGAAATTAGATTTTTTGGACTGTAGAAAAATTGATTCAAAATGTCATTTGGATTGTGCCTCATGCTGAGTAACTACCTTTTAAAGCCCAAATGTGACCAAAATTGCCATTTTTAAAGACTTTTTCTCCTACTCAGAAGCTTTTATTTCGACCAATTTCAGGCATTAAAATTACTCTAAACACACTTATATTAGTTCCAAAAGTGATAATTCACATGCCATAGTCATTTACAGTCAAACAATCAAACATTAAAAAATTACCATTTCTGACCATCTGGAGAAAGTTCGAAAGGTCACGGGTCATGGTTTTTCATGAGAAATTTGATTTTTTGGACCCTAGAAAAATGTATCCAAAATGTCATTTGGATTGTGCCTCATGTTGAAGAACTACTTTTTAAAGCCTCAATGTGATCAAAATTGCCATTTTTAAATACTTTTTCTCCTACCCAGAAGCTTCTTTTTCGACCAATTTCAGGCATTAAAATGACTCTAAACACACTTATATTAGTTCCAAAAGTGATAATTCACATGCAATAGTCATTTACAGTCAAAAAATTAAACATTAAAAAATTCCCATTTCTGACCATCTGGAGAAAGTTCGACAGGTCACGGGTCATCGTTTTTCATCAGACAATTGATTTTTTGGAGTGTAGAAAAATTGATTCAAAATGTCATTTGGATTGTGCCTCATGTTGAAAAACTACTTTTTAAAGCCTCAATGTGATCAAAATTGCCATTTTTAAATACTTTTTCTCCTACTCAGAAGCTTCTATTTCGACCAATTTCAGGCATTAAAATGACTCTAAACACACTTATTTTAGTTCCAAAAGTGATAATTCACATGCAATAGTCATTTACAGTCAAAAAATTAAACATTAAAAAATTAACATTTCTTACCATCTGGAGAAAGTTCGACAGGTCACGGGTCATCGTTTTTCATGAGAAATTTGATTTTTTTAAATGTAGAAAAATTGATTCAAAATGTCATTTGGATTGTGCCTCATGTTGAAAAACTACTTTTTAAAGCCTCAATGTGATCAAAATTGCCATTTTTAAATACTTTTTCTCCTACTCAGAAGCTTCCATTTCGACCAATTTCAGGCATTAAAATGACTCTAAACACACCTATTTTAGTTCCAAAAGTCATAATTCACATGCAATAGTCATTTACAGTCAAAAAATTAAACATTAAAAAATTACCATTTCTTACCATCTGGAGAAAGTTCGACAGGTCACGGGTCATCGTTTTTCATGAGAAATTAGATTTTTTGGACTGTAGAAAAATTGATTTAAAATGTCATTTGAATTTTGCCTCAAGTTGAATAACTACTTTTTAAAGCCTCAATGTGATCAAAATTGCCATTTTAAATATCTTTTCTCCTACTCAGAAGCTTCTATTTCGAGCAATTTCAGGCATTAAAATGACTCTAAACACACTTATTTTAGTTCCAAAAGTGATAATTCACATGCAATAGTCATTTACAGTCAAAAAATTAAACATAAAAAAATTACCATTTCTTACCATCTGGAGAAAGTTCGACAGGTCACGGGTCATCGTTTTTCATCAGAAATTAGATTTTTTGGACTGTAGAAAAATTGATTCAAAATGTCATTTGGATTGTGCCTCATGCTGAGTAACTACCTTTTAAAGCCCAAATGTGACCAAAATTGCCATTTTTAAATACTTTTTCTCCTACTCAGAAGCTTCTATTTCGACCAATTTCAGGCATTAAAATGACTCTAAACACACTTATATTAGTTCCAAAAGAGATAATTCATATGCAATAGTCATTTGCAGTCAAAAAATTAAACATAAAAAAAATACCATTTCTGACCATCCGGAGAAAGTTCAACAGGTCACGGGTCATCGTTTTTCATGAGAAATTTGATTTTTTGGACTGTAGAAAAATTGATTCAAAATGTCATTTGGATTGTGCCTCATGTTGAATAACTACCTTTTAAAGCCTCAATGTGATCAAAATTGCCATTTTTAAATACTTTTTCTCCTACTCAGAAGCTTCTATTTCGACCGATTTCAGGCATTAAAATGACTCTAAACACACTTATATTAGTTCCAAAAGTGATAATTCACATGCAATAGTCATTTGCAGTCAAAAAATTAAACATAAAAAAAATACCATTTCTGACCATCCGGAGAAAGTACAACAGGTCACGGGTCATCGTTTTTCATGAGAAATTTGATTTTTTGGACTGTAGAAAAATTGATTCAAAATGTCATTCGGATTGTGCCTCATGTTGAATAACTACCTTTTAAAGCCTCAATGTGATCAAAATTTACCTTTTTTAAATACTTTTTCTCCTACTCAGAAGCTTCTATTTCGACCAATTTAAGGCATTAAAATGACTCTAAACACACTTATTTTAGTTCCAAAAGTGATAATTCACATGCAATAGTCATTTACAGTCAAACAATCAAACATTAAAAAATTACCCTTTCTGACCATCTGGAGAAAGTTCGACAGGTCACGGGTCATGGTTTTTCATGAGAAATTTGATTTTTTGGACCCTAGAAAAATGTATCCAAAATGTCATTTGGATTGTGCCTCATGTTGAAGAACTACTTTTTAAAGCCTCAATGTGATCAAAATTGCCATTTTTAAATACTTTTTCTCCTACCCAGAAGCTTCTTTTTCGACCAATTTCAGGCATTAAAATGACTCTAAACACACTTATATTAGTTCCAAAAGTGATAATTCACATGCAATAGTCATTTGCAGTCAAAAAATTAAACATAAAAAAAATACCATTTCTGACCATCCGGAGAAAGTTCAACAGGTCACGGGTCATCGTTTTTCATCAGAAATTAGATTTTTTGGACTGTAGAAAAATTGATTCAAAATGTCATTTGGATTGTGCCTCATGCTGAGTAACTACCTTTTAAAGCCCAAATGTGACCAAAATTGCCATTTTTACAGACTTTTTCTCCTACTCAGAAGCTTCTATTTCGACCAATTTCAGGCATTAAAATTACTCTAAACACACTTATATTAGTTCCAATAGTGATAATTCACATGCAATAGTCATTTACAGTCAAAAAATTAAACATTAAAAAATTCCCATTTCTGACCATCTGGATAAAGTTCGACAGATCACGGGTCATCGTTTTTCATCAGACAATTGATTTTTTGGAGTGTAGAAAAATTGATTCAAAATGTCATTTGGATTGTGCCTCATGTTGAAAAACTACTTTTTAAAGCCTGAATGTGATCAAAATTGCCATTTTTAAATACTTTTTCTCCTACTCAGAAGATTCTATTTCGACCAATTTCAGGCATTAAAATGACTCTAAACACACTTATTTTAGTTCCAAAAGTGATAATTCACATGCAATAGTCATTTAGAGTCAAACAATCAAACATTAAAAAATTACCATTTCTGACCATCTGGAGAAAGTTCGACAGGTCACGGGTCATGGTTTTTCATGAGAAATTTGATTTTTTGGACCCTAGAAAAATGTATCCAAAATGTCATTTGGATTGTGCCTCATGTTGAAGAACTACTTTTTAAAGCCTCAATGTGATCAAAATTGCCATTTCAAATACTTTTTCTCCTACTCAGAAGCTTCTATTTCGACCAATTTCAGGCATTAAAATGACTCTAAACACACTTATATTAGTTTTAAAAGTGATAATTCACATGCAATAGTCATTTGCAGTCAAAAAATTAAACATAAAAAAAATACCATTTCTGACCATCCGGAGAAAGTTCAACAGGTCACGGGTCATCGTTTTTCATGAGAAATTTGATTTTTTGGACTGTAGAAAAATTGATTCAAAATGTCATTTGGATTGTGCCTCATGTTGAATAACTACCTTTTAAAGCCTCAATGTGATCAAAATTGCCATTTTTAAATACTTTTTCTCCTACTCAGAAGCTTCAATTTCGACCAATTTAAGGCATTAAAATGACTCTAAACACACTTATTTTAGTTCCAAAAGTGATAATTCACATGCAATAGTCATTTACAGTCAAACAATCAAACATTAAAAAATTACCATTTCTGACCATCTGGAGAAAGTTCGAAAGGTCACGGGTCATGGTTTTTCATGAGAAATTTGATTTTTTGGACCCTAGAAAAATGTATCCAAAATGTCATTTGGATTGTGCCTCATGTTGAAGAACTACTTTTTAAAGCCTCAATGTGATCAAAATTGCCATTTTTAAATACTTTTTCTCCTACCCAGAAGCTTCTTTTTCGACCAATTTCAGGCATTAAAATGACTCTAAACACACTTATATTAGTTCCAAAAGTGATAATTCACATGCAATAGTCATTTACAGTCAAAAAATTAAACATTAAAAAATTAACATTTCTTACCATCTGGAGAAAGTTCGACAGGTCACGGGTCATCGTTTTTCATGAGAAATTTGATTTTTTTAAATGTAGAAAAATTGATTCAAAATGTCATTTGGATTGTGCCTCATGTTGAAAAACTACTTTTTAAAGCCTCAATGTGATCAAAATTGCCATTTTTAAATACTTTTTCTCCTACTCAGAAGCTTCCATTTCGACCAATTTCAGGCATTAAAATGACTCTAAACACACCTATTTTAGTTCCAAAAGTCATAATTCACATGCAATAGTCATTTACAGTCAAAAAATTAAACATTAAAAAATTACCATTTCTTACCATCTGGAGAAAGTTCGACAGGTCACGGGTCATCGTTTTTCATGAGAAATTAGATTTTTTGGACTGTAGAAAAATTGATTTAAAATGTCATTTGAATTTTGCCTCAAGTTGAATAACTACTTTTTAAAGCCTCAATGTGATCAAAATTGCCATTTTAAATATCTTTTCTCCTACTCAGAAGCTTCTATTTCGAGCAATTTCAGGCATTAAAATGACTCTAAACACACTTATTTTAGTTCCAAAAGTGATAATTCACATGCAATAGTCATTTACAGTCAAAAAATTAAACATAAAAAAATTACCATTTCTTACCATCTGGAGAAAGTTCGACAGGTCACGGGTCATCGTTTTTCATCAGAAATTAGATTTTTTGGACTGTAGAAAAATTGATTCAAAATGTCATTTGGATTGTGCCTCATGCTGAGTAACTACCTTTTAAAGCCCAAATGTGACCAAAATTGCCATTTTTAAATACTTTTTCTCCTACTCAGAAGCTTCTATTTCGACCAATTTCAGGCATTAAAATGACTCTAAACACACTTATATTAGTTCCAAAAGAGATAATTCATATGCAATAGTCATTTGCAGTCAAAAAATTAAACATAAAAAAAAACATTTCTGACCATCCAGAGAAAGTTCAACAGGTCACGGGTCATCGTTTTTCATCAGAAATTAGATTTTTTGGACTGTAGAAAAATTGATTCAAAATGTCATTTGGATTGTGCCTCATGTTAAATAACTACCTTTTAAAGCCTCAATGTGATCAAAATTGCCATTTTTAAATACTTTTTCTCCTACTCAGAAGCTTCTATTTCGACCAATTTCAGGCATTAAAATGACTCTAAACACACTTATATTAGTTCCAAAAGTGATAATTCACATGCAATAGTCATTTGCAGTCAAAAAATTAAACATAAAAAAAATACCATTTCTGACCATCCGGAGAAAGTACAACAGGTCACGGGTCATCGTTTTTCATGAGAAATTTGATTTTTTGGACTGTAGAAAAATTGATTCAAAATGTCATTCGGATTGTGCCTCATGTTGAATAACTACCTTTTAAAGCCTCAATGTGATCAAAATTTACCTTTTTTAAATACTTTTTCTCCTACTCAGAAGCTTCTATTTCGACCAATTTAAGGCATTAAAATGACTCTAAACACACTTATTTTAGTTCCAAAAGTGATAATTCACATGCAATAGTCATTTACAGTCAAACAATCAAACATTAAAAAATTACCCTTTCTGACCATCTGGAGAAAGTTCGACAGGTCACGGGTCATGGTTTTTCATGAGAAATTTGATTTTTTGGACCCTAGAAAAATGTATCCAAAATGTCATTTGGATTGTGCCTCATGTTGAAGAACTACTTTTTAAAGCCTCAATGTGATCAAAATTGCCATTTTTAAATACTTTTTCTCCTACCCAGAAGCTTCTTTTTCGACCAATTTCAGGCATTAAAATGACTCTAAACACACTTATATTAGTTCCAAAAGTGATAATTCACATGCAATAGTCATTTGCAGTCAAAAAATTAAACATAAAAAAAATACCATTTCTGACCATCCGGAGAAAGTTCAACAGGTCACGGGTCATCGTTTTTCATCAGAAATTAGATTTTTTGGACTGTAGAAAAATTGATTCAAAATGTCATTTGGATTGTGCCTCATGCTGAGTAACTACCTTTTAAAGCCCAAATGTGACCAAAATTGCCATTTTTACAGACTTTTTCTCCTACTCAGAAGCTTCTATTTCGACCAATTTCAGGCATTAAAATTACTCTAAACACACTTATATTAGTTCCAAAAGTGCTAATTCATATGCAATAGTCATTTGCAGTCAAAAAATTAAACATAAAAAAAAAACATTTCTGACCATCCAGAGAAAGTTCAACAGGTCACGGGTCATCGTTTTTCATCAGAAATTAGATTTTTTGGACTGTAGAAAAATTGATTCAAAATGTCATTTGGATTGTGCCTCATGTTGAAAAACTACTTTTTAAAGCCTGAATGTGATCAAAATTGCCATTTTTAAATACTTTTTCTCCTACTCAGAAGCTTCTATTTCGACCAATTTCAGGCATTAAAATGACTCTAAACACACTTATTTTAGTTCCAAAAGTGATAATTCACATGCAATAGTCATTTACAGTCAAAAAATTAAACATAAAAAAATTACCATTTCTTACCATCTGGAGAAAGTTCGACAGGTCACGGGTCATCGTTTTTCATCAGAAATTAGATTTTTTGGACTGTAGAAAAATTGATTCAAAATGTCATTTGGATTGTGCCTCATGTTGAAAAACTACTTTTTAAAGCCTGAATGTGATCAAAATTGCCATTTTTAAATACTTTTTCTCCTACTCAGAAGCTTCTATTTCGACCAATTTCAGGCATTAAAATGACTCTAAACACACTTATTTTAGTTCCAAAAGTGATAATTGACATGCAATAGTCATTTACAGTCAAAAAATTAAACATAAAAAAATTACCATTTCTTACCATCTGGAGAAAGTTCGACAGGTCACGGGTCATCGTTTTTCATCAGAAATTAGATTTTTTGGACTGTAGAAAAATTGATTCAAAATGTCATTTGGATTGTGCCTCATGCTGAGTAACTACCTTTTAAAGCCCAAATGTGACCAAAATTGCCATTTTTACAGACTTTTTCTCCTACTCAGAAGCTTCTATTTCGACCAATTTCAGGCATTAAAATTACTCTAAACACACTTATATTAGTTCCAAAAGTGATAATTCACATGCAATAGTCATTTACAGTCAAAAAATTAAACATTAAAAAATTCCCATTTCTGACCATCTGGAGAAAGTTCGACAGGTCACGGGTCATCGTTTTTCATCAGACAATTGATTTTTTGGAGTGTAGAAAAATTGATTCAAAATGTCATTTGGATTGTGCCTCATGTTGAAAAACTACTTTTTAAAGCCTCAATGTGATCAAAATTGCCATTTTTAAATACTTTTACTCCTACTCAGAAGCTTCTATTTCGACCAATTTCAGGCATTAAAATGACTCTAAACACACTTATTTTAGTTCCAAAAGTGATAATTCACATGCAATAGTCATTTACAGTCAAAAAATTAAACATTAAAAAATTAACATTTCTTACCATCTGGAGAAAGTTCGACAGGTCACGGGTCATCGTTTTTCATGAGAAATTTGATTTTTTTAAATGTAGAAAAATTGATTCAAAATGTCATTTGGATTGTGCCTCATGTTGAAAAACTACTTTTTAAAGCCTCAATGTGATCAAAATTGCCATTTTTAAATACTTTTTCTCCTACTCAGAAGCTTCCATTTCGACCAATTTCAGTCATTAAAATGACTCTAAACACACCTATTTTAGTTCCAAAAGTCATAATTCACATGCAATAGTCATTTACAGTCAAAAAATTAAACATTAAAAAATTACCATTTCTTACCATCTGGAGAAAGTTCGACAGGTCACGGGTCATCGTTTTTCATGAGAAATTAGATTTTTTGGACTGTAGAAAAATTGATTCAAAATGTCATTTGAATTTTGCCTCAAGTTGAATAACTACTTTTTAAAGCCTCAATGTGATCAAAATTGCCATTTTAAATATCTTTTCTCCTACTCAGAAGCTTCTATTTGGAGCAATTTCAGGCATTAAAATGACTCTAAACACACTTATTTTAGTTCCAAAAGTGATAATTCACATGCAATAGTCATTTGCAGTCAAAAAATAAAAATAAAAAAATTACCATTTCTGACCATCCGGAGAAAGTTCGACAGGTCACGGGTCATCGTTTTTCATCAGAAATTAGATTTTTGGACTGTAGAAAAATTGATTCAAAATGTCATTTGGATTGTGCCCCATGCTGAGTAACTACTTTTTAAAGCCTCAATGTGATCAAAATTGCCATTTTTAAATACTTTTTCTCCTACTCAGAAGCTTCTATTTCGACCAATTTCAGGCATTAAAATGACTCTAAACACACTTATATTAGTTCCAAAAGAGATAATTCATATGCAATAGTCATTTGCAGTCAAAAAATTAAACATAAAAAAAAAACATTTCTGACCATCCAGAGAAAGTTCAACAGGTCACGGGTCATCGTTTTTCATCAGAAATTAGATTTTTTGGACTGTCGAAAAATTGATTCAAAATGTCATTTGGATTGTGCCTCATGTTAAATAACTACCTTTTAAAGCCTCAATGTGATCAAAATTGCCATTTTTAAATACTTTTTCTCCTACTCAGAAGCTTCTATTTCGACCAATTTCAGGCATTAAAATGACTCTAAACACACTTATTTTAGTTCCAAAAGTGATAATTCACATGCAATAGTCATTTACAGTCAAAAAATTAAACATTAAAAAATTAACATTTCTTACCATCTGGAGAAAGTTCGACAGGTCACGGGTCATCGTTTTTCATGAGAAATTTGATTTTTTTAAATGTAGAAAAATTGATTCAAAATGTCATTTGGATTGTGCCTCATGTTGAAAAACTACTTTTTAAAGCCTCAATGTGATCAAAATTGCCATTTTTAAATACTTTTTCTCCTACTCAGAAGCTTCCATTTCGACCAATTTCAGGCATTAAAATGACTCTAAACACACCTATTTTAGTTCCAAAAGTCATAATTCACATGCAATAGTCATTTACAGTCAAAAAATTAAACATTAAAAAATTACCATTTCTTACCATCTGGAGAAAGTTCGACAGGTCACGGGTCATCGTTTTTCATGAGAAATTAGATTTTTTGGACTGTAGAAAAATTGATTCAAAATGTCATTTGAATTTTGCCTCAAGTTGAATAACTACTTTTTAAAGCCTCAATGTGATCAAAATTGCCATTTTAAATATCTTTTCTCCTACTCAGAAGCTTCTATTTGGAGCAATTTCAGGCATTAAAATGACTCTAAACATACTTATTTTAGTTCCAAAAGTGATAATTCACATGCAATAGTCATTTGCAGTCAAAAAATAAAAATAAAAAAATTACCATTTCTGACCATCCGGAGAAAGTTCGACAGGTCACGGGTCATCGTTTTTCATCAGAAATTAGATTTTTGGACTGTAGAAAAATTGATTCAAAATGTCATTTGGATTGTGCCCCATGCTGAGTAACTACTTTTTAAAGCCTCAATGTGATCAAAATTGCCATTTTTAAATACTTTTTCTCCTACTCAGAAGCTTCTATTTCGACCAATTTCAGGCATTAAAATGACTCTAAACACACTTATATTAGTTCCAAAAGAGATAATTCATATGCAATAGTCATTTGCAGTCAAAAAATTAAACATAAAAAAAAAAACATTTCTGACCATCCAGAGAAAGTTCAACAGGTCACGGGTCATCGTTTTTCATCAGAAATTAGATTTTTTGGACTGTCGAAAAATTGATTCAAAATGTCATTTGGATTGTGCCTCATGTTAAATAACTACCTTTTAAAGCCTCAATGTGATCAAAATTGCCATTTTTAAATACTTTTTCTCCTACTCAGAAGCTTCTATTTCGACCAATTTCAGGCATTAAAATGACTCTAAACACACTTATTTTAGTTCCAAAAGTGATAATTCACATGCAATAGTCATTTACAGTCAAAAAATTAAACATAAAAAAATTACCATTACTTACCATCTGGAGAAAGTTCGACAGGTCACGGGTCATCGTTTTTCATCAGAAATTAGATTTTTTGGACTGTAGAAAAATTGATTCAAAATGTCATTTGGATTGTGCCTCATGCTGAGTAACTACCTTTTAAAGCCCAAATGTGACCAAAATTGCCATTTTTACAGACTTTTTCTCCTACTCAGAAGCTTCTATTTCGACCAATTTCAGGCATTAAAATTACTCTAAACACACTTATATTAGTTCCAAAAGTGATAATTCACATGCAATAGTCATTTACAGTCAAAAAATTAAACATTAAAAAATTCCCATTTCTGACCATCTGGAGAAAGTTCGACAGGTCACGGGTCATCGTTTTTCATCAGACAATTGATTTTTTGGAGTGTAGAAAAATTGATTCAAAATGTCATTTGGATTGTGCCTCATGTTGAAAAACTACTTTTTAAAGCCTCAATGTGATCAAAATTGCCATTTTTAAATACTTTTTCTCCTACTCAGAAGCTTCTATTTCGACCAATTTCAGGCATTAAAATGACTCTAAACACACTTATTTTAGTTCCAAAAGTGATAATTCACATGCAATAGTCATTTACAGTCAAAAAATTAAACATTAAAAAATTAACATTTCTTACCATCTGGAGAAAGTTCGACAGGTCACGGGTCATCGTTTTTCATGAGAAATTTGATTTTTTTAAATGTAGAAAAATTGATTCAAAATGTCATTTGGATTGTGCCTCATGTTGAAAAACTACTTTTTAAAGCCTCAATGTGATCAAAATTGCCATTTTTAAATACTTTTTCTCCTACTCAGAAGCTTCCATTTCGACCAATTTCAGGCATTAAAATGACTCTAAACACACCTATTTTAGTTCCAAAAGTCATAATTCACATGCAATAGTCATTTACAGTCAAAAAATTAAACATTAAAAAATTACCATTTCTTACCATCTGGAGAAAGTTCGACAGGTCACGGGTCATCGTTTTTCATGAGAAATTAGATTTTTTGGACTGTAGAAAAATTGATTCAAAATGTCATTTGAATTTTGCCTCAAGTTGAATAACTACTTTTTAAAGCCTCAATGTGATCAAAATTGCCATTTTAAATATTTTTTCTCCTACTCAGAAGCTTCTATTTTGAGCAATTTCAGGCATTAAAATGACTCTAAACACACTTATTTTAGTTCCAAAAGTGATAATTCACATGCAATAGTCATTTGCAGTCAAAAAATAAAAATAAAAAAATTACCATTTCTGACCATCCGGAGAAAGTTCGACAGGTCACGGGTCATCGTTTTTCATCAGAAATTAGATTTTTGGACTGTAGAAAAATTGATTCAAAATGTCATTTGGACTGTGCCCCATGCTGAGGAACTACTTTTTAAAGCCTCAATGTGATCAAAATTGCCATTTTTAAATACTTTTTCTCCTACTCAGAAGCTTCTATTTCGACCAATTTCAGGCATTAAAATGACTCTAAACACACTTATATTAGTTCCAAAAGAGATAATTCATATGCAATAGTCATTTGCAGTCAAAAAATTAAACATAAAAAAAAAACATTTCTGACCATCCAGAGAAAGTTCAACAGGTCACGGGTCATCGTTTTTCATCAGAAATTAGATTTTTTGGACTGTAGAAAAATTGATTCAAAATGTCATTTGGATTGTGCCTCATGCTGAGTAACTACCTTTTAAAGCCCAAATGTGACCAAAATTGCCATTTTTAAATACTTTTTCTCCTACTCAGAAGCTTCTATTTCGACCAATTTCAGGCATTAAAATGACTCTAAACACACTTATATTAGTTCCAAAAGTGATAATTCACATGCAATAGTCATTTGCAGTCAAAAAATTAAACATAAAAAAAATACCATTTCTGACAATCCGGAGAAAGTACAACAGGTCACGGGTCATCGTTTTTCATGAGAAATTTGATTTTTTGGACTGTAGAAAAATTTATTCAAAATGTCATTTGGATTGTGCCTCATGTTGAATAACTACCTTTTAAAGCCTCAATGTGATCAAAATTGCCATTTTTAAATACTTTTTCTCCTACTCAGAAGCTTCTATTTCGACCAATTTAAGGCATTAAAATGACTCTAAACACACTTATTTTAGTTCCAAAAGTGATAATTCACATGCAATAGTCATTTACAGTCAAACAATCAAACATTAAAAAATTACCCTTTCTGACCATCTGGAGAAAGTTCGACAGGTCACGGGTCATGGTTTTTCATGAGAAATTTGATTTTTTGGACCCTAGAAAAATGTATCCAAAATGTCATTTGGATTGTGCCTCATGTTGAAGAACTACTTTTTAAAGCCTCAATGTGATCAAAATTGCCATTTTTAAATACTTTTTCTCCTACCCAGAAGCTTCTTTTTCGACCAATTTCAGGCATTAAAATGACTCTAAACACACTTATATTAGTTCCAAAAGTGATAATTCACATGCAATAGTCATTTGCAGTCAAAAAATTAAACATAAAAAAAATACCATTTCTGACCATCCGGAGAAAGTTCAACAGGTCACGGGTCATCGTTTTTCATCAGAAATTAGATTTTTTGGACTGTAAAAAAATTGATTCAAAATGTCATTTGGATTGTGCCTCATGCTGAGTAACTACCTTTTAAAGCCCAAATGTGACCAAAATTGCCATTTTTACAGACTTTTTCTCCTACTCAGAAGCTTCTATTTCGACCAATTTCAGGCATTAAAATTACTCTAAACACACTTATATTAGTTCCAAAAGTGCTAATTCATATGCAATAGTCATTTGCAGTCAAAAAATTAAACATAAAAAAAAAACATTTCTGACCATCCAGAGAAAGTTCAATAGGTCACGGGTCATCGTTTTTCATCAGAAATTAGATTTTTTGGACTGTAGAAAAATTGATTCAAAATGTCATTTGGATTGTGCCTCATGTTGAAAAACTACTTTTTAAAGCCTGAATGTGATCAAAATTGCCATTTTTAAATACTTTTTCTCCTACTCAGAAGCTTCTATTTCGACCAATTTCAGGCATTAAAATGACTCTAAACACACTTATTTTAGTTCCAAAAGTGCTAATTCACATGCAATAGTCATTTACAGTCAAAAAATTAAACATTAAAAAATTACCATTTCTTACCATCTGGAGAAAGTTCGACAGGTCACGGGTCATCGTTTTTCATCAGACAATTGATTTTTTGGAGTGTAGAAAAATTGATTCAAAATGTCATTTGGATTGTGCCTCATGTTGAAAAACTACTTTTTAAAGCCTCAATGTGATCAAAATTGCCATTTTTAAATACTTTTTCTCCTACTCAGAAGCTTCTATTTCGACCAATTTCAGGCATTAAAATGACTCTAAACACACTTATTTTAGTTCCAAAAGTGATAATTCACATGCAATAGTCATTTACAGTCAAAAAATTAAACATTAAAAAATTAACATTTCTTACCATCTGGAGAAAGTTCGACAGGTCACGGGTCATCGTTTTTCATGAGAAATTTGATTTTTTTAAATGTAGAAAAATTGATTCAAAATGTCATTTGGATTGTGCCTCATGTTGAAAAACTACTTTTTAAAGCCTCAATGTGATCAAAATTGCCATTTTTAAATACTTTTTCTCCTACTCAGAAGCTTCCATTTCGACCAATTTCAGGCATTAAAATGACTCTAAACACACCTATTTTAGTTCCAAAAGTCATAATTCACATGCAATAGTCATTTACAGTCAAAAAATTAAACATTAAAAAATTACCATTTCTTACCATCTGGAGAAAGTTCGACAGGTCACGGGTCATCGTTTTTCATGAGAAATTAGATTTTTTGGACTGTAGAAAAATTGATTCAAAATGTCATTTGAATTTTGCCTCAAGTTGAATAACTACTTTTTAAAGCCTCAATGTGATCAAAATTGCCATTTTAAATATCTTTTCTCCTACTCAGAAGCTTCTATTTCGAGCAATTTCAGGCATTAAAATGACTCTAAACACACTTATTTTAGTTCCAAAAGTGATAATTCACATGCAATAGTCATTTGCAGTCAAAAAATAAAAATAAAAAAATTACCATTTCTGACCATCCGGAGAAAGTTCGACAGGTCACGGGTCATCGTTTTTCATCAGAAATTAGATTTTTGGACTGTAGAAAAATTGATTCAAAATGTCATTTGGATTGTGCCCCATGCTGAGTAACTACTTTTTAAAGCCTCAATGTGATCAAAATTGCCATTTTTAAATACTTTTTCTCCTACTCAGAAGCTTCTATTTCGACCAATTTCAGGCATTAAAATGACTCTAAACACACTTATATTAGTTCCAAAAGAGATAATTCATATGCAATAGTCATTTGCAGTCAAAAAATTAAACATAAAAAAAAAACATTTCTGACCATCCAGAGAAAGTTCAACAGGTCACGGGTCATCGTTTTTCATCAGAAATTAGATTTTTTGGACTGTAGAAAAATTGATTCAAAATGTCATTTGGATTGTGCCTCATGTTAAATAACTACCTTTTAAAGCCTCAATGTGATCAAAATTGCCATTTTTAAATACTTTTTCTCCTACTCAGAAGCTTCTATTTCGACCAATTTCAGGCATTAAAATGACTCTAAACACACTTATATTAGTTCCAAAAGTGATAATTCACATGCAATAGTCATTTGCAGTCAAAAAATTAAACATAAAAAAATACCATTTCTGACCATCCGGAGAAAGTACAACAGGTCACGGGTCATCGTTTTTCATGAGAAATTTGATTTTTTGGACTGTAGAAAAATTGATTCAAAATGTCATTTGGATTGTGCCTCATGTTGAATAACTACCTTTTAAAGCCTCAATGTGATCAAAATTGCCATTTTTAAATACTTTTTCTCCTACTCAGAAGCTTCTATTTCGACCAATTTAAGGCATTAAAATGACTCTAAACACACTTATTTTAGTTCCAAAAGTGATAATTCACATGCAATAGTCATTTACAGTCAAACAATCAAACATTAAAAAATTACCCTTTCTGACCATCTGGAGAAAGTTCGACAGGTCACGGGTCATGGTTTTTCATGAGAAATTTGATTTTTTGGACCCTAGAAAAATGTATCCAAAATGTCATTTGGATTGTGCCTCATGTTGAAGAACTACTTTTTAAAGCCTCAATGTGATCAAAATTGCCATTTTTAAATACTTTTTCTCCTACCCAGAAGCTTCTTTTTCGACCAATTTCAGGCATTAAAATGACTCTAAACACACTTATATTAGTTCCAAAAGTGATAATTCACATGCAATAGTCATTTGCAGTCAAAAAATTAAACATAAAAAAAATACCATTTCTGACCATCTGGAGAAAGTTCAACAGGTCACGGGTCATCGTTTTTCATCAGAAATTAGATTTTTTGGACTGTAGAAAAATTGATTCAAAATGTCATTTGGATTGTGCCTCATGCTGAGTAACTACCTTTTAAAGCCCAAATGTGACCAAAATTGCCATTTTACAGACTTTTTCTCCTACTCAGAAGCTTCTATTTCGACCAATTTCAGGCATTAAAATTACTCTAAACACACTTATATTAGTTCCAAAAGTGCTAATTCATATGCAATAGTCATTTGCAGTCAAAAAATTAAACATTAAAAAATTAACATTTCTTACCATCTGGAGAAAGTTCGACAGGTCACGGGTCATCGTTTTTCATGAGAAATTTGATTTTTTGAACTGTAGAAAAACTGATTCAAAATGTCATTTGGATTGTGCCTCATGTTGAATAACTACCTTTTAAAGCCTCAATGTGATCAAAATTGCCATTTTTAAATACTTTTTCTCCTACTCAGAAGCTTCTATTTCGACCAATTTAAGGCATTAAAATGACTCTAAACACACCTATTTTAGTTCCAAAAGTGATAATTCACATGCAATAGTCATTTACAGTCAAACATTTAAACATTAAAAAATTACCATTTCTGACCATCTGGAGAAAGTTCGACAGGTCACGGGTCATGGTTTTTCATGAGAAATTTGATTTTTTGGACCCTAGAAAGATGTATCCAAAATGTCATTTGGATTGTGCCTCATGTTGAAGAACTACTTTTTAAAGCCTCAATGTGATCAAAATTGCCATTTTTAAATACTTTTTCTCCTACTCAGAAGCTTCTATTTCGACCAATTTCAGGCATTAAAATGACTCTAAACACACTTACATTAGTTCCAAAAGTGATAATTCACATGCAATAGTTATTTGCAGTCAAAAAATTAAACATTAAAAAATTCCCATTTCTGACCATCTGGAGAAAGTTCGACGGGTCACGGGTCATCATTTTTCATCAGACAATTGATTTTTATGAGTGTAGAAAAATTGATTCAAAATGTCATTTGGATTGTGCCTCATGTTGAATAACTACTTTTTAAAGCCTCAATGTGATCAAAATTGCCATTTTTACAGACTTTTTCTCCTACTCAGAAGCTTCGATTTCGAGCAATTTCAGGCATTAAAAGGACTCTAAACACACTTATTTTAGTTCCAAAAGTGATAATTCACATGCAATAGTCATTTGCAGTAAAAAAATTAAACATAAAAAAATTACCATTTCTGACCATCCGGAGAAAGTTCGACAGGTCACGGGTCATCGTTTTTCATGAGAAATTAGATTTTTTGGACTGTAGAAAAATTGATTCAAAATGTCATTTGGATTTTGCCTCAAGTTGAATAACTACTTTTTAAAGCCTCAATGATCAAAATTACCATTTTAAATAATTTTTCTCCTACTCAGAAGCTTCTATTTCGACCAATTTCAGGCATTAAAATGACTCTAAACACACTTATTAGCGCTGGGAGGCCTCAGGGTAGCCATGCGCTCTATAAATGCCTCTTCTATTCTATTCTATTCTATTTTAGTTCCAATAGTGATAATTCACATGCAATAGTCATTTACAGACAAAAAACTTAAACATTCAAAAATGACCATTTCTGACCATCTGGAGAAAGTTCGACAGGTTACGGGTCATCGTTTTTGATCAGAAATTAGATTTTTGGGACTGTAGAAAAATGGATTCAAAATGTCATTTGGATTGTGGATCATGTTGAATAACTACCTTTTAAAGCCTCAATGTGATCAAAATTGCCATTTTTAAATACTTTTTCTCCTACTCAGAAGCTTCTATTTTGACCAATTTCAGGCATTAAAATGACTCTAAACACACTTATTTTAGTTCCAAAAGTGATAATTCACATGCAATAGTCATTTACAGTCAAAAAATTAAACATTAAAAAATTAACATTTCTTACCATCTGGAGAAAGTTCGACAGGTCACGGGTCATCGTTTTTCATGAGAAATTTGATTTTTTGGACTGTAGAAAAATTGATTCAAAATGTCATTTGGATTGTGCCTCATGTTGAATAACTACCTTTTAAAGCCTCAATGTGATCAAAATTGCCATTTTTAAATACTTTTTCTCCTACTCAGAAGCTTCTATTTCGACCAATTTCAGGCATTAAAATGACTCTAAACACACTTATATTAGTTCCAAAAGTGATAATTCACATGCAATAGTCATTTGCAGTCAAAAAATTAAACATAAAAAAAATACCATTTCTGACCATCCGGAGAAAGTTCAACAGGTCACGGGTCATCGTTTTTCATCAGAAATTAGATTTTTTGGACTGTAGAAAAATTGATTCAAAATGTCATTTGGATTGTGCCTCATGCTGAGTAACTACCTTTTAAAACCCAAATGTGACCAAAATTGCCATTTTTAAAGACTTTTTCTCCTACTCAGAAGCTTCTATTTCGACCAATTTCAGGCATTAAAATTACTCTAAACACACTTATATTAGTTCCAAAAGTGATAATTCACATGCAATAGTCATTTACAGTCAAAAAATTAAACATTCAAAAATGACCATTTCTGACCATCTGGAGAAAGTTCGACAGGTTACGGGTCATCGTTTTTGATCAGAAATTAGATTTTTGGGACTGTAGAAAAATGGATTCAAAATGTCATTTGGATTGTGCCTCATGCTGAGTAACTACCCTTTAAAGCCCAAATGTGTCCAAAATTGCCATTTTTACAGACTTTTTCCTCCTACTCAGAAGCTTCTATTTCGACCAATTTCAGGCATTAAAATTACTCTAAACACACTTATATTAGTTCCAAAAGTGATAATTCACATGCAATAGTCATTTACAGACAAAAAATTAAACATTAAAAAATTCCCATTTCTGACCATCTGGAGAAAGTTTGACAGGTCACGGGTCATCGTTTTTCATCAGACAATTGATTTTTTGGAGTGTAGAAAAATTGATTCAAAATGTCATTTGGATTGTGCCTCATGTTGAAAAACTACTTATTAAAGCCTCAATGTGATCAAAACTGCCATTTTTAAATACTTTTTCTCCTACTCAGAAGCTTCTATTTCGACCAATTTCAGGCATTAAAATGACTCTAAACACACTTATTTTAGTTCCAAAAGTGATAATTCACATGCAATAGTCATTTACAGTCAAAAAATTAAACATTAAAAAATTAACATTTCTTACCATCTGGAGAAAGTTCGACAGGTCACGGGTCATCGTTTTTCATGAGAAATTTGATTTTTTGGACTGTAGAAAAATTGATTCAAAATGTCATTTGGATTGTGCCTCATGTTGAATAACTACCTTTTAAAGCCTCAATGTGATCAAAATTGCCATTTTTAAATACTTTTTCTCCTACTCAGAAGCTTCTATTTCGACCAATTTCAGGCATTAAAATGACTCTAAACACACTTATATTAGTTCCAAAAGTGATAATTCACATGCAATAGTCATTTGCAGTCAAAAAATTAAACATAAAAAAAATACCATTTCTGACCATCCGGAGAAAGTTCAACAGGTCACGGGTCATCGTTTTTCATCAGAAATTAGATTTTTTGGACTGTAGAAAAATTGATTCAAAATGTCATTTGGATTGTGCCTCATGCTGAGTAACTACCTTTTAAAACCCAAATGTGACCAAAATTGCCATTTTTAAAGACTTTTTCTCCTACTCAGAAGCTTCTATTTCGACCAATTTCAGGCATTAAAATTACTCTAAACACACTTATATTAGTTCCAAAAGTGATAATTCACATGCAATAGTCATTTACAGTCAAAAAATTAAACATTAAAAAATTTCCATTTCTGACCATCTGGAGAAAGTTCGACAGGTCACGGGTCATCGTTTTTCATCAGACAATTGATTTTTTGGAGTGTAGAAAAATTGATTCAAAATGTCATTTGGATTGTGCCTCATGTTGAATAACTACTTTTTAAAGCCTCAATGTGATCAAAATTGCCATTTTTACAGACTTTTTCTCCTACTCAGAAGCTTCTATTTCGACCAATTTCAGGCATTAAAAGGACTCTAAACACACTTATTTTAGTTCCAAAAGTGATAATTCACATGCAATAGTCATTTACAGTCAAAAAATTAAACATTAAAAAATGACAATTTCTGACCATCTGGAGAAAGTTCGACAGGTCACGGGTTATCAATTTTCATGAGAAATTTGATTTTTTGACTGTAGAAAAATGTATTCAAAATGTCATTTGGATTGTGCCTCATGTTGAAAAACTACTTTTTAAAGCCTCAATGTGATCAAAAGTGCCATTTTTACAGACTTTTTCTCCTACTCAGAAGCTTCTATGTCGACCAATTTCAGGCATTAAAATGACTCTAAACACACTTATTTTAGTTCCAAAAGTGATAATTCACATGCATTAGTCATTTACAGTCAAAAAATTAAACATTACAAAATTACCATTTCTGACCATCTGGAGAAAGTCCGACAGGTCACGGGCCATCGTTTTTGATGAGAAATTAGATTTTTTGGACTGTAAAAAAATTGATTGAAAATGTCATTTGGATTTTGCCTCATATTGAATAACTACTTTTTAAAGCCTCAATGTGACCAAATTTGCCATTTTTACAGACTTTTTCTCCATCTCAGAAACTTCTATTTCGTCCAATTTCATGCATTAAAATGACTCTAAACACACTTATTTTAGTTGCAAAAGTGATAATTCACATGCAATAGTCATTTGCAGTCATAAAATTAAACATAAAAAAATTACCATTTCTGACCATCCGGAGAAAGTTCGACAGGTCACGGGGTCATCGTTTTTCATGAGAAATTAGATTTTTTGGACTGTAGAAAAATTGATTCAAAATGTCATTTGGATTTTGCCTCATGTTGAATAACTACTTTTTAAAGCCTCAATGTGATCAAAATTACCATTTTTAAATATTTTTTCTCCTACTCAGAAGCTTCTATTTCGACCAATTTCAGGCATTAAAATGACTCTAAACACACTTATTTTAGTTCCAATAGTGATAATTCACATGCAATAGTCATTTACAGTCAAAAAATTAAACATTCAAAAATGACCATTTCTAACCATCTGGAGAAAGTTCGACAGGTTACGGGTCATCGTTTTTGATCAGAAATTAGATTTTTGGGACTGTAGAAAAATTGATTCAAAATGTCATTTGGATTGTGCCTCATGCTGAGTAACTACTTTTTAAAGCCTCAATGTGATCAAAATTACCATTTTTAAATATTTTTTCTCCTACTCAGAAGCTTCTATTTCGACCAATTTCAGGCATTAAAATGACTCTAAACACACTTATTTTAGTTCCAATAGTGATAATTCACATGCAATAGTCATTTACAGTCAAAAAATTAAACATTCAAAAATGACCATTTCTAACCATCTGGAGAAAGTTCGACAGGTTACGGGTCATCGTTTTTGATCAGAAATTAGATTTTTGGGACTGTAGAAAAATTGATTCAAAATGTCATTTGGATTGTGCCTCATGCTGAGTAACTACCTTTTAAAGCCCAAATGTGACCAAAATTGCCATTTTTACAGACTTTTTCCTCCTACGCAGACGCTTCTATTTCGACCAATTTCAGGCATTAAAATTACTCTAAACACACTTATATTAGTTCCAAAAGTGATAAATCACATGCAATAGTCATTTACAGACAAAAAATTAAACATTAAAAAATTCCCATTTCTGACCATCTGGAGAAAGTTCGACAGGTCACGGGTCATCGTTTTTCATGAGAAATTTGATTTTTTTAAATGTAGAAAAATTGATTCAAAATGTCATTTGGATTGTGCCTCATGTTGAAGAACTACTTTTTAAAGCCTCAATGTGATCAAAATTGCCATTTTTAAATACTTTTTCTCCTACTCAGAAGCTTCTATTTCGACCAATTTCAGGCATTAAAATGACTCTAAACACACTTATATTAGTTCCAAAAGTGATAATTCACATGCAATAGTCATTTGCAGTCAAAAAATTAAACATAAAAAAAATACCATTTCTGACCATCCGGAGAAAGTTCAACAGGTCACGGGTCATCGTTTTTCATCAGAAATTAGATTTTTTGGACTGTAGAAAAATGGATTCAAAATGTCATTTGGATTGTGCATCATGTTGAATAACTACCTTTTAAAGCCTCAATGTGATCAAAATTGCCATTTTTAAATACTTTTTCTCCTACTCAGAAGCTTCTATTTCGACCAATTTAAGGCATTAAAATGACTCTAAACACACTTATTTTAGTTCCAAAAGTGATAATTCACATGCAATAGTCATTTACAGTCAAAAAATTAAACATTAAAAAATTACCATCTCTTACCATCTGGAGAAAGTTCGACAGGTCACGGGTCATCGTTTTTCATGAGAAATTTGATTTTTTGGACTGTAGAAAAATTGATTCAAAATGTCATTTGGATTGTGGATCATGTTGAAAAACTACTTTTTAAAGCCTCAATGTGATCAAAATTGCCATTTTTAAATACTTTTTCTCCTACTCAGAAGCTTCTATTTCGACCAATTTCAGGCATTAAAAGGACTCTAAACACACTTATTTTAGTTCCAAAAGTGATAATTCACATGCAATAGTCATTTACAGTCAAAAAATTAAACATTAAAAAATTACCATTTCTGACCATCTGGAGAAAGTTCGACAGGTCACGGGTTATCGTATTTCATGAGAAATTTGATTTTTTTGACTGTAGAAAAATTTATTCAAAATGTCATTTGGATTGTGCCTCATGTTGAAAAACTACTTTTTAAAGCCTCAATGTGATCAAAAGTGCCATTTTTACAGACTTTTTCTCCTACTCAGAAGCTTCTATGTCGACCAATTTCAGGCATTAAAATGACTCTAAACACACTTATTTTAGTTCCAAAAGTGATAATTCACATGCATTAGTCATTTACAGTCAAAAAATTAAACATTACAAAATTACCATTTCTGACCATCTGGAGAAAGTTCGACAGGTCACGGGCCATCGTTTTTGATGAGAAATTAGATTTTTTGGACTGTAGAAAAATTGATTCAAAATGTCATTTGGATTTTGCCTCATGTTGAATAACTACTTTTTAAAGCCTCAATGTGACCAAATTTGCCATTTTTAAATACTTTTTCTCCTACTCAGAAGCTTCTATTTCGACCAATTTAAGGCATTAAAATGACTCTAAACACACTTATTTTAGTTCCAAAAGTGATAATTCACATGCAATAGTCATTTACAGTCAAAAAATTAAACATTAAAAAATTACCATTTCTTACCATCTGGAGAAAGTTCGACAGGTCACGGGTCATCGTTTTTCATGAGAAATTTGATTTTTTGGACTGTAGAAAAATTGATTCAAAATGTCATTTGGATTGTGGATCATGTTGAATAACTACCTTTTAAAGCCTCAATGTGATCAAAATTGCCATTTTTAAATACTTTTTCTCCTACTCAGAAGCTTCTATTTCGACCAATTTCAGGCATTAAAAGGACTCTAAACACACTTATTTTAGTTCCAAAAGTGATAATTCACATGCAATAGTCATTTACAGTCAAAAAATTAAACATTAAAAAATTACCATTTCTGACCATCTGGAGAAAGTTCGACAGGTCACGGGTTATCGTATTTCATGAGAAATTTGATTTTTTTGACTGTAGAAAAATTTATTCAAAATGTCATTTGGATTGTGCCTCATGTTGAAAAACTACTTTTTAAAGCCTCAATGTGATCAAAAGTGCCATTTTTACAGACTTTTTCTCCTACTCAGAAGCTTCTATGTCGACCAATTTCAGGCATTAAAATGACTCTAAACACACTTATTTTAGTTCCAAAAGTGATAATTCACATGCATTAGTCATTTACAGTCAAAAAATTAAACATTACAAAATTACCATTTCTGACCATCTGGAGAAAGTTCGACAGGTCACGGGCCATCGTTTTTGATGAGAAATTAGATTTTTTGGACTGTAGAAAAATTGATTGAAAATGTCATTTGGATTTTGCCTCATGTTGAATAACTACTTTTTAAAGCCTCAATGTGACCAAATTTGCCATTTTTACAGACTTTTTCTCCATCTCAGAAACTTCTATTTCGTCCAATTTCAGGCATTAAAATGACTCTAAACACACTTATTTTAGTTGCAAAAGTGATAATTCACATGCAATAGTCATTTGCAGTCATAAAATTAAACATAAAAAAATTACCATTTCTGACCATCCGGAGAAAGTTCGACAGGTCACGGGTCATCGTTTTTCATGAGTAATTAGATTTTTTGGACTGTAGAAAAATTGATTCAAAATGTCATTTGGATTTTGCCTCATGTTGAATAACTACTTTTTAAAGCCTCAATGTGATCAAAATTACCATTTTTAAATATTTTTTCTCCTACTCAGAAGCTTCTATTTCGACCAATTTCAGGCATTAAAATGACTCTAAACACACTTATTTTAGTTCCAATAGTGATAATTCACATGCAATAGTCATTTACAGTCAAAAAATTAAACATTCAAAAATGACCATTTCTAACCATCTGGAGAAAGTTCGACAGGTTACGGGTCATCGTTTTTGATCAGAAATTAGATTTTTGGGACTGTAGAAAAATTGATTTAAAATGTCATTTGGATTGTGCCTCATGCTGAGTAACTACCTTTTAAAGCCCAAATGTGACCAAAATTGCCATTTTTACAGACTTTTTCCTCCTACGCAGACGCTTCTATTTCGACCAATTTCAGGCATTAAACTTACTCTAAACACACTTATATTAGTTCCAAAAGTGATAAATCACATGCAATAGTCATTTACAGACAAAAAATTAAACATTAAAAAATTCCCATTTCTGACCATCTGGAGAAAGTTCGACAGGTCACGGGTCATCGTTTTTCATGAGAAATTTGATTTTTTGGACTGTAGAAAAATTGATTCAAAATGTCATTTGGATTGTGCATCATGTTGAATAACTACCTTTTAAAGCCTCAATGTGATCAAAATTGCCATTTTTAAATACTTTTTCTCCTACTCAGAAGCTTCTATTTCGACCAATTTAAGGCATTAAAATGACTCTAAACACACTTATTTTAGTTCCAAAAGTGATAATTCACATGCAATAGTCATTTACAGTCAAAAAATTAAACATTAAAAAATTACCATTTCTGACCATCTGGAGAAAGTTCGACAGGTCACGGGTTATCGTATTTCATGAGAAATTTGATTTTTTTGACTGTAGAAAAATTTATTCAAAATGTCATTTGGATTGTGCCTCATGTGGAAAAACTACTTTTTAAAGCCTCAATGTGATCAAAAGTGCCATTTTTAAATACTTTTTCTCCTACTCAGAAGCTTCTATTTCGACCAATTTCAGGCATTAAAAGGACTCTAAACACACTTATTTTAGTTCCAAAAGTGATAATTCACATGCAATAGTCATTTACAGTCAAAAAATTAAACATTAAAAAATTACCATTTCTGACCATCTGGAGAAAGTTCGACAGGTCACGGGTTATCGTATTTCATGAGAAATTTGATTTTTTTGACTGTAGAAAAATTTATTCAAAATGTCATTTGGATTGTGCCTCATGTGGAAAAACTACTTTTTAAAGCCTCAATGTGATCAAAAGTGCCATTTTTACAGACTTTTTCTCCTACTCAGAAGCTTCTATGTCGACCAATTTCAGGCATTAAAATGACTCTAAACACACTTATTTTAGTTCCAAAAGTGATAATTCACATGCATTAGTCATTTACAGTCAAAAAATTAAACATTACAAAATTACCATTTCTGACCATCTGGAGAAAGTTCGACAGGTCACGGGCCATCGTTTTTGATGAGAAATTAGATTTTTTGGACTGTAGAAAAATTGATTGAAAATGTCATTTGGATTTTGCCTCATGTTGAATAACTACTTTTTAAAGCCTCAATGTGACCAAATTTGCCATTTTTACAGACTTTTTCTCCATCTCAGAAACTTCTATTTCGTCCAATTTCAGGCATTAAAATGACTCTAAACACACTTATTTTAGTTGCAAAAGTGATAATTCACATGCAATAGTCATTTGCAGTCATAAAATTAAACATAAAAAAATTACCATTTCTGACCATCCGGAGAAAGTTCGACAGGTCACGGGTCATCGTTTTTCATGAGTAATTAGATTTTTTGGACTGTAGAAAAATTGATTCAAAATGTCATTTGGATTTTGCCTCATGTTGAATAACTACTTTTTAAAGCCTCAATGTGATCAAAATTACCATTTTTAAATATTTTTTCTCCTACTCAGAAGCTTCTATTTCGACCAATTTCAGGCATTAAAATGACTCTAAACACACTTATTTTAGTTCCAATAGTGATAATTCACATGCAATAGTCATTTACAGTCAAAAAATTAAACATTCAAAAATGACCATTTCTAACCATCTGGAGAAAGTTCGACAGGTTACGGGTCATCGTTTTTGATCAGAAATTAGATTTTTGGGACTGTAGAAAAATTGATTTAAAATGTCATTTGGATTGTGCCTCATGCTGAGTAACTACCTTTTAAAGCCCAAATGTGACCAAAATTGCCATTTTTACAGACTTTTTCCTCCTACGCAGACGCTTCTATTTCGACCAATTTCAGGCATTAAAATTACTCTAAACACACTTATATTAGTTCCAAAAGTGATAAATCACATGCAATAGTCATTTACAGACAAAAAATTAAACATTAAAAAATTCCCATTTCTGACCATCTGGAGAAAGTTCGACAGGTCACGGGTCATCGTTTTTCATGAGAAATTTGATTTTTTGGACTGTAGAAAAATTGATTCAAAATGTCATTTGGATTGTGCATCATGTTGAATAACTACCTTTTAAAGCCTCAATGTGATCAAAATTGCCATTTTTAAATACTTTTTCTCCTACTCAGAAGCTTCTATTTCGACCAATTTAAGGCATTAAAATGACTCTAAACACACTTATTTTAGTTCCAAAAGTGATAATTCACATGCAATAGTCATTTACAGTCAAAAAACTAAACATTAAAAAATTAACATTTCTTACCATCTGGAGAAAGTTCGACAGGTCACGGGTCATCGTTTTTCATGAGAAATTTGATTTTTTTAAATGTAGAAAAATTGATTCAAAATGTCATTTGGATTGTGCCTCATGTTGAAAAACTACTTTTTAAAGCCTCAATGTGATCAAAATTGCCATTTTTAAATACTTTTTCTCCTACTCAGAAGCTTCTATTTCGACCAATTTCAGGCATTAAAAGGACTCTAAACACACTTATTTTAGTTCCAAAAGTGATAATTCACATGCAATAGTCATTTACAGTCAAAAAATTAAACATTAAAAAATTACCATTTCTGACCATCTGGAGAAAGTTCGACAGGTCACGGGTTATCGTATTTCATGAGAAATTTGATTTTTTGGACTGTAGAAAAATTTATTCAAAATGTCATTTGGATTTTGCCTCATGTTGAATAACTACTTTTTAAAGCCTCAATGTGATCAAAATTACCATTTTTAAATACTTTTTCTCCTACTCAGAAGCTTCTATTTTGACCAATTTAAGGCATTAAAATGACTCTAAACACACTTATTTTAGTTCCAAAAGTGATAATTCACATGCAATAGTCATTTACAGTCAAAAAATTAAACATTAAAAAATTACCATTTCTTACCATCTGGAGAAAGTTCGACAGGTCACGGGTCATCGTTTTTCATGAGAAATTTGATTTTTTGGACTGTAGAAAAATTGATTCAAAATGTCATTTGGATTGTGGATCATGTTGAATAACTACCTTTTAAAGCCTCAATGTGATCAAAATTGCCATTTTTAAATACTTTTTCTCCTACTCAGAAGCTTCTATTTCAACAAATTTCAGGCATTAAAAGGACTCTAAACACACTTATTTTAGTTCCAAAAGTGATAATTCACATGCAATAGTCATTTACAGTCAAAAAATTAAACATTAAAAAATTACCATTTCTGACCATCTGGAGAAAGTTCGACAGGTCACGGGTTATCGTATTTCATGAGAAATTTGATTTTTTTGACTGTAGAAAAATTTATTCAAAATGTCATTTGGATTGTGCCTCATGTTGAAAAACTACTTTTTAAAGCCTCAATGTGATCAAAAGTGCCATTTTTACAGACTTTTTCTCCTACTCAGAAGCTTCTATGTCGACCAATTTCAGGCATTAAAATGACTCTAAACACACTTATTTTAGTTCCAAAAGTGATAATTCACATGCATTAGTCATTTACAGTCAAAAAATTAAACATTACAAAATTACCATTTCTGACCATCTGGAGAAAGTTCGACAGGTCACGGGCCATCGTTTTTGATGAGAAATTAGATTTTTTGGACTGTAGAAAAATTGATTGAAAATGTCATTTGGATTTTGCCTCATGTTGAATAACTACTTTTTAAAGCCTCAATGTGACCAAATTTGCCATTTTTACAGACTTTTTCTCCATCTCAGAAACTTCTATTTCGTCCAATTTCAGGCATTAAAATGACTCTAAACACACTTATTTTAGTTGCAAAAGTGATAATTCACATGCAATAGTCATTTGCAGTCATAAAATTAAACATAAAAAAATTACCATTTCTGACCATCCGGAGAAAGTTCGACAGGTCACGGGTCATCGTTTTTCATGAGTAATTAGATTTTTTGGACTGTAGAAAAATTGATTCAAAATGTCATTTGGATTTTGCCTCATGTTGAATAACTACTTTTTAAAGCCTCAATGTGATCAAAATTACCATTTTTAAATATTTTTTCTCCTACTCAGAAGCTTCTATTTCGACCAATTTCAGGCATTAAAATGACTCTAAACACACTTATTTTAGTTCCAATAGTGATAATTCACATGCAATAGTCATTTACAGTCAAAAAATTAAACATTCAAAAATGACCATTTCTAACCATCTGGAGAAAGTTCGACAGGTTACGGGTCATCGTTTTTGATCAGAAATTAGATTTTTGGGACTGTAGAAAAATTGATTTAAAATGTCATTTGGATTGTGCCTCATGCTGAGTAACTACCTTTTAAAGCCCAAATGTGACCAAAATTGCCATTTTTACAGACTTTTTCCTCCTACGCAGACGCTTCTATTTCGACCAATTTCAGGCATTAAACTTACTCTAAACACACTTATATTAGTTCCAAAAGTGATAAATCACATGCAATAGTCATTTACAGACAAAAAATTAAACATTAAAAAATTCCCATTTCTGACCATCTGGAGAAAGTTCGACAGGTCACGGGTCATCGTTTTTCATGAGAAATTTGATTTTTTGGACTGTAGAAAAATTGATTCAAAATGTCATTTGGATTGTGCATCATGTTGAATAACTACCTTTTAAAGCCTCAATGTGATCAAAATTGCCATTTTTAAATACTTTTTCTCCTACTCAGAAGCTTCTATTTCGACCAATTTAAGGCATTAAAATGACTCTAAACACACTTATTTTAGTTCCAAAAGTGATAATTCACATGCAATAGTCATTTACAGTCAAAAAATTAAACATTAAAAAATTACCATTTCTGACCATCTGGAGAAAGTTCGACAGGTCACGGGTTATCGTATTTCATGAGAAATTTGATTTTTTTGACTGTAGAAAAATTTATTCAAAATGTCATTTGGATTGTGCCTCATGTGGAAAAACTACTTTTTAAAGCCTCAATGTGATCAAAAGTGCCATTTTTAAATACTTTTTCTCCTACTCAGAAGCTTCTATTTCGACCAATTTCAGGCATTAAAAGGACTCTAAACACACTTATTTTAGTTCCAAAAGTGATAATTCACATGCAATAGTCATTTACAGTCAAAAAATTAAACATTAAAAAATTACCATTTCTGACCATCTGGAGAAAGTTCGACAGGTCACGGGTTATCGTATTTCATGAGAAATTTGATTTTTTTGACTGTAGAAAAATTTATTCAAAATGTCATTTGGATTGTGCCTCATGTGGAAAAACTACTTTTTAAAGCCTCAATGTGATCAAAAGTGCCATTTTTACAGACTTTTTCTCCTACTCAGAAGCTTCTATGTCGACCAATTTCAGGCATTAAAATGACTCTAAACACACTTATTTTAGTTCCAAAAGTGATAATTCACATGCATTAGTCATTTACAGTCAAAAAATTAAACATTACAAAATTACCATTTCTGACCATCTGGAGAAAGTTCGACAGGTCACGGGCCATCGTTTTTGATGAGAAATTAGATTTTTTGGACTGTAGAAAAATTGATTGAAAATGTCATTTGGATTTTGCCTCATGTTGAATAACTACTTTTTAAAGCCTCAATGTGACCAAATTTGCCATTTTTACAGACTTTTTCTCCATCTCAGAAACTTCTATTTCGTCCAATTTCAGGCATTAAAATGACTCTAAACACACTTATTTTAGTTGCAAAAGTGATAATTCACATGCAATAGTCATTTGCAGTCATAAAATTAAACATAAAAAAATTACCATTTCTGACCATCCGGAGAAAGTTCGACAGGTCACGGGTCATCGTTTTTCATGAGTAATTAGATTTTTTGGACTGTAGAAAAATTGATTCAAAATGTCATTTGGATTTTGCCTCATGTTGAATAACTACTTTTTAAAGCCTCAATGTGATCAAAATTACCATTTTTAAATATTTTTTCTCCTACTCAGAAGCTTCTATTTCGACCAATTTCAGGCATTAAAATGACTCTAAACACACTTATTTTAGTTCCAATAGTGATAATTCACATGCAATAGTCATTTACAGTCAAAAAATTAAACATTCAAAAATGACCATTTCTAACCATCTGGAGAAAGTTCGACAGGTTACGGGTCATCGTTTTTGATCAGAAATTAGATTTTTGGGACTGTAGAAAAATTGATTTAAAATGTCATTTGGATTGTGCCTCATGCTGAGTAACTACCTTTTAAAGCCCAAATGTGACCAAAATTGCCATTTTTACAGACTTTTTCCTCCTACGCAGACGCTTCTATTTCGACCAATTTCAGGCATTAAAATTACTCTAAACACACTTATATTAGTTCCAAAAGTGATAAATCACATGCAATAGTCATTTACAGACAAAAAATTAAACATTAAAAAATTCCCATTTCTGACCATCTGGAGAAAGTTCGACAGGTCACGGGTCATCGTTTTTCATGAGAAATTTGATTTTTTGGACTGTAGAAAAATTGATTCAAAATGTCATTTGGATTGTGCATCATGTTGAATAACTACCTTTTAAAGCCTCAATGTGATCAAAATTGCCATTTTTAAATACTTTTTCTCCTACTCAGAAGCTTCTATTTCGACCAATTTAAGGCATTAAAATGACTCTAAACACACTTATTTTAGTTCCAAAAGTGATAATTCACATGCAATAGTCATTTACAGTCAAAAAACTAAACATTAAAAAATTAACATTTCTTACCATCTGGAGAAAGTTCGACAGGTCACGGGTCATCGTTTTTCATGAGAAATTTGATTTTTTTAAATGTAGAAAAATTGATTCAAAATGTCATTTGGATTGTGCCTCATGTTGAAAAACTACTTTTTAAAGCCTCAATGTGATCAAAATTGCCATTTTTAAATACTTTTTCTCCTACTCAGAAGCTTCTATTTCGACCAATTTCAGGCATTAAAAGGACTCTAAACACACTTATTTTAGTTCCAAAAGTGATAATTCACATGCAATAGTCATTTACAGTCAAAAAATTAAACATTAAAAAATTACCATTTCTGACCATCTGGAGAAAGTTCGACAGGTCACGGGTTATCGTATTTCATGAGAAATTTGATTTTTTGGACTGTAGAAAAATTTATTCAAAATGTCATTTGGATTTTGCCTCATGTTGAATAACTACTTTTTAAAGCCTCAATGTGATCAAAATTACCATTTTTAAATACTTTTTCTCCTACTCAGAAGCTTCTATTTTGACCAATTTAAGGCATTAAAATGACTCTAAACACACTTATTTTAGTTCCAAAAGTGATAATTCACATGCAATAGTCATTTACAGTCAAAAAATTAAACATTAAAAAATTACCATTTCTTACCATCTGGAGAAAGTTCGACAGGTCACGGGTCATCGTTTTTCATGAGAAATTTGATTTTTTGGACTGTAGAAAAATTGATTCAAAATGTCATTTGGATTGTGGATCATGTTGAATAACTACCTTTTAAAGCCTCAATGTGATCAAAATTGCCATTTTTAAATACTTTTTCTCCTACTCAGAAGCTTCTATTTCAACAAATTTCAGGCATTAAAAGGACTCTAAACACACTTATTTTAGTTCCAAAAGTGATAATTCACATGCAATAGTCATTTACAGTCAAAAAATTAAACATTAAAAAATTACCATTTCTGACCATCTGGAGAAAGTTCGACAGGTCACGGGTTATCGTATTTCATGAGAAATTTGATTTTTTTGACTGTAGAAAAATTTATTCAAAATGTCATTTGGATTGTGCCTCATGTTGAAAAACTACTTTTTAAAGCCTCAATGTGATCAAAAGTGCCATTTTTACAGACTTTTTCTCCTACTCAGAAGCTTCTATGTCGACCAATTTCAGGCATTAAAATGACTCTAAACACACTTATTTTAGTTCCAAAAGTGATAATTCACATGCATTAGTCATTTACAGTCAAAAAATTAAACATTACAAAATTACCATTTCTGACCATCTGGAGAAAGTTCGACAGGTCACGGGCCATCGTTTTTGATGAGAAATTAGATTTTTTGGACTGTAGAAAAATTGATTGAAAATGTCATTTGGATTTTGCCTCATGTTGAATAACTACTTTTTAAAGCCTCAATGTGACCAAATTTGCCATTTTTACAGACTTTTTCTCCATCTCAGAAACTTCTATTTCGTCCAATTTCAGGCATTAAAATGACTCTAAACACACTTATTTTAGTTGCAAAGTGATAATTCACATGCAATAGTCATTTGCAGTCATAAAATTAAACATAAAAAAATTACCATTTCTGACCATCCGGAGAAAGTTCGACAGGTCACGGGTCATCGTTTTTCATGAGTAATTAGATTTTTTGGACTGTAGAAAAATTGATTCAAAATGTCATTTGGATTTTGCCTCATGTTGAATAACTACTTTTTAAAGCCTCAATGTGATCAAAATTACCATTTTTAAATATTTTTTCTCCTACTCAGAAGCTTCTATTTCGACCAATTTCAGGCATTAAAATGACTCTAAACACACTTATTTTAGTTCCAATAGTGATAATTCACATGCAATAGTCATTTACAGTCAAAAAATTAAACATTCAAAAATGACCATTTCTAACCATCTGGAGAAAGTTCGACAGGTTACGGGTCATCGTTTTTGATCAGAAATTAGATTTTTGGGACTGTAGAAAAATTGATTTAAAATGTCATTTGGATTGTGCCTCATGCTGAGTAACTACCTTTTAAAGCCCAAATGTGACCAAAATTGCCATTTTTACAGACTTTTTCCTCCTACGCAGACGCTTCTATTTCGACCAATTTCAGGCATTAAAATTACTCTAAACACACTTATATTAGTTCCAAAAGTGATAAATCACATGAAATAGTCATTTACAGACAAAAAATTAAACATTAAAAAATTCCCATTTCTGACCATCTGGAGAAAGTTCGACAGGTCACGGGTCATCGTTTTTCATGAGAAATTTGATTTTTTGGACTGTAGAAAAATTGATTCAAAATGTCATTTGGATTGTGCATCATGTTGAATAACTACCTTTTAAAGCCTCAATGTGATCAAAATTGCCATTTTTAAATACTTTTTCTCCTACTCAGAAGCTTCTATTTCGACCAATTTAAGGCATTAAAATGACTCTAAACACACTTATTTTAGTTCCAAAAGTGATAATTCACATGCAATAGTCATTTACAGTCAAAAAACTAAACATTAAAAAATTACCATTTCTTACCATCTGGAGAAAGTTCGACAGGTCACGGGTCATCGTTTTTCATGAGAAATTTGATTTTTTGGACTGTAGAAAAATTGATTCAAAATGTCATTTGGATTGTGGATCATGTTGAATAACTACCTTTTAAAGCCTCAATGTGATCAAAATTGCCATTTTTAAATACTTTTTCTCCTACTCAGAAGCTTCTATTTCGACCAATTTCAGGCATTAAAAGGACTCTAAACACACTTATTTTAGTTCCAAAAGTGATAATTCACATGCAATAGTCATTTACAGTCAAAAAATTAAACATTAAAAAATTACCATTTCTGACCATCTGGAGAAAGTTCGACAGGTCACGGGTTATCGTATTTCATGAGAAATTTGATTTTTTTGACTGTAGAAAAATTTATTCAAAATGTCATTTGGATTGTGCCTCATGTTGAAAAACTACTTTTTAAAGCCTCAATGTGATCAAAAGTGCCATTTTACAGACTTTTCCTCCTACTCAGAAGCTGCTATGTCGACCAATTTCAGGCATTAAAATGACTCTAAACACACTTATTTTAGTTCCAAAAGTGATAATTCACATGCATTAGTCATTTACAGTCAAAAAATTAAACATTACAAAATTACCATTTCTGACCATCTGGAGAAAGTTCGACAGGTCACGGGCCATCGTTTTTGATGAGAAATTAGATTTTTTGGACTGTAGAAAAATTGATTGAAAATGTCATTTGGATTTTGCCTCATGTTGAATAACTACTTTTTAAAGCCTCAATGTGACCAAATTTGCCATTTTTACAGACTTTTTCTTCATCTCAGAAACTTCTATTTCGTCCAATTTCAGGCATTAAAATGACTCTAAACACACTTATTTTAGTTGCAAAAGTGATAATTCACATGCAATAGTCATTTGCAGTCATAAAATTAAACATAAAAAAATTACCATTTCTGACCATCCGGAGAAAGTTCGACAGGTCACGGGTCATCGTTTTTCATGAGTAATTAGATTTTTTGGACTGTAGAAAAATTGATTCAAAATGTCATTTGGATTTTGCCTCATGTTGAATAACTACTTTTTAAAGCCTCAATGTGATCAAAATTACCATTTTTAAATACTTTTTCTCCTACTCAGAAGCTTCTATTTCGACCAATTTAAGGCATTAAAATGACTCTAAACACACTTATTTTAGTTCCAAAAGTGATAATTCACATGCAATAGTCATTTACAGTCAAAAAATTAAACATTAAAAAATTACCATTTCTTACCATCTGGAGAAAGTTCGACAGGTCACGGGTCATCGTTTTTCATGAGAAATTTGATTTTTTGGACTGTAGAAAAATTGATTCAAAATGTCATTTGGATTGTGGATCATGTTGAATAACTACCTTTTAAAGCCTCAATGTGATCAAAATTGCCATTTTTAAATACTTTTTCTCCTACTCAGAAGCTTCTATTTCGACCAATTTCAGGCATTAAAAGGACTCTAAACACACTTATTTTAGTTCCAAAAGTGATAATTCACATGCAATAGTCATTTACAGTCAAAAAATTAAACATTAAAAAATTACCATTTCTGACCATCTGGAGAAAGTTCGACAGGTCACGGGTTATCGTATTTCATGAGAAATTTGATTTTTTTGACTGTAGAAAAATTTATTCAAAATGTCATTTGGATTGTGCCTCATGTTGAAAAACTACTTTTTAAAGCCTCAATGTGATCAAAAGTGCCATTTTACAGACTTTTCCTCCTACTCAGAAGCTGCTATGTCGACCAATTTCAGGCATTAAAATGACTCTAAACACACTTATTTTAGTTCCAAAAGTGATAATTCACATGCATTAGTCATTTACAGTCAAAAAATTAAACATTACAAAATTACCATTTCTGACCATCTGGAGAAAGTTCGACAGGTCACGGGCCATCGTTTTTGATGAGAAATTAGATTTTTTGGACTGTAGAAAAATTGATTGAAAATGTCATTTGGATTTTGCCTCATGTTGAATAACTACTTTTTAAAGCCTCAATGTGACCAAATTTGCCATTTTTACAGACTTTTTCTCCATCTCAGAAACTTCTATTTCGTCCAATTTCAGGCATTAAAATGACTCTAAACACACTTATTTTAGTTGCAAAAGTGATAATTCACATGCAATAGTCATTTGCAGTCATAAAATTAAACATAAAAAAATTACCATTTCTGACCATCCGGAGAAAGTTCGACAGGTCACGGGTCATCGTTTTTCATGAGTAATTAGATTTTTTGGACTGTAGAAAAATTGATTCAAAATGTCATTTGGATTTTGCCTCATGTTGAATAACTACTTTTTAAAGCCTCAATGTGATCAAAATTACCATTTTTAAATATTTTTTCTCCTACTCAGAAGCTTCTATTTCGACCAATTTCAGGCATTAAAATGACTCTAAACACACTTATTTTAGTTCCAATAGTGATAATTCACATGCAATAGTCATTTACAGTCAAAAAATTAAACATTCAAAAATGACCATTTCTAACCATCTGGAGAAAGTTCGGCAGGTTACGGGTCATCGTTTTTGATCAGAAATTAGATTTTTGGGACTGTAGAAAAATTGATTTAAAATGTCATTTGGATTGTGCCTCATGCTGAGTAACTACCTTTTAAAGCCCAAATGTGACCAAAATTGCCATTTTTACAGACTTTTTCCTCCTACGCAGACGCTTCTATTTCGACCAATTTCAGGCATTAAAATTACTCTAAACACACTTATATTAGTTCCAAAAGTGATAAATCACATGCAATAGTCATTTACAGACAAAAAATTAAACATTAAAAAATTCCCATTTCTGACCATCTGGAGAAAGTTCGACAGGTCACGGGTCATCGTTTTTCATGAGAAATTTGATTTTTTTAAATGTAGAAAAATTGATTCAAAATGTCATTTGGATTGTGCATCATGTTGAATAACTACTTTTTAAAGCCTCAATGTGATCAAAATTGCCATTTTTAAATACTTTTTCTCCTACTCAGAAGCTTCTATTTCGACCAATTTCAGGCATTAAAATGACGCTAAACACACTTATTTTAGTTCCAAAAGTGGTAATTCACATGCAATAGTCATTTACAGTCAAAAAATTAAACATTAAAAAATTACCATTTCTTACCATCTGGAGAAAGTTCGACAGGTCACGGGTCATCGTTTTTCATGAGAAATTTGATTTTTTGGACTGTAGAAAAATTGATTCAAAATGTCATTTGGATTGTGGATCATGTTGAATAACTACCTTTTAAAGCCTCAATGTGATCAAAATTGCCATTTTTAAATACTTTTTCTCCTACTCAGAAGCTTCTATTTCGACCAATTTAAGGCATTAAAATGACTCTAAACACACTTATTTTAGTTCCAAAAGTGATAATTCACATGCAATAGTCATTTACAGTCAAACAATCAAACATTAAAAAATTACCATTTCTGACCATCTGGAGAAAGTTCGACAGGTCACGGGTCATGGTTTTTCATGAGAAATTTGATTTTTTGGACCCTAGAAAAATGTATCCAAAATGTCATTTGGATTGTGCCTCATGTTGAAGAACTACTTTTTAAAGCCTCAATGTGATCAAAATTGCCATTTTTAAATACTTTTTCTCCTACTCAGAAGCTTCTATTTCGACCAATTTCAGGCATTAAAATGACTCTAAACACACTTATATTAGTTCCAAAAGTGATAATTCACATGCAATAGTCATTTGCAGTCAAAAAATTAAACATAAAAAAAATACCATTTCTGACCATCCGGAGAAAGTTTAACAGGTCACGGGTCATCGTTTTTCATCAGAAATTAGATTTTTTGGACTGTACAAAAATTGATTCAAAATGTCATTTGGATTATGCCTCATGCTGAGTAACTACCTTTTAAAGCCCAAATGTGACCAAAATTGCCATTTTTACAGACTTTTTCTCCTACTCAGAAGCTTCTATTTCGACCAATTACAGGCATTAAAATTACTCTAAACACACTTATATTAGTTCCAAAAGTGATAATTCACATGCAATAGTCATTTACAGTCAAAAAAATTAAACATTAAAAAATTACCATTTCTGACCATCTGGAGAAAGTTCGACAGGTCATGGGTCATCGTTTTTCATGAGAAATTTGATTTTTTTGACTGTAGAAAAATGTATTCAAGATGTCATTTGGATTGTGCCTCATGTTGAAAAACTACTTTTTAAAGCCTCAATGTGATCAAAAGTGCCATTTTTACAGACTTTTTCTCCTACTCAGAAGCTTCTATTTCGACCAATTTCAGGCATTAAAATGACTCTAAACACACTTATTTTAGTTCCAAAAGTGATAATTCACATGTATTAGTCATTTACAGTCAAAAAATTAAACATTACAAAATTACCATTTCTGACCATCTGGAGAAAGTTCGACATGTCACGGGCCATAGTTTTTCATGAGAAATTAGATTTTTTGGACTGTAGAAAAATTGATTCAAATTGTCATTTGGATTGTGCCTCATGTTGAAAAACTACTTTTTAAAGCCTCAATGTGATCAAAATTGCCATTTTTAAATACTTTTTCTCCTACTCAGAAGCTTCTATTTCGACCAATTTCAGGCATTAAAATGACTCTAAACACACTTATTTTAGTTCCAAAAGTGATAATTCACATGCAATAGTCATTTACATTCAAAAAATTAAACATTACAAAATTAACATTTCTTACCATCTGGAGAAAGTTCGACAGGTCACAGGTCATCGTTTTTCATGAGAAATTAGATTTTTTTAAATGTAGAAAAATTGATTCAAAATGTCATTTGGATTCTGCCTCATGTTGAAAAACTACTTTTTAAAGCCTCAATGTGATCAAAATTGCCATTTTTAAATACTTTTTCTCCTACTCAGAAGCTTCTATTTCGACCAATTTCAGGCATTAAAATGACTCTAAACACACTTATTTTAGTTCCAAAAGTGGTAATTCACATGCAATAGTCATTTACAGTCAAAAAATTAAACATTAAAAAATTACCATTTCTTACCATCTGGAGAAAGTTCGACAGGTCACGGGTCATCGTTTTTCATGAGAAATTTGATTTTTTGGACTGTAGAAAAATTGATTCAAAATGTCATTTGGATTGTGGATCATGTTGAATAACTACCTTTTAAAGCCTCAATGTGATCAAAATTGCCATTTTTAAATACTTTTTCTCCTACTCAGAAGCTTCTATTTCGACCAATTTAAGGCATTAAAATGACTCTAAACACACTTATTTTAGTTCCAAAAGTGATAATTCACATGCAATAGTCATTTACAGTCAAACAATCAAACATTAAAAAATTACCATTTCTGACCATCTGGAGAAAGTTCGACAGGTCACGGGTCATGGTTTTTCATGAGAAATTTGATTTTTTGGACCCTAGAAAAATGTATCCAAAATGTCATTTGGATTGTGCCTCATGTTGAAGAACTACTTTTTAAAGCCTCAATGTGATCAAAATTGCCATTTTTAAATACTTTTTCTCCTACTCAGAAGCTTCTATTTCGACCAATTTCAGGCATTAAAATGACTCTAAACACACTTATATTAGTTCCAAAAGTGATAATTCACATGCAATAGTCATTTGCAGTCAAAAAATTAAACATAAAAAAAATACCATTTCTGACCATCCGGAGAAAGTTCAACAGGTCACGGGTCATCGTTTTTCATCAGAAATTAGATTTTTTGGACTGTACAAAAATTGATTCAAAATGTCATTTGGATTGTGCCTCATGTTGAATAACTACTTTTTAAAGCCTCAATGTGATCAAAATTGCCATTTTTACAGACTTTTTCTCCTACTCAGAAGCTTCTATTTCGAGCAATTTCAGGCATTAAAAGGACTCTAAACACACTTATTTTAGTTCCAAAAGTGATAATTCACATGCAATAGTCATTTGCAGTAAAAAAATTAAACATAAAAAAATTACCATTTCTGACCATCCGGAGAAAGTTCGACAGGTCACGGGTCATCGTTTTTCATGAGAAATTAGATTTTTTGGACTGTAGAAAAATTGATTCAAAATGTCATTTGGATTTTGCCTCAAGTTGAATAACTACTTTTTAAAGCCTCAATGTGATCAAAATTACCATTTTAAAAAAATTTTCTCCTACTCAGAAGCTTCTATTTCGACCAATTTCAGGCATTAAAATGACTCTAAACACACTTATTAGCGCTGGGAGGCCTCAGGGTAGCCATGCGCTCTATAAATGCCTCTTCTATTCTATTCTATTCTATTTTAGTTCCAATAGTGATAATTCACATGCAATAGTCATTTACAGACAAAAAATTAAACATTCAAAAATGACCATTTCTGACCATCTGGAGAAAGTTCGACAGGTTACGGGTCATCGTTTTTGATCAGAAATTAGATTTTTGGGACTGTAGAAAAATGGATTCAAAATGTCATTTGGATTGTGCCTCATGCTGAGTAACTACCCTTTAAAGCCCAAATGTGTCCAAAATTGCCATTTTTACAGACTTTTTCCTCCTACTCAGAAGCTTCTATTTCGACCAATTTCAGGCATTAAAATTACTCTAAACACACTTATATTAGTTCCAAAAGTGATAATTCACATGCAACAGTCATTTACAGACAAAAAATTAAACATTAAAAAATTCCCATTTCTGACCATCTGGAGAAAGTTCGACAGGTCACGGGTCATCGTTTTTCATCAGACAATTGATTTTTTGGAGTGTAGAAAAATTGATTCAAAATGTCATTTGGATTGTGCCTCATGTTGAAAAACTACTTATTAAAGCCTCAATATGATCAAAATTGCCATTTTTAAATACTTTTTCTCCTACTCAGAAGCTTCTATTTCGACCAATTTCAGGCATTAAAATGACTCTAAACACACTTATTTTAGTTCCAAAAGTGATAATTCACATGCAATAGTCATTTACAGTCAAAAAATTAAACATTAAAAAATTAACATTTCTTACCATCTGGAGAAAGTTCGACAGGTCACGGGTCATCGTTTTTCATGAGAAATTTGATTTTTTTAAATGTAGAAAAATTGATTCAAAATGTCATTTGGATTGTGCCTCATGTTGAAAAACTACTTTTTAAAGCCTCAATGTGATCAAAATTGCCATTTTTAAATGCTTTTTCTCCTACTCAGAAGCTTCAATTTCGACCAATTTCAGGCATTAAAATGACTCTAAACACACTTATTTTAGTTCCAAAAGTGATAATTCACATGCAATAGTCATTTACAGTCAAAAAATTAAACGTTAAAAAATTAACATTTCTTACCATCTGGAGAAAGTTCGACAGGTCACGGGTCATCGTTTTTCATGAGAAATTTGATTTTTTGGACTGTAGAAAAATTGATTCAAAATGTCATTTTGATTGTGCCTCATGTTGAATAACTACCTTTTAAAGCCTCAATGTGATCAAAATTGCCATTTTTAAATACTTTTTCTCCTACTCAGAAGCTTCTATTTCGACCAATTTAAGGCATTAAAATGACTCTAAACACACTTATTTTAGTTCCAAAAGTGATAATTCACATGCAATAGTTATTTACAGTCAAACAATCAAACATTAAAAAATTACCATTTCTGACCATCTGGAGAAAGTTCGACAGGTCACGGGTAAAGGTTTTTCATGAGAAATTTGATTTTTTGGACCCTAGAAAAATGTATCCAAAATCTCATTTGGATTGTGCCTCATGTTGAATAACTACTTTTTAAAGCCTCAATGTGATCAAAATTGCCATTTTTAAATACTTTTTCTCCTACTCAGAAGCTTCTATTTCAACCAATTTCAGGCATTAAAATGACTCAAAACACACTTATATTAGTTCCAAAAGTGATAATTCATATGCAATAGTCATTTGCAGTCAAAAAATTAAACATAAAAAAAATACCATTTCTGACCATCCGGAGAAAGTTCAACAGGTCACGGGTCATCGTTTTTCATCAGAAATTAAATTTTTTGGACTGTAAAAAAATTGATTCAAAATGTCATTTGGATTGTGCCTCATGCTGAGTAACTACCTTTTAAAGCCCAAATGTGACCAAAATTGCCATTTTTACAGACTTTTTCTTCTACTCAGAAGCTTCTATTTCGACCAATTTCAGGCATTAAAATGACTCTAAACACACTTATATTAGTTCCAAAAGTGATAATTCACATGCAATAGTCATTTGCAGTCAAAAAATTAAACATAAAAAAAATACCATTTCTGACCATCCGGAGAAAGTTCAACAGGTCACGGGTCATCGTTTTTCAACAGAAATTAGATTTTTTGGACTGTAGAAAAATTAATTCAAAATGTCATTTGGATTGTGCCTCATGCTGAGTAACTACCTTTTAAAGCCCAAATGTGATCAAAATTGCCATTTTTACATACTTTTTCTCCTACTCAGAAGCTTCTATTTCGACCAATTTCAGGCATTAAAATGACTCTAAACACACTTATATTAGTTCCAAAAGTGATAATTCACATGCAATAGTCATTTGCAGTCAAAAAATTAAACATAAAAAAAATACCATTTCTGACCATCCGGAGAAAGTTCAACAGGTCACGGGTCATCGTTTTTCAACAGAAATTAGATTTTTTGGACTGTAGAAAAATTAATTCAAAATGTCATTTGGATTGTGCCTCATGCTGAGTAACTACCTTTTAAAGCCCAAATGTGACCAAAATTGCCATTTTTACAGACTTTTTCTCCTACTCAGAAGCTTCTATTTCGACCAATTTCAGGCATTAAAATTACTCTAAACACACTTATATTAGTTCCAAAAGTGATAATTCACATGCAATAGTCATTTGCAGTCAAAAAATTAAACATAAAAAAATTACCATTTCTGACCATCCGGAGAAAGTTCGACAGGTCACGGGTCATCGTTTTTCATGAGAAATTAGATTTTTTGGACTCTTGAAAAATTGATTCAAAATGTCATTTAGATTTTGCCTCATGTTGAATAACTACTTTTTAAAGCCTCAATGTGATCAAAATTACCATTTTTAAATAATTTTTCTCCTACTCAGAAGCTTCTATTTCGACCAATTTCAGGCATTAAAATGACTCTAAACACACTTATTTTAGTTCCAATAGTGATAATTCACATGCAATAGTCATTTACAGTCAAAAAATTAAACATTCAAAAATGACCATTTCTGACCGTCTGGAGAAAGTTCGACAGGTTACGGGTCATCATTTTTGATCAGAAATTAGATTTTTGGGACTGTAGAAAAATTGATTCAAAATGTCATTTGGATTGTGCCTCATGCTGAGTAACTACCTTTTAATGCCCAAATGTGACCAAAATTGCCATTTTTACAGACTTTTTCTCCTACTCAGAAGCTTCTATTTCGACCAATTTCAGGCATTAAAATTACTCTAAACACACTTATATTAGTTCCAAAAGTGATAATTCACATGCAATAGTCATTTACAGACAAAAAATTAAACATTAAAAAATTCCCATTTCTGACCATCTGGAGAAAGTTCGACAGGTCACGGGTCATGGTTTTTCATGTGAAATTTGATTTTTTGGACCCTAGAAAAATGTATCCAAAATGTCATTTGGATTGTGCCTCATGTTGAAGAACTACTTTTTAAAGCCTCAATGTGATCAAAATTGCCATTTTTAAATACTTTTTCTCCTACTCAGAAGCTTCTATTTCGACCAATTTCAGGCATTAAAATGACTCTAAACAAACTTATTTTAGTTCCAAAAGTGATAATTCACATGCAATAGTCATTTACAGTCAAAAAATTAAACGTTAAAAAATTACCATTTCTTACCATCTGGTGAAAGTTCGACAGGTCACGCGGGTCATCGTTTTTCATGAGAAATTTGATTTTTTGAACTGTAGAAAAATTGATTCAAAATGTCATTTGGATCGTGCCTCATGTTGAATAACTACCTTTTAAAGCCTCAATGTGATCAAAATTGCCATTTTTAAATACTTTTTCTCCTACTCAGAAGCTTCTATTTCGACCAATTTAAGGCATTAAAATGACTCTAAACACACCTATTTTAGTTCCAAAAGTGATAATTCACATGCAATAGTCATTTACAGTCAAACAATCAAACATTAAAAAATTACCATTTCTGACCATCTGGAGAAAGTTCGACAGGTCCCGGGTCATGGTTTTTCATGAGAAATTTGATTTTTTGGACCCTAGAAAAATGTATCCAAAATGTCATTTGGATTGTGCCTCATGTTGAAGAACTACTTTTTAAAGCCTCAATGTGATCAAAATTGCCATTTTTAAATACTTTTTCTCCTACCCAGAAGCTTCTTTTTCGACCAATTTCAGGCATTAAAATGACTCTAAACACACTTATATTAGTTCCAAAAGTGATAATTCACATGCAATAGTCATTTGCAGTCAAAAAATTAAACATAAAAAAAATACCATTTCTGACCATCCGGAGAAAGTTCAACAGGTCACGGGTCATCGTTTTTCATCAGAAATTAGATTTTTTGGACTGTACAAAAATTGATTCAAAATGTCATTTGGATTGTGCCTCATGTTGAATAACTACTTTTTAAAGCCTCAATGTGATCAAAATTGCCATTTTTACAGACTTTTTCTCCTACTCAGAAGCTTCTATTTCGAGCAATTTCAGGCATTAAAAGGACTCTAAACACACTTATTTTAGTTCCAAAAGTGATAATTCACATGCAATAGTCATTTGCAGTAAAAAAATTAAACATAAAAAAATTACCATTTCTGACCATCCGGAGAAAGTTCGACAGGTCACGGGTCATCGTTTTTCATGAGAAATTAGATTTTTTGGACTGTAGAAAAATTGATTCAAAATGTCATTTGGATTTTGCCTCAAGTTGATTAACTACTTTTTAAAGCCTCAATGTGATCAAAATTACCATTTGAAAAAAAATTTCTCCTACTCAGAAGCTTCTATTTCGACCAATTTCAGGCATTAAAATGACTCTAAACACACTTATTAGCGCTGGGAGGCCTCAGGGTAGCCATGCGCTCTATAAATGCCTCTTCTATTCTATTCTATTCTATTTTAGTTCCAATAGTGATAATTCACATGCAATAGTCATTTACAGACAAAAAATTAAACATTCAAAAATGACCATTTCTGACCATCTGGAGAAAGTTCGACAGGTTACGGGTCATCGTTTTTGATCAGAAATTAGATTTTTGGGACTGTAGAAAAATGGATTCAAAATGTCATTTGGATTGTGCCTCATGCTGAGTAACTACCCTTTAAAGCCCAAATGTGTCCAAAATTGCCATTTTTACAGACTTTTTCCTCCTACTCAGAAGCTTCTATTTCGACCAATTTCAGGCATTAAAATTACTCTAAACACACTTATATTAGTTCCAAAAGTGATAATTCACATGCAACAGTGATTTACAGACAAAAAATTAAACATTAAAAAATTCCCATTTCTGACCATCTGGAGAAAGTTCGACAGGTCACGGGTCATCGTTTTTCATCAGACAATTGATTTTTTGGAGTGTAGAAAAATTGATTCAAAATGTCATTTGGATTGTGCCTCATGTTGAAAAACTACTTATTAAAGCCTCAATATGATCAAAATTGCCATTTTTAAATACTTTTTCTCCTACTCAGAAGCTTCTATTTCGACCAATTTCAGGCATTAAAATGACTCTAAACACACTTATTTTAGTTCCAAAAGTGATAATTCACATGCAATAGTCATTTACAGTCAAAAAATTAAACATTAAAAAATTAACATTTCTTACCATCTGGAGAAAGTTCGACAGGTCACGGGTCATCGTTTTTCATGAGAAATTTGATTTTTTTAAATGTAGAAAAATTGATTCAAAATGTCATTTGGATTGTGCCTCATGTTGAAAAACTACTTTTTAAAGCCTCAATGTGATCAAAATTGCCATTTTTAAATGCTTTTTCTCCTACTCAGAAGCTTCAATTTCGACCAATTTCAGGCATTAAAATGACTCTAAACACACTTATTTTAGTTCCAAAAGTGATAATTTACATGCAATAGTCATTTACAGTCAAAAAATTAAACATTAAAAAATTAACATTTCTTACCATCTGGAGAAAGTTCGACAGGTCACGGGTCATCGTTTTTCATGAGAAATTTGATTTTTTGGACTGTAGAAAAATTGATTCAAAATGTCATTTTGATTGTGCCTCATGTTGAATAACTACCTTTTAAAGCCTCAATGTGATCAAAATTGCCATTTTTAAATACTTTTTCTCCTACTCAGAAGCTTCTATTTCGACCAATTTAAGGCATTAAAATGACTCTAAACACACTTATTTTAGTTCCAAAAGTGATAATTCACATGCAATAGTTATTTACAGTCAAACAATCAAACATTAAAAAATTACCATTTCTGACCATCTGGAGAAAGTTCGACAGGTCACGGGTAAAGGTTTTTCATGAGAAATTTGATTTTTTGGACCCTAGAAAAATGTATCCAAAATCTCATTTGGATTGTGCCTCATGTTGAATAACTACTTTTTAAAGCCTCAATGTGATCAAAATTGCCATTTTTAAATACTTTTTCTCCTACTCAGAAGCTTCTATTTCAACCAATTTCAGGCATTAAAATGACTCAAAACACACTTATATTAGTTCCAAAAGTGATAATTCATATGCAATAGTCATTTGCAGTCAAAAAATTAAACATAAAAAAAATACCATTTCTGACCATCCGGAGAAAGTTCAACAGGTCACGGGTCATCGTTTTTCATCCGAAATTAAATTTTTTGGACTGTAAAAAAATTGATTCAAAATGTCATTTGGATTGTGCCTCATGCTGAGTAACTACCTTTTAAAGCCCAAATGTGACCAAAATTGCCATTTTTACAGACTTTTTCTTCTACTCAGAAGCTTCTATTTCGACCAATTTCAGGCATTAAAATGACTCTAAACACACTTATATTAGTTCCAAAAGTGATAATTCACATGCAATAGTCATTTGCAGTCAAAAAATTAAACATAAAAAAAATACCATTTCTGACCATCCGGAGAAAGTTCAACAGGTCACGGGTCATCGTTTTTCAACAGAAATTAGATTTTTTGGACTGTAGAAAAATTAATTCAAAATGTCATTTGGATTGTGCCTCATGCTGAGTAACTACCTTTTAAAGCCCAAATGTGATCAAAATTGCCATTTTTACATACTTTTTCTCCTACTCAGAAGCTTCTATTTCGACCAATTTCAGGCATTAAAATGACTCTAAACACACTTATATTAGTTCCAAAAGTGATAATTCACATGCAATAGTCATTTGCAGTCAAAAAATTAAACATAAAAAAAATACCATTTCTGACCATCCGGAGAAAGTTCAACAGGTCACGGGTCATCGTTTTTCAACAGAAATTAGATTTTTTGGACTGTAGAAAAATTAATTCAAAATGTCATTTGGATTGTGCCTCATGCTGAGTAACTACCTTTTAAAGCCCAAATGTGACCAAAATTGCCATTTTTACAGACTTTTTCTCCTACTCAGAAGCTTCTATTTCGACCAATTTCAGGCATTAAAATTACTCTAAACACACTTATATTAGTTCCAAAAGTGATAATTCACATGCAATAGTCATTTGCAGTCAAAAAATTAAACATAAAAAAATTACCATTTCTGACCATCCGGAGAAAGTTCGACAGGTCACGGGTCATCGTTTTTCATGAGAAATTAGATTTTTTGGACTCTTGAAAAATTGATTCAAAATGTCATTTAGATTTTGCCTCATGTTGAATAACTACTTTTTAAAGCCTCAATGTGATCAAAATTACCATTTTTAAATAATTTTTCTCCTACTCAGAAGCTTCTATTTCGACCAATTTCAGGCATTAAAATGACTCTAAACACACTTATTTTAGTTCCAATAGTGATAATTCACATGCAATAGTCATTTACAGTCAAAAAATTAAACATTCAAAAATGACCATTTCTGACCGTCTGGAGAAAGTTCGACAGGTTACGGGTCATCATTTTTGATCAGAAATTAGATTTTTGGGACTGTAGAAAAATTGATTCAAAATGTCATTTGGATTGTGCCTCATGCTGAGTAACTACCTTTTAATGCCCAAATGTGACCAAAATTGCCATTTTTACAGACTTTTTCTCCTACTCAGAAGCTTCTATTTCGACCAATTTCAGGCATTAAAATTACTCTAAACACACTTATATTAGTTCCAAAAGTGATAATTCACATGCAATAGTCATTTACAGACAAAAAATTAAATATTAAAAAATTCCCATTTCTGACCATCTGGAGAAAGTTCGACAGGTCACGGGTCATGGTTTTTCATGAGAAATTTGATTTTTTGGACCCTAGAAAAATGTATCCAAAATGTCATTTGGATTGTGCCTCATGTTGAAGAACTACTTTTTAAAGCCTCAATGTGATCAAAATTGCCATTTTTAAATACTTTTTCTCCTACTCAGAAGCTTCTATTTCGACCAATTTCAGGCATTAAAATGACTCTAAACAAACTTATTTTAGTTCCAAAAGTGATAATTCACATGCAATAGTCATTTACAGTCAAAAAATTAAACGTTAAAAAATTACCATTTCTTACCATCTGGTGAAAGTTCGACAGGTCACGCGGGTCATCGTTTTTCATGAGAAATTTGATTTTTTGAACTGTAGAAAAATTGATTCAAAATGTCATTTGGATCGTGCCTCATGTTGAATAACTACCTTTTAAAGCCTCAATGTGATCAAAATTGCCATTTTTAAATACTTTTTCTCCTACTCAGAAGCTTCTATTTCGACCAATTTAAGGCATTAAAATGACTCTAAACACACCTATTTTAGTTCCAAAAGTGATAATTCACATTCAATAGTCATTTACAGTCAAACAATCAAACATTAAAAAATTACCATTTCTGACCATCTGGAGAAAGTTCGACAGGTCCCGGGTCATGGTTTTTCATGAGAAATTTGATTTTTTGGACCCTAGAAAAATGTATCCAAAATGTCATTTGGATTGTGCCTCATGTTGAAGAACTACTTTTTAAAGCCTCAATGTGATCAAAATTGCCATTTTTACATACTTTTTCTCCTACTCAGAAGCTTCTATTTCGACCAATTTCAGGCATTAAAATGACTCTAAACACACTTATATTAGTTCCAAAAGTGATAATTCACATGCAATAGTCATTTGCAGTCAAAAAATTAAACATAAAAAAAATACCATTTCTGACCATCCGGAGAAAGTTCAACAGGTCACGGGTCATCGTTTTTCAACAGAAATTAGATTTTTTGGACTGTAGAAAAATTAATTCAAAATGTCATTTGGATTGTGCCTCATGCTGAGTAACTACCTTTTAAAGCCCAAATGTGACCAAAATTGCCATTTTTACAGACTTTTTCTCCTACTCAGAAGCTTCTATTTCGACCAATTTCAGGCATTAAAATTACTCTAAACACACTTATATTAGTTTCAAAAGTGATAATTCACATGCAATAGTCATTTACAGTCAAAAAATTAAACATTAAAAAATTCCCATTTCTGACCATCTGGAGAAAGTTCGACGGGTCACGGGTCATCGTTTTTCATCAGACAATTGATTTTTTGGAGTGTAGAAAAATTGATTCAAAATGTCATTTGGATTGTGCCTCATGTTGAATAACTACTTTTTAAAGCCTCAATGTGATCAAAACTGCTATTTTTACAGACTTTTTCTCCTACTCAGAAACTTCTATTTCGAGCAATTTCAGGCATTAAAAGGACTCTAAACACACTTATTTTAGTTCCAAAAGTGATAATTCACATGCAATAGTCATTTGCAGTAAAAAAATTAAACATAAAAAAATTACCATTTTTGACCATCCGGAGAAAGTTCGACAGGTCACGGGTCATCGTTTTTCATGAGAAATTAGATTTTTTGGACTTTAGAAAAATTGATTCAAAATGTCATTTGGATTTTGCCTCATGTTGAATAACTACTTTTTAAAGCCTCAATGTGATCAAAATTACCATTTTTAAATAATTTTTCTCCTACTCAGAAGCTTCTATTTCGACCAATTTCAGGCATTAAAATGACTCTAAACACACTTATTTTAGTTCCAATAGTGATAATTCACATGCAATAGTCATTTACAGACAAAAAATTCAACATTCAAAAATGACCATTTCTGACCATCTGGAGAAAGTTCGACAGGTTACGGGTCATCGTTTTTGATCAGAAATTAGATTTTTGGGACTGTAGAAAAATGGATTCAAAATGTCATTTGGATTGTGCCTCATGCTGAGTAACTACCCTTTAAAGCCCAAATGTGACCAAAATTGCCATTTTTACAGACTTTTTCCTCCTACTCAGAAGCTTCTATTTCGACCAATTTCAGGCATTAAAATTACTCTAAACACACTTATATTAGTTCCAAAAGTGATAATTCACATGCAATAGTCATTTACAGACAAAAAATTAAACATTAAAAAATTCCCATTTCTGACCATCTGGAGAAAGTTCGACAGGTCACGGGTCATCGTTTTTCATCAGACAATTGATTTTTTGGAGTGTAGAAAAATTGATTCAAAATGTCATTTGGATTGTGCCTCATGTTGAAAAACTACTTTTTAAAGCCTCAATGTGATCAAAATTGCCATTTTTAAATACTTTTTCTCCTACTCAGAAGCTTCTATTTCGACCAATTTCAGGCATTAAAATGACTCTAAACACACTTATTTTAGTTCCAAAAGTGATAATTCACATGCAATAGTCATTTACAGTCAAAAAATTAAACATTAAAAAATTAACATTTCTTACCATCTGGAGAAAGTTCGACAGGTCACGGGTCATCGTTTTTCATGAGAAATTTGATTTTCTTAAATGTAGAAAAATTGATTCAAAATGTCATTTGGATTGTGCCTCATGTTGAAAAACTACTTTTTAAAGCCTCAATGTGATCAAAATTGCCATTTTTAAATGCTTTTTCTCCTACTCAGAAGCTTTAATTTCGACCAATTTCAGGCATTAAAATGACTCTAAACACACTTATTTTAGTTCCAAAAGTGATAATTCACATGCAATAGTCATTTACAGTCAAAAAATTAAACATTAAAAAATTACCATTTCTTACCATCTGGAGAAAGTTCGACAGGTCACGGGTCATCGTTTTTCATGAGAAATTTGATTTTTTGGACTGTAGAAAAATTGATTCAAAATGTCATTTGGATTGTGGATCATGTTGAATAACTACCTTTTAAAGCCTCAATGTGATCAAAATTGCCATTTTTAAATACTTTTTCTCCTACTCAGAAGCTTCTATTTCGACCAATTTAAGGCATTAAAATGACTCTAAACACACTTATTTTAGTTCCAAAAGTGATAATTCACATGCAATAGTCATTTACAGTCAAACAATCAAACATTAAAAAATTACCATTTCTGACCATCTGGAGAAAGTTCGACAGGTCACGGGTCATGGTTTTTCATGAGAAATTTGATTTTTTGGACCCTAGAAAAATGTATCCAAAATGTCATTTGGATTGTGCCTCATGTTGAAGAACTACTTTTTAAAGCCTCAATGTGATCAAAATTGCCATTTTTAAATACTTTTTCTCCTACTCAGAAGCTTCTATTTCGACCAATTTCAGGCATTAAAATGACTCTAAACACACTTATATTAGTTCCAAAAGTGATAATTCACATGCAATAGTCATTTGCAGTCAAAAAATTAAACATAAAAAAAATACCATTTCTGACCATCCGGAGAAAGTTCAACAGGTCACGGGTCATCGTTTTTCATCAGAAATTAGATTTTTTGGACTGTACAAAAATTGATTCAAAATGTCATTTGGATTGTGCCTCATGTTGAATAACTACTTTTTAAAGCCTCAATGTGATCAAAATTGCCATTTTTACAGACTTTTTCTCCTACTCAGAAGCTTCTATTTCGAGCAATTTCAGGCATTAAAAGGACTCTAAACACACTTATTTTAGTTCCAAAAGTGATAATTCACATGCAATAGTCATTTGCAGTAAAAAAATTAAACATAAAAAAATTACCATTTCTGACCATCCGGAGAAAGTTCGACAGGTCACGGGTCATCGTTTTTCATGAGAAATTAGATTTTTTGGACTGTAGAAAAATTGATTCAAAATGTCATTTGGATTTTGCCTCAAGTTGAATAACTACTTTTTAAAGCCTCAATGTGATCAAAATTACCATTTTAAAAATTTTTTCTCCTACTCAGAAGCTTCTATTTCGACCAATTTCAGGCATTAAAATGACTCTAAACACACTTATTAGCGCTGGGAGGCCTCAGGGTAGCCATGCGCTCTATAAATGCCTCTTCTATTCTATTCTATTCTATTTTAGTTCCAATAGTGATAATTCACATGCAATAGTCATTTACAGACAAAAAATTAAACATTCAAAAATGACCATTTCTGACCATCTGGAGAAAGTTCGACAGGTTACGGGTCATCGTTTTTGATCAGAAATTAGATTTTTGGGACTGTAGAAAAATGGATTCAAAATGTCATTTGGATTGTGCCTCATGCTGAGTAACTACCCTTTAAAGCCCAAATGTGTCCAAAATTGCCATTTTTACAGACTTTTTCCTCCTACTCAGAAGCTTCTATTTCGACCAATTTCAGGCATTAAAATTACTCTAAACACACTTATATTAGTTCCAAAAGTGATAATTCACATGCAACAGTCATTTACAGACAAAAAATTAAACATTAAAAAATTCCCATTTCTGACCATCTGGAGAAAGTTCGACAGGTCACGGGTCATCGTTTTTCATCAGACAATTGATTTTTTGGAGTGTAGAAAAATTGATTCAAAATGTCATTTGGATTGTGCCTCATGTTGAAAAACTACTTATTAAAGCCTCAATATGATCAAAATTGCCATTTTTAAATACTTTTTCTCCTACTCAGAAGCTTCTATTTCGACCAATTTCAGGCATTAAAATGACTCTAAACACACTTATTTTAGTTCCAAAAGTGATAATTCACATGCAATAGTCATTTACAGTCAAAAAATTAAACATTAAAAAATTAACATTTCTTACCATCTGGAGAAAGTTCCACAGGTCACGGGTCATCGTTTTTCATGAGAAATTTGATTTTTTTAAATGTAGAAAAATTGATTCAAAATGTCATTTGGATTGTGCCTCATGTTGAAAAACTACTTTTTAAAGCCTCAATGTGATCAAAATTGCCATTTTTAAATGCTTTTTCTCCTACTCAGAAGCTTCAATTTCGACCAATTTCAGGCATTAAAATGACTCTAAACACACTTATTTTAGTTCCAAAAGTGATAATTCACATGCAATAGTCATTTACAGTCAAAAAATTAAACATTAAAAAATTAACATTTCTTACCATCTGGAGAAAGTTCGACAGGTCACGGGTCATCGTTTTTCATGAGAAATTTGATTTTTTGGACTGTAGAAAAATTGATTCAAAATGTCATTTTGATTGTGCCTCATGTTGAATAACTACCTTTTAAAGCCTCAATGTGATCAAAATTGCCATTTTTAAATACTTTTTCTCCTACTCAGAAGCTTCTATTTCGACCAATTTAAGGCATTAAAATGACTCTAAACACACTTATTTTAGTTCCAAAAGTGATAATTCACATGCAATAGTTATTTACAGTCAAACAATCAAACATTAAAAAATTACCATTTCTGACCATCTGGAGAAAGTTCGACAGGTCACGGGTAAAGGTTTTTCATGAGAAATTTGATTTTTTGGACCCTAGAAAAATGTATCCAAAATCTCATTTGGATTGTGCCTCATGTTGAATAACTACTTTTTAAAGCCTCAATGTGATCAAAATTGCCATTTTTAAATACTTTTTCTCCTACTCAGAAGCTTCTATTTCAACCAATTTCAGGCATTAAAATGACTCAAAACACACTTATATTAGTTCCAAAAGTGATAATTCATATGCAATAGTCATTTGCAGTCAAAAAATTAAACATAAAAAAAATACCATTTCTGACCATCCGGAGAAAGTTCAACAGGTCACGGGTCATCGTTTTTCATCAGAAATTAAATTTTTTGGACTGTAAAAAAATTGATTCAAAATGTCATTTGGATTGTGCCTCATGCTGAGTAACTACCTTTTAAAGCCCAAATGTGACCAAAATTGCCATTTTTACAGACTTTTTCTTCTACTCAGAAGCTTCTATTTCGACCAATTTCAGGCATTAAAATGACTCTAAACACACTTATATTAGTTCCAAAAGTGATAATTCACATGCAATAGTCATTTGCAGTCAAAAAATTAAACATAAAAAAAATACCATTTCTGACCATCCGGAGAAAGTTCAACAGGTCACGGGTCATCGTTTTTCAACAGAAATTAGATTTTTTCGACTGTAGAAAAATTAATTCAAAATGTCATTTGGATTGTGCCTCATGCTGAGTAACTACCTTTTAAAGCCCAAATGTGATCAAAATTGCCATTTTTACATACTTTTTCTCCTACTCAGAAGCTTCTATTTCGACCAATTTCAGGCATTAAAATGACTCTAAACACACTTATATTAGTTCCAAAAGTGATAATTCACATGCAATAGTCATTTGCAGTCAAAAAATTAAACATAAAAAAAATACCATTTCTGACCATCCGGAGAAAGTTCAACAGGTCACGGGTCATCGTTTTTCAACAGAAATTAGATTTTTTGGACTAGAAAAATTAATTCAAAATGTCATTTGGATTGTGCCTCATGCTGAGTAACTACCTTTTAAAGCCCAAATGTGACCAAAATTGCCATTTTTACAGACTTTTTCTCCTACTCAGAAGCTTCTATTTCGACCAATTTCAGGCATTAAAATTACTCTAAACACACTTATATTAGTTCCAAAAGTGATAATTCACATGCAATAGTCATTTGCAGTCAAAAAATTAAACATAAAAAAATTACCATTTCTGACCATCCGGAGAAAGTTCGACAGGTCACGGGTCATCGTTTTTCATGAGAAATTAGATTTTTTGGACTCTTGAAAAATTGATTCAAAATGTCATTTAGATTTTGCCTCATGTTGAATAACTACTTTTTAAAGCCTCAATGTGATCAAAATTACCATTTTTAAATAATTTTTCTCCTACTCAGAAGCTTCTATTTCGACCAATTTCAGGCATTAAAATGACTCTAAACACACTTATTTTAGTTCCAATAGTGATAATTCACATGCAATAGTCATTTACAGTCAAAAAATTAAACATTCAAAAATGACCATTTCTGACCGTCTGGAGAAAGTTCGACAGGTTACGGGTCATCATTTTTGATCAGAAATTAGATTTTTGGGACTGTAGAAAAATTGATTCAAAATGTCATTTGGATTGTGCCTCATGCTGAGTAACTACCTTTTAATGCCCAAATGTGACCAAAATTGCCATTTTTACAGACTTTTTCTCCTACTCAGAAGCTTCTATTTCGACCAATTTCAGGCATTAAAATTACTCTAAACACACTTATATTAGTTCCAAAAGTGATAATTCACATGCAATAGTCATTTACAGACAAAAAATTAAATATTAAAAAATTCCCATTTCTGACCATCTGGAGAAAGTTCGACAGGTCACGGGTCATGGTTTTTCATGAGAAATTTGATTTTTTGGACCCTAGAAAAATGTATCCAAAATGTCATTTGGATTGTGCCTCATGTTGAAGAACTACTTTTTAAAGCCTCAATGTGATCAAAATTGCCATTTTTAAATACTTTTTCTCCTACTCAGAAGCTTCTATTTCGACCAATTTCAGGCATTAAAATGACTCTAAACAAACTTATTTTAGTTCCAAAAGTGATAATTCACATGCAATAGTCATTTACAGTCAAAAAATTAAACGTTAAAAAATTACCATTTCTTACCATCTGGTGAAAGTTCGACAGGTCACGCGGGTCATCGTTTTTCATGAGAAATTTGATTTTTTGAACTGTAGAAAAATTGATTCAAAATGTCATTTGGATCGTGCCTCATGTTGAATAACTACCTTTTAAAGCCTCAATGTGAGCAAAATTGCCATTTTTAAATACTTTTTCTCCTACTCAGAAGCTTCTATTTCGACCAATTTAAGGCATTAAAATGACTCTAAACACACCTATTTTAGTTCCAAAAGTGATAATTCACATGCAATAGTCATTTACAGTCAAACAATCAAACATTAAAAAATTACCATTTCTGACCATCTGGAGAAAGTTCGACAGGTCCCGGGTCATGGTTTTTCATGAGAAATTTGATTTTTTGGACCCTAGAAAAATGTATCCAAAATGTCATTTGGATTGTGCCTCATGTTGAAGAACTACTTTTTAAAGCCTCAATGTGATCAAAATTGCCATTTTTACATACTTTTTCTCCTACTCAGAAGCTTCTATTTCGACCAATTTCAGGCATTAAAATGACTCTAAACACACTTATATTAGTTCCAAAAGTGATAATTCACATGCAATAGTCATTTGCAGTCAAAAAATTAAACATAAAAAAAATACCATTTCTGACCATCCGGAGAAAGTTCAACAGGTCACGGGTCATCGTTTTTCAACAGAAATTAGATTTTTTGGACTGTAGAAAAATTAATTCAAAATGTCATTTGGATTGTGCCTCATGCTGAGTAACTACCTTTTAAAGCCCAAATGTGACCAAAATTGCCATTTTTACATACTTTTTCTCCTACTCAGAAGCTTCTATTTCGACCAATTTCAGGCATTAAAATTACTCTAAACACACTTATATTAGTTTCAAAAGTGATAATTCACATGCAATAGTCATTTACAGTCAAAAAAATAAACATTAAAAAATTCCCATTTCTGACCATCTGGAGAAAGTTCGACGGGTCACGGGTCATCGTTTTTCATCAGACAATTGATTTTTTGGAGTGTAGAAAAATTGATTCAAAATGTCATTTGGATTGTGCCTCATGTTGAATAACTACTTTTTAAAGCCTCAATGTGATCAAAACTGCTATTTTTACAGACTTTTTCTCCTACTCAGAAACTTCTATTTCGAGCAATTTCAGGCATTAAAAGGACTCTAAACACACTTATTTTAGTTCCAAAAGTGATAATTCACATGCAATAGTCATTTGCAGTAAAAAAATTAAACATAAAAAAATTACCATTTTTGACCATCCGGAGAAAGTTCGACAGGTCACGGGTCATCGTTTTTCATGAGAAATTAGATTTTTTGGACTTTAGAAAAATTGATTCAAAATGTCATTTGGATTTTGCCTCATGTTGAATAACTACTTTTTAAAGCCTCAATGTGATCAAAATTACCATTTTTAAATAATTTTTCTCCTACTCAGAAGCTTCTATTTCGACCAATTTCAGGCATTAAAATGACTCTAAACACACTTATTTTAGTTCCAATAGTGATAATTCACATGCAATAGTCATTTACAGACAAAAAATTCAACATTCAAAAATGACCATTTCTGACCATCTGGAGAAAGTTCGACAGGTTACGGGTCATCGTTTTTGATCAGAAATTAGATTTTTGGGACTGTAGAAAAATGGATTCAAAATGTCATTTGGATTGTGCCTCATGCTGAGTAACTACCCTTTAAAGCCCAAATGTGACCAAAATTGCCATTTTTACAGACTTTTTCCTCCTACTCAGAAGCTTCTATTTCGACCAATTTCAGGCATTAAAATTACTCTAAACACACTTATATTAGTTCCAAAAGTGATAATTCACATGCAATAGTCATTTACAGACAAAAAATTAAACATTAAAAAATTCCCATTTCTGACCATCTGGAGAAAGTTCGACAGGTCACGGGTCATCGTTTTTCATCAGACAATTGATTTTTTGGAGTGTAGAAAAATTGATTCAAAATGTCATTTGGATTGTGCCTCATGTTGAAAAACTACTTTTTAAAGCCTCAATGTGATCAAAATTGCCATTTTTAAATACTTTTTCTCCTACTCAGAAGCTTCTATTTCGACCAATTTCAGGCATTAAAATGACTCTAAACACACTTATTTTAGTTCCAAAAGTGATAATTCACATGTAATAGTCATTTACAGTCAAAAAATTAAACATTAAAAAATTAACATTTCTTACCATCTGGAGAAAGTTCGACAGGTCACGGGTCATCGTTTTTCATGAGAAATTTGATTTTCTTAAATGTAGAAAAATTGATTCAAAATGTCATTTGGATTGTGCCTCATGTTGAAAAACTACTTTTTAAAGCCTCAATGTGATCAAAATTGCCATTTTTAAATGCTTTTTCTCCTACTCAGAAGCTTTAATTTCGACCAATTTCAGGCATTAAAATGACTCTAAACACACTTATTTTAGTTCCAAAAGTGATAATTCACATGCAATAGTCATTTACAGTCAAAAAATTAAACATTAAAAAATTAACATTTCTTACCATCTGGAGAAAGTTCGACAGGTCACGGGTCATCGTTTTTCATGAGAAATTTGATTTTTTGGACTGTAGAAAAATTGATTCAAAATGTCATTTTGATTGTGCCTCATGTTGAATAACTACCTTTTAAAGCCTCAATGTGATCAAAATTACCATTTTTAAATAATTTTTCTCCTACTCAGAAGCTTCTATTTCGACCAATTTCAGGCATTAAAATGACTCTAAACACACTTATTTTAGTTCCAATAGTGATAATTCACATGCAATAGTCATTTACAGTCAAAAAATTAAACATTCAAAAATGACCATTTCTGACCGTCTGGAGAAAGTTCGACAGGTTACGGGTCATCATTTTTGATCAGAAATTAGATTTTTGGGACTGTAGAAAAATTGATTCAAAATGTCATTTGGATTGTGCCTCATGCTGAGTAACTACCTTTTAATGCCCAAATGTGACCAAAATTGCCATTTTTACAGACTTTTTCTCCTACTCAGAAGCTTCTATTTCGACCAATTTCAGGCATTAAAATTACTCTAAACACACTTATATTAGTTCCAAAAGTGATAATTCACATGCAATAGTCATTTACAGACAAAAAATTAAATATTAAAAAATTCCCATTTCTGACCATCTGGAGAAAGTTCGACAGGTCACGGGTCATGGTTTTTCATGAGAAATTTGATTTTTTGGACCCTAGAAAAATGTATCCAAAATGTCATTTGGATTGTGCCTCATGTTGAAGAACTACTTTTTAAAGCCTCAATGTGATCAAAATTGCCATTTTTAAATACTTTTTCTCCTACTCAGAAGCTTCTATTTCGACCAATTTCAGGCATTAAAATGACTCTAAACAAACTTATTTTAGTTCCAAAAGTGATAATTCACATGCAATAGTCATTTACAGTCAAAAAATTAAACGTTAAAAAATTACCATTTCTTACCATCTGGTGAAAGTTCGACAGGTCACGCGGGTCATCGTTTTTCATGAGAAATTTGATTTTTTGAACTGTAGAAAAATTGATTCAAAATGTCATTTGGATCGTGCCTCATGTTGAATAACTACCTTTTAAAGCCTCAATGTGATCAAAATTGCCATTTTTAAATACTTTTTCTCCTACTCAGAAGCTTCTATTTCGACCAATTTAAGGCATTAAAATGACTCTAAACACACCTATTTTAGTTCCAAAAGTGATAATTCACATGCAATAGTCATTTACAGTCAAACAATCAAACATTAAAAAATTACCATTTCTGACCATCTGGAGAAAGTTCGACAGGTCCCGGGTCATGGTTTTTCATGAGAAATTTGATTTTTTGGACCCTAGAAAAATGTATCCAAAATGTCATTTGGATTGTGCCTCATGTTGAAGAACTACTTTTTAAAGCCTCAATGTGATCAAAATTGCCATTTTTACATACTTTTTCTCCTACTCAGAAGCTTCTATTTCGACCAATTTCAGGCATTAAAATGACTCTAAACACACTTATATTAGTTCCAAAAGTGATAATTCACATGCAATAGTCATTTGCAGTCAAAAAATTAAACATAAAAAAAATACCATTTCTGACCATCCGGAGAAAGTTCAACAGGTCACGGGTCATCGTTTTTCAACAGAAATTAGATTTTTTGGACTGTAGAAAAATTAATTCAAAATGTCATTTGGATTGTGCCTCATGCTGAGTAACTACCTTTTAAAGCCCAAATGTGACCAAAATTGCCATTTTTACAGACTTTTTCTCCTACTCAGAAGCTTCTATTTCGACCAATTTCAGGCATTAAAATTACTCTAAACACACTTATATTAGTTTCAAAAGTGATAATTCACATGCAATAGTCATTTACAGTCAAAAAATTAAACATTAAAAAATTCCCATTTCTGACCATCTGGAGAAAGTTCGACGGGTCACGGGTCATCGTTTTTCATCAGACAATTGATTTTTTGGAGTGTAGAAAAATTGATTCAAAATGTCATTTGGATTGTGCCTCATGTTGAATAACTACTTTTTAAAGCCTCAATGTGATCAAAACTGCTATTTTTACAGACTTTTTATCCTACTCAGAAACTTCTATTTCGAGCAATTTCAGGCATTAAAAGGACTCTAAACACACTTATTTTAGTTCCAAAAGTGATAATTCACATGCAATAGTCATTTGCAGTAAAAAAATTAAACATAAAAAAATTACCATTTTTGACCATCCGGAGAAAGTTCGACAGGTCACGGGTCATCGTTTTTCATGAGAAATTAGATTTTTTGGACTTTAGAAAAATTGATTCAAAATGTCATTTGGATTTTGCCTCATGTTGAATAACTACTTTTTAAAGCCTCAATGTGATCAAAATTACCATTTTTAAATAATTTTTCTCCTACTCAGAAGCTTCTATTTCGACCAATTTCAGGCATTAAAATGACTCTAAACACACTTATTTTAGTTCCAATAGTGATAATTCACATGCAATAGTCATTTACAGACAAAAAATTCAACATTCAAAAATGACCATTTCTGACCATCTGGAGAAAGTTCGACAGGTTACGGGTCATCGTTTTTGATCAGAAATTAGATTTTTGGGACTGTAGAAAAATGGATTCAAAATGTCATTTGGATTGTGCCTCATGCTGAGTAACTACCCTTTAAAGCCCAAATGTGACCAAAATTGCCATTTTTACAGACTTTTTCCTCCTACTCAGAAGCTTCTATTTCGACCAATTTCAGGCATTAAAATTACTCTAAACACACTTATATTAGTTCCAAAAGTGATAATTCACATGCAATAGTCATTTACAGACAAAAAATTAAACATTAAAAAATTCCCATTTCTGACCATCTGGAGAAAGTTCGACAGGTCACGGGTCATCGTTTTTCATCAGACAATTGATTTTTTGGAGTGTAGAAAAATTGATTCAAAATGTCATTTGGATTGTGCCTCATGTTGAAAAACTACTTTTTAAAGCCTCAATGTGATCAAAATTGCCATTTTTAAATACTTTTTCTCCTACTCAGAAGCTTCTATTTCGACCAATTTCAGGCATTAAAATGACTCTAAACACACTTATTTTAGTTCCAAAAGTGATAATTCACATGTAATAGTCATTTACAGTCAAAAAATTAAACATTAAAAAATTAACATTTCTTACCATCTGGAGAAAGTTCGACAGGTCACGGGTCATCGTTTTTCATGAGAAATTTGATTTTCTTAAATGTAGAAAAATTGATTCAAAATGTCATTTGGATTGTGCCTCATGTTGAAAAACTACTTTTTAAAGCCTCAATGTGATCAAAATTGCCATTTTTAAATGCTTTTTCTCCTACTCAGAAGCTTTAATTTCGACCAATTTCAGGCATTAAAATGACTCTAAACACACTTATTTTAGTTCCAAAAGTGATAATTCACATGCAATAGTCATTTACAGTCAAAAAATTAAACATTAAAAAATTAACATTTCTTACCATCTGGAGAAAGTTCGACAGGTCACGGGTCATCGTTTTTCATGAGAAATTTGATTTTTTGGACTGTAGAAAAATTGATTCAAAATGTCATTTTGATTGTGCCTCATGTTGAATAACTACCTTTTAAAGCCTCAATGTGATCAAAATTACCATTTTTAAATAATTTTTCTCCTACTCAGAAGCTTCTATTTCGACCAATTTCAGGCATTAAAATGACTCTAAACACACTTATTTTAGTTCCAATAGTGATAATTCACATGCAATAGTCATTTACAGTCAAAAAATTAAACATTCAAAAATGACCATTTCTGACCGTCTGGAGAAAGTTCGACAGGTTACGGGTCATCATTTTTGATCAGAAATTAGATTTTTGGGACTGTAGAAAAATTGATTCAAAATGTCATTTGGATTGTGCCTCATGCTGAGTAACTACCTTTTAATGCCCAAATGTGACCAAAATTGCCATTTTTACAGACTTTTTCTCCTACTCAGAAGCTTCTATTTCGACCAATTTCAGGCATTAAAATTACTCTAAACACACTTATATTAGTTCCAAAAGTGATAATTCACATGCAATAGTCATTTACAGACAAAAAATTAAATATTAAAAAATTCCCATTTCTGACCATCTGGAGAAAGTTCGACAGGTCACGGGTCATGGTTTTTCATGAGAAATTTGATTTTTTGGACCCTAGAAAAATGTATCCAAAATGTCATTTGGATTGTGCCTCATGTTGAAGAACTACTTTTTAAAGCCTCAATGTGATCAAAATTGCCATTTTTAAATACTTTTTCTCCTACTCAGAAGCTTCTATTTCGACCAATTTCAGGCATTAAAATGACTCTAAACACACTTATTTTAGTTCCAATAGTGATAATTCACATGCAATAGTCATTTACAGACAAAAAATTCAACATTCAAAAATGACCATTTCTGACCATCTGGAGAAAGTTCGACAGGTTACGGGTCATCGTTTTTGATCAGAAATTAGATTTTTGGGACTGTAGAAAAATGGATTCAAAATGTCATTTGGATTGTGCCTCATGCTGAGTAACTACCCTTTAAAGCCCAAATGTGACCAAAATTGCCATTTTTACAGACTTTTTCCTCCTACTCAGAAGCTTCTATTTCGACCAATTTCAGGCATTAAAATTACTCTAAACACACTTATATTAGTTCCAAAAGTGATAATTCACATGCAATAGTCATTTACAGACAAAAAATTAAACATTAAAAAATTCCCATTTCTGACCATCTGGAGAAAGTTCGACAGGTCACGGGTCATCGTTTTTCATCAGACAATTGATTTTTTGGAGTGTAGAAAAATTGATTCAAAATGTCATTTGGATTGTGCCTCATGTTGAAAAACTACTTTTTAAAGCCTCAATGTGATCAAAATTGCCATTTTTAAATACTTTTTCTCCTACTCAGAAGCTTCTATTTCGACCAATTTCAGGCATTAAAATGACTCTAAACACACTTATTTTAGTTCCAAAAGTGATAATTCACATGCAATAGTCATTTACAGTCAAAAAATTAAACATTAAAAAATTAACATTTCTTACCATCTGGAGAAAGTTCGACAGGTCACGGGTCATCGTTTTTCATGAGAAATTTGATTTTCTTAAATGTAGAAAAATTGATTCAAAATGTCATTTGGATTGTGCCTCATGTTGAAAAACTACTTTTTAAAGCCTCAATGTGATCAAAATTGCCATTTTTAAATGCTTTTTCTCCTACTCAGAAGCTTTAATTTCGACCAATTTCAGGCATTAAAATGACTCTAAACACACTTATTTTAGTTCCAAAAGTGATAATTCACATGCAATAGTCATTTACAGTCAAAAAATTAAACATTAAAAAATTAACATTTCTTACCATCTGGAGAAAGTTCGACAGGTCACGGGTCATCGTTTTTCATGAGAAATTTGATTTTTTGGACTGTAGAAAAATTGATTCAAAATGTCATTTTGATTGTGCCTCATGTTGAATAACTACCTTTTAAAGCCTCAATGTGATCAAAATTGCCATTTTTAAATACTTTTTCTCCTACTCAGAAGCTTCTATTTCGACCAATTTAAGGCATTAAAATGACTCTAAACACACTTATTTTAGTTCCAAAAGTGATAATTCACATGCAATAGTTATTTACAGTCAAACAATCAAACATTAAAAAATTACCATTTCTGACCATCTGGAGAAAGTTCGACAGGTCACGGGTAAAGGTTTTTCATGAGAAATTTGATTTTTTGGACCCTAGAAAAATGTATCCAAAATCTCATTTGGATTGTGCCTCATGTTGAATAACTACTTTTTAAAGCCTCAATGTGATCAAAATTGCCATTTTTAAATACTTTTTCTCCTACTCAGAAGCTTCTATTTCGACCAATTTCAGGCATTAAAATGAATCAAAACACACTTATATTAGTTCCAAAAGTGATAATTCATATGCAATAGTCATTTGCAGTCAAAAAATTAAACATAAAAAAAATACCATTTCTGACCATCCGGAGAAAGTTCAACAGGCCACGGGTCATCGTTTTTCATCAGAAATTAAACTTTTTGGACTGTAAAAAAATTGATTCAAAATGTCCTTTAGATTGTGCCTCATGCTGAGTAACTACCTTTTAAAGCCCAAATGTGACCAAAATTGCCATTTTTACAGACTTTTTCTCCTACTCAGAAGCTTCTATTTCGACCAATTTCAGGCATTAAAATTACTCTAAACACACTTATATTAGTTCCAATAGTGATAATTCACATGCAATAGTCATTTACAGTCAAAAAACTTAAACATTAAAAAATTCACATTTCTAACCATCTGGAGAAAGTTCGACAGGTCACGGGTCATCGTTTTTCATGAGAAATTTGATTTTTTGGACTGTAGAAAAATTGATTCAAAATGTCATTTGGATTGTGCCTCATGTTGAATAACTACCTTTTAAAGCCTCAATGTGATCAAAATTGCCATTTTTAAATACTTTTTCTCCTACTCAGAAGCTTCTATTTCGACCAATTTAAGGCATTAAAATGACTCTAAACACACTTATTTTAGTTCCAAAAGTGATAATTCACATGCAATAGTCATTTACAGTCAAACAATCAAACATTAAAAAATTACCATTTCTGACCATCTGGAGAAAGTTCGACAGGTCACGGGTCATGGTTTTTCATGAGAAATTTGATTTTTTGGACCCTAGAAAAATGTATCCAAAATGTCATTTGGATTGTGCCTCATGTTGAAGAACTACTTTTTAAAGCCTCAATGTGATCAAAATTGCCATTTTTAAATACTTTTTCTCCTACTCAGAAGCTTCTATTTCGACCAATTTCAGGCATTAAAATGACTCTAAACACACTTATTTTAGTTCCAAAAGTGATAATTCACATGCAATAGTCATTACAGTCAAACAATCAAACATTAAAAAATTACCATTTCTGACCATCTGGAGAAAGTTCGACAGGTCACGGGTCATGGTTTTTCATGAGAAATTTGATTTTTTGTACCCTAGAAAAATGTATCCAAAATGTCATTTGGATTGTGCCTCATGTTGAAGAACTACTTTTTAAAGCCTCAATGTGATCAAAATTGCCATTTCAAATACTTTTTCTCCTACTCAGAAGCTTCTATTTCGACCAATTTCAGGCATTAAAATGACTCTAAACACACTTATATTAGTTCCAAAAGTGATAATTCACATGCAATAGTCATTTGCAGTCAAAAAATTAAACATAAAAAAAATACCATTTCTGACCATCCGGAGAAAGTTCAACAGGTCACGGGTCATCATTTTTCATGAGAAATTTGATTTTTTGGACTGTAGAAAAATTGATTCAAAATGTCATTTGGATTGTGCCTCATGTTGAATAACTACCTTTTAAAGCCTCAATGTGATCAAAATTGCCATTTTTAAATACTTTTTCTCCTACTCAGAAGCTTCTATTTCGACCAATTTAAGGCATTAAAATGACTCTAAACACACTTATTTTAGTTCCAAAAGTGATAATTCACATGCAATAGTCATTTACAGTCAAACAATCAAACATTAAAAAATTACCATTTCTGACCATCTGGAGAAAGTTCGACAGGTCACGGGTCATGGTTTTTCATGAGAAATTTGATTTTTTGGACCCTAGAAAAATGTATCCAAAATGTCATTTGGATTGTGCCTCATGTTGAAGAACTACTTTTTAAAGCCTCAATGTGATCAAAATTGCCATTTTTAAATACTTTTTCTCCTACCCAGAAGCTTCTTTTTCGACCAATTTCAGGCGTTAAAATGACTCTAAACACACTTATATTAGTTCCAAAAGTGATAATTCACATGCAATAGTCATTTGCAGTCAAAAAATTAAACATAAAAAAAATACCATTTCTGACCATCCGGAGAAAGTTCAACAGGTCACGGGTCATCGTTTTTCATCAGAAATTAGATTTTTTGGACTGTAGAAAAATTGATTCAAAATCTCATTTGGATTGTGCCTCATGTTAAATAACTACTTTTTAAAGCCTCAATGTGATCAAAATTGCCATTTTTAAATACTTTTTCTCCTACTCAGAAGCTTCTATTTCGACCAATTTCAGGCATTAAAATGACTCTAAACACACTTATATTAGTTCCAAAAGAGATAATTCATATGCAATAGTCATTTGCAGTCAAAAAATTAAACATAAAAAAAAAACATTTCTGACCATCCAGAGAAAGTTCAACAGGTCACGGGTCATCGTTTTTCATCAGAAATTAGATTTTTTGGACTGTAGAAAAATTGATTCAAAATGTCATTTGGATTGTGCATGATGCTGAGTAACTACCTTTTAAAGCCCAAATGTGACCAAAATTGCCATTTTTACAGACTTTTTCTCCTACTCAGAAGCTTCTATTTCGACCAATTTCAGGCATTAAAATTACTCTAAACACACTTATATTAGTTCCAATAGTGATAATTCACATGCAATAGTCATTTACAGTCAAAAAATTAAACATTAAAAAATTCACATTTCTTACCATCTGGAGAAAGTTCGACAGGTCACGGGTCATCGTTTTTCATGAGAAATTTGATTTTTTGGACTGTAGAAAAATTGATTCAAAATGTCATTTGGATTGTGCCTCATGTTGAATAACTACCTTTTAAAGCCTCAATGTGATCAAAATTGCCATTTTTAAATACTTTTTCTCCTACTCAGAAGCTTCTATTTCGACCAATTTAAGGCATTAAAATGACTCTAAACACACTTATTTTAGTTCCAAAAGTGATAATTCACATGCAATAGTCATTTACAGTCAAACAATCAAACATTAAAAAATTACGATTTCTGACCATCTGGAGAAAGTTCGACAGGTCACGGGTCATGGTTTTTCATGAGAAATCTGATTTTTTGGACCCTAGAAAAATGTATCCAAAATGTCATTTGGATTGTGCCTCATGTTGAAGAACTACTTTTTAAAGCCTCAATGTGATCAAAATTGCCATTTTTAAATACTTTTTCTCCTACCCAGAAGCTTCTTTTTCGACCAATTTCAGGCATTAAAATGACTCTAAACACACTTATATTAGTTCCAAAAGTGATAATTCACATGCAATAGTCATTTGCAGTCAAAAAATTAAACATAAAAAAAATACCATTTCTGACCATCTGGAGAAAGTTCAACAGGTCACGGGTCATCGTTTTTCATCAGAAATTAGATTTTTTGGACTGTAGAAAAATTGATTCAAAATCTCATTTGGATTGTGCCTCATGTTAAATAACTACTTTTTAAAGCCTCAATGTGATCAAAATTGCCATTTTTAAATACTTTTTCTCCTACTCAGAAGCTTCTATTTCGACCAATTTCAGGCATTAAAATGACTCTAAACACACTTATATTAGTTCCAAAAGAGATAATTCATATGCAAAAGTCATTTGCAGTCAAAAAATTAAACATAAAAAAAAAACATTTCTGATCATCCAGAGAAAGTTCAACAGGTCACGGGTCATCGTTTTTCATCAGAAATTAGATTTTTTGGACTGTGGAAAAATTGATTCAAAATGTCATTTGGATTGTGCCTCATGCTGAGTAACTACCTTTTAAAGCCCAAATGTGACCAAAATTGACCTTTTTTACAGACTTTTTCTCCTACTCAGAAGCTTCTATTTCGACCAATTTCAGGCATTAAAATTACTCTAAACACACTTATATTAGTTCCAATAGTGATAATTCACATGCAATAGTCATTTACAGTCAAAAAATTAAACATTAAAAAATTCACATTTCTTACCATCTGGAGAAAGTTCGACAGGTCACGGGTCATCGTTTTTCATGAGAAATTTGATTTTTTGGACTGTAGAAAAATTGATTCAAAATGTCATTTGGATTGTGCCTCATGTTGAATAACTACCTTTTAAAGCCTCAATGTGATCAAAATTGCCATTTTTAAATACTTTTTCTCCTACTCAGAAGCTTCTATTTCGACCAATTTAAGGCATTAAAATGACTCTAAACACACTTATTTTAGTTCCAAAAGTGATAATTCACATGCAATAGTCATTTAAGTCAAACAATCAAACATTAAAAAATTACGATTTCTGACCATCTGGAGAAAGTTCGACAGGTCACGGGTCATGGTTTTTCATGAGAAATTTGATTTTTTGGACCCTAGAAAAATGTATCCAAAATGTCATTTGGATTGTGCCTCATGTTGAAGAACTACTTTTTAAAGCCTCAATGTGATCAAAATTGCCATTTTTAAATACTTTTTCTCCTACTCAGAAGCTTCTATTTCGACCAATTTCAGGCATTAAAATGACTCTAAACACACTTATTTTAGTTCCAAAAGTGATAATTCACATGCAATAGTCATTTACAGTCAAACAATCAAACATTAAAAAATTACCATTTCTGACCATCTGGAGAAAGTTCGACAGGTCACGGGTCATGGTTTTTCATGAGAAATTTGATTTTTTGGACCCTAGAAAAATGTATCCAAAATGTCATTTGGATTGTGCCTCATGTTGAAGAACTACTTTTTAAAGCCTCAATGTGATCAAAATTGCCATTTCAAATACTTTTTCTCCTACTCAGAAGCTTCTATTTCGACCAATTTCAGGCATTAAAATGACTCTAAACACACTTATATTAGTTCCAAAAGTGATAATTCACATGCAATAGTCATTTGCAGTCAAAAAATTAAACATAAAAAAAATACCATTTCTGACCATCCGGAGAAAGTTCAACAGGTCACGGGTCATCGTTTTTCATGAGAAATTTGATTTTTTGGACTGTAGAAAAATTGATTCAAAATGTCATTTGGATTGTGCCTCATGTTGAATAACTACCTTTTAAAGCCTCAATGTGATCAAAATTGCCATTTTTAAATACTTTTTCTCCTACTCAGAAGCTTCTATTTCGACCAATTTAAGGCATTAAAATGACTCTAAACACACTTATTTTAGTTCCAAAAGTGATAATTCACATGCAATAGTCATTTACAGTCAAACAATCAAACATTAAAAAACTTACCATTTCTGACCATCTGGAGAAAGTTCGACAGGTCACGGGTCATGGTTTTTCATGAGAAATTTGATTTTTTGGACCCTAGAAAAATGTATCCAAAATGTCATTTGGATTGTGCCTCATGTTGAAGAACTACTTTTTAAAGCCTCAATGTGATCAAAATTGCCATTTTTAAATACTTTTTCTCCTACCCAGAAGCTTCTTTTTCGACCAATTTCAGGCGTTAAAATGACTCTAAACACACTTATATTAGTTCCAAAAGTGATAATTCACATGCAATAGTCATTTGCAGTCAAAAAATTAAACATAAAAAAAATACCATTTCTGACCATCCGGAGAAAGTTCAACAGGTCACGGGTCATCGTTTTTCATCAGAAATTAGATTTTTTGGACTGTAGAAAAATTGATTCAAAATCTCATTTGGATTGTGCCTCATGTTAAATAACTACTTTTTAAAGCCTCAATGTGATCAAAATTGCCATTTTTAAATACTTTTTCTCCTACTCAGAAGCTTCTATTTCGACCAATTTCAGGCATTAAAATGACTCTAAACACACTTATATTAGTTCCAAAAGAGATAATTCATATGCAATAGTCATTTGCAGTCAAAAAATTAAACATAAAAAAAAAACATTTCTGACCATCCAGAGAAAGTTCAACAGGTCACGGGTCATCGTTTTTCATCAGAAATTTGATTTTTTGGACTGTAAAAAAATTGATTCAAAATGTCATTTGGATTGTGCCTCATGCTGAGTAACTACCTTTTAAAGCCCAAATGTGACCAAAATTGCCATTTTTACAGACTTTTTCTCCTACTCAGAAGCTTCTATTTCGACCAATTTCAGGCATTAAAATGACTCTAAACACACTTATTTTAGTTCCAAAAGTGATAATTCACATGCAATAGTCATTTACAGTCAAACAATATAACATTAAAAAATTACCATTTCTGACCATCTGGAGAAAGTTCGACAGGTCACGGGTCATCGTTTTTCATGAGAAATTTGATTTTTTGGACTGTAGAAAAATTGATTCAAAATGTCATTTGGATTGTGCCTCATGTTGAATAACTACCTTTTAAAGCCTCAATGTGATCAAAATTGCCATTTTTAAATACTTTTTCTCCTACTCAGAAGCTTCTATTTCGACCAATTTAAGGCATTAAAATGACTCTAAACACACTTATTTTAGTTCCAAAAGTGATAATTCACATGCAATAGTCATTTACAGTCAAACAATCAAACATTAAAAATTTACCATTTCTGACCATCTGGAGAAAGTTCGACAGGTCACGGGTCATGGTTTTTCATGAGAAATTAGATTTTTTGGACCCTAGAAAAATGTATCCAAAATGTCATTTGGATTGTGCCTCATGTTGAAGAACTACTTTTTAAAGCCTCAATGTGATCAAAATTGCCATTTTTAAATACTTTCTCTCCTACTCAGAAGCTTCTATTTCGACCAATTTCAGGCATTAAAATGACTCTAAACACACTTATTTTAGTTCCAAAAGTGATAATTCACATGCAATAGTCATTTACAGTCAAACAATCAAACATTAAAAAATTACCATTTCTGACGATCTGGAGAAAGTTCGACAGGTCACGAGTCATGGTTTTTAATGAGAAATTTGATTTTTTGGACCCTAGAAAAATGTATCCAAAATGTCATTTGGATTGTGCCTCATGTTGAAGAACTACTTTTTAAAGCCTCAATGTGATCAAAATCGCCATTTTTAAATACTTTTTCTCCTACCCAGAAGCTTCTTTTTCGACCAATTTCAGGCATTAAAATGACTCTAAACACACTTATATTAGTTCCAAAAGTGATAATTCACATGCAATAGTCATTTGCAGTCAAAAAATTAAACATAAAAAAAATACCATTTCTGACCATCTGGAGAAAGTTCAACAGGTCACGGGTCATCGTTTTTCATCAGAAATTAGATTTTTTGGACTGTAGAAAAATTGATTCAAAATCTCATTTGGACTGTGCCTCATGTTAAATAACTACTTTTTAAAGCCTCAATGTGATCAAAATTGCCATTTTTAAATACTTTTTCTCCTACTCAGAAGCTTCTATTTCGACCAATTTCAGGCATTAAAATGACTCTAAACACACTTATATTAGTTCCAAAAGAGATAATTCACATGCAATAGTCATTTGCAGTCAAAAAATTAAACATAAAAAAAATACCATTTCTGACCATCTGGAGAAAGTTCAACAGGTCACGGGTCATCGTTTTTCATCAGAAATTAGATTTTTTGGACTGTAGAAAAATTGATTCAAAATGTCATTTGGATTGTGCCTCATGCTGAGTAACTACCTTTTAAAGCCCAAATGTGACCAAAATTGCCATTTTTACATACTTTTTCTCCTACTCAGAAGCTTCAATTTCGACCAATTTCAGGCATTAAAATTACTCTAAACACACTTATATTAGTTCCAATAGTGATAATTCACATGCAATAGTCATTTACAGTCAAAAAATTAAACATTAAAAAATTCACATTTCTTACCATCTGGAGAAAGTTCGACAGGTCACGGGTCATGGTTTTTCATGAGAAATTTGATTTTTGGGACCCTAGAAAAATGTATCCAAAATGTCATTTGGATTGTGCCTCATGTTGAAGAACTACTTTTTAAAGCCTCAATGTGATCAAAATTGCCATTTTTAAATACTTTTTCTCCTACCCAGAAGCTTCTTTTTCGACCAATTTCAGGCATTAAAATGACTCTAAACACACTTATATTAGTTCCAAAAGTGATAATTCACATGCAATAGTCATTTGCAGTCAAAAAATTAAACATAAAAAAAATACCATTTCTGACCATCTGGAGAAAGTTCAACAGGTCACGGGTCATCGTTTTTCATCAGAAATTAGATTTTTTGGACTGTAGAAAAATTGATTCAAAATCTCATTTGGATTGTGCCTCATGTTAAATAACTACTTTTTAAAGCCTCAATGTGATCAAAATTGCCATTTTTAAATACTTTTTCTCCTACTCAGAAGCTTCTATTTCGACCAATTTCAGGCATTAAAATGACTCTAAACACAATTATATTAGTTCCAAAAGAGATAATTCATATGCAATAGTCATTTGCAGTCAAAAAATTAAACATAAAAAAAAAACATTTCTGACCATCCAGAGAAAGTTCAACAGGTCACGGGTCATCGTTTTTCATCAGAAATTAGATTTTTTGGACTGTAGAAAAATTGATTCAAAATGTCATTTGGATTGTGCCTCATGCTGAGTAACTACCTTTTAAAGCCCAAATGTGACCAAAATTGCCATTTTTACAGACTTTTTCTCCTACTCAGAAGCTTCAATTTCGACCAATTTCAGGCATTAAAATTACTCTAAACACACTTATATTAGTTCCAATAGTGATAATTCACATGCAATAGTCATTTACAGTCAAAAAATTAAACATTAAAAAATTCACATTTCTTACCATCTGGAGAAAGTTCGACAGGTCACGGGTCATCGTTTTTCATGAGAAATTTGATTTTTTGGACTGTAGAAAAATTGATTCAAAATGTCATTTGGATTGTGCCTCATGTTAAATAACTACCTTTTAAAGCCTCAATGTGATCAAAATTGCCATTTTTAAATACTTTTTCTCCTACTCAGAAGCTTCTATTTCGACCAATTTAAGGCATTAAAATGACTCTAAACACACTTATTTTAGTTCCAAAAGTGATAATTCACATGCAATAGTCATTTACAGTCAAACAATCAAACATTAAAAAATTACCATTTCTGACCATCTGGAGAAAGTTCGACAGGTCACGGGTCATGGTTTTTCATGAGAAATTTGATTTTTTGGACCCTAGAAAAATGTATCCAAAATGTCATTTGGATTGTGCCTCATGTTGAAGAACTACTTTTTAAAGCCTCAATGTGATCAAAATTGCCATTTTTAAATACTTTTTCTCCTACCCAGAAGCTTCTTTTTCGACCAATTTCAGGCATTAAAATGACTCTAAACACACTTATATTAGTTCCAAAAGTGATAATTCACATGCAATAGTCATTTGCAGTCAAAAAATTAAACATAAAAAAAATACCATTTCTGACCATCCGGAGAAAGTTCAACAGGTCACGGGTCATCGTTTTTCATCAGAAATTAGATTTTTTGGACTGTAGAAAAATTGATTCAAAATCTCATTTGGATTGTGCCTCATGTTAAATAACTACTTTTTAAAGCCTCAATGTGATCAAAATTGCCATTTTTAAATACTTTTTCTCCTACTCAGAAGCTTCTATTTCGACCAATTTCAGGCATTAAAATGACTCTAAACACACTTATATTAGTTCCAAAAGAGATAATTCATATGCAAAAGTCATTTGCAGTCAAAAAATTAAACATAAAAAAAAAACATTTCTGATCATCCAGAGAAAGTTCAACAGGTCACGGGTCATCGTTTTTCATCAGAAATTAGATTTTTTGGACTGTAGAAAAATTGATTCAAAATGTCATTTGGATTGTGCCTCATGCTGAGTAACTACCTTTTAAAGCCCAAATGTGACCAAAATTGACCTTTTTTACAGACTTTTTCTCCTACTCAGAAGCTTCTATTTCGACCAATTTCAGGCATTAAAATTACTCTAAACACACTTATATTAGTTCCAATAGTGATAATTCACATGCAATAGTCATTTACAGTCAAAAAATTAAACATTAAAAAATTCACATTTCTTACCATCTGGAGAAAGTTCGACAGGTCACGGGTCATCGTTTTTCATGAGAAATTTGATTTTTTGGACTGTAGAAAAATTGATTCAAAATGTCATTTGGATTGTGCCTCATGTTGAATAACTACCTTTTAAAGCCTCAATGTGATCAAAATTGCCATTTTTAAATACTTTTTCTCCTACTCAGAAGCTTCTATTTCGACCAATTTAAGGCATTAAAATGACTCTAAACACACTTATTTTAGTTCCAAAAGTGATACTTCACATGCAATAGTCATTTACAGTCAAACAATCAAACATTAAAAAATTACCATTTCTGACCATCTGGAGAAAGTTCGACAGGTCACGGGTCATGGTTTTTCATGAGAAATTTGATTTTTTGGACCCTAGAAAAATGTATCCAAAATGTCATTTGGATTGTGCCTCATGTTGAAGAACTACTTTTTAAAGCCTCGATGTGATCAAAATTGCCATTTTTAAATACTTTTTCTCCTACTCAGAAGCTTCTATTTCGACCAATTTCAGGCATTAAAATGACTCTAAACACACTTATTTTAGTTCCAAAAGTGATAATTCACATGCAATAGTCATTTACAGTCAAACAATCAAACATTAAAAAATTACCATTTCTGACCATCTGGAGAAAGTTCGACAGGTCACGGGTCATGGTTTTTCATGAGAAATTTGATTTTTTGGACCCTAGAAAAATGTATCCAAAATGTCATTTGGATTGTGCCTCATGTTGAAGAACTACTTTTTAAAGCCTCAATGTGATCAAAATTGCCATTTCAAATACTTTTTCTCCTACTCAGAAGCTTCTATTTCGACCAATTTCAGGCATTAAAATTACTCTAAACACACTTATATTAGTTCCAATAGTGATAATTCACATGCAATAGTCATTTACAGTCAAAAAATTAAACATTAAAAAATTCACATTTCTTACCATCTGGAGAAAGTTCGACAGGTCACGGGTCATCGTTTTTCATGAGAAATTTGATTTTTTGGACTGTAGAAAAATTGATTCAAAATGTCATTTGGATTGTTCCTCATGTTGAATAACTACCTTTTAAAGCCTCAATGTGATCAAAATTGCCATTTTTAAATACTTTTTCTCCTACTCAGAAGCTTCTATTTCGACCAATTTAAGGCATTAAAATGACTCTAAACACACTTATTTTAGTTCCAAAAGTGATACTTCACATGCAATAGTCATTTACAGTCAAACAATCAAACATTAAAAAATTACCATTTCTGACCATCTGGAGAAAGTTCGACAGGTCACGGGTCATGGTTTTTCATGAGAAATTTGATTTTTTGGACCCTAGAAAAATGTATCCAAAATGTCATTTGGATTGTGCCTCATGTTGAAGAACTACTTTTTAAAGCCTCAATGTGATCAAAATTGCCATTTTTAAATACTTTTTCTCCTACTCAGAAGCTTCTATTTCGACCAATTTCAGGCATTAAAATGACTCTAAACACACTTATTTTAGTTCCAAAAGTGATAATTCACATGCAATAGTCATTTACAGTCAAACAATCAAACATTAAAAAATTACCATTTCTGACCATCTGGAGAAAGTTCGACAGGTCACGGGTCATGGTTTTTCATGAGAAATTTGATTTTTTGGACCCTAGAAAAATGTATCCAAAATGTCATTTGGATTGTGCCTCATGTTGAAGAACTACTTTTTAAAGCCTCAATGTGATCAAAATTGCCATTTCAAATACTTTTTCTCCTACTCAGAAGCTTCTATTTCGACCAATTTCAGGCATTAAAATGACTCTAAACACACTTATATTGGTTCCAAAAGTGATAATTCACATGCAATAGTCATTTGCAGTCAAAAAATTAAACATAAAAAAAATACCATTTCTGACCATCCGGAGAAAGTTCAACAGGTCACGGGTCATCGTTTTTCATGAGAAATTTGATTTTTTGGACTGTAGAAAAATTGATTCAAAATGTCATTTGGATTGTGCCTCATGTTGAATAACTACCTTTTAAAGCCTCAATGTGATCAAAATTGCCATTTTTAAATACTTTTTCTCCTACTCAGAAGCTTCTATTTCGACCAATTTAAGGCATTAAAATGACTCTAAACACACTTATTTTAGTTCCAAAAGTGATAATTCACATGCAATAGTCATTTACAGTCAAACAATCAAACATTAAAAAATTACCATTTCTGACCATCTGGAGAAAGTTCGACAGGTCACGGGTCATGGTTTTTCATGAGAAATTTGATTTTTTGGACCCTAGAAAAATGTATCCAAAATGTCATTTGGATTGTGCCTCATGTTGAAGAACTACTTTTTAAAGCCTCAATGTGATCAAAATTGCCATTTTTAAATACTTTTTCTCCTACCCAGAAGCTTCTTTTTCGACCAATTTCAGGCATTAAAATGACTCTAAACACACTTATATTAGTTCCAAAAGTGATAATTCACATGCAATAGTCATTTGCAGTCAAAAAATTAAACATAAAAAAAATACCATTTCTGACCATCCGGAGAAAGTTCAACAGGTCACGGGTCATCGTTTTTCATCAGAAATTAGATTTTTTGGACTGTAGAAAAATTGATTCAAAATCTCATTTGGATTGTGCCTCATGTTAAATAACTACTTTTTAAAGCCTCAATGTGATCAAAATTGCCATTTTTAAATACTTTTTCTCCTACTCAGAAGCTTCTATTTCGACCAATTTCAGGCATTAAAATGACTCTATACACACTTATATTAGTTCCAAAAGAGATAATTCATATGCAATAGTCATTTGCAGTCAAAAAATTAAACATAAAAAAAAAACATTTCTGACCATCCAGAGAAAGTTCAACAGGTCATGGGTCATCGTTTTTCATCAGAAATTAGATTTTTTGGACTGTAGAAAAATTGATTCAAAATGTCATTTGGATTGTGCCTCATGCTGAGTAACTACCTTTTAAAGCCCAAATGTGACCAAAATTGCCATTTTTACAGACTTTTTCTCCTACTCAGAAGCTTCTATTTCGACCAATTTCAGGCATTACAATTACTCTAAACACACTTATATTAGTTCCAATAGTGATAATTCACATGCAATAGTCATTTACAGTCAAAAAATTAAACAATAAAAATTCACATTTCTTACCATCTGGAGAAAGTTCGACAGGTCACGGGTCATCGTTTTTCATGAGAAATTTGATTTTTTGGACTGTAGAAAAATTGATTCAAAATGTCATTTGGATTGTGCCTCATGTTGAATAACTACCTTTTAAAGCCTCAATGTGATCAAAATTGCCATTTTTAAATACTTTTTCTCCTACTCAGAAGCTTCTATTTCGACCAATTTAAGGCATTAAAATGACTCTAAACACACTTATTTTAGTTCCAAAAGTGATAATTCACATGCAATAGTCATTTACAGTCAAACAATCAAACATTAAAAAATTACCATTTCTGACCATCTGGAGAAAGTTCGACAGGTCACGGGTCATGGTTTTTCATGAGAAATTAGATTTTTTGGACCCTAGAAAAATGTATCCAAAATGTCATTTGGATTGTGCCTCATGTTGAGGAACTACTTTTTAAAGCCTCAATGTGATCAAAATTGCCATTTTTAAATACTTTTTCTCCTACTCAGAAGCTTCTATTTCGACCAATTTCAGGCATTAAAATGACTCTAAACACACTTATTTTAGTTCCAAAAGTGATAATTCACATGCATTAGTCATTTACAGTAAAAAAATTAAACATTACAAAATTACCATTTCTGACCATCTGGAGAAAGTTCGACAGGTCACGGGCCATCGTTTTTGATGAGAAATTAGATTTTTTGGACTGTAGAAAAATTGATTCAAAATGTCATTTGGATTGTGCCTCATGCTGAGTAACTACCTTTTAAAGCCCAAATGTGACCAAAATTGCCATTTTTACAGACTTTTTCCTCCTACTCAGAAGCTTCTATTTCGACCAATTTCAGGCATTAAAATTACTCTAAACACACTTATATTAGTTCCAAAAGTGATAATTCACATGCAATAGTCATTTACAGACAAAAAATTAAACATTATAAAATTCACATTTCTGACCATCTGGAGAAAGTTCGACAGGTCACGGGTCATGGTTTTTCATGAGAAATTTGATTTTTTTAAATGTAGAAAAATTGATTCAAAATGTCATTTGGATTGTGCCTCATGTTGAAAAACTACTTTTTAAAGCCTCAATGTGATCAAAATTGCCACTTTTAAATACTTTTTCTCCTACTCAGAAGCTTCCATTTCGACCAATTTCAGGCATTAAAATGACTCTAAACACACTTATTTTAGTTCCAAAAGTGATAATTCACATGCAATAGTCATTTACAGTCAAACAATCAAACATTAAAAAATTACCATTTCTGACCATCTGGAGAAAGTTCGACAGGTCACGGGTCATGGTTTTTCATGAGAAATTTGATTTTTTGGACCCTAAAAAAATGTATCCAAAATGTCATTTGGATTGTGCCTCATGTTGAAGAACTACTTTTTAAAGCCTCAATGTGATCAAAATTGCCATTTCAAATACTTTTTCTCCTACTCAGAAGCTTCTATTTCGACCAATTTCAGGCATTAAAATGACTCTAAACACACTTACATTAGTTCCAAAAGTGATAATTCACATGCAATAGTCATTTGCAGTCAAAAAATTAAACATAAAAAAAATACCATTTCTGACCATCCGGAGAAAGTTCAACAGGTCACGGGTCATCGTTTTTCATGAGAAATTTGATTTTTTGGACTGTAGAAAAATTGATTCAAAATGTCATTTGGATTGTGCCTCATGTTGAATAACTACCTTTTAAAGCCTCAATGTGATCAAAATTGCCATTTTTAAATACTTTTTCTCCTACTCAGAAGCTTCTATTTCGACCAATTTAAGGCATTAAAATGACTCTAAACACACTTATTTTAGTTCCAAAAGTGATAATTCACATGCAATAGTCATTTACAGTCAAACAATCAAACATTAAAAAATTACCATTTCTGACCATCTGGAGAAAGTTCGACAGGTCACGGGTCATGGTTTTTCATGAGAAATTTGATTTTTTGGACCCTAGAAAAATGTATCCAAAATGTCATTTGGATTGTGCCTCATGTTGAAGAACTACTTTTTAAAGCCTCAATGTGATCAAAATTGCCATTTTTAAATACTTTTTCTCCTACCCAGAAGCTTCTTTTTCGACCAATTTCAGGCATTAAAATGACTCTAAACACACTTATATTAGTTCCAAAAGTGATAATTCACATGCAATAGTCATTTGCAGTCAAAAAATTAAACATAAAAAAAATACAATTTCTGACCATCCGGAGAAAGTTCAACAGGTCACGGGTCATCATTTTTCATGAGAAATTTGATTTTTTGGACTGTAGAAAAATTGATTCAAAATGTCATTTGGATTGTGCCTCATGTTGAATAACTACCTTTTAAAGCCTCAATGTGATCAAAATTGCCATTTTTAAATACTTTTTCTCCTACTCAGAAGCTTCTATTTCGACCAATTTCAGGCATTAAAATGACTCTAAACACACTTATATTAGTTCCAAAAGAGATAATTCATATGCAATAGTCATTTGCAGTCAAAAAATTAAACATAAAAAAAAAACATTTCTGACCATCCAGAGAAAGTTCAACAGGTCACGGGTCATCGTTTTTCATCAGAAATTAGATTTTTTGGACTGTAGAAAAATTGATTCAAAATGTCATTTGGATTGTGCCTCATGCTGAGTAACTACCTTTTAAAGCCCAAATGTGACCAAAATTGCCATTTTTACAGACTTTTTCTCCTACTCAGAAGCTTCTATTTAGACCAATTTCAGGCATTAAAATTACTCTAAACACACTTATATTAGTTCCAATAGTGATAATTCACATGCAATAGTCATTTACAGTCAAAAAATTAAACATTAAAAAATTCACATTTCTTACCATCTGGAGAAAGTTCGACAGGTCACGGGTCATCGTTTTTCATGAGAAATTTGATTTTTTGGACTGTAGAAAAATTGATTCAAAATGTCATTTGGATTGTGCCTCATGTTGAATAACTACCTTTTAAAGCCTCAATGTGATCAAAATTGCCATTTTGAAATACTTTTTCTCCTACTCAGAAGCTTCTATTTCGACCAATTTAAGGCATTAAAATGACTCTAAACACACTTATTTTAGTTCCAAAAGTGGTAATTCACATGCAATAGTCATTTACAGTCAAACAATCAAACATTAAAAAATTACCATTTCTGACCATCTGGAGAAAGTTCGACAGGTCACGGGTCATGGTTTTTCATGAGAAATTAGATTTTTTGGACCCTAGAAAAATGTATCCAAAATGTCATTTGGATTGTGCCTCATGTTGAAGAACTACTTTTTAAAGCCTCAATGTGATCAAAATTGCCATTTTTAAATACTTTTTCTCCTACTCAGAAGCTTCTATTTCGACCAATTTCAGGCATTAAAATGACTCTAAACACACTTATTTTAGTTCCAAAAGTGATAATTCACATGCAATAGTCATTTACAGTCAAACAATCAAACATTAAAAAATTACCATTTCTGACCATCTGGAGAAAGTTCGACAGGTCACGGGTCATGGTTTTTCATGAGAAATTTGATTTTTTGGACCCTAGAAAAATGTATCCAAAATGTCATTTGGATTGTGCCTCATGTTGAAGAACTACTTTTTAAAGCCTCAATGTGATCAAAATTGCCATTTCAAATACTTTTTCTCCTACTCAGAAGCTTCTATTTCGACCAATTTCAGGCATTAAAATGACTCTAAACACACTTATATTAGTTCCAAAAGTGATAATTCACATGCAATAGTCATTTGCACTCAAAAAATTAAACATAAAAAAAATACCATTTCTGACCATCCGGAGAAAGTTCAACAGGTCACGGGTCATCGTTTTTCATGAGAAATTTGATTTTTTGGACTGTAGAAAAATTGATTCAAAATGTCATTTGGATTGTGCCTCATGTTAAATAACTACCTTTTAAAGCCTCAATGTGATCAAAATTGCCATTTTTAAATACTTTTTCTCCTACTCAGAAGCTTCTATTTCGACCAATTTAAGGCATTAAAATGACTCTAAACACACTTATTTTAGTTCCAAAAGTGATAATTCACATGCAATAGTCATTACAGTCAAACAATCAAACATTAAAAAATTACCATTTCTGACCATCTGGAGAAAGTTCGACAGGTCACGGGTCATGGTTTTTCATGAGAAATTAGATTTTTGGGACCCTAGAAAAATGTATCCAAAATGTCATTTGGATTGTGCCTCATGTTGAAGAACTACTTTTTAAAGCCTCAATGTGATCAAAATTGCCATTTTTAAATACTTTTTCTCCTACTCAGAAGCTTCTATTTCGACCAATTTCAGGCATTAAAATGACTCTAAACACACTTATTTTAGTTCCAAAAGTGATAATTCACATGCAATAGTCATTTACAGTCAAACAATCAAACATTAAAAAATTACCATTTCTGACCATCTGGAGAAAGTTCGACAGGTCACGGGTCATGGTTTTTCATGAGAAATTTGATTTTTTGGACCCTAGAAAAATGTATCCAAAATGTCATTTGGATTGTGCCTCATGTTGAAGAACTACTTTTTAAAGCCTCAATGTGATCAAAATTGCCATTTCAAATACTTTTTCTCCTACTCAGAAGCTTCTATTTCGACCAATTTCAGGCATTAAAATGACTCTAAACACACTTATATTAGTTCCAAAAGTGATAATTCACATGCAATAGTCATTTGCACTCAAAAAATTAAACATAAAAAAAATACCATTTCTGACCATCCGGAGAAAGTTCAACAGGTCACGGGTCATCGTTTTTCATGAGAAATTTGATTTTTTGGACTGTAGAAAAATTGATTCAAAATGTCATTTGGATTGTGCCTCATGTTGAATAACTACCTTTTAACGCCTCAATGTGATCAAAATTGCCATTTTTAAATACTTTTTCTCCTACTCAGAAGCTTCTATTTCGACCAATTTAAGGCATTAAAATGACTCTAAACACACTTATTTTAGTTCCAAAAGTGATAATTCACATGCAATAGTCATTTACAGTCAAACAATCAAACATTAAAAAATTACCATTTCTGACCATCTGGAGAAAGTTCGACAGGTCACGGGTCATGGTTTTTCATGAGAAATTTGATTTTTTGGACCCTAGAAAAAAGTATCCAAAATGTCATTTGGATTGTGCCTCATGTTGAAGAACTACTTTTTAAAGCCTCAATGTGATCAAAATTGCCATTTTTAAATACTTTTTCTCCTACCCAGAAGCTTCTTTTTCGACCAATTTCAGGCATTAAAATGACTCTAAACACACTTATATTAGTTCCAAAAGTGATAATTCACATGCAATAGTCATTTGCAGTCAAAAAATTAAACATAAAAAAAATACCATTTCTGACCATCCGGAGAAAGTTCAACAGGTCACGGGTCATCGTTTTTCATCAGAAATTAGATTTTTTGGACTGTAGAAAAATTGATTCAAAATGTCATTTGGATTGTGCCTCATGCTGAGTAACTACCTTTTAAAGCCCAAATGTGACCAAAATTGCCATTTTTACAGACTTTTTCTCCTACTCAGAAGCTTCTATTTCGACCAATTTCAGGCATTAAAATTACTCTAAACACACTTACATTAGTTCCAAAAGTGATAATTCACATGCAATAGTCATTTACAGTCAAAAAATTAAACATTAAAAAATTTCCATTTCTGACCATCTGGAGAAAGTTCGACAGGTCACGGGTCATCGTTTTTCATCAGACAATTGATTTTTTGGAGTGTAGAAAAATTGATTCAAAATGTCATTTGGATTGTGCCTCATGTTGAATAACTACTTTTTAAAGCCTCAATGTGATCAAAATTGCCATTTTTACAGACTTTTTCTCCTACTCAGAAGCTTCTATTTCGACCAATTTCAGGCATTAAAAGGACTCTAAACACACTTATTTTAGTTCCAAAAGTGATACTTCACATGCAATAGTCATTTACAGTCAAACAATCAAACATTAAAAAATTACCATTTCTGACCATCTGGAGAAAGTTCGACAGGTCACGGGTCATGGTTTTTCATGAGAAATTTGATTTTTTGGACCCTAGAAAAATGTATCCAAAATGTCATTTGGATTGTGCCTCATGTTGAAGAACTACTTTTTAAAGCCTCAATGTGATCAAAATTGCCATTTTTAAATACTTTTTCTCCTACTCAGAAGCTTCTATTTCGACCAATTTCAGGCATTAAAATGACTCTAAACACACTTATTTTAGTTCCAAAAGTGATAATTCACATGCAATAGTCATTTACAGTCAAACAATCAAACATTAAAAAATTACCATTTCTGACCATCTGGAGAAAGTTCGACAGGTCACGGGTCATGGTTTTTCATGAGAAATTTGATTTTTTGGACCCTAGAAAAATGTATCCAAAATGTCATTTGGATTGTGCCTCATGTTGAAGAACTACTTTTTAAAGCCTCAATGTGATCAAAATTGCCATTTCAAATACTTTTTCTCCTACTCAGAAGCTTCTATTTCGACCAATTTCAGGCATTAAAATGACTCTAAACACACTTATATTGGTTCCAAAAGTGATAATTCACATGCAATAGTCATTTGCAGTCAAAAAATTAAACATAAAAAAAATACCATTTCTGACCATCCGGAGAAAGTTCAACAGGTCACGGGTCATCGTTTTTCATGAGAAATTTGATTTTTTGGACTGTAGAAAAATTGATTCAAAATGTCATTTGGATTGTGCCTCATGTTGAATAACTACCTTTTAAAGCCTCAATGTGATCAAAATTGCCATTTTTAAATACTTTTTCTCCTACTCAGAAGCTTCTATTTCGACCAATTTAAGGCATTAAAATGACTCTAAACACACTTATTTTAGTTCCAAAAGTGATAATTCACATGCAATAGTCATTTACAGTCAAACAATCAAACATTAAAAAATTACCATTTCTGACCATCTGGAGAAAGTTCGACAGGTCACGGGTCATGGTTTTTCATGAGAAATTTGATTTTTTGGACCCTAGAAAAATGTATCCAAAATGTCATTTGGATTGTGCCTCATGTTGAAGAACTACTTTTTAAAGCCTCAATGTGATCAAAATTGCCATTTTTAAATACTTTTTCTCCTACCCAGAAGCTTCTTTTTCGACCAATTTCAGGCATTAAAATGACTATAAACACACTTATATTAGTTCCAAAAGTGATAATTCACATGCAATAGTCATTTGCAGTCAAAAAATTAAACATAAAAAAAATACCATTTCTGACCATCCGGAGAAAGTTCAACAGGTCACGGGTCATCGTTTTTCATCAGAAATTAGATTTTTTGGACTGTAGAAAAATTGATTCAAAATCTCATTTGGATTGTGCCTCATGTTAAATAACTACTTTTTAAAGCCTCAATGTGATCAAAATTGCCATTTTTAAATACTTTTTCTCCTACTCAGAAGCTTCTATTTCGACCAATTTCAGGCATTAAAATGACTCTATACACACTTATATTAGTTCCAAAAGAGATAATTCATATGCAATAGTCATTTGCAGTCAAAAAATTAAACATAAAAAAAAAACATTTCTGACCATCCAGAGAAAGTTCAACAGGTCATGGGTCATCGTTTTTCATCAGAAATTAGATTTTTTGGACTGTAGAAAAATTGATTCAAAATGTCATTTGGATTGTGCCTCATGCTGAGTAACTACCTTTTAAAGCCCAAATGTGACCAAAATTGCCATTTTTACAGACTTTTTCTCCTACTCAGAAGCTTCTATTTCGACCAATTTCAGGCATTAAAATTACTCTAAACACACTTATATTAGTTCCAATAGTGATAATTCACATGCAATAGTCATTTACAGTCAAAAAATTAAACAATAAAAATTCACATTTCTTACCATCTGGAGAAAGTTCGACAGGTCACGGGTCATCGTTTTTCATGAGAAATTTGATTTTTTGGACTGTAGAAAAATTGATTCAAAATGTCATTTGGATTGTGCCTCATGTTGAATAACTACCTTTTAAAGCCTCAATGTGATCAAAATTGCCATTTTTAAATACTTTTTCTCCTACTCAGAAGCTTCTATTTCGACCAATTTAAGGCATTAAAATGACTCTAAACACACTTATTTTAGTTCCAAAAGTGATAATTCACATGCAATAGTCATTTACAGTCAAACAATCAAACATTAAAAAATTACCATTTCTGACCATCTGGAGAAAGTTCGACAGGTCACGGGTCATGGTTTTTCATGAGAAATTAGATTTTTTGGACCCTAGAAAAATGTATCCAAAATGTCATTTGGATTGTGCCTCATGTTGAGGAACTACTTTTTAAAGCCTCAATGTGATCAAAATTGCCATTTTTAAATACTTTTTCTCCTACTCAGAAGCTTCTATTTCGACCAATTTCAGGCATTAAAATGACTCTAAACACACTTATTTTAGTTCCAAAAGTGATAATTCACATGCATTAGTCATTTACAGTAAAAAAATTAAACATTACAAAATTACCATTTCTGACCATCTGGAGAAAGTTCGACAGGTCACGGGCCATCGTTTTTGATGAGAAATTAGATTTTTTGGACTGTAGAAAAATTGATTCAAAATGTCATTTGGATTGTGCCTCATGCTGAGTAACTACCTTTTAAAGCCCAAATGTGACCAAAATTGCCATTTTTACAGACTTTTTCCTCCTACTCAGAAGCTTCTATTTCGACCAATTTCAGGCATTAAAATTACTCTAAACACACTTATATTAGTTCCAAAAGTGATAATTCACATGCAATAGTCATTTACAGACAAAAAATTAAACATTATAAAATTCACATTTCTGACCATCTGGAGAAAGTTCGACAGGTCACGGGTCATGGTTTTTCATGAGAAATTTGATTTTTTTAAATGTAGAAAAATTGATTCAAAATGTCATTTGGATTGTGCCTCATGTTGAAAAACTACTTTTTAAAGCCTCAATGTGATCAAAATTGCCACTTTTAAATACTTTTTCTCCTACTCAGAAGCTTCCATTTCGACCAATTTCAGGCATTAAAATGACTCTAAACACACTTATTTTAGTTCCAAAAGTGATAATTCACATGCAATAGTCATTTACAGTCAAACAATCAAACATTAAAAAATTACCATTTCTGACCATCTGGAGAAAGTTCGACAGGTCACGGGTCATGGTTTTTCATGAGAAATTTGATTTTTTGGACCCTAAAAAAATGTATCCAAAATGTCATTTGGATTGTGCCTCATGTTGAAGAACTACTTTTTAAAGCCTCAATGTGATCAAAATTGCCATTTCAAATACTTTTTCTCCTACTCAGAAGCTTCTATTTCGACCAATTTCAGGCATTAAAATGACTCTAAACACACTTACATTAGTTCCAAAAGTGATAATTCACATGCAATAGTCATTTGCAGTCAAAAAATTAAACATAAAAAAAATACCATTTCTGACCATCCGGAGAAAGTTCAACAGGTCACGGGTCATCGTTTTTCATGAGAAATTTGATTTTTTGGACTGTAGAAAAATTGATTCAAAATGTCATTTGGATTGTGCCTCATGTTGAATAACTACCTTTTAAAGCCTCAATGTGATCAAAATTGCCATTTTTAAATACTTTTTCTCCTACTCAGAAGCTTCTATTTCGACCAATTTAAGGCATTAAAATGACTCTAAACACACTTATTTTAGTTCCAAAAGTGATAATTCACATGCAATAGTCATTTACAGTCAAACAATCAAACATTAAAAAATTACCATTTCTGACCATCTGGAGAAAGTTCGACAGGTCACGGGTCATGGTTTTTCATGAGAAATTTGATTTTTTGGACCCTAGAAAAATGTATCCAAAATGTCATTTGGATTGTGCCTCATGTTGAAGAACTACTTTTTAAAGCCTCAATGTGATCAAAATTGCCATTTTTAAATACTTTTTCTCCTACCCAGAAGCTTCTTTTTCGACCAATTTCAGGCATTAAAAAGACTCTAAACACACTTATATTAGTTCCAAAAGTGATAATTCACATGCAATAGTCATTTGCAGTCAAAAAATTAAACATAAAAAAAATACAATTTCTGACCATCCGGAGAAAGTTCAACAGGTCACGGGTCATCATTTTTCATGAGAAATTTGATTTTTTGGACTGTAGAAAAATTGATTCAAAATGTCATTTGGATTGTGCCTCATGTTGAATAACTACCTTTTAAAGCCTCAATGTGATCAAAATTGCCATTTTTAAATACTTTTTCTCCTACTCAGAAGCTTCTATTTCGACCAATTTCAGGCATTAAAATGACTCTAAACACACTTATATTAGTTCCAAAAGAGATAATTCATATGCAATAGTCATTTGCAGTCAAAAAATTAAACATAAAAAAAAAACATTTCTGACCATCCAGAGAAAGTTCAACAGGTCACGGGTCATCGTTTTTCATCAGAAATTAGATTTTTTGGACTGTAGAAAAATTGATTCAAAATGTCATTTGGATTGTGCCTCATGCTGAGTAACTACCTTTTAAAGCCCAAATGTGACCAAAATTGCCATTTTTACAGACTTTTTCTCCTACTCAGAAGCTTCTATTTAGACCAATTTCAGGCATTAAAATTACTCTAAACACACTTATATTAGTTCCAATAGTGATAATTCACATGCAATAGTCATTTACAGTCAAAAAATTAAACATTAAAAAATTCACATTTCTTACCATCTGGAGAAAGTTCGACAGGTCACGGGTCATCGTTTTTCATGAGAAATTTGATTTTTTGGACTGTAGAAAAATTGATTCAAAATGTCATTTGGATTGTGCCTCATGTTGAATAACTACCTTTTAAAGCCTCAATGTGATCAAAATTGCCATTTTGAAATACTTTTTCTCCTACTCAGAAGCTTCTATTTCGACCAATTTAAGGCATTAAAATGACTCTAAACACACTTATTTTAGTTCCAAAAGTGGTAATTCACATGCAATAGTCATTTACAGTCAAACAATCAAACATTAAAAAATTACCATTTCTGACCATCTGGAGAAAGTTCGACAGGTCACGGGTCATGGTTTTTCATGAGAAATTAGATTTTTTGGACCCTAGAAAAATGTATCCAAAATGTCATTTGGATTGTGCCTCATGTTGAAGAACTACTTTTTAAAGCCTCAATGTGATCAAAATTGCCATTTTTAAATACTTTTTCTCCTACTCAGAAGCTTCTATTTCGACCAATTTCAGGCATTAAAATGACTCTAAACACACTTATTTTAGTTCCAAAAGTGATAATTCACATGCAATAGTCATTTACAGTCAAACAATCAAACATTAAAAAATTACCATTTCTGACCATCTGGAGAAAGTTCGACAGGTCACGGGTCATGGTTTTTCATGAGAAATTTGATTTTTTGGACCCTAGAAAAATGTATCCAAAATGTCATTTGGATTGTGCCTCATGTTGAAGAACTACTTTTTAAAGCCTCAATGTGATCAAAATTGCCATTTCAAATACTTTTTCTCCTACTCAGAAGCTTCTATTTCGACCAATTTCAGGCATTAAAATGACTCTAAACACACTTATATTAGTTCCAAAAGTGATAATTCACATGCAATAGTCATTTGCACTCAAAAAATTAAACATAAAAAAAATACCATTTCTGACCATCCGGAGAAAGTTCAACAGGTCACGGGTCATCGTTTTTCATGAGAAATTTGATTTTTTGGACTGTAGAAAAATTGATTCAAAATGTCATTTGGATTGTGCCTCATGTTGAATAACTACCTTTTAAAGCCTCAATGTGATCAAAATTGCCATTTTTAAATACTTTTTCTCCTACTCAGAAGCTTCTATTTCGACCAATTTAAGGCATTAAAATGACTCTAAACACACTTATTTTAGTTCCAAAAGTGATAATTCACATGCAATAGTCATTACAGTCAAACAATCAAACATTAAAAAATTACCATTTCTGACCATCTGGAGAAAGTTCGACAGGTCACGGGTCATCGTTTTTCATGAGAAATTTGATTTTTTGGACTGTAGAAAAATTGATTCAAAATGTCATTTGGATTGTGCCTCATGTTGAATAACTACCTTTTAACGCCTCAATGTGATCAAAATTGCCATTTTTAAATACTTTTTCTCCTACTCAGAAGCTTCTATTTCGACCAATTTAAGGCATTAAAATGACTCTAAACACACTTATTTTAGTTCCAAAAGTGATAATTCACATGCAATAGTCATTTACAGTCAAACAATCAAACATTAAAAAATTACCATTTCTGACCATCTGGAGAAAGTTCGACAGGTCACGGGTCATGGTTTTTCATGAGAAATTTGATTTTTTGGACCCTAGAAAAAAGTATCCAAAATGTCATTTGGATTGTGCCTCATGTTGAAGAACTACTTTTTAAAGCCTCAATGTGATCAAAATTGCCATTTTTAAATACTTTTTCTCCTACCCAGAAGCTTCTTTTTCGACCAATTTCAGGCATTAAAATGACTCTAAACACACTTATATTAGTTCCAAAAGTGATAATTCACATGCAATAGTCATTTGCAGTCAAAAAATTAAACATAAAAAAAATACCATTTCTGACCATCCGGAGAAAGTTCAACAGGTCACGGGTCATCGTTTTTCATCAGAAATTAGATTTTTTGGACTGTAGAAAAATTGATTCAAAATGTCATTTGGATTGTGCCTCATGCTGAGTAACTACCTTTTAAAGCCCAAATGTGACCAAAATTGCCATTTTTACAGACTTTTTCTCCTACTCAGAAGCTTCTATTTCGACCAATTTCAGGCATTAAAATTACTCTAAACACACTTACATTAGTTCCAAAAGTGATAATTCACATGCAATAGTCATTTACAGTCAAAAAATTAAACATTAAAAAATTTCCATTTCTGACCATCTGGAGAAAGTTCGACAGGTCACGGGTCATCGTTTTTCATCAGACAATTGATTTTTTGGAGTGTAGAAAAATTGATTCAAAATGTCATTTGGATTGTGCCTCATGTTGAATAACTACTTTTTAAAGCCTCAATGTGATCAAAATTGCCATTTTTACAGACTTTTTCTCCTACTCAGAAGCTTCTATTTCGACCAATTTCAGGCATTAAAAGGACTCTAAACACACTTATTTTAGTTCCAAAAGTGATAATTCACATGCAATAGTCATTTACAGTAAGGGTGGGTGTAGTGGGCATAGTGGGGCTACGTGAAGCAGCACGTAGTGTGCCCAAATCTACGCACACTACGCGCTTCGCGTAGCCCCACTACGCGCCACCCACCACCCACCCACCCTACTTTTAAAAGATAAAATGAATTTGTAATAAAGCAAATTAAAAGCACTTACCTGACGCGCGGCGTCTCCCGGGGCTCCCTCTTCCTGTTTTTCAATTTTCCTGACAAATGCGCATGCGCGGACGCCCACGCATGCGCATTTCTTGCGAGAAATGCGCATGCGCGGTCGTCCGCGCATGCGCATTTGTCAGGAAAATTGAAAAACAGGAAGAGGGAGCCCCGGGAGACGCCGCGCGTCAGGTAAGTGCCTAATTTGCTTTATTACAAATTTATTTTACCTTTTAAAAGTACGGCGGGCGCGAGGCGGGTGGTGGGCGGCAGGCAGCTACGCTTCGCCCACGTAGTGTACGTAGGCGCTGCCTGCTTCGCCTACTTCGAAAACTGCGAAGCAGGCAGCGCTACGTACACTACGTGGGCGAAGCGTAGTGTCGCACCCAGGGTTAATTTACAGTCAAAAAATTAAACATTAAAAAATTACCATTTCTGACCATCTGGAGAAAGTTCGACAGGTCACGGGTCATCGTTTTTCATGAGAAATTTGATTTTTTTGACTGTAGAAAAATGTATTCAAAATGTCATTTGGATTGTGCCTCATGTTGAAAAACTAATTTTTAAAGCCTCAATGTGATCAAAAGTGCCATTTTTACAGACTTTTTCTCCTACTCAGAAGCTTCTATTTCGACCAATTTCAGGCATTAAAATGACTCTAAACACACTTATTTTAGTTCCAAAAGTGATAATTCACATGCATTAGTCATTTACAGTCAAAAAATTAAACATTACAAAATTACCATTTCTGACCATCTGGAGAAAGTTCGACAGGTCACGGGCCATCGTTTTTGATGAGAAATTAGATTTTTTGGACTGTAGAAAAATTGATTCAAAATGTCATTTGGATTTTGCCTCATGTTGAATAACGACTTTTTAAAGCCTCAATGTGATTAAAATTAACATTTTTAAATAATTTTTCTCCTACTCAGAAGCTTCTATTTCGACCAATTTCAGGCATTAAAATGACTCTAAACACACTTATTTTAGTTCCAATAGTGATAATTCACATGCAATAGTCATTTACAGACAAAAAATTCAACATTCAAAAATGACCATTTCTGACCATCTGGAGAAAGTTCGACAGGTTACGGGTCATCGTTTTTGATCAGAAATTAGATTTTTGGGACTGTAGAAAAATGGATTCAAAATGTCATTTGGATTGTGCCTCATGCTGAGTAACTACCCTTTAAAGCCCAAATGTGACCAAAATTGCCATTTTTACAGACTTTTTCCTCCTACTCAGAAGCTTCTATTTCGACCAATTTCAGGCATTAAAATTACTCTAAACACACTTATATTAGTTCCAAAAGTGATAATTCACATGCAATAGTCATTTACAGACAAAAAATTAAACATTAAAAAATTCCCATTTCTGACCATCTGGAGAAAGTTCGACAGGTCACGGGTCATCGTTTTTCATCAGACAATTGATTTTTTGGAGTGTAGAAAAATTGATTCAAAATGTCATTTGGATTGTGCCTCATGTTGAAAAACTACTTTTTAAAGCCTCAATGTGATCAAAATTGCCATTTTTAAATACTTTTTCTCCTACTCAGAAGCTTCTATTTCGACCAATTTCAGGCATTAAAATGACTCTAAACACACTTATTTTAGTTCCAAAAGTGATAATTCACATGCAATAGTCATTTACAGTCAAAAAATTAAACATTAAAAAATTAACATTTCTTACCATCTGGAGAAAGTTCGACAGGTCACGGGTCATCGTTTTTCATGAGAAATTTGATTTTCTTAAATGTAGAAAAATTGATTCAAAATGTCATTTGGATTGTGCCTCATGTTGAAAAACTACTTTTTAAAGCCTCAATGTGATCAAAATTGCCATTTTTAAATGCTTTTTCTCCTACTCAGAAGCTTTAATTTCGACCAATTTCAGGCATTAAAATGACTCTAAACACACTTATTTTAGTTCCAAAAGTGATAATTCACATGCAATAGTCATTTACAGTCAAAAAATTAAACATTAAAAAATTAACATTTCTTACCATCTGGAGAAAGTTCGACAGGTCACGGGTCATCGTTTTTCATGAGAAATTTGATTTTTTGGACTGTAGAAAAATTGATTCAAAATCTCATTTTGATTGTGCCTCATGTTGAATAACTACTTTTTAAAGCCTCAATGTGATCAAAATTGACATTTTTAAATACTTTTTCTCCTACTCAGAAGCTTCTATTTCGACCAATTTCAGGCATTAAAATGACTCAAAACACACTTATATTAGTTCCAAAAGTGATAATTCATATGCAATAGTCATTTGCAGTCAAAAAATTAAACATAAAAAAAATACCATTTCTGACCATCCGGAGAAAGTTCAACAGGCCACGGGTCATCGTTTTTCATCTGAAATTAAATTTTTTGGACTGTAAAAAAATTGATTCAAAATGTCATTTAGATTGTGCCTCATGCTGAGTAACTACCTTTTAAAGCCCAAATGTGACCAAAATTGCCATTTTTACAGACTTTTTCTCCTACTCAGAAGCTTCTATTTCGACCAATTTCAGGCATTAAAATTACTCTAAACACACTTATATTAGTTCCAATAGTGATAATTCACATGCAATAGTCATTTACAGTCAAAAAACTTAAACATTAAAAAATTCACATTTCTAACCATCTGGAGAAAGTTCGACAGGTCACGGGTCATCGTTTTTCATGAGAAATTTGATTTTTTGGACTGTAGAAAAATTGATTCAAAATGTCATTTGGATTGTGCCTCATGTTGAATAACTACCTTTTAAAGCCTCAATGTGATCAAAATTGCCATTTTTAAATACTTTTTCTCCTACTCAGAAGCTTCTATTTCGACCAATTTAAGGCATTAAAATGACTCTAAACACACTTATTTTAGTTCCAAAAGTGATAATTCACATGCAATAGTCATTTACAGTCAAACAATCAAACATTAAAAAATTACCATTTCTGACCATCTGGAGAAAGTTCGACAGGTCACGGGTCATGGTTTTTCATGAGAAATTTGATTTTTTGGACCCTAGAAAAATGTATCCAAAATGTCATTTGGATTGTGCCTCATGTTGAAGAACTACTTTTTAAAGCCTCAATGTGATCAAAATTGCCATTTTTAAATACTTTTTCTCCTACTCAGAAGCTTCTATTTCGACCAATTTCAGGCATTAAAATGACTCTAAACACACTTATTTTAGTTCCAAAAGTGATAATTCACATTCAATAGTCATTTACAGTCAAACAATCAAACATTAAAAAATTACCATTTCTGACCATCTGGAGAAAGTTCGACAGGTCACGGGTCATGGTTTTTCATGAGAAATTTGATTTTTTGTACCCTAGAAAAATGTATCCAAAATGTCATTTGGATTGTGCCTCATGTTGAAGAACTACTTTTTAAAGCCTCAATGTGATCAAAATTGCCATTTCAAATACTTTTTCTCCTAATCAGAAGCTTCTATTTCGACCAATTTCAGGCATTAAAATGACTCTAAACACACTTATATTAGTTCCAAAAGTGATAATTCACATGCAATAGTCATTTGCAGTCAAAAAATTAAACATAAAAAAAATACCATTTCTGACCATCCGGAGAAAGTTCAACAGGTCACGGGTCATCATTTTTCATGAGAAATTTGATTTTTTGGACTGTAGAAAAATTGATTCAAAATGTCATTTGGATTGTGCCTCATGTTGAATAACTACCTTTTAAAGCCTCAATGTGATCAAAATTGCCATTTTTAAATACTTTTTCTCCTACTCAGAAGCTTCTATTTCTACCAATTTAAGGCATTAAAATGACTCTAAACACACTTATTTTAGTTCCAAAAGTGATAATTCACATGCAATAGTCATTTACAGTCAAACAATCAAACATGAAAAAATTACCATTTCTGACCATCTGGAGAAAGTTCGACAGGTCACGGGTCATGGTTTTTCATGAGAAATTAGATTTTTTGGACCCTAGAAAAATGTATCCAAAATGTCATTTGGATTGTGCCTCATGTTGAAGAACTACTTTTTAAAGCCTCAATGTGATCAAAATTGCCATTTTTAAATACTTTTTCTTCTACCCAGAAGCTTCTTTTTCGACCAATTTCAGGCGTTAAAATGACTCTAAACACACTTATATTAGTTCCAAAAGTGATAATTCACATGCAATAGTCATTTGCAGTCAAAAAATTAAACATAAAAAAAATACCATTTCTGACCATCCGGAGAAAGTTCAACAGGTCACGGGTCATCGTTTTTCATCAGAAATTAGATTTTTTGGACTGTAGAAAAATTGATTCAAAATCTCATTTGGATTGTGCCTCATGTTAAATAACTACTTTTTAAAGCCTCAATGTGATCAAAATTGCCATTTTTAAATACTTTTTCTCCTACTCAGAAGCTTCTATTTCGACCAATTTCAGGCATTAAAATGACTCTAAACACACTTATATTAGTTCCAAAAGAGATAATTCATATGCAATAGTCATTTGCAGTCAAAAAATTAAACATAAAAAAAAAACATTTCTGAGCATCCAGAGAAAGTTCAACAGGTCACGGGTCATCGTTTTTCATCAGAAATAAGATTTTTTGGACTGTAGAAAAATTGATTCAAAATGTCATTTGGATTGTGCCTCATGCTGAGTAACTACCTTTTAAAGCCCAAATGTGACCAAAATTGCCATTTTTACAGACTTTTTCTCCTACTCAGAAGCTTCTATTTCGACCAATTTCAGGCATTAAAATTACTCTAAACACACTTATATTAGTTCCAATAGTGATAATTCACATGCAATAGTCATTTACAGTCAAAAAATTAAACATTAAAAAATTCACATTTCTTACCATCTGGAGAAAGTTCGACAGGTCACGGGTCATCGTTTTTCATGAGAAATTTGATTTTTTGGACTGTAGAAAAATTGATTCAAAATGTCATTTGGATTGTGCCTCATGTTGAATAACTACCTTTTAAAGCCTCAATGTGATCAAAATTGCCATTTCTAAATACTTTTTCTCCTACTCAGAAGCTTCTATTTCGACCAATTTAAGGCATTAAAATGACTCTAAACACACTTATTTTAGTTCCAAAAGTGATAATTCACATGCAATAGTCATTTACAGTCAAACAATCAAACATTAAAAAATTACGATTTCTGACCATCTGGAGAAAGTTCGACAGGTCACGGGTCATGGTTTTTCATGAGAAATTTGATTTTTTGGACCCTAGAAAAATGTATCCAAAATGTCATTTGGATTGTGCCTCATGTTGAAGAACTACTTTTTAAAGCCTCAATGTGATCAAAATTGCCATTTTTAAATACTTTTTCTCCTACCCAGAAGCTTCTTTTTCGACCAATTTCAGGCATTAAAATGACTCTAAACACACTTATATTAGTTCCAAAAGTGATAATTCACATGCAATAGTCATTTGCAGTCAAAAAATTAAACATAAAAAAAATACCATTTATGACCATCTGGAGAAAGTTCAACAGGTCACGGGTCATCGTTTTTCATCAGAAATTAGATTTTTTGGACTGTAGAAAAATTGATTTAAAATCTCATTTGGATTGTGCCTCATGTTAAATAACTACTTTTTAAAGCCTCAATGTGATCAAAATTGCCATTTTTAAATACTTTTTCTCCTACTCAGAAGCTTCTATTTCGACCAATTTCAGGCATTAAAATGACTCTAAACACACTTATATTAGTTCCAAAAGAGATAATTCATATGCAAAAGTCATTTGCAGTCAAAAAATTAAACATAAAAAAAAAACATTTCTGATCATCCAGAGAAAGTTCAACAGGTCACGGGTCATCGTTTTTCATCAGAAATTAGATTTTTTGGACTGTAGAAAAATTGATTCAAAATGTCATTTGGATTGTGCCTCATGCTGAGTAACTACCTTTTAAAGCCCAAATGTGACCAAAATTGACCTTTTTTACAGACTTTTTCTCCTACTCAGAAGCTTCTATTTCGACCAATTTCAGGCATTAAAATTACTCTAAACACACTTATATTAGTTCCAATAGTGATAATTCACATGCAATAGTCATTTACAGTCAAAAAATTAAACATTAAAAAATTCACATTTCTTACCATCTGGAGAAAGTTCGACAGGTCACGGGTCATCGTTTTTCATGAGAAATTTGATTTTTTGGACTGTAGAAAAATTGATTCAAAATGTCATTTGGATTGTGCCTCATGTTGAATAACTACCTTTTAAAGCCTCAATGTGATCAAAATTGCCATTTTTAAATACTTTTTCTCCTACTCAGAAGCTTCTATTTCGACCAATTTAAGGCATTAAAATGACTCTAAACACACTTATTTTAGTTCCAAAAGTGATAATTCACATGCAATAGTCATTTACAGTCAAACAATCAAACATTAAAAAATTACGATTTCTGACCATCTGGAGAAAGTTCGACAGGTCACGGGTCATGGTTTTTCATGAGAAATTTGATTTTTTGGACCCTAGAAAAATGTATCCAAAATGTCATTTGGATTGTGCCTCATGTTGAAGAACTACTTTTTAAAGCCTCAATGTGATCAAAATTGCCATTTTTAAATACTTTTTCTCCTACTCAGAAGCTTCTATTTCGACCAATTTCAGGCATTAAAATGACTCTAAACACACTTATTTTAGTTCCAAAAGTGATAATTCACATGCAATAGTCATTTACAGTCAAACAATCAAACATTAAAAAATTACCATTTCTGACCATCTGGAGAAAGTTCGACAGGTCACGGGTCATGGTTTTTCATGAGAAATTTGATTTTTTGGACCCTAGAAAAATGTATCCAAAATGTCATTTGGATTGTGCCTCATGTTGAAGAACTACTTTTTAAAGCCTCAATGTGATCAAAATTGCCATTTCAAATACTTTTTCTCCTACTCAGAAGCTTCTATTTCGACCAATTTCAGGCATTAAAATGACTCTAAACACACTTATATTAGTTCCAAAAGTGATAATTCACATGCAATAGTCATTTGCAGTCAAAAAATTAAACATAAAAAAAATACCATTTCTGACCATCCGGAGTAAGTTCAACAGGTCACGGGTCATCGTTTTTCATGAGAAATTTGATTTTTTGGACTGTAGAAAAATTGATTCAAAATGTCATTTGGATTGTGCCTCATGTTGAATAACTACCTTTTAAAGCCTCAATGTGATCAAAATTGCCATTTTTAAATACTTTTTCTCCTACTCAGAAGCTTCTATTTCGACCAATTTAAGGCATTAAAATGACTCTAAACACACTTATTTTAGTTCCAAAAGTGATAATTCACATGCAATAGTCATTTACAGTCAAACAATCAAACATTAAAAAATTACCATTTCTGACCATCTGGAGAAAGTTCGACAGGTCACGGGTCATGGTTTTTCATGAGAAATTTGATTTTTTGGACCCTAGAAAAATGTATCCAAAATGTCATTTGGATTGTGCCTCATGTTGAAGAACTACTTTTTAAAGCCTCAATGTGATCAAAATTGCCATTTTTAAATACTTTTTCTCCTACCCAGAAGCTTCTTTTTCGACCAATTTCAGGCGTTAAAATGACTCTAAACACACTTATATTAGTTCCAAAAGTGATAATTCACATGCAATAGTCATTTGCAGTCAAAAAATTAAACATAAAAAAAATACCATTTCTGACCATCCGGAGAAAGTTCAACAGGTCACGGGTCATCGTTTTTCATCAGAAATTAGATTTTTTGGACTGTAGAAAAATTGATTCAAAATCTCATTTGGATTGTGCCTCATGTTAAATAACTACTTTTTAAAGCCTCAATGTGATCAAAATTGCCATTTTTAAATACTTTTTCTCCTACTCAGAAACTTCTATTTCGACCAATTTCAGGCATTAAAATGACTCTAAACACACTTATATTAGTTCCAAAAGAGATAATTCATATGCAATAGTCATTTGCAGTCAAAAAATTAAACATAAAAAAAAAACATTTCTGACCATCCAGAGAAAGTTCAACAGGTCACGGGTCATCGTTTTTCATCAGAAATTTGATTTTTTGGACTGTAGAAAAATTGATTCAAAATGTCATTTGGATTGTGCCTCATGCTGAGTAACTACCTTTTAAAGCCCAAATGTGACCAAAATTGCCATTTTTACAGACTTTTTCTCCTACTCAGAAGCTTCTATTTCGACCAATTTCAGGCATTAAAATGACTCTAAACACACTTATTTTAGTTCCAAAAGTGATAGTTCACATGCAATAGTCATTTACAGTCAAACAATCAAACATTAAAAAATTACCATTTCTGACCATCTGGAGAAAGTTCGACAGGTCACGGGTCATCGTTTTTCATGAGAAATTTGATTTTTTGGACTGTAGAAAAATTGATTCAAAATGTCATTTGGATTGTGCCTCATGTTGAATAACTACCTTTTAAAGCCTCAATGTGATCAAAATTGCCATTTTTAAATACTTTTTCTCCTACTCAGAAGCTTCTATTTCGACCAATTTAAGGCATTAAAATGACTCTAAACACACTTATTTTAGTTCCAAAAGTGATAATTCACATGCAATAGTCATTTACAGTCAAACAATCAAACATTAAAAAATTACCATTTCTGACCATCTGGAGAAAGTTCGACAGGTCACGGGTCATCGTTTTTCATCAGAAATTTGATTTTTTGGACTGTAGAAAAATTGATTCAAAATCTCATTTGGATTGTGCCTCATGTTAAATAACTACTTTTTAAAGCCTCAATGTGATCAAAATTGCCATTTTTAAATACTTTTTCTCCTACTCAGAAGCTTCTATTTCGACCAATTTCAGGCATTAAAATGACTCTAAACACACTTATATTAGTTCCAAAAGAGATAATTCATATGCAATAGTCATTTGCAGTCAAAAAATTAAACATAAAAAAAAAACATTTCTGACCATCCAGAGAAAGTTCAACAGGTCACGGGTCATCGTTTTTCATCAGAAATTTGATTTTTTGGACTGTAGAAAAATTGATTCAAAATCTCATTTGGATTGTGCCTCATGTTAAATAACTACTTTTTAAAGCCTCAATGTGATCAAAATTGCCATTTTTAAATACTTTTTCTCCTACTCAGAAACTTCTATTTCGACCAATTTCAGGCATTAAAATGACTCTAAACACACTTATATTAGTTCCAAAAGAGATAATTCATATGCAATAGTCATTTGCAGTCAAAAAATTAAACATAAAAAAAAAACATTTCTGACCATCCAGAGAAAGTTCAACAGGTCACGGGTCATCGTTTTTCATCAGAAATTTGATTTTTTGGACTGTAGAAAAATTGATTCAAAATGTCATTTGGATTGTGCCTCATGCTGAGTAACTACCTTTTAAAGCCCAAATGTGACCAAAATTGCCATTTTTACAGACTTTTTCTCCTACTCAGAAGCTTCTATTTCGACCAATTTCAGGCATTAAAATGACTCTAAACACACTTATTTTAGTTCCAAAAGTGATAGTTCACATGCAATAGTCATTTACAGTCAAACAATCAAACATTAAAAAATTACCATTTCTGACCATCTGGAGAAAGTTCGACAGGTCACGGGTCATCGTTTTTCATGAGAAATTTGATTTTTTGGACTGTAGAAAAATTGATTCAAAATGTCATTTGGATTGTGCCTCATGTTGAATAACTACCTTTTAAAGCCTCAATGTGATCAAAATTGCCATTTTTAAATACTTTTTCTCCTACTCAGAAGCTTCTATTTCGACCAATTTAAGGCATTAAAATGACTCTAAACACACTTATTTTAGTTCCAAAAGTGATAATTCACATGCAATAGTCATTTACAGTCAAACAATCAAACATTAAAAAATTACCATTTCTGACCATCTGGAGAAAGTTCGACAGGTCACGGGTCATCGTTTTTCATCAGAAATTTGATTTTTTGGACTGTAGAAAAATTGATTCAAAATCTCATTTGGATTGTGCCTCATGTTAAATAACTACTTTTTAAAGCCTCAATGTGATCAAAATTGCCATTTTTAAATACTTTTTCTCCTACTCAGAAGCTTCTATTTCGACCAATTTCAGGCATTAAAATGACTCTAAACACACTTATATTAGTTCCAAAAGAGATAATTCATATGCAATAGTCATTTGCAGTCAAAAAATTAAACATAAAAAAAAAACATTTCTGACCATCCAGAGAAAGTTCAACAGGTCACGGGTCATCGTTTTTCATCAGAAATTTGATTTTTTGGACTGTAGAAAAATTGATTCAAAATCTCATTTGGATTGTGCCTCATGTTAAATAACTACTTTTTAAAGCCTCAATGTGATCAAAATTGCCATTTTTAAATACTTTTTCTCCTACTCAGAAGCTTTAATTTCGACCAATTTCAGGCATTAAAATGACTCTAAACACACTTATTTTAGTTCCAAAAGTGATAATTCACATGCAATAGTCATTTACAGTCAAAAAATTAAACATTAAAAAATTAACATTTCTTACCATCTGGAGAAAGTTCGACAGGTCACGGGTCATCGTTTTTCATGAGAAATTTGATTTTTTGGACTGTAGAAAAATTGATTCAAAATCTCATTTTGATTGTGCCTCATGTTGAATAACTACTTTTTAAAGCCTCAATGTGATCAAAATTGACATTTTTAAATACTTTTTCTCCTACTCAGAAGCTTCTATTTCGACCAATTTCAGGCATTAAAATGACTCAAAACACACTTATATTAGTTCCAAAAGTGATAATTCATATGCAATAGTCATTTGCAGTCAAAAAATTAAACATAAAAAAAATACCATTTCTGACCATCCGGAGAAAGTTCAACAGGCCACGGGTCATCGTTTTTCATCTGAAATTAAATTTTTTGGACTGTAAAAAAATTGATTCAAAATGTCATTTAGATTGTGCCTCATGCTGAGTAACTACCTTTTAAAGCCCAAATGTGACCAAAATTGCCATTTTTACAGACTTTTTCTCCTACTCAGAAGCTTCTATTTCGACCAATTTCAGGCATTAAAATTACTCTAAACACACTTATATTAGTTCCAATAGTGATAATTCACATGCAATAGTCATTTACAGTCAAAAAACTTAAACATTAAAAAATTCACATTTCTAACCATCTGGAGAAAGTTCGACAGGTCACGGGTCATCGTTTTTCATGAGAAATTTGATTTTTTGGACTGTAGAAAAATTGATTCAAAATGTCATTTGGATTGTGCCTCATGTTGAATAACTACCTTTTAAAGCCTCAATGTGATCAAAATTGCCATTTTTAAATACTTTTTCTCCTACTCAGAAGCTTCTATTTCGACCAATTTAAGGCATTAAAATGACTCTAAACACACTTATTTTAGTTCCAAAAGTGATAATTCACATGCAATAGTCATTTACAGTCAAACAATCAAACATTAAAAAATTACCATTTCTGACCATCTGGAGAAAGTTCGACAGGTCACGGGTCATGGTTTTTCATGAGAAATTTGATTTTTTGGACCCTAGAAAAATGTATCCAAAATGTCATTTGGATTGTGCCTCATGTTGAAGAACTACTTTTTAAAGCCTCAATGTGATCAAAATTGCCATTTTTAAATACTTTTTCTCCTACTCAGAAGCTTCTATTTCGACCAATTTCAGGCATTAAAATGACTCTAAACACACTTATTTTAGTTCCAAAAGTGATAATTCACATTCAATAGTCATTTACAGTCAAACAATCAAACATTAAAAAATTACCATTTCTGACCATCTGGAGAAAGTTCGACAGGTCACGGGTCATGGTTTTTCATGAGAAATTTGATTTTTTGTACCCTAGAAAAATGTATCCAAAATGTCATTTGGATTGTGCCTCATGTTGAAGAACTACTTTTTAAAGCCTCAATGTGATCAAAATTGCCATTTCAAATACTTTTTCTCCTAATCAGAAGCTTCTATTTCGACCAATTTCAGGCATTAAAATGACTCTAAACACACTTATATTAGTTCCAAAAGTGATAATTCACATGCAATAGTCATTTGCAGTCAAAAAATTAAACATAAAAAAAATACCATTTCTGACCATCCGGAGAAAGTTCAACAGGTCACGGGTCATCATTTTTCATGAGAAATTTGATTTTTTGGACTGTAGAAAAATTGATTCAAAATGTCATTTGGATTGTGCCTCATGTTGAATAACTACCTTTTAAAGCCTCAATGTGATCAAAATTGCCATTTTTAAATACTTTTTCTCCTACTCAGAAGCTTCTATTTCTACCAATTTAAGGCATTAAAATGACTCTAAACACACTTATTTTAGTTCCAAAAGTGATAATTCACATGCAATAGTCATTTACAGTCAAACAATCAAACATGAAAAAATTACCATTTCTGACCATCTGGAGAAAGTTCGACAGGTCACGGGTCATGGTTTTTCATGAGAAATTAGATTTTTTGGACCCTAGAAAAATGTATCCAAAATGTCATTTGGATTGTGCCTCATGTTGAAGAACTACTTTTTAAAGCCTCAATGTGATCAAAATTGCCATTTTTAAATACTTTTTCTCCTACCCAGAAGCTTCTTTTTCGACCAATTTCAGGCGTTAAAATGACTCTAAACACACTTATATTAGTTCCAAAAGTGATAATTCACATGCAATAGTCATTTGCAGTCAAAAAATTAAACATAAAAAAAATACCATTTCTGACCATCCGGAGAAAGTTCAACAGGTCACGGGTCATCGTTTTTCATCAGAAATTAGATTTTTTGGACTGTAGAAAAATTGATTCAAAATCTCATTTGGATTGTGCCTCATGTTAAATAACTACTTTTTAAAGCCTCAATGTGATCAAAATTGCCATTTTTAAATACTTTTTCTCCTACTCAGAAGCTTCTATTTCGACCAATTTCAGGCATTAAAATGACTCTAAACACACTTATATTAGTTCCAAAAGAGATAATTCATATGCAATAGTCATTTGCAGTCAAAAAATTAAACATAAAAAAAAAACATTTCTGAGCATCCAGAGAAAGTTCAACAGGTCACGGGTCATCGTTTTTCATCAGAAATTAGATTTTTTGGACTGTAGAAAAATTGATTCAAAATGTCATTTGGATTGTGCCTCATGCTGAGTAACTACCTTTTAAAGCCCAAATGTGACCAAAATTGCCATTTTTACAGACTTTTTCTCCTACTCAGAAGCTTCTATTTCGACCAATTTCAGGCATTAAAATTACTCTAAACACACTTATATTAGTTCCAATAGTGATAATTCACATGCAATAGTCATTTACAGTCAAAAAATTAAACATTAAAAAATTCACATTTCTTACCATCTGGAGAAAGTTCGACAGGTCACGGGTCATCGTTTTTCATGAGAAATTTGATTTTTTGGACTGTAGAAAAATTGATTCAAAATGTCATTTGGATTGTGCCTCATGTTGAATAACTACCTTTTAAAGCCTCAATGTGATCAAAATTGCCATTTTTAAATACTTTTTCTCCTACTCAGAAGCTTCTATTTCGACCAATTTAAGGCATTAAAATGACTCTAAACACACTTATTTTAGTTCCAAAAGTGATAATTCACATGCAATAGTCATTTACAGTCAAACAATCAAACATTAAAAAATTACGATTTCTGACCATCTGGAGAAAGTTCGACAGGTCACGGGTCATGGTTTTTCATGAGAAATTTGATTTTTTGGACCCTAGAAAAATGTATCCAAAATGTCATTTGGATTGTGCCTCATGTTGAAGAACTACTTTTTAAAGCCTCAATGTGATCAAAATTGCCATTTTTAAATACTTTTTCTCCTACCCAGAAGCTTCTTTTTCGACCAATTTCAGGCATTAAAATGACTCTAAACACACTTATATTAGTTCCAAAAGTGATAATTCACATGCAATAGTCATTTGCAGTCAAAAAATTAAACATAAAAAAAATACCATTTATGACCATCTGGAGAAAGTTCAACAGGTCACGGGTCATCGTTTTTCATCAGAAATTAGATTTTTTGGACTGTAGAAAAATTGATTTAAAATCTCATTTGGATTGTGCCTCATGTTAAATAACTACTTTTTAAAGCCTCAATGTGATCAAAATTGCCATTTTTAAATACTTTTTCTCCTACTCAGAAGCTTCTATTTCGACCAATTTCAGGCATTAAAATGACTCTAAACACACTTATATTAGTTCCAAAAGAGATAATTCATATGCAAAAGTCATTTGCAGTCAAAAAATTAAACATAAAAAAAAAACATTTCTGATCATCCAGAGAAAGTTCAACAGGTCACGGGTCATCGTTTTTCATCAGAAATTAGATTTTTTGGACTGTAGAAAAATTGATTCAAAATGTCATTTGGATTGTGCCTCATGCTGAGTAACTACCTTTTAAAGCCCAAATGTGACCAAAATTGACCTTTTTTACAGGCTTTTTCTCCTACTCAGAAGCTTCTATTTCGACCAATTTCAGGCATTAAAATTACTCTAAACACACTTATATTAGTTCCAATAGTGATAATTCACATGCAATAGTCATTTACAGTCAAAAAATTAAACATTAAAAAATTCACATTTCTTACCATCTGGAGAAAGTTCGACAGGTCACGGGTCATCGTTTTTCATGAGAAATTTGATTTTTTGGACTGTAGAAAAATTGATTCAAAATGTCATTTGGATTGTGCCTCATGTTGAATAACTACCTTTTAAAGCCTCAATGTGATCAAAATTGCCATTTTTAAATACTTTTTCTCCTACTCAGTAGCTTCTATTTCGACCAATTTAAGGCATTAAAATGACTCTAAACACACTTATTTTAGTTCCAAAAGTGATAATTCACATGCAATAGTCATTTACAGTCAAACAATCAAACATTAAAAAATTACGATTTCTGACCATCTGGAGAAAGTTCGACAGGTCACGGGTCATGGTTTTTCATGAGAAATTTGATTTTTTGGACCCTAGAAAAATGTATCCAAAATGTCATTTGGATTGTGCCTCATGTTGAAGAACTACTTTTTAAAGCCTCAATGTGATCAAAATTGCCATTTTTAAATACTTTTTCTCCTACTCAGAAGCTTCTATTTCGACCAATTTCAGGCATTAAAATGACTCTAAACACACTTATTTTAGTTCCAAAAGTGATAATTCACATGCAATAGTCATTTACAGTCAAACAATCAAACATTAAAAAATTACCATTTCTGACCATCTGGAGAAAGTTCGACAGGTCACGGGTCATGGTTTTTCATGAGAAATTTGATTTTTTGGACCCTAGAAAAATGTATCCAAAATGTCATTTGGATTGTGCCTCATGCTGAGTAACTACCTTTTAAAGCCCAAATGTGACCAAAATTGACCTTTTTTACAGACTTTTTCTCCTACTCAGAAGCTTCTATTTCGACCAATTTCAGGCATTAAAATTACTCTAAACACACTTATATTAGTTCCAATAGTGATAATTCACATGCAATAGTCATTTACAGTCAAAAAATTAAACATTAAAAAATTCACATTTCTTACCATCTGGAGAAAGTTCGACAGGTCACGGGTCATCGTTTTTCATGAGAAATTTGATTTTTTGGACTGTAGAAAAATTGATTCAAAATGTCATTTGGATTGTGCCTCATGTTGAATAACTACCTTTTAAAGCCTCAATGTGATCAAAATTGCCATTTTTAAATACTTTTTCTCCTACTCAGAAGCTTCTATTTCGACCAATTTAAGGCATTAAAATGACTCTAAACACACTTATTTTAGTTCCAAAAGTGATAATTCACATGCAATAGTCATTTACAGTCAAACAATCAAACATTAAAAAATTACGATTTCTGACCATCTGGAGAAAGTTCGACAGGTCACGGGTCATGGTTTTTCATGAGAAATTTGATTTTTTGGACCCTAGAAAAATGTATCCAAAATGTCATTTGGATTGTGCCTCATGTTGAAGAACTACTTTTTAAAGCCTCAATGTGATCAAAATTGCCATTTTTAAATACTTTTTCTCCTACTCAGAAGCTTCTATTTCGACCAATTTCAGGCATTAAAATGACTCTAAACACACTTATTTTAGTTCCAAAAGTGATAATTCACATGCAATAGTCATTTACAGTCAAACAATCAAACATTAAAAAATTACCATTTCTGACCATCTGGAGAAAGTTCGACAGGTCACGGGTCATGGTTTTTCATGAGAAATTTGATTTTTTGGACCCTAGAAAAATGTATCCAAAATGTCATTTGGATTGTGCCTCATGTTGAAGAACTACTTTTTAAAGCCTCAATGTGATCAAAATTGCCATTTCAAATACTTTTTCTCCTACTCAGAAGCTTCTATTTCGACCAATTTCAGGCATTAAAATGACTCTAAACACACTTATATTAGTTCCAAAAGTGATAATTCACATGCAATAGTCATTTGCAGTCAAAAAATTAAACATAAAAAAAATACCATTTCTGACCATCCGGAGAAAGTTCAACAGGTCACGGGTCATCGTTTTTCATGAGAAATTTGATTTTTTGGACTGTAGAAAAATTGATTCAAAATGTCATTTGGATTGTGCCTCATGTTGAATAACTACCTTTTAAAGCCTCAATGTGATCAAAATTGCCATTTTTAAATACTTTTTCTCCTACTCAGAAGCTTCAATTTCGACCAATTTAAGGCATTAAAATGACTCTAAACACACTTATTTTAGTTCCAAAAGTGATAATTCACATGCAATAGTCATTTACAGTCAAACAATCAAACATTAAAAAATTACCATTTCTGACCATCTGGAGAAAGTTCGACAGGTCACGGGTCATGGTTTTTCATGAGAAATTTGATTTTTTGGACCCTAGAAAAATGTATCCAAAATGTCATTTGGATTGTGCCTCATGTTGAAGAACTACTTTTTAAAGCCTCAATGTGATCAAAATTGCCATTTTTAAATACTTTTTCTCCTACCCAGAAGCTTCTTTTTCGACCAATTTCAGGCGTTAAAATGACTCTAAACACACTTATATTAGTTCCAAAAGTGATAATTCACATGCAATAGTCATTTGCAGTCAAAAAATTAAACATAAAAAAAATACCATTTCTGACCATCCGGAGAAAGTTCAACAGGTCACGGGTCATCGTTTTTCATCAGAAATTAGATTTTTTGGACTGTAGAAAAATTGATTCAAAATCTCATTTGGATTGTGCCTCATGTTAAATAACTACTTTTTAAAGCCTCAATGTGATCAAAATTGCCATTTTTAAATACTTTTTCTCCTACTCAGAAACTTCTATTTCGACCAATTTCAGGCATTAAAATGACTCTAAACACACTTATATTAGTTCCAAAAGAGATAATTCATATGCAATAGTCATTTGCAGTCAAAAAATTAAACATAAAAAAAAAACATTTCTGACCATCCAGAGAAAGTTCAACAGGTCACGGGTCATCGTTTTTCATCAGAAATTTGATTTTTTGGACTGTAGAAAAATTGATTCAAAATGTCATTTGGATTGTGCCTCATGCTGAGTAACTACCTTTTAAAGCCCAAATGTGACCAAAATTGCCATTTTTACAGACTTTTTCTCCTACTCAGAAGCTTCTATTTCGACCAATTTCAGGCATTAAAATGACTCTAAACACACTTATTTTAGTTCCAAAAGTGATAGTTCACATGCAATAGTCATTTACAGTCAAACAATCAAACATTAAAAAATTACCATTTCTGACCATCTGGAGAAAGTTCGACAGGTCACGGGTCATCGTTTTTCATGAGAAATTTGATTTTTTGGACTGTAGAAAAATTGATTCAAAATGTCATTTGGATTGTGCCTCATGTTGAATAACTACCTTTTAAAGCCTCAATGTGATCAAAATTGCCATTTTTAAATACTTTTTCTCCTACTCAGAAGCTTCTATTTCGACCAATTTAAGGCATTAAAATGACTCTAAACACACTTATTTTAGTTCCAAAAGTGATAATTCACATGCAATAGTCATTTACAGTCAAACAATCAAACATTAAAAAATTACCATTTCTGACCATCTGGAGAAAGTTCGACAGGTCACGGGTCATCGTTTTTCATCAGAAATTTGATTTTTTGGACTGTAGAAAAATTGATTCAAAATCTCATTTGGATTGTGCCTCATGTTAAATAACTACTTTTTAAAGCCTCAATGTGATCAAAATTGCCATTTTTAAATACTTTTTCTCCTACTCAGAAGCTTCTATTTCGACCAATTTCAGGCATTAAAATGACTCTAAACACACTTATATTAGTTCCAAAAGAGATAATTCATATGCAATAGTCATTTGCAGTCAAAAAATTAAACATAAAAAAAAAACATTTCTGACCATCCAGAGAAAGTTCAACAGGTCACGGGTCATCGTTTTTCATCAGAAATTTGATTTTTTGGACTGTAGAAAAATTGATTCAAAATCTCATTTGGATAGTGCCTCATGTTAAATAACTACTTTTTAAAGCCTCAATGTGATCAAAATTGCCATTTTTAAATATTTTTTCTCCTACTCAGAAGCTTCTATTTCGACCAATTTCAGGCATTAAAATGACTCTAAACACACTTATATTAGTTCCAAAAGAGATAATTCATATGCAAAAGTCATTTGCAGTCAAAAAATTAAACATAAAAAAAAAACATTTCTGATCATCCAGAGAAAGTTCAACAGGTCACGGGTCATCGTTTTTCATTAGAAATTTGATTTTTTGGACTGTAGAAAAATTGATTCAAAATGTCATTTGGATTGTGCCTCATGCTGAGTAACTACCTTTTAAAGCCCAAATGTGACCAAAATTGACCTTTTTTACAGACTTTTTCTCCTACTCAGAAGCTTCTATTTCGACCAATTTCAGGCATTAAAATTACTCTAAACACACTTATATTAGTTCCAATAGTGATAATTCACATGCAATAGTCATTTACAGTCAAAAAATTAAACATTAAAAAATTCACATTTCTTACCATCTGGAGAAAGTTCGACAGGTCACGGGTCATCGTTTTTCATGAGAAATTTGATTTTTTGGACTGTAGAAAAATTGATTCAAAATGTCATTTGGATTGTGCCTCATGTTGAATAACTACCTTTTAAAGCCTCAATGTGATCAAAATTGCCATTTTTAAATACTTTTTCTCCTACTCAGAAGCTTCTATTTCGACCAATTTAAGGCATTAAAATGACTCTAAACACACTTATTTTAGTTCCAAAAGTGATAATTCACATGCAATAGTCATTTACAGTCAAACAATCAAACATTAAAAAATTACCATTTCTGACCATCTGGAGAAAGTTCGACAGGTCACGGGTCATCGTTTTTCATGAGAAATTTGATTTTTTGGACTGTAGAAAAATTGATTCAAAATGTCATTTGGATTGTGCCTCATGTTGAATAACTACCTTTTAAAGCCTCAATGTGATCAAAATTGCCATTTTTAAATACTTTTTCTCCTACTCAGAAGCTTCTATTTCGACCAATTTAAGGCATTAAAATGACTCTAAACACACTTATTTTAGTTCCAAAAGTGATAATTCACATGCAATAGTCATTTACAGTCAAACAATCAAACATTAAAAAATTACCATTTCTGACCATCTGGAGAAAGTTCGACAGGTCACGGGTCATGGTTTTTCATGAGAAATTAGATTTTTTGGACCCTAGAAAAATGTATCCAAAATGTCATTTGGATTGTGCCTCATGTTGAAGAACTACTTTTTAAAGCCTCAATGTGATCAAAATTGCCATTTTTAAATACTTTTTCTCCTACTCAGAAGCTTCTATTTCGACCAATTTCAGGCATTAAAATGACTCTAAACACACCTATTTTAGTTCCAAAAGTGATAATTCACATGCAATAGTCATTTACAGTCAAACAATCAAACATTAAAAAATTACCATTTCTGACCATCTGGAGAAAGTTCGACAGGTCACGGGTCATGGTTTTTCATGAGAAATTTGATTTTTTGGACCCTAGAAAAATGTATCCAAAATGTCATTTGGATTGTGCCTCATGTTGAAGAACTACTTTTTAAAGCCTCAATGTGATCAAAATTGCCATTTCAAATACTTTTTCTCCTACTCAGAAGCTTCTATTTCGACCAATTTCAGGCATTAAAATGACTCTAAACACACTTATATTAGTTCCAAAAGTGATAATTCACATGCAATAGTCATTTGCAGTCAAAAAATTAAACATAAAAAAAATACCATTTCTGACCATCCGGAGAAAGTTCAACAGGTCACGGGTCATCGTTTTTCATGAGAAATTTGATTTTTTGGACTGTAGAAAGATTGATTCAAAATGTCATTTGGATTGTGCCTCATGTTGAATAACTACCTTTTAAAGCCTCAATGTGATCAAAATTGCCATTTTTAAATACTTTTTCTCCTACTCAGAAGCTTCTATTTCGACCAATTTAAGGCATTAAAATGACTCTAAACACACTTATTTTAGTTCCAAAAGTGATAATTCACATGCAATAGTCATTTACAGTCAAACAATCAAACATTAAAAAACTTACCATTTCTGACCATCTGGAGAAAGTTCGACAGGTCACGGGTCATGGTTTTTCATGAGAAATTTGATTTTTTGGACCCTAGAAAAATGTATCCAAAATGTCATTTGGATTGTGCCTCATGTTGAAGAACTACTTTTTAAAGCCTCAATGTGATCAAAATTGCCATTTTTAAATACTTTTTCTCCTACCCAGAAGCTTCTTTTTCGACCAATTTCAGGCATTAAAATGACTCTAAACACACTTATATTAGTTCCAAAAGTGATAATTCACATGCAATAGTCATTTGCAGTCAAAAAATTAAACATAAAAAAAATACCATTTCTGACCATCTGGAGAAAGTTCAACAGGTCACGGGTCATCGTTTTTCATCAGAAATTAGATTTTTTGGACTGTAGAAAAATTGATTCAAAATCTCATTTGGATTGTGCCTCATGTTAAATAACTACTTTTTAAAGCCTCAATGTGATCAAAATTGCCATTTTTACAGACTTTTTCTCCTACTCAGAAGCTTCAATTTCGACCAATTTCAGGCATTAAAATTACTCTAAACACACTTATATTAGTTCCAATAGTGATAATTCACATGCAATAGTCATTTACAGTCAAAAAATTAAACATTAAAAAATTCACATTTCTTACCATCTGGAGAAAGTTCGACAGGTCACGGGTCATCGTTTTTCATGAGAAATTTGATTTTTTGGACTGTAGAAAAATTGATTCAAAATGTCATTTGGATTGTGCCTCATGTTGAATAACTACCTTTTAAAGCCTCAATGTGATCAAAATTGCCATTTTTAAATACTTTTTCTCCTACTCAGAAGCTTCTATTTCGACCAATTTAAGGCATTAAGATGACTCTAAACACAATTATTTTAGTTCCAAAAGTGATAATTCACATGCAATAGTCATTTACAGTCAAACAATGAAACATTAAAAAATTACCATTTCTGACCATCTGGAGAAAGTTCGACAGGTCACGGGTCATGGTTTTTCATGAGAAATTTGATTTTTTGGACCCTAGAAAAATGTATCCAAAATGTCATTTGGATTGTGCCTCATGTTGAAGAACTACTTTTTAAAGCCTCAATGTGATCAAAATTGCCATTTTTAAATACTTTTTCTCCTACCCAGAAGCTTCTTTTTCGACCAATTTCAGGCATTAAAATGACTCTAAACACACTTATATTAGTTCCAAAAGTGATAATTCACATGCAATAGTCATTTGCAGTCAAAAAATTAAACATAAAAAAAATACCATTTCTGACCATCTGGAGAAAGTTCAACAGGTCACGGGTCATCGTTTTTCATCAGAAATTAGATTTTTTGGACTGTAGAAAAATTGATTCAAAATCTCATTTGGATTGTGCCTCATGTTAAATAACTACTTTTTAAAGCCTCAATGTGATCAAAATTGCCATTTTTAAATACTTTTTCTCCTACTCAGAAGCTTCTATTTCGACCAATTTCAGGCATTAAAATGACTCTAAACACACTTATATTAGTTCCAAAAGAGATAATTCATATGCAATAGTCATTTGCAGTCAAAAAATTAAACATAAAAAAAAAACATTTCTGACCATCCAGAGAAAGTTCAACAGGTCACGGGTCATCGTTTTTCATCAGAAATTAGATTTTTTGGACTGTAGAAAAATTGATTCAAAATGTCATTTGGATTGTGCCTCATGCTGAGTAACTACCTTTTAAAGCCCAAATGTGACCAAAATTGCCATTTTTACAGACTTTTTCTCCTACTCAGAAGCTTCAATTTCGACCAATTTCAGGCATTAAAATTACTCTAAACACACTTATATTAGTTCCAATAGTGATAATTCACATGCAATAGTCATTTACAGTCAAAAAATTAAACATTAAAAAATTCACATTTCTTACCATCTGGAGAAAGTTCGACAGGTCACGGGTCATCGTTTTTCACGAGAAATTTGATTTTTTGGACTGTAGAAAAATTGATTCAAAATGTCATTTGGATTGTGCCTCATGTTAAATAACTACCTTTTAAAGCCTCAATGTGATCAAAATTGCCATTTTTAAATACTTTTTCTCCTACTCAGAAGCTTCTATTTCGACCAATTTAAGGCATTAAAATGACTCTAAACACACTTATTTTAGTTCCAAAAGTGATAATTCACATGCAATAGTCATTTACAGTCAAACAATCAAAAATTAAAAAATTACCATTTCTGACCATCTGGAGAAAGTTCGACAGGTCACGGGTCATGGTTTTTCATGAAAAATTTGATTTTTTGGACCCTAGAAAAATGTATCCAAAATGTCATTTGGATTGTGCCTCATGTTGAAGAACTACTTTTTAAAGCCTCAATGTGATCAAAATTGCCATTTTTAAATACTTTTTCTCCTACCCAGAAGCTTCTTTTTCAACCAATTTCAGGCATTAAAATGACTCTAAACACACTTATATTAGTTCCAAAAGTGATAATTCACATGCAATAGTCATTTGCAGTCAAAAAATTAAACATAAAAAAAATACCATTTCTGACCATCCGGAGAAAGTTCAACAGGTCACGGGTCATCGTTTTTCATCAGAAATTAGATTTTTTGGACTGTAGAAAAATTGATTCAAAATCTCATTTGGATTGTGCCTCATGTTAAATAACTACTTTTTAAAGCCTCAATGTGATCAAAATTGCCATTTTTAAATACTTTTTCTCCTACTCAGAAGCTTCTATTTCGACCAATTTCAGGCATTAAAATGACTCTAAACACACTTATATTAGTTCCAAAAGAGATAATTCATATGCAAAAGTCATTTGCAGTCAAAAAATTAAACATAAAAAAAAAACATTTCTGATCATCCAGAGAAAGTTCAACAGGTCACGGGTCATCGTTTTTCATCAGAAATTAGATTTTTTGGACTGTAGAAAAATTGATTCAAAATGTCATTTGGATTGTGCCTCATGTTGAATAACTACCTTTTAAAGCCTCAATGTGATCAAAATTGCCATTTTTAAATACTTTTTCTCCTACTCAGAAGCTTCTATTTCGACCAATTTAAGGCATTAAAATGACTCTAAACACACTTATTTTAGTTCCAAAAGTGATACTTCACATGCAATAGTCATTTACAGTCAAACAATCAAACATTAAAAAATTACCATTTCTGACCATCTGGAGAAAGTTCGACAGGTCACGGGTCATGGTTTTTCATGAGAAATTTGATTTTTTGGACCCTAGAAAAATGTATCCAAAATGTCATTTGGATTGTGCCTCATGTTGAAGAACTACTTTTTAAAGCCTCAATGTGATCAAAATTGCCATTTTTAAATACTTTTTCTCCTACTCAGAAGCTTCTATTTCGACCAATTTCAGGCATTAAAATGACTCTAAACACACTTATTTTAGTTCCAAAAGTGATAATTCACATGCAATAGTCATTTACAGTCAAACAATCAAACATTAAAAATTACCATTTCTGACCATCTGGAGAAAGTTCGACAGGTCACGGGTCATGGTTTTTCATGAGAAATTTGATTTTTTGGACCCTAGAAAAATGTATCCAAAATGTCATTTGGATTGTGCCTCATGTTGAAGAACTACTTTTTAAAGCCTCAATGTGATCAAAATTGCCATTTTTAAATACTTTTTCTCCTACTCAGAAGCTTCTATTTCGACCAATTTAAGGCATTAAAATGACTCTAAACACACTTATTTTAGTTCCAAAAGTGATAATTCACATGCAATAGTCATTTACAGTCAAACAATCAAACATTAAAAAATTACCATTTCTGACCATCTGGAGAAAGTTCGACAGGTCACGGGTCATCGTTTTTCATGAGAAATTTGATTTTTTGGACTGTAGAAAAATTGATTCAAAATGTCATTTGGATTGTGCCTCATGTTGAATAACTACCTTTTAAAGCCTCAATGTGATCAAAATTGCCATTTTTAAATACTTTTTCTCCTACTCAGAAGCTTCTATTTCGACCAATTTAAGGCATTAAAATGACTCTAAACACACTTATTTTAGTTCCAAAAGTGATAATTCACATGCAATAGTCATTTACAGTCAAACAATCAAACATTAAAAAATTACCATTTCTGACCATCTGGAGAAAGTTCGACAGGTCACGGGTCATGGTTTTTCATGAGAAATTTGATTTTTTGGACCCTAGAAAAATGTATCCAAAATGTCATTTGGATTGTGCCTCATGTTGAAGAACTACTTTTTAAAGCCTCAATGTGATCAAAATTGCCATTTCAAATACTTTTTCTCCTACTCAGAAGCTTCTATTTCGACCAATTTCAGGCATTAAAATGACTCTAAACACACTTATATTAGTTCCAAAAGTGATAATTCACATGCAATAGTCATTTGCAGTCAAAAAATTAAACATAAAAAAAATACCATTTCTGACCATCCGGAGAAAGTTCAACAGGTCACGGGTCATCGTTTTTCATGAGAAATTTGATTTTTTGGACTGTAGAAAAATTGATTCAAAATGTCATTTGGATTGTGCCTCATGTTGAATAACTACCTTTTAAAGCCTCAATGTGATCAAAATTGCCATTTTTAAATACTTTTTCTCCTACTCAGAAGCTTCTATTTCGACCAATTTAAGGCATTAAAATGACTCTAAACACACTTATTTTAGTTCCAAAAGTGATAATTCACATGCAATAGTCATTTACAGTCAAACAATCAAACATTAAAAAATTACCATTTCTGACCATCTGGAGAAAGTTCGACAGGTCACGGGTCATGGTTTTTCATGAGAAATTTGATTTTTTGGACCCTAGAAAAATGTATCCAAAATGTCATTTGGATTGTGCCTCATGTTGAAGAACTACTTTTTAAAGCCTCAATGTGATCAAAATTGCCATTTTTAAATACTTTTTCTCCTACCCAGAAGCTTCTTTTTCGACCAATTTCAGGCATTAAAATGACTCTAAACACACTTATATTAGTTCCAAAAGTGATAATTCACATGCAATAGTCATTTGCAGTCAAAAAATTAAACATAAAAAAAATACCATTTCTGACCATCTGGAGAAAGTTCAACAGGTCACGGGTCATCGTTTTTCATCAGAAATTAGATTTTTTGGACTGTAGAAAAATTGATTCAAAATCTCATTTGGATTGTGCCTCATGTTAAATAACTACTTTTTAAAGCCTCAATGTGATCAAAATTGCCATTTTTAAATACTTTTTCTCCTACTCAGAAGCTTCTATTTCGACCAATTTCAGGCATTAAAATGACTCTAAACACACTTATATTAGTTCCAAAAGAGATAATTCACATGCAATAGTCATTTGCAGTCAAAAAATTAAACATAAAAAAAATTCCATTTCTGACCATCTGGAGAAAGTTCAACAGGTCACGGGTCATCGTTTTTCATCAGAAATTAGATTTTTTGGACTGTAGAAAAATTGATTCAAAATGTCATTTGGATTGTGCCTCATGCTGAGTAACTACCTTTTAAAGCCCAAATGTGACCAAAATTGCCATTTTTACAGACTTTTTCTCCTACTCAGAAGCTTCAATTTCGACCAATTTCAGGCATTAAAATTACTCTAAACACACTTATATTAGTTCCAATAGTGATAATTCACATGCAATAGTCATTTACAGTCAAAAAATTAAACATTAAAAAATTCACATTTCTTACCATCTGGAGAAAGTTCGACAGGTCACGGGTCATCGTTTTTCATGAGAAATTTGATTTTTTGGACTGTAGAAAAATTGATTCAAAATGTCATTTGGATTGTGCCTCATGTTGAATAACTACCTTTTAAAGCCTCAATGTGATCAAAATTGCCATTTTTAAATACTTTTTCTCCTACTCAGAAGCTTCTATTTCGACCAATTTAAGGCATTAAGATGACTCTAAACACAATTATTTTAGTTCCAAAAGTGATAATTCACATGCAATAGTCATTTACAGTCAAACAATGAAACATTAAAAAATTACCATTTCTGACCATCTGGAGAAAGTTCGACAGGTCACGGGTCATGGTTTTTCATGAGAAATTTGATTTTTTGGACCCTAGAAAAATGTATCCAAAATGTCATTTGGATTGTGCCTCATGTTGAAGAACTACTTTTTAAAGCCTCAATGTGATCAAAATTGCCATTTTTAAATACTTTTTCTCCTACCCAGAAGCTTCTTTTTCGACCAATTTCAGGCATTAAAATGACTCTAAACACACTTATATTAGTTCCAAAAGTGATAATTCACATGCAATAGTCATTTGCAGTCAAAAAATTAAACATAAAAAAAATACCATTTCTGACCATCTGGAGAAAGTTCAACAGGTCACGGGTCATCGTTTTTCATCAGAAATTAGATTTTTTGGACTGTAGAAAAATTGATTCAAAATCTCATTTGGATTGTGCCTCATGTTAAATAACTACTTTTTAAAGCCTCAATGTGATCAAAATTGCCATTTTTAAATACTTTTTCTCCTACTCAGAAGCTTCTATTTCGACCAATTTCAGGCATTAAAATGACTCTAAACACACTTATATTAGTTCCAAAAGAGATAATTCATATGCAATAGTCATTTGCAGTCAAAAAATTAAACATAAAAAAAAAACATTTCTGACCATCCAGAGAAAGTTCAACAGGTCACGGGTCATCGTTTTTCATCAGAAATTAGATTTTTTGGACTGTAGAAAAATTGATTCAAAATGTCATTTGGATTGTGCCTCATGCTGAGTAACTACCTTTTAAAGCCCAAATGTGACCAAAATTGCCATTTTTACAGACTTTTTCTCCTACTCAGAAGCTTCAATTTCGACCAATTTCAGGCATTAAAATTACTCTAAACACACTTATATTAGTTCCAATAGTGATAATTCACATGCAATAGTCATTTACAGTCAAAAAATTAAACATTAAAAAATTCACATTTCTTACCATCTGGAGAAAGTTCGACAGGTCACGGGTCATCGTTTTTCACGAGAAATTTGATTTTTTGGACTGTAGAAAAATTGATTCAAAATGTCATTTGGATTGTGCCTCATGTTAAATAACTACCTTTTAAAGCCTCAATGTGATCAAAATTGCCATTTTTAAATACTTTTTCTCCTACTCAGAAGCTTCTATTTCGACCAATTTAAGGCATTAAAATGACTCTAAACACACTTATTTTAGTTCCAAAAGTGATAATTCACATGCAATAGTCATTTACAGTCAAACAATCAAACATTAAAAAATTACCATTTCTGACCATCTGGAGAAAGTTCGACAGGTCACGGGTCATGGTTTTTCATGAGAAATTTGATTTTTTGGACCCTAGAAAAATGTATCCAAAATGTCATTTGGATTGTGCCTCATGTTGAAGAACTACTTTTTAAAGCCTCAATGTGATCAAAATTGCCATTTCAAATACTTTTTCTCCTACTCAGAAGCTTCTATTTCGACCAATTTCAGGCATTAAAATGACTCTAAACACACTTATATTAGTTCCAAAAGTGATAATTCACATGCAATAGTCATTTGCACTCAAAAAATTAAACATAAAAAAAATACCATTTCTGACCATCCGGAGAAAGTTCAACAGGTCACGGGTCATCGTTTTTCATCAGAAATTAGATTTTTTGGACTGTAGAAAAATTGATTCAAAATCTCATTTGGATTGTGCCTCATGTTAAATAACTACTTTTTAAAGCCTCAATGTGATCAAAATTGCCATTTTTAAATACTTTTTCTCCTACTCAGAAGCTTCTATTTCGACCAATTTCAGGCATTAAAATGACTCTAAACACACTTATATTAGTTCCAAAAGAGATAATTCATATGCAAAAGTCATTTGCAGTCAAAAAATTAAACATAAAAAAAAAACATTTCTGATCATCCAGAGAAAGTTCAACAGGTCACGGGTCATCGTTTTTCATCAGAAATTAGATTTTTTGGACTGTAGAAAAATTGATTCAAAATGTCATTTGGATTGTGCCTCATGTTGAATAACTACCTTTTAAAGCCTCAATGTGATCAAAATTGCCATTTTTAAATACTTTTTCTCCTACTCAGAAGCTTCTATTTCGACCAATTTAAGGCATTAAAATGACTCTAAACACACTTATTTTAGTTCCAAAAGTGATACTTCACATGCAATAGTCATTTACAGTCAAACAATCAAACATTAAAAAATTACCATTTCTGACCATCTGGAGAAAGTTCGACAGGTCACGGGTCATGGTTTTTCATGAGAAATTTGATTTTTTGGACCCTAGAAAAATGTATCCAAAATGTCATTTGGATTGTGCCTCATGTTGAAGAACTACTTTTTAAAGCCTCAATGTGATCAAAATTGCCATTTTTAAATACTTTTTCTCCTACTCAGAAGCTTCTATTTCGACCAATTTCAGGCATTAAAATGACTCTAAACACACTTATTTTAGTTCCAAAAGTGATAATTCACATGCAATAGTCATTTACAGTCAAACAATCAAACATTAAAAATTACCATTTCTGACCATCTGGAGAAAGTTCGACAGGTCACGGGTCATGGTTTTTCATGAGAAATTTGATTTTTTGGACCCTAGAAAAATGTATCCAAAATGTCATTTGGATTGTGCCTCATGTTGAAGAACTACTTTTTAAAGCCTCAATGTGATCAAAATTGCCATTTCAAATACTTTTTCTCCTACTCAGAAGCTTCTATTTCGACCAATTTCAGGCATTAAAATGACTCTAAACACACTTATATTAGTTCCAAAAGTGATAATTCACATGCAATAGTCATTTGCAGTCAAAAAATTAAACATAAAAAAAATACCATTTCTGACCATCCGGAGAAAGTTCAACAGGTCACGGGTCATCGTTTTTCATGAGAAATTTGATTTTTTGGACTGTAGAAAAATTGATTCAAAATGTCATTTGGATTGTGCCTCATGTTGAATAACTACCTTTTAAAGCCTCAATGTGATCAAAATTGCCATTTTTAAATACTTTTTCTCCTACTCAGAAGCTTCTATTTCGACCAATTTAAGGCATTAAAATGACTCTAAACACACTTATTTTAGTTCCAAAAGTGATAATTCACATGCAATAGTCATTTACAGTCAAACAATCAAACATTAAAAAATTACCATTTCTGACCATCTGGAGAAAGTTCGACAGGTCACGGGTCATGGTTTTTCATGAGAAATTTGATTTTTTGGACCCTAGAAAAATGTATCCAAAATGTCATTTGGATTGTGCCTCATGTTGAAGAACTACTTTTTAAAGCCTCAATGTGATCAAAATTGCCATTTTTAAATACTTTTTCTCCTACCCAGAAGCTTCTTTTTCGACCAATTTCAGGCATTAAAATGACTCTAAACACACTTATATTAGTTCCAAAAGTGATAATTCACATGCAATAGTGATTTGCAGTCAAAAAATTAAACATAAAAAAAATACCATTTCTGACCATCTGGAGAAAGTTCAACAGGTCACGGGTCATCGTTTTTCATCAGAAATTAGATTTTTTGGACTGTAGAAAAATTGATTCAAAATCTCATTTGGATTGTGCCTCATGTTAAATAACTACTTTTTAAAGCCTCAATGTGATCAAAATTGCCATTTTTAAATACTTTTTCTCCTACTCAGAAGCTTCTATTTCGACCAATTTCAGGCATTAAAATGACTCTAAACACACTTATATTAGTTCCAAAAGAGATAATTCACATGCAATAGTCATTTGCAGTCAAAAAATTAAACATAAAAAAAATACCATTTCTGACCATCTGGAGAAAGTTCAACAGGTCACGGGTCATCGTTTTTCATCAGAAATTAGATTTTTTGGACTGTAGAAAAATTGATTCAAAATGTCATTTGGATTGTGCCTCATGCTGAGTAACTACCTTTTAAAGCCCAAATGTGACCAAAATTGCCATTTTTACAGACTTTTTCTCCTACTCAGAAGCTTCAATTTCGACCAATTTCAGGCATTAAAATTACTCTAAACACACTTATATTAGTTCCAATAGTGATAATTCACATGCAATAGTCATTTACAGTCAAAAAATTAAACATTAAAAAATTCACATTTCTTACCATCTGGAGAAAGTTCGACAGGTCACGGGTCATCGTTTTTCATGAGAAATTTGATTTTTTGGACTGTAGAAAAATTGATTCAAAATGTCATTTGGATTGTGCCTCATGTTGAATAACTACCTTTTAAAGCCTCAATGTGATCAAAATTGCCATTTTTAAATACTTTTTCTCCTACTCAGAAGCTTCTATTTCGACCAATTTAAGGCATTAAAATGACTCTAAACACACTTATTTTAGTTCCAAAAGTGATAATTCACATGCAATAGTCATTTACAGTCAAACAATGAAACATTAAAAAATTACCATTTCTGACCATCTGGAGAAAGTTCGACAGGTCACGGGTCATGGTTTTTCATGAGAAATTTGATTTTTTGGACCCTAGAAAAATGTATCCAAAATGTCATTTGGATTGTGCCTCATGTTGAAGAACTACTTTTTAAAGCCTCAATGTGATCAAAATTGCCATTTTTAAATACTTTTTCTCCTACCCAGAAGCTTCTTTTTCGACCAATTTCAGGCATTAAAATGACTCTAAACACACTTATATTAGTTCCAAAAGTGATAATTCACATGCAATAGTCATTTGCAGTCAAAAAATTAAACATAAAAAAAATACCATTTCTGACCATCTGGAGAAAGTTCAACAGGTCACGGGTCATCGTTTTTCATCAGAAATTAGATTTTTTGGACTGTAGAAAAATTGATTCAAAATCTCATTTGGATTGTGCCTCATGTTAAATAACTACTTTTTAAAGCCTCAATGTGATCAAAATTGCCATTTTTAAATACTTTTTCTCCTACTCAGAAGCTTCTATTTCGACCAATTTCAGGCATTAAAATGACTCTAAACACACTTATATTAGTTCCAAAAGAGATAATTCATATGCAATAGTCATTTGCAGTCAAAAAATTAAACATAAAAAAAAAACATTTCTGACCATCCAGAGAAAGTTCAACAGGTCACGGGTCATCGTTTTTCATCAGAAATTAGATTTTTTGGACTGTAGAAAAATTGATTCAAAATGTCATTTGGATTGTGCCTCATGCTGAGTAACTACCTTTTAAAGCCCAAATGTGACCAAAATTGCCATTTTTACAGACTTTTTCTCCTACTCAGAAGCTTCAATTTCGACCAATTTCAGGCATTAAAATTACTCTAAACACACTTATATTAGTTCCAATAGTGATAATTCACATGCAATAGTCATTTACAGTCAAAAAATTAAACATTAAAAAATTCACATTTCTTACCATCTGGAGAAAGTTCGACAGGTCACGGGTCATCGTTTTTCATGAGAAATTTGATTTTCTGGACTGTAGAAAAATTGATTCAAAATGTCATTTGGATTGTGCCTCATGTTAAATAACTACCTTTTAAAGCCTCAATGTGATCAAAATTGCCATTTTTAAATACTTTTTCTCCTACTCAGAAGCTTCTATTTCGACCAATTTAAGGCATTAAAATGACTCTAAACACACTTATTTTAGTTCCAAAAGTGATAATTCACATGCAATAGTCATTTACAGTCAAACAATCAAACATTAAAAAATTACCATTTCTGACCATCTGGAGAAAGTTCGACAGGTCACGGGTCATGGTTTTTCATGAGAAATTTGATTTTTTGGACCCTAGAAAAATGTATCCAAAATGTCATTTGGATTGTGCCTCATGTTGAAGAACTACTTTTTAAAGCCTCAATGTGATCAAAATTGCCATTTTTAAATACTTTTTCTCCTACTCAGAAGCTTCTATTTCGACCAATTTCAGGCATTAAAATGACTCTAAACACACTTATATTAGTTCCAAAAGAGATAATTCATATGCAATAGTCATTTGCAGTCAAAAAATTAAACATAAAAAAAAAACATTTCTGACCATCCAGAGAAAGTTCAACAGGTCACGGGTCATCGTTTTTCATCAGAAATTAGATTTTTTGGACTGTAGAAAAATTGATTCAAAATGTCATTTGGATTGTGCCTCATGCTGAGTAACTACCTTTTAAAGCCCAAATGTGACCAAAATTGCCATTTTTACAGACTTTTTCTCCTACTCAGAAGCTTCAATTTCGACCAATTTCAGGCATTAAAATTACTCTAAACACACTTATATTAGTTCCAATAGTGATAATTCACATGCAATAGTCATTTACAGTCAAAAAATTAAACATTAAAAAATTCACATTTCTTACCATCTGGAGAAAGTTCGACAGGTCACGGGTCATCGTTTTTCATGAGAAATTTGATTTTTTGGACTGTAGAAAAATTGATTCAAAATGTCATTTGGATTGTGCCTCATGTTAAATAACTACCTTTTAAAGTCTCAATGTGATCAAAATTGCCATTTTTAAATACTTTTTCTCCTACTCAGAAGCTTCTATTTCGACCAATTTAAGGCATTAAAATGACTCTAAACACACTTATTTTAGTTCCAAAAGTGATAATTCACATGCAATAGTCATTTACAGTCAAACAATCAAACATTAAAAAATTACCATTTCTGACCATCTGGAGAAAGTTCGACAGGTCACGGGTCATGGTTTTTCATGAGAAATTTGATTTTTTGGACCCTAGAAAAATGTATCCAAAATGTCATTTGGATTGTGCCTCATGTTGAAGAACTACTTTTTAAAGCCTCAATGTGATCAAAATTGCCATTTTTAAATACTTTTTCTCCTACCCAGAAGCTTCTTTTTCGACCAATTTCAGGCATTAAAATGACTCTAAACACACTTATATTAGTTCCAAAAGTGATAATTCACATGCAATAGTCATTTGCAGTCAAAAAATTAAACATAAAAAAAATACCATTTCTGACCATCTGGAGAAAGTTCAACAGGTCACGGGTCATCGTTTTTCATCAGAAATTAGATTTTTTGGACTGTAGAAAAATTGATTCAAAATGTCATTTGGATTGTGCCTCATGTTGAATAACTACCTTTTAAAGCCTCAATGTGATCAAAATTGCCATTTTTAAATACTTTTTCTCCTACTCAGAAGCTTCTATTTCGACCAATTTAAGGCATTAAAATGACTCTAAACACACTTATATTAGTTCCAAAAGTGATAATTCACATGCAATAGTCATTTGCAGTCAAAAAATTAAACATAAAAAAAATACCATTTCTGACCATCTGGAGAAAGTTCAACAGGTCACGGGTCATCGTTTTTCATCAGAAATTAGATTTTTTGGACTGTAGAAAAATTGATTCAAAATGTCATTTGGATTGTGCCTCATGTTGAATAACTACCTTTTAAAGCCTCAATGTGATCAAAATTGCCATTTTTAAATACTTTTTCTCCTACTCAGAAGCTTCTATTTCGACCAATTTAAGGCATTAAAATGACTCTAAACACACTTATTTTAGTTCCAAAAGTGATAATTCACATGCAATAGTCATTTACAGTCAAACAATCAAACATTAAAAAATTACCATTTCTGACCATCTGGAGAAAGTTCGACAGGTCACGGGTCATCGTTTTTCATCAGAAATTTGATTTTTTGGACTGTAGAAAAATTGATTCAAAATCTCATTTGGATTGTGCCTCATGTTAAATAACTACTTTTTAAAGCCTCAATGTGATCAAAATTGCCATTTTTAAATACTTTTTCTCCTACTCAGAAGCTTCTATTTCGACCAATTTCAGGCATTAAAATGACTCTAAACACACTTATATTAGTTCCAAAAGAGATAATTCATATGCAATAGTCATTTGCAGTCAAAAAATTAAACATAAAAAAAAAACATTTCTGACCATCCAGAGAAAGTTCAACAGGTCACGGGTCATCGTTTTTCATCAGAAATTTGATTTTTTGGACTGTAGAAAAATTGATTCAAAATCTCATTTGGATTGTGCCTCATGTTAAATAACTACTTTTTAAAGCCTCAATGTGATCAAAATTGCCATTTTTAAATACTTTTTCTCCTACTCAGAAGCTTCTATTTCGACCAATTTCAGGCATTAAAATGACTCTAAACACACTTATATTAGTTCCAAAAGAGATAATTCATATGCAAAAGTCATTTGCAGTCAAAAAATTAAACATAAAAAAAAAACATTTCTGATCATCCAGAGAAAGTTCAACAGGTCACGGGTCATCGTTTTTCATTAGAAATTAGATTTTTTGGACTGTAGAAAAATTGATTCAAAATGTCATTTGGATTGTGCCTCATGCTGAGTAACTACCTTTTAAAGCCCAAATGTGACCAAAATTGACCTTTTTTACAGACTTTTTCTCCTACTCAGAAGCTTCTATTTCGACCAATTTCAGGCATTAAAATTACTCTAAACACACTTATATTAGTTCCAATAGTGATAATTCACATGCAATAGTCATTTACAGTCAAAAAATTAAACATTAAAAAATTCACATTTCTTACCATCTGGAGAAAGTTCGACAGGTCACGGGTCATCGTTTTTCATGAGAAATTTGATTTTTTGGACTGTAGAAAAATTGATTCAAAATGTCATTTGGATTGTGCCTCATGTTGAATAACTACCTTTTAAAGCCTCAATGTGATCAAAATCGCCATTTTTAAATACTTTTTCTCCTACTCAGAAGCTTCTATTTCGACCAATTTAAGGCATTAAAATGACTCTAAACACACTTATTTTAGTTCCAAAAGTGATAATTCACATGCAATAGTCATTTACAGTCAAACAATCAAACATTAAAAAATTACCATTTCTGACCATCTGGAGAAAGTTCGACAGGTCACGGGTCATGGTTTTTCATGAGAAATTAGATTTTTTGGACCCTAGAAAAATGTATCCAAAATGTCATTTGGATTGTGCCTCATGTTGAAGAACTACTTTTTAAAGCCTCAATGTGATCAAAATTGCCATTTTTAAATACTTTTTCTCCTACTCAGAAGCTTCTATTTCGACCAATTTCAGGCATTAAAATGACTCTAAACACACTTATTTTAGTTCCAAAAGTGATAATTCACATGCAATAGTCATTTACAGTCAAACAATCAAACATTAAAAAATTACCATTTCTGACCATCTGGAGAAAGTTCGACAGGTCACGGGTCATGGTTTTTCATGAGAAATTTGATTTTTTGGACCCTAGAAAAATGTATCCAAAATGTCATTTGGATTGTGCCTCATGTTGAAGAACTACTTTTTAAAGCCTCAATGTGATCAAAATTGCCATTTCAAATACTTTTTCTCCTACTCAGAAGCTTCTATTTCGACCAATTTCAGGCATTAAAATGACTCTAAACACACTTATATTAGTTCCAAAAGTGATAATTCACATGCAATAGTCATTTGCAGTCAAAAAATTAAACATAAAAAAAATACCATTTCTGACCATCCGGAGAAAGTTCAACAGGTCACGGGTCATCGTTTTTCATGAGAAATTTGATTTTTTGGACTGTAGAAAAATTGATTCAAAATGTCATTTGGATTGTGCCTCATGTTGAATAACTACCTTTTAAAGCCTCAATGTGATCAAAATTGCCATTTTTAAATACTTTTTCTCCTACTCAGAAGCTTCTATTTCGACCAATTTAAGGCATTAAAATGACTCTAAACACACTTATTTTAGTTCCAAAAGTGATAATTCACATGCAATAGTCATTTACAGTCAAACAATCAAACATTAAAAAATTACCATTTCTGACCATCTGGAGAAAGTTCGACAGGTCACGGGTCATGGTTTTTCATGAGAAATTTGATTTTTTGGACCCTAGAAAAATGTATCCAAAATGTCATTTGGATTGTGCCTCATGTTGAAGAACTACTTTTTAAAGCCTCAATGTGATCAAAATTGCCATTTTTAAATACTTTTTCTCCTACCCAGAAGCTTCTTTTTCGACCAATTTCAGGCATTAAAATGACTCTAAACACACTTATATTAGTTCCAAAAGTGATAATTCACATGCAATAGTCATTTGCAGTCAAAAAATTAAACATAAAAAAAATACCATTTCTGACCATCTGGAGAAAGTTCAACAGGTCACGGGTCATCGTTTTTCATCAGAAATTAGATTTTTTGGACTGTAGAAAAATTGATTCAAAATCTCATTTGGATTGTGCCTCATGTTAAATAACTACTTTTTAAAGCCTCAATGTGATCAAAATTGCCATTTTTAAATACTTTTTCTCCTACTCAGAAGCTTCTATTTCGACCAATTTCAGGCATTAAAATGACTCTAAACACACTTATATTAGTTCCAAAAGAGATAATTCACATGCAATAGTCATTTGCAGTCAAAAAATTAAACATAAAAAAAATTCCATTTCTGACCATCTGGAGAAAGTTCAACAGGTCACGGGTCATCGTTTTTCATCAGAAATTAGATTTTTTGGACTGTAGAAAAATTGATTCAAAATGTCATTTGGATTGTGCCTCATGCTGAGTAACTACCTTTTAAAGCCCAAATGTGACCAAAATTGCCATTTTTACAGACTTTTTCTCCTACTCAGAAGCTTCAATTTCGACCAATTTCAGGCATTAAAATTACTCTAAACACATTTATATTAGTTCCAATAGTGATAATTCACATGCAATAGTCATTTACAGTCAAAAAATTAAACATTAAAAAATTCACATTTCTTACCATCTGGAGAAAGTTCGACAGGTCACGGGTCATCGTTTTTCATGAGAAATTTGATTTTTTGGACTGTAGAAAAATTGATTCAAAATGTCATTTGGATTGTGCCTCATGTTGAATAACTACCTTTTAAAGCCTCAATGTGATCAAAATTGCCATTTTTAAATACTTTTTCTCCTACTCAGAAGCTTCTATTTCGACCAATTTAAGGCATTAAAATGACTCTAAACACAATTATTTTAGTTCCAAAAGTGATAATTCACATGCAATAGTCATTTACAGTCAAACAATGAAACATTAAAAAATTACCATTTCTGACCATCTGGAGAAAGTTCGACAGGTCACGGGTCATGGTTTTTCATGAGAAATTTGATTTTTTGGACCCTAGAAAAATGTATCCAAAATGTCATTTGGATTGTGCCTCATGTTGAAGAACTACTTTTTAAAGCCTCAATGTGATCAAAATTGCCATTTTTAAATACTTTTTCTCCTACCCAGAAGCTTCTTTTTCGACCAATTTCAGGCATTAAAATGACTCTAAACACACTTATATTAGTTCCAAAAGTGATAATTCACATGCAATAGTCATTTGCAGTCAAAAAATTAAACATAAAAAAAATACCATTTCTGACCATCTGGAGAAAGTTCAACAGGTCACGGGTCATCGTTTTTCATCAGAAATTAGATTTTTTGGACTGTAGAAAAATTGATTCAAAATCTCATTTGGATTGTGCCTCATGTTAAATAACTACTTTTTAAAGCCTCAATGTGATCAAAATTGCCATTTTTAAATACTTTTTCTCCTACTCAGAAGCTTCTATTTCGACCAATTTCAGGCATTAAAATGACTCTAAACACACTTATATTAGTTCCAAAAGAGATAATTCATATGCAATAGTCATTTGCAGTCAAAAAATTAAACATAAAAAAAAAACATTTCTGACCATCCAGAGAAAGTTCAACAGGTCACGGGTCATCGTTTTTCATCAGAAATTAGATTTTTTGGACTGTAGAAAAATTGATTCAAAATGTCATTTGGATTGTGCCTCATGCTGAGTAACTACCTTTTAAAGCCCAAATGTGACCAAAATTGCCATTTTTACAGACTTTTTCTCCTACTCAGAAGCTTCAATTTCGACCAATTTCAGGCATTAAAATTACTCTAAACACACTTATATTAGTTCCAATAGTGATAATTCACATGCAATAGTCATTTACAGTCAAAAAATTAAACATTAAAAAATTCACATTTCTTACCATCTGGAGAAAGTTCGACAGGTCACGGGTCATCGTTTTTCATGAGAAATTTGATTTTTTGGACTGTAGAAAAATTGATTCAAAATGTCATTTGGATTGTGCCTCATGTTAAATAACTACCTTTTAAAGCCTCAATGTGATCAAAATTGCCATTTTTAAATACTTTTTCTCCTACTCAGAAGCTTCTATTTCGACCAATTTAAGGCATTAAAATGACTCTAAACACACTTATTTTAGTTCCAAAAGTGATAATTCACATGCAATAGTCATTTACAGTCAAACAATCAAACATTAAAAAATTACCATTTCTGACCATCTGGAGAAAGTTCGACAGGTCACGGGTCATGGTTTTTCATGAAAAATTTGATTTTTTGGACCCTAGAAAAATGTATCCAAAATGTCATTTGGATTGTGCCTCATGTTGAAGAACTACTTTTTAAAGCCTCAATGTGATCAAAATTGCCATTTTTAAATACTTTTTCTCCTACCCAGAAGCTTCTTTTTCAACCAATTTCAGGCATTAAAATGACTCTAAACACACTTATATTAGTTCCAAAAGTGATAATTCACATGCAATAGTCATTTGCAGTCAAAAAATTAAACATAAAAAAAATACCATTTCTGACCATCCGGAGAAAGTTCAACAGGTCACGGGTCATCGTTTTTCATCAGAAATTAGATTTTTTGGACTGTAGAAAAATTGATTCAAAATCTCATTTGGATTGTGCCTCATGTTAAATAACTACTTTTTAAAGCCTCAATGTGATCAAAATTGCCATTTTTAAATACTTTTTCTCCTACTCAGAAGCTTCTATTTCGACCAATTTCAGGCATTAAAATGACTCTAAACACACTTATATTAGTTCCAAAAGAGATAATTCATATGCAAAAGTCATTTGCAGTCAAAAAATTAAACATAAAAAAAAAACATTTCTGACCATCCAGAGAAAGTTCAACAGGTCACGGGTCATCGTTTTTCATCAGAAATTAGATTTTTTGGACTGTAGAAAAATTGATTCAAAATGTCATTTGGATTGTGCCTCATGTTGAATAACTACCTTTTAAAGCCTCAATGTGATCAAAATTGCCATTTTTAAATACTTTTTCTCCTACTCAGAAGCTTCTATTTCGACCAATTTAAGGCATTAAAATGACTCTAAACACACTTATTTTAGTTCCAAAAGTGATACTTCACATGCAATAGTCATTTACAGTCAAACAATCAAACATTAAAAAATTACCATTTCTGACCATCTGGAGAAAGTTCGACAGGTCACGGGTCATGGTTTTTCATGAGAAATTTGATTTTTTGGACCCTAGAAAAATGTATCCAAAATGTCATTTGGATTGTGCCTCATGTTGAAGAACTACTTTTTAAAGCCTCAATGTGATCAAAATTGCCATTTTTAAATACTTTTTCTCCTACTCAGAAGCTTCTATTTCGACCAATTTCAGGCATTAAAATGACTCTAAACACACTTATTTTAGTTCCAAAAGTGATAATTCACATGCAATAGTCATTTACAGTCAAACAATCAAACATTAAAAAATTACCATTTCTGACCATCTGGAGAAAGTTCGACAGGTCACGGGTCATGGTTTTTCATGAGAAATTTGATTTTTTGGACCCTAGAAAAATGTATCCAAAATGTCATTTGGATTGTGCCTCATGTTGAAGAACTACTTTTTAAAGCCTCAATGTGATCAAAATTGCCATTTTTAAATACTTTTTCTCCTACTCAGAAGCTTCTATTTCGACCAATTTCAGGCATTAAAATGACTCTAAACACACTTATATTAGTTCCAAAAGAGATAATTCATATGCAATAGTCATTTGCAGTCAAAAAATTAAACATAAAAAAAAAACATTTCTGACCATCCAGAGAAAGTTCAACAGGTCACGGGTCATCGTTTTTCATCAGAAATTAGATTTTTTGGACTGTAGAAAAATTGATTCAAAATGTCATTTGGATTGTGCCTCATGCTGAGTAACTACCTTTTAAAGCCCAAATGTGACCAAAATTGCCATTTTTACAGACTTTTTCTCCTACTCAGAAGCTTCAATTTCGACCAATTTCAGGCATTAAAATTACTCTAAACACACTTATATTAGTTCCAATAGTGATAATTCACATGCAATAGTCATTTACAGTCAAAAAATTAAACATTAAAAAATTCACATTTCTTACCATCTGGAGAAAGTTCGACAGGTCACGGGTCATCGTTTTTCATGAGAAATTTGATTTTTTGGACTGTAGAAAAATTGATTCAAAATGTCATTTGGATTGTGCCTCATGTTAAATAACTACCTTTTAAAGTCTCAATGTGATCAAAATTGCCATTTTTAAATACTTTTTCTCCTACTCAGAAGCTTCTATTTCGACCAATTTAAGGCATTAAAATGACTCTAAACACACTTATTTTAGTTCCAAAAGTGATAATTCACATGCAATAGTCATTTACAGTCAAACAATCAAACATTAAAAAATTACCATTTCTGACCATCTGGAGAAAGTTCGACAGGTCACGGGTCATGGTTTTTCATGAGAAATTTGATTTTTTGGACCCTAGAAAAATGTATCCAAAATGTCATTTGGATTGTGCCTCATGTTGAAGAACTACTTTTTAAAGCCTCAATGTGATCAAAATTGCCATTTTTAAATACTTTTTCTCCTACCCAGAAGCTTCTTTTTCGACCAATTTCAGGCATTAAAATGACTCTAAACACACTTATATTAGTTCCAAAAGTGATAATTCACATGCAATAGTCATTTGCAGTCAAAAAATTAAACATAAAAAAAATACCATTTCTGACCATCTGGAGAAAGTTCAACAGGTCACGGGTCATCGTTTTTCATCAGAAATTAGATTTTTTGGACTGTAGAAAAATTGATTCAAAATGTCATTTGGATTGTGCCTCATGTTGAATAACTACCTTTTAAAGCCTCAATGTGATCAAAATTGCCATTTTTAAATACTTTTTCTCCTACTCAGAAGCTTCTATTTCGACCAATTTAAGGCATTAAAATGACTCTAAACACACTTATATTAGTTCCAAAAGTGATAATTCACATGCAATAGTCATTTGCAGTCAAAAAATTAAACATAAAAAAAATACCATTTCTGACCATCTGGAGAAAGTTCAACAGGTCACGGGTCATCGTTTTTCATCAGAAATTAGATTTTTTGGACTGTAGAAAAATTGATTCAAAATGTCATTTGGATTGTGCCTCATGTTGAATAACTACCTTTTAAAGCCTCAATGTGATCAAAATTGCCATTTTTAAATACTTTTTCTCCTACTCAGAAGCTTCTATTTCGACCAATTTAAGGCATTAAAATGACTCTAAACACACTTATTTTAGTTCCAAAAGTGATAATTCACATGCAATAGTCATTTACAGTCAAACAATCAAACATTAAAAAATTACCATTTCTGACCATCTGGAGAAAGTTCGACAGGTCACGGGTCATCGTTTTTCATCAGAAATTTGATTTTTTGGACTGTAGAAAAATTGATTCAAAATCTCATTTGGATTGTGCCTCATGTTAAATAACTACTTTTTAAAGCCTCAATGTGATCAAAATTGCCATTTTTAAATACTTTTTCTCCTACTCAGAAGCTTCTATTTCGACCAATTTCAGGCATTAAAATGACTCTAAACACACTTATATTAGTTCCAAAAGAGATAATTCATATGCAATAGTCATTTGCAGTCAAAAAATTAAACATAAAAAAAAAACATTTCTGACCATCCAGAGAAAGTTCAACAGGTCACGGGTCATCGTTTTTCATCAGAAATTTGATTTTTTGGACTGTAGAAAAATTGATTCAAAATCTCATTTGGATTGTGCCTCATGTTAAATAACTACTTTTTAAAGCCTCAATGTGATCAAAATTGCCATTTTTAAATACTTTTTCTCCTACTCAGAAGCTTCTATTTCGACCAATTTCAGGCATTAAAATGACTCTAAACACACTTATATTAGTTCCAAAAGAGATAATTCATATGCAAAAGTCATTTGCAGTCAAAAAATTAAACATAAAAAAAAAACATTTCTGATCATCCAGAGAAAGTTCAACAGGTCACGGGTCATCGTTTTTCATTAGAAATTAGATTTTTTGGACTGTAGAAAAATTGATTCAAAATGTCATTTGGATTGTGCCTCATGCTGAGTAACTACCTTTTAAAGCCCAAATGTGACCAAAATTGACCTTTTTTACAGACTTTTTCTCCTACTCAGAAGCTTCTATTTCGACCAATTTCAGGCATTAAAATTACTCTAAACACACTTATATTAGTTCCAATAGTGATAATTCACATGCAATAGTCATTTACAGTCAAAAAATTAAACATTAAAAAATTCACATTTCTTACCATCTGGAGAAAGTTCGACAGGTCACGGGTCATCGTTTTTCATGAGAAATTTGATTTTTTGGACTGTAGAAAAATTGATTCAAAATGTCATTTGGATTGTGCCTCATGTTGAATAACTACCTTTTAAAGCCTCAATGTGATCAAAATCGCCATTTTTAAATACTTTTTCTCCTACTCAGAAGCTTCTATTTCGACCAATTTAAGGCATTAAAATGACTCTAAACACACTTATTTTAGTTCCAAAAGTGATAATTCACATGCAATAGTCATTTACAGTCAAACAATCAAACATTAAAAAATTACCATTTCTGACCATCTGGAGAAAGTTCGACAGGTCACGGGTCATGGTTTTTCATGAGAAATTAGATTTTTTGGACCCTAGAAAAATGTATCCAAAATGTCATTTGGATTGTGCCTCATGTTGAAGAACTACTTTTTAAAGCCTCAATGTGATCAAAATTGCCATTTTTAAATACTTTTTCTCCTACTCAGAAGCTTCTATTTCGACCAATTTCAGGCATTAAAATGACTCTAAACACACTTATTTTAGTTCCAAAAGTGATAATTCACATGCAATAGTCATTTACAGTCAAACAATCAAACATTAAAAAATTACCATTTCTGACCATCTGGAGAAAGTTCGACAGGTCACGGGTCATGGTTTTTCATGAGAAATTTGATTTTTTGGACCCTAGAAAAATGTATCCAAAATGTCATTTGGATTGTGCCTCATGTTGAAGAACTACTTTTTAAAGCCTCAATGTGATCAAAATTGCCATTTCAAATACTTTTTCTCCTACTCAGAAGCTTCTATTTCGACCAATTTCAGGCATTAAAATGACTCTAAACACACTTATATTAGTTCCAAAAGTGATAATTCACATGCAATAGTCATTTGCAGTCAAAAAATTAAACATAAAAAAAATACCATTTCTGACCATCCGGAGAAAGTTCAACAGGTCACGGGTCATCGTTTTTCATGAGAAATTTGATTTTTTGGACTGTAGAAAAATTGATTCAAAATGTCATTTGGATTGTGCCTCATGTTGAATAACTACCTTTTAAAGCCTCAATGTGATCAAAATTGCCATTTTTAAATACTTTTTCTCCTACTCAGAAGCTTCTATTTCGACCAATTTAAGGCATTAAAATGACTCTAAACACACTTATTTTAGTTCCAAAAGTGATAATTCACATGCAATAGTCATTTACAGTCAAACAATCAAACATTAAAAAATTACCATTTCTGACCATCTGGAGAAAGTTCGACAGGTCACGGGTCATGGTTTTTCATGAGAAATTTGATTTTTTGGACCCTAGAAAAATGTATCCAAAATGTCATTTGGATTGTGCCTCATGTTGAAGAACTACTTTTTAAAGCCTCAATGTGATCAAAATTGCCATTTTTAAATACTTTTTCTCCTACCCAGAAGCTTCTTTTTCGACCAATTTCAGGCATTAAAATGACTCTAAACACACTTATATTAGTTCCAAAAGTGATAATTCACATGCAATAGTCATTTGCAGTCAAAAAATTAAACATAAAAAAAATACCATTTCTGACCATCTGGAGAAAGTTCAACAGGTCACGGGTCATCGTTTTTCATCAGAAATTAGATTTTTTGGACTGTAGAAAAATTGATTCAAAATCTCATTTGGATTGTGCCTCATGTTAAATAACTACTTTTTAAAGCCTCAATGTGATCAAAATTGCCATTTTTAAATACTTTTTCTCCTACTCAGAAGCTTCTATTTCGACCAATTTCAGGCATTAAAATGACTCTAAACACACTTATATTAGTTCCAAAAGAGATAATTCACATGCAATAGTCATTTGCAGTCAAAAAATTAAACATAAAAAAAATTCCATTTCTGACCATCTGGAGAAAGTTCAACAGGTCACGGGTCATCGTTTTTCATCAGAAATTAGATTTTTTGGACTGTAGAAAAATTGATTCAAAATGTCATTTGGATTGTGCCTCATGCTGAGTAACTACCTTTTAAAGCCCAAATGTGACCAAAATTGCCATTTTTACAGACTTTTTCTCCTACTCAGAAGCTTCAATTTCGACCAATTTCAGGCATTAAAATTACTCTAAACACATTTATATTAGTTCCAATAGTGATAATTCACATGCAATAGTCATTTACAGTCAAAAAATTAAACATTAAAAAATTCACATTTCTTACCATCTGGAGAAAGTTCGACAGGTCACGGGTCATCGTTTTTCATGAGAAATTTGATTTTTTGGACTGTAGAAAAATTGATTCAAAATGTCATTTGGATTGTGCCTCATGTTGAATAACTACCTTTTAAAGCCTCAATGTGATCAAAATTGCCATTTTTAAATACTTTTTCTCCTACTCAGAAGCTTCTATTTCGACCAATTTAAGGCATTAAAATGACTCTAAACACAATTATTTTAGTTCCAAAAGTGATAATTCACATGCAATAGTCATTTACAGTCAAACAATGAAACATTAAAAAATTACCATTTCTGACCATCTGGAGAAAGTTCGACAGGTCACGGGTCATGGTTTTTCATGAGAAATTTGATTTTTTGGACCCTAGAAAAATGTATCCAAAATGTCATTTGGATTGTGCCTCATGTTGAAGAACTACTTTTTAAAGCCTCAATGTGATCAAAATTGCCATTTTTAAATACTTTTTCTCCTACCCAGAAGCTTCTTTTTCGACCAATTTCAGGCATTAAAATGACTCTAAACACACTTATATTAGTTCCAAAAGTGATAATTCACATGCAATAGTCATTTGCAGTCAAAAAATTAAACATAAAAAAAATACCATTTCTGACCATCTGGAGAAAGTTCAACAGGTCACGGGTCATCGTTTTTCATCAGAAATTAGATTTTTTGGACTGTAGAAAAATTGATTCAAAATCTCATTTGGATTGTGCCTCATGTTAAATAACTACTTTTTAAAGCCTCAATGTGATCAAAATTGCCATTTTTAAATACTTTTTCTCCTACTCAGAAGCTTCTATTTCGACCAATTTCAGGCATTAAAATGACTCTAAACACACTTATATTAGTTCCAAAAGAGATAATTCATATGCAATAGTCATTTGCAGTCAAAAAATTAAACATAAAAAAAAAACATTTCTGACCATCCAGAGAAAGTTCAACAGGTCACGGGTCATCGTTTTTCATCAGAAATTAGATTTTTTGGACTGTAGAAAAATTGATTCAAAATGTCATTTGGATTGTGCCTCATGCTGAGTAACTACCTTTTAAAGCCCAAATGTGACCAAAATTGCCATTTTTACAGACTTTTTCTCCTACTCAGAAGCTTCAATTTCGACCAATTTCAGGCATTAAAATTACTCTAAACACACTTATATTAGTTCCAATAGTGATAATTCACATGCAATAGTCATTTACAGTCAAAAAATTAAACATTAAAAAATTCACATTTCTTACCATCTGGAGAAAGTTCGACAGGTCACGGGTCATCGTTTTTCATGAGAAATTTGATTTTTTGGACTGTAGAAAAATTGATTCAAAATGTCATTTGGATTGTGCCTCATGTTAAATAACTACCTTTTAAAGCCTCAATGTGATCAAAATTGCCATTTTTAAATACTTTTTCTCCTACTCAGAAGCTTCTATTTCGACCAATTTAAGGCATTAAAATGACTCTAAACACACTTATTTTAGTTCCAAAAGTGATAATTCACATGCAATAGTCATTTACAGTCAAACAATCAAACATTAAAAAATTACCATTTCTGACCATCTGGAGAAAGTTCGACAGGTCACGGGTCATGGTTTTTCATGAAAAATTTGATTTTTTGGACCCTAGAAAAATGTATCCAAAATGTCATTTGGATTGTGCCTCATGTTGAAGAACTACTTTTTAAAGCCTCAATGTGATCAAAATTGCCATTTTTAAATACTTTTTCTCCTACCCAGAAGCTTCTTTTTCAACCAATTTCAGGCATTAAAATGACTCTAAACACACTTATATTAGTTCCAAAAGTGATAATTCACATGCAATAGTCATTTGCAGTCAAAAAATTAAACATAAAAAAAATACCATTTCTGACCATCCGGAGAAAGTTCAACAGGTCACGGGTCATCGTTTTTCATCAGAAATTAGATTTTTTGGACTGTAGAAAAATTGATTCAAAATCTCATTTGGATTGTGCCTCATGTTAAATAACTACTTTTTAAAGCCTCAATGTGATCAAAATTGCCATTTTTAAATACTTTTTCTCCTACTCAGAAGCTTCTATTTCGACCAATTTCAGGCATTAAAATGACTCTAAACACACTTATATTAGTTCCAAAAGAGATAATTCATATGCAAAAGTCATTTGCAGTCAAAAAATTAAACATAAAAAAAAAACATTTCTGACCATCCAGAGAAAGTTCAACAGGTCACGGGTCATCGTTTTTCATCAGAAATTAGATTTTTTGGACTGTAGAAAAATTGATTCAAAATGTCATTTGGATTGTGCCTCATGTTGAATAACTACCTTTTAAAGCCTCAATGTGATCAAAATTGCCATTTTTAAATACTTTTTCTCCTACTCAGAAGCTTCTATTTCGACCAATTTAAGGCATTAAAATGACTCTAAACACACTTATTTTAGTTCCAAAAGTGATACTTCACATGCAATAGTCATTTACAGTCAAACAATCAAACATTAAAAAATTACCATTTCTGACCATCTGGAGAAAGTTCGACAGGTCACGGGTCATGGTTTTTCATGAGAAATTTGATTTTTTGGACCCTAGAAAAATGTATCCAAAATGTCATTTGGATTGTGCCTCATGTTGAAGAACTACTTTTTAAAGCCTCAATGTGATCAAAATTGCCATTTTTAAATACTTTTTCTCCTACTCAGAAGCTTCTATTTCGACCAATTTCAGGCATTAAAATGACTCTAAACACACTTATTTTAGTTCCAAAAGTGATAATTCACATGCAATAGTCATTTACAGTCAAACAATCAAACATTAAAAATTACCATTTCTGACCATCTGGAGAAAGTTCGACAGGTCACGGGTCATGGTTTTTCATGAGAAATTTGATTTTTTGGACCCTAGAAAAATGTATCCAAAATGTCATTTGGATTGTGCCTCATGTTGAAGAACTACTTTTTAAAGCCTCAATGTGATCAAAATTGCCATTTCAAATACTTTTTCTCCTACTCAGAAGCTTCTATTTCGACCAATTTCAGGCATTAAAATGACTCTAAACACACTTATATTAGTTCCAAAAGTGATAATTCACATGCAATAGTCATTTGCAGTCAAAAAATTAAACATAAAAAAAATACCATTTCTGACCATCCGGAGAAAGTTCAACAGGTCACGGGTCATCGTTTTTCATGAGAAATTTGATTTTTTGGACTGTAGAAAAATTGATTCAAAATGTCATTTGGATTGTGCCTCATGTTGAATAACTACCTTTTAAAGCCTCAATGTGATCAAAATTGCCATTTTTAAATACTTTTTCTCCTACTCAGAAGCTTCTATTTCGACCAATTTAAGGCATTAAAATGACTCTAAACACACTTATTTTAGTTCCAAAAGTGATAATTCACATGCAATAGTCATTTACAGTCAAACAATCAAACATTAAAAAATTACCATTTCTGACCATCTGGAGAAAGTTCGACAGGTCACGGGTCATGGTTTTTCATGAGAAATTTGATTTTTTGGACCCTAGAAAAATGTATCCAAAATGTCATTTGGATTGTGCCTCATGTTGAAGAACTACTTTTTAAAGCCTCAATGTGATCAAAATTGCCATTTTTAAATACTTTTTCTCCTACCCAGAAGCTTCTTTTTCGACCAATTTCAGGCATTAAAATGACTCTAAACACACTTATATTAGTTCCAAAAGTGATAATTCACATGCAATAGTCATTTGCAGTCAAAAAATTAAACATAAAAAAAATACCATTTCTGACCATCTGGAGAAAGTTCAACAGGTCACGGGTCATCGTTTTTCATCAGAAATTAGATTTTTTGGACTGTAGAAAAATTGATTCAAAATCTCATTTGGATTGTGCCTCATGTTAAATAACTACTTTTTAAAGCCTCAATGTGATCAAAATTGCCATTTTTAAATACTTTTTCTCCTACTCAGAAGCTTCTATTTCGACCAATTTCAGGCATTAAAATGACTCTAAACACACTTATATTAGTTCCAAAAGAGATAATTCATATGCAATAGTCATTTGCAGTCAAAAAATTAAACATAAAAAAAAACCATTTCTGACCATCCAGAGAAAGTTCAACAGGTCACGGGTCATCGTTTTTCATCAGAAATTAGATTTTTTGGACTGTAGAAAAATTGATTCAAAATGTCATTTGGATTGTGCCTCATGCTGAGTAACTACCTTTTAAAGCCCAAATGTGACCAAAATTGCCATTTTTACAGACTTTTTCTCCTACTCAGAAGCTTCAATTTCGACCAATTTCAGGCATTAAAATTACTCTAAACACACTTATATTAGTTCCAATAGTGATAATTCACATGCAATAGTCATTTACAGTCAAAAAATTAAACATTAAAAAATTCACATTTCTTACCATCTGGAGAAAGTTCGACAGGTCACGGGTCATCGTTTTTCATGAGAAATTTGATTTTTTGGACTGTAGAAAAATTGATTCAAAATGTCATTTGGATTGTGCCTCATGTTAAATAACTACCTTTTAAAGCCTCAATGTGATCAAAATTGCCATTTTTAAATACTTTTTCTCCTACTCAGAAGCTTCTATTTCGACCAATTTAAGGCATTAAAATGACTCTAAACACACTTATTTTAGTTCCAAAAGTGATAATTCACATGCAATAGTCATTTACAGTCAAACAATCAAACATTAAAAAATTACCATTTCTGACCATCTGGAGAAAGTTCGACAGGTCACGGGTCATGGTTTTTCATGAAAAATTTGATTTTTTGGACCCTAGAAAAATGTATCCAAAATGTCATTTGGATTGTGCCTCATGTTGAAGAACTACTTTTTAAAGCCTCAATGTGATCAAAATTGCCATTTTTAAATACTTTTTCTCCTACCCAGAAGCTTCTTTTTCAACCAATTTCAGGCATTAAAATGACTCTAAACACACTTATATTAGTTCCAAAAGTGATAATTCACATGCAATAGTCATTTGCAGTCAAAAAATTAAACATAAAAAAAATACCATTTCTGACCATCCGGAGAAAGTTCAACAGGTCACGGGTCATCGTTTTTCATCAGAAATTAGATTTTTTGGACTGTAGAAAAATTGATTCAAAATCTCATTTGGATTGTGCCTCATGTTAAATAACTACTTTTTAAAGCCTCAATGTGATCAAAATTGCCATTTTTAAATACTTTTTCTCCTACTCAGAAGCTTCTATTTCGACCAATTTCAGGCATTAAAATGACTCTAAACACACTTATATTAGTTCCAAAAGAGATAATTCATATGCAAAAGTCATTTGCAGTCAAAAAATTAAACATAAAAAAAAAACATTTCTGACCATCCAGAGAAAGTTCAACAGGTCACGGGTCATCGTTTTTCATCAGAAATTAGATTTTTTGGACTGTAGAAAAATTGATTCAAAATGTCATTTGGATTGTGCCTCATGTTGAATAACTACCTTTTAAAGCCTCAATGTGATCAAAATTGCCATTTTTAAATACTTTTTCTCCTACTCAGAAGCTTCTATTTCGACCAATTTAAGGCATTAAAATGACTCTAAACACACTTATTTTAGTTCCAAAAGTGATACTTCACATGCAATAGTCATTTACAGTCAAACAATCAAACATTAAAAAATTACCATTTCTGACCATCTGGAGAAAGTTCGACAGGTCACGGGTCATGGTTTTTCATGAGAAATTTGATTTTTTGGACCCTAGAAAAATGTATCCAAAATGTCATTTGGATTGTGCCTCATGTTGAAGAACTACTTTTTAAAGCCTCAATGTGATCAAAATTGCCATTTTTAAATACTTTTTCTCCTACTCAGAAGCTTCTATTTCGACCAATTTCAGGCATTAAAATGACTCTAAACACACTTATTTTAGTTCCAAAAGTGATAATTCACATGCAATAGTCATTTACAGTCAAACAATCAAACATTAAAAATTACCATTTCTGACCATCTGGAGAAAGTTCGACAGGTCACGGGTCATGGTTTTTCATGAGAAATTTGATTTTTTGGACCCTAGAAAAATGTATCCAAAATGTCATTTGGATTGTGCCTCATGTTGAAGAACTACTTTTTAAAGCCTCAATGTGATCAAAATTGCCATTTCAAATACTTTTTCTCCTACTCAGAAGCTTCTATTTCGACCAATTTCAGGCATTAAAATGACTCTAAACACACTTATATTAGTTCCAAAAGTGATAATTCACATGCAATAGTCATTTGCAGTCAAAAAATTAAACATAAAAAAAATACCATTTCTGACCATCCGGAGAAAGTTCAACAGGTCACGGGTCATCGTTTTTCATGAGAAATTTGATTTTTTGGACTGTAGAAAAATTGATTCAAAATGTCATTTGGATTGTGCCTCATGTTGAATAACTACCTTTTAAAGCCTCAATGTGATCAAAATTGCCATTTTTAAATACTTTTTCTCCTACTCAGAAGCTTCTATTTCGACCAATTTAAGGCATTAAAATGACTCTAAACACACTTATTTTAGTTCCAAAAGTGATAATTCACATGCAATAGTCATTTACAGTCAAACAATCAAACATTAAAAAATTACCATTTCTGACCATCTGGAGAAAGTTCGACAGGTCACGGGTCATGGTTTTTCATGAGAAATTTGATTTTTTGGACCCTAGAAAAATGTATCCAAAATGTCATTTGGATTGTGCCTCATGTTGAAGAACTACTTTTTAAAGCCTCAATGTGATCAAAATTGCCATTTTTAAATACTTTTTCTCCTACCCAGAAGCTTCTTTTTCGACCAATTTCAGGCATTAAAATGACTCTAAACACACTTATATTAGTTCCAAAAGTGATAATTCACATGCAATAGTCATTTGCAGTCAAAAAATTAAACATAAAAAAAATACCATTTCTGACCATCTGGAGAAAGTTCAACAGGTCACGGGTCATCGTTTTTCATCAGAAATTAGATTTTTTGGACTGTAGAAAAATTGATTCAAAATCTCATTTGGATTGTGCCTCATGTTAAATAACTACTTTTTAAAGCCTCAATGTGATCAAAATTGCCATTTTTAAATACTTTTTCTCCTACTCAGAAGCTTCTATTTCGACCAATTTCAGGCATTAAAATGACTCTAAACACACTTATATTAGTTCCAAAAGAGATAATTCATATGCAATAGTCATTTGCAGTCAAAAAATTAAACATAAAAAAAAAACATTTCTGACCATCCAGAGAAAGTTCAACAGGTCACGGGTCATCGTTTTTCATCAGAAATTAGATTTTTTGGACTGTAGAAAAATTGATTCAAAATGTCATTTGGATTGTGCCTCATGCTGAGTAACTACCTTTTAAAGCCCAAATGTGACCAAAATTGCCATTTTTACAGACTTTTTCTCCTACTCAGAAGCTTCAATTTCGACCAATTTCAGGCATTAAAATTACTCTAAACACACTTATATTAGTTCCAATAGTGATAATTCACATGCAATAGTCATTTACAGTCAAAAAATTAAACATTAAAAAATTCACATTTCTTACCATCTGGAGAAAGTTCGACAGGTCACGGGTCATCGTTTTTCATGAGAAATTTGATTTTTTGGACTGTAGAAAAATTGATTCAAAATGTCATTTGGATTGTGCCTCATGTTAAATAACTACCTTTTAAAGCCTCAATGTGATCAAAATTGCCATTTTTAAATACTTGTTCTCCTACTCAGAAGCTTCTATTTCGACCAATTTAAGGCATTAAAATGACTCTAAACACACTTATTTTAGTTCCAAACGTGATAATTCACATGCAATAGTCATTTACAGTCAAACAATCAAACATTAAAAAATTACCATTTCTGACCATCTGGAGAAAGTTCGACAGGTCACGGGTCATGGTTTTTCATGAGAAATTTGATTTTTTGGACCCTAGAAAAATGTATCCAAAATGTCATTTGGATTGTGCCTCATGTTGAAGAACTACTTTTTAAAGCCTCAATGTGATCAAAATTGCCATTTTTAAATACTTTTTCTCCTACCCAGAAGCTTCTTTTTCGACCAATTTCAGGCATTAAAATGACTCTAAACACACTTATATTAGTTCCAAAAGTGATAATTCACATGCAATAGTCATTTGCAGTCAAAAAATTAAACATAAAAAAAATACCATTTCTGACCATCTGGAGAAAGTTCAACAGGTCACGGGTCATCGTTTTTCATCAGAAATTAGATTTTTTGGACTGTAGAAAAATTGATTCAAAATCTCATTTGGATTGTGCCTCATGTTAAATAACTACTTTTTAAAGCCTCAATGTGATCAAAATTGCCATTTTTAAATACTTTTTCTCCTACTCAGAAGCTTCTATTTCGACCAATTTCAGGCATTAAAATGACTCTAAACACACTTATATTAGTTCCAAAAGAGATAATTCATATGCAATAGTCATTTGCAGTCAAAAAATTAAACATAAAAAAAAAACATTTCTGACCATCCAGAGAAAGTTCAACAGGTCACGGGTCATCGTTTTTCATCAGAAATTAGATTTTTTGGACTGTAGAAAAATTGATTCAAAATGTCATTTGGATTGTGCCTCATGCTGAGTAACTACCTTTTAAAGCCCAAATGTGACCAAAATTGCCATTTTTACAGACTTTTTCTCCTACTCAGAAGCTTCAATTTCGACCAATTTCAGGCATTAAAATTACTCTAAACACACTTATATTAGTTCCAATAGTGATAATTCACATGCAATAGTCATTTACAGTCAAAAAATTAAACATTAAAAAATTCACATTTCTTACCATCTGGAGAAAGTTCGACAGGTCACGGGTCATCGTTTTTCATGAGAAATTTGATTTTTTGGACTGTAGAAAAATTGATTCAAAATGTCATTTGGATTGTGCCTCATGTTAAATAACTACCTTTTAAAGTCTCAATGTGATCAAAATTGCCATTTTTAAATACTTTTTCTCCTACTCAGAAGCTTCTATTTCGACCAATTTAAGGCATTAAAATGACTCTAAACACACTTATTTTAGTTCCAAAAGTGATAATTCACATGCAATAGTCATTTACAGTCAAACAATCAAACATTAAAAAATTACCATTTCTGACCATCTGGAGAAAGTTCGACAGGTCACGGGTCATGGTTTTTCATGAGAAATTTGATTTTTTGGACCCTAGAAAAATGTATCCAAAATGTCATTTGGATTGTGCCTCATGTTGAAGAACTACTTTTTAAAGCCTCAATGTGATCAAAATTGCCATTTTTAAATACTTTTTCTCCTACCCAGAAGCTTCTTTTTCGACCAATTTCAGGCATTAAAATGACTCTAAACACACTTATATTAGTTCCAAAAGTGATAATTCACATGCAATAGTCATTTGCAGTCAAAAAATTAAACATAAAAAAAATACCATTTCTGACCATCTGGAGAAAGTTCAACAGGTCACGGGTCATCGTTTTTCATCAGAAATTAGATCTTTTGGACTGTAGAAAAATTGATTCAAAATCTCATTTGGATTGTGCCTCATGTTAAATAACTACTTTTTAAAGCCTCAATGTGATCAAAATTGCCATTTTTAAATACTTTTTCTCCTACTCAGAAGCTTCTATTTCGACCAATTTCAGGCATTAAAATGACTCTAAACACACTTATATTAGTTCCAAAAGAGATAATTCATATGCAATAGTCATTTGCAGTCAAAAAATTAAACATAAAAAAAAAACATTTCTGACCATCCAGAGAAAGTTCAACAGGTCACGGGTCATCGTTTTTCATCAGAAATTAGATTTTTTGGACTGTAGAAAAATTGATTCAAAATGTCATTTGGATTGTGCCTCATGCTGAGTAACTACCTTTTAAAGCCCAAATGTGACCAAAATTGCCATTTTTACAGACTTTTTCTCCTACTCAGAAGCTTCAATTTCGACCAATTTCAGGCATTAAAATTACTCTAAACACACTTATATTAGTTCCAATAGTGATAATTCACATGCAATAGTCATTTACAGTCAAAAAATTAAACATTAAAAAATTCACATTTCTTACCATCTGGAGAAAGTTCGACAGGTCACGGGTCATCGTTTTTCATGAGAAATTTGATTTTTTGGACTGTAGAAAAATTGATTCAAAATGTCATTTGGATTGTGCCTCATGTTAAATAACTACCTTTTAAAGTCTCAATGTGATCAAAATTGCCATTTTTAAATACTTTTTCTCCTACTCAGAAGCTTCTATTTCGACCAATTTAAGGCATTAAAATGACTCTAAACACACTTATTTTAGTTCCAAAAGTGATAATTCACATGCAATAGTCATTTACAGTCAAACAATCAAACATTAAAAAATTACCATTTCTGACCATCTGGAGAAAGTTCGACAGGTCACGGGTCATGGTTTTTCATGAGAAAATTGATTTTTTGGACCCTAGAAAAATGTATCCAAAATGTCATTTGGATTGTGCCTCATGTTGAAGAACTACTTTTTAAAGCCTCAATGTGATCAAAATTGCCATTTTTAAATACTTTTTCTCCTACCCAGAAGCTTCTTTTTCGACCAATTTCAGGCATTAAAATGACTCTAAACACACTTATATTAGTTCCAAAAGTGATAATTCACATGCAATAGTCATTTGCAGTCAAAAAATTAAACATAAAAAAAATACCATTTCTGACCATCTGGAGAAAGTTCAACAGGTCACGGGTCATCGTTTTTCATCAGAAATTAGATTTTTTGGACTGTAGAAAAATTGATTCAAAATCTCATTTGGATTGTGCCTCATGTTAAATAACTACTTTTTAAAGCCTCAATGTGATCAAAATTGCCATTTTTAAATACTTTTTCTCCTACTCAGAAGCTTCTATTTCGACCAATTTCAGGCATTAAAATGACTCTAAACACACTTATATTAGTTCCAAAAGAGATAATTCATATGCAATAGTCATTTGCAGTCAAAAAATTAAACATAAAAAAAAAACATTTCTGACCATCCAGAGAAAGTTCAACAGGTCACGGGTCATCGTTTTTCATCAGAAATTAGATTTTTTGGACTGTAGAAAAATTGATTCAAAATGTCATTTGGATTGTGCCTCATGCTGAGTAACTACCTTTTAAAGCCCAAATGTGACCAAAATTGCCATTTTTACAGACTTTTTCTCCTACTCAGAAGCTTCAATTTCGACCAATTTCAGGCATTAAAATTACTCTAAACACACTTATATTAGTTCCAATAGTGATAATTCACATTCAATAGTCATTTACAGTCAAAAAATTAAACATTAAAAAATTCACATTTCTTACCATCTGGAGAAAGTTCGACAGGTCACGGGTCATCGTTTTTCATGAGAAATTTGATTTTTTGGACTGTAGAAAAATTGATTCAAAATGTCATTTGGATTGTGCCTCATGTTAAATAACTACCTTTTAAAGCCTCAATGTGATCAAAATTGCCATTTTTAAATACTTTTTCTCCTACTCAGAAGCTTCTATTTCGACCAATTTAAGGCATTAAAATGACTCTAAACACACTTATTTTAGTTCCAAAAGTGATAATTCACATGCAATAGTCATTTACAGTCAAACAATCAAACATTAAAAAATTACCATTTCTGACCATCTGGAGAAAGTTCGACAGGTCACGGGTCATGGTTTTTCATGAGAAATTTGATTTTTTGGACCCTAGAAAAATGTATCCAAAATGTCATTTGGATTGTGCCTCATGTTGAAGAACTACTTTTTAAAGCCTCAATGTGATCAAAATTGCCATTTTTAAATACTTTTTCTCCTACCCAGAAGCTTCTTTTTCGACCAATTTCAGGCATTAAAATGACTCTAAACACACTTATATTAGTTCCAAAAGTGATAATTCACATGCAATAGTCATTTGCAGTCAAAAAATTAAACATAAAAAAAATACCATTTCTGACCATCTGGAGAAAGTTCAACAGGTCACGGGTCATCGTTTTTCATCAGAAATTAGATTTTTTGGACTGTAGAAAAATTGATTCAAAATCTCATTTGGATTGTGCCTCATGTTAAATAACTACTTTTTAAAGCCTCAATGTGATCAAAATTGCCATTTTTAAATACTTTTTCTCCTACTCAGAAGCTTCTATTTCGACCAATTTCAGGCATTAAAATGACTCTAAACACACTTATATTAGTTCCAAAAGAGATAATTCATATGCAATAGTCATTTGCAGTCAAAAAATTAAACATAAAAAAAAAACATTTCTGACCATCCAGAGAAAGTTCAACAGGTCACGGGTCATCGTTTTTCATCAGAAATTAGATTTTTTGGACTGTAGAAAAATTGATTCAAAATGTCATTTGGATTGTGCCTCATGCTGAGTAACTACCTTTTAAAGCCCAAATGTGACCAAAATTGCCATTTTTACAGACTTTTTCTCCTACTCAGAAGCTTCAATTTCGACCAATTTCAGGCATTAAAATTACTCTAAACACACTTATTTTAGTTCCAAAAGTGATAATTCACATGCAATAGTCATTTACAGTCAAACAATCAAACATTAAAAAATTACCATTTCTGACCATCTGGAGAAAGTTCGACAGGTCACGGGTCATGGTTTTTCATGAGAAAATTGATTTTTTGGACCCTAGAAAAATGTATCCAAAATGTCATTTGGATTGTGCCTCATGTTGAAGAACTACTTTTTAAAGCCTCAATGTGATCAAAATTGCCATTTTTAAATACTTTTTCTCCTACCCAGAAGCTTCTTTTTCGACCAATTTCAGGCATTAAAATGACTCTAAACACACTTATATTAGTTCCAAAAGTGATAATTCACATGCAATAGTCATTTGCAGTCAAAAAATTAAACATAAAAAAAATACCATTTCTGACCATCTGGAGAAAGTTCAACAGGTCACGGGTCATCGTTTTTCATCAGAAATTAGATTTTTTGGACTGTAGAAAAATTGATTCAAAATCTCATTTGGATTGTGCCTCATGTTAAATAACTACTTTTTAAAGCCTCAATGTGATCAAAATTGCCATTTTTAAATACTTTTTCTCCTACTCAGAAGCTTCTATTTCGACCAATTTCAGGCATTAAAATGACTCTAAACACACTTATATTAGTTCCAAAAGAGATAATTCATATGCAATAGTCATTTGCAGTCAAAAAATTAAACATAAAAAAAAAACATTTCTGACCATCCAGAGAAAGTTCAACAGGTCACGGGTCATCGTTTTTCATCAGAAATTAGATTTTTTGGACTGTAGAAAAATTGATTCAAAATGTCATTTGGATTGTGCCTCATGCTGAGTAACTACCTTTTAAAGCCCAAATGTGACCAAAATTGCCATTTTTACAGACTTTTTCTCCTACTCAGAAGCTTCAATTTCGACCAATTTCAGGCATTAAAATTACTCTAAACACACTTATATTAGTTCCAATAGTGATAATTCACATTCAATAGTCATTTACAGTCAAAAAATTAAACATTAAAAAATTCACATTTCTTACCATCTGGAGAAAGTTCGACAGGTCACGGGTCATCGTTTTTCATGAGAAATTTGATTTTTTGGACTGTAGAAAAATTGATTCAAAATGTCATTTGGATTGTGCCTCATGTTGAATAACTACCTTTTAAAGCCTCAATGTGATCAAAATTGCCATTTTTAAATACTTTTTCTCCTACTCAGAAGCTTCTATTTCGACCAATTTAAGGCATTAAAATGACTCTAAACACAATTATTTTAGTTCCAAAAGTGATAATTCACATGCAATAGTCATTTACAGTCAAACAATGAAACATTAAAAAATTACCATTTCTGACCATCTGGAGAAAGTTCGACAGGTCACGGGTCATGGTTTTTCATGAAAAATTTGATTTTTTGGACCCTAGAAAAATGTATCCAAAATGTCATTTGGATTGTGCCTCATGTTGAAGAACTACTTTTTAAAGCCTCAATGTGATCAAAATTGCCATTTTTAAATACTTTTTCTCCTACCCAGAAGCTTCTTTTTCAACCAATTTCAGGCATTAAAATGACTCTAAACACACTTATATTAGTTCCAAAAGTGATAATTCACATGCAATAGTCATTTGCAGTCAAAAAATTAAACATAAAAAAAATACCATTTCTGACCATCCGGAGAAAGTTCAACAGGTCACGGGTCATCGTTTTTCATCAGAAATTAGATTTTTTGGACTGTAGAAAAATTGATTCAAAATCTCATTTGGATTGTGCCTCATGTTAAATAACTACTTTTTAAAGCCTCAATGTGATCAAAATTGCCATTTTTAAATACTTTTTCTCCTACTCAGAAGCTTCTATTTCGACCAATTTCAGGCATTAAAATGACTCTAAACACACTTATATTAGTTCCAAAAGAGATAATTCATATGCAAAAGTCATTTGCAGTCAAAAAATTAAACATAAAAAAAAAACATTTCTGACCATCCAGAGAAAGTTCAACAGGTCACGGGTCATCGTTTTTCATCAGAAATTAGATTTTTTGGACTGTAGAAAAATTGATTCAAAATGTCATTTGGATTGTGCCTCATGTTGAATAACTACCTTTTAAAGCCTCAATGTGATCAAAATTGCCATTTTTAAATACTTTTTCTCCTACTCAGAAGCTTCTATTTCGACCAATTTAAGGCATTAAAATGACTCTAAACACACTTATTTTAGTTCCAAAAGTGATACTTCACATGCAATAGTCATTTACAGTCAAACAATCAAACATTAAAAAATTACCATTTCTGACCATCTGGAGAAAGTTCGACAGGTCACGGGTCATGGTTTTTCATGAGAAATTTGATTTTTTGGACCCTAGAAAAATGTATCCAAAATGTCATTTGGATTGTGCCTCATGTTGAAGAACTACTTTTTAAAGCCTCAATGTGATCAAAATTGCCATTTTTAAATACTTTTTCTCCTACTCAGAAGCTTCTATTTCGACCAATTTCAGGCATTAAAATGACTCTAAACACACTTATTTTAGTTCCAAAAGTGATAATTCACATGCAATAGTCATTTACAGTCAAACAATCAAACATTAAAAATTACCATTTCTGACCATCTGGAGAAAGTTCGACAGGTCACGGGTCATGGTTTTTCATGAGAAATTTGATTTTTTGGACCCTAGAAAAATGTATCCAAAATGTCATTTGGATTGTGCCTCATGTTGAAGAACTACTTTTTAAAGCCTCAATGTGATCAAAATTGCCATTTCAAATACTTTTTCTCCTACTCAGAAGCTTCTATTTCGACCAATTTCAGGCATTAAAATGACTCTAAACACACTTATATTAGTTCCAAAAGTGATAATTCACATGCAATAGTCATTTGCAGTCAAAAAATTAAACATAAAAAAAATACCATTTCTGACCATCCGGAGAAAGTTCAACAGGTCACGGGTCATCGTTTTTCATGAGAAATTTGATTTTTTGGACTGTAGAAAAATTGATTCAAAATGTCATTTGGATTGTGCCTCATGTTGAATAACTACCTTTTAAAGCCTCAATGTGATCAAAATTGCCATTTTTAAATACTTTTTCTCCTACTCAGAAGCTTCTATTTCGACCAATTTAAGGCATTAAAATGACTCTAAACACACTTATTTTAGTTCCAAAAGTGATAATTCACATGCAATAGTCATTTACAGTCAAACAATCAAACATTAAAAAATTACCATTTCTGACCATCTGGAGAAAGTTCGACAGGTCACGGGTCATGGTTTTTCATGAGAAATTTGATTTTTTGGACCCTAGAAAAATGTATCCAAAATGTCATTTGGATTGTGCCTCATGTTGAAGAACTACTTTTTAAAGCCTCAATGTGATCAAAATTGCCATTTTTAAATACTTTTTCTCCTACCCAGAAGCTTCTTTTTCGACCAATTTCAGGCATTAAAATGACTCTAAACACACTTATATTAGTTCCAAAAGTGATAATTCACATGCAATAGTCATTTGCAGTCAAAAAATTAAACATAAAAAAAATACCATTTCTGACCATCTGGAGAAAGTTCAACAGGTCACGGGTCATCGTTTTTCATCAGAAATTAGATTTTTTGGACTGTAGAAAAATTGATTCAAAATCTCATTTGGATTGTGCCTCATGTTAAATAACTACTTTTTAAAGCCTCAATGTGATCAAAATTGCCATTTTTAAATACTTTTTCTCCTACTCAGAAGCTTCTATTTCGACCAATTTCAGGCATTAAAATGACTCTAAACACACTTATATTAGTTCCAAAAGAGATAATTCACATGCAATAGTCATTTGCAGTCAAAAAATTAAACATAAAAAAAATACCATTTCTGACCATCTGGAGAAAGTTCAACAGGTCACGGGTCATCGTTTTTCATCAGAAATTAGATTTTTTGGACTGTAGAAAAATTGATTCAAAATGTCATTTGGATTGTGCCTCATGCTGAGTAACTACCTTTTAAAGCCCAAATGTGACCAAAATTGCCATTTTTACAGACTTTTTCTCCTACTCAGAAGCTTCAATTTCGACCAATTTCAGGCATTAAAATTACTCTAAACACACTTATATTAGTTCCAATAGTGATAATTCACATGCAATAGTCATTTACAGTCAAAAAATTAAACATTAAAAAATTCACATTTCTTACCATCTGGAGAAAGTTCGACAGGTCACGGGTCATCGTTTTTCATGAGAAATTTGATTTTTTGGACTGTAGAAAAATTGATTCAAAATGTCATTTGGATTGTGCCTCATGTTGAATAACTACCTTTTAAAGCCTCAATGTGATCAAAATTGCCATTTTTAAATACTTTTTCTCCTACTCAGAAGCTTCTATTTCGACCAATTTAAGGCATTAAAATGACTCTAAACACACTTATTTTAGTTCCAAAAGTGATAATTCACATGCAATAGTCATTTACAGTCAAACAATGAAACATTAAAAAATTACCATTTCTGACCATCTGGAGAAAGTTCGACAGGTCACGGGTCATGGTTTTTCATGAGAAATTTGATTTTTTGGACCCTAGAAAAATGTATCCAAAATGTCATTTGGATTGTGCCTCATGTTGAAGAACTACTTTTTAAAGCCTCAATGTGATCAAAATTGCCATTTTTAAATACTTTTTCTCCTACCCAGAAGCTTCTTTTTCGACCAATTTCAGGCATTAAAATGACTCTAAACACACTTATATTAGTTCCAAAAGTGATAATTCACATGCAATAGTCATTTGCAGTCAAAAAATTAAACATAAAAAAAATACCATTTCTGACCATCTGGAGAAAGTTCAACAGGTCACGGGTCATCGTTTTTCATCAGAAATTAGATTTTTTGGACTGTAGAAAAATTGATTCAAAATCTCATTTGGATTGTGCCTCATGTTAAATAACTACTTTTTAAAGCCTCAATGTGATCAAAATTGCAATTTTTAAATACTTTTTCTCCTACTCAGAAGCTTCTATTTCGACCAATTTCAGGCATTAAAATGACTCTAAACACACTTATATTAGTTCCAAAAGAGATAATTCATATGCAATAGTCATTTGCAGTCAAAAAATTAAACATAAAAAAAAAACATTTCTGACCATCCAGAGAAAGTTCAACAGGTCACGGGTCATCGTTTTTCATCAGAAATTAGATTTTTTGGACTGTAGAAAAATTGATTCAAAATGTCATTTGGATTGTGCCTCATGCTGAGTAACTACCTTTTAAAGCCCAAATGTGACCAAAATTGCCATTTTTACAGACTTTTTCTCCTACTCAGAAGCTTCAATTTCGACCAATTTCAGGCATTAAAATTACTCTAAACACACTTATATTAGTTCCAATAGTGATAATTCACATGCAATAGTCATTTACAGTCAAAAAATTAAACATTAAAAAATTCACATTTCTTACCATCTGGAGAAAGTTCGACAGGTCACGGGTCATCGTTTTTCATGAGAAATTTGATTTTTTGGACTGTAGAAAAATTGATTCAAAATGTCATTTGGATTGTGCCTCATGTTAAATAACTACCTTTTAAAGCCTCAATGTGATCAAAATTGCCATTTTTAAATACTTTTTCTCCTACTCAGAAGCTTCTATTTCGACCAATTTAAGGCATTAAAATGACTCTAAACACACTTATTTTAGTTCCAAAAGTGATAATTCACATGCAATAGTCATTTACAGTCAAACAATCAAACATTAAAAAATTACCATTTCTGACCATCTGGAGAAAGTTCGACAGGTCACGGGTCATGGTTTTTCATGAGAAATTTGATTTTTTGGACCCTAGAAAAATGTATCCAAAATGTCATTTGGATTGTGCCTCATGTTGAAGAACTACTTTTTAAAGCCTCAATGTGATCAAAATTGCCATTTTTAAATACTTTTTCTCCTACCCAGAAGCTTTTTTTTCGACCAATTTCAGGCATTAAAATGACTCTAAACACACTTATATTAGTTCCAAAAGTGATAATTCACATGCAATAGTCATTTGCAGTCAAAAAATTAAACATAAAAAAAATACCATTTCTGACCATCTGGAGAAAGTTCAACAGGTCACGGGTCATCGTTTTTCATCAGAAATTAGATTTTTTGGACTGTAGAAAAATTGATTCAAAATCTCATTTGGATTGTGCCTCATGTTAAATAACTACTTTTTAAAGCCTCAATGTGATCAAAATTGCCATTTTTAAATACTTTTTCTCCTACTCAGAAGCTTCTATTTCGACCAATTTCAGGCATTAAAATGACTCTAAACACACTTATATTAGTTCCAAAAGAGATAATTCATATGCAATAGTCATTTGCAGTCAAAAAATTAAACATAAAAAAAAAACATTTCTGACCATCCAGAGAAAGTTCAACAGGTCACGGGTCATCGTTTTTCATCAGAAATTAGATTTTTTGGACTGTAGAAAAATTGATTCAAAATGTCATTTGGATTGTGCCTCATGCTGAGTAACTACCTTTTAAAGCCCAAATGTGACCAAAATTGCCATTTTTACAGACTTTTTCTCCTACTCAGAAGCTTCAATTTCGACCAATTTCAGGCATTAAAATTACTCTAAACACACTTATATTAGTTCCAATAGTGATAATTCACATGCAATAGTCATTTACAGTCAAAAAATTAAACATTAAAAAATTCACATTTCTTACCATCTGGAGAAAGTTCGACAGGTCACGGGTCATCGTTTTTCATGAGAAATTTGATTTTTTGGACTGTAGAAAAATTGATTCAAAATGTCATTTGGATTGTGCCTCATGTTAAATAACTACCTTTTAAAGTCTCAATGTGATCAAAATTGCCATTTTTAAATACTTTTTCTCCTACTCAGAAGCTTCTATTTCGACCAATTTAAGGCATTAAAATGACTCTAAACACACTTATTTTAGTTCCAAAAGTGATAATTCACATGCAATAGTCATTTACAGTCAAACAATCAAACATTAAAAAATTACCATTTCTGACCATCTGGAGAAAGTTCGACAGGTCACGGGTCATGGTTTTTCATGAGAAATTTGATTTTTTGGACCCTTGAAAAATGTATCCAAAATGTCATTTGGATTGTGCCTCATGTTGAAGAACTACTTTTTAAAGCCTCAATGTGATCAAAATTGCCATTTTTAAATACTTTTTCTCCTACCCAGAAGCTTCTTTTTCGACCAATTTCAGGCATTAAAATGACTCTAAACACACTTATATTAGTTCCAAAAGTGATAATTCACATGCAATAGTCATTTGCAGTCAAAAAATTAAACATAAAAAAAATACCATTTCTGACCATCTGGAGAAAGTTCAACAGGTCACGGGTCATCGTTTTTCATCAGAAATTAGATTTTTTGGACTGTAGAAAAATTGATTCAAAATCTCATTTGGATTGTGCCTCATGTTAAATAACTACTTTTTAAAGCCTCAATGTGATCAAAATTGCCATTTTTAAATACTTTTTCTCCTACTCAGAAGCTTCTATTTCAACAAATTTCAGGCATTAAAATGACTCTAAACACACTTATATTAGTTCCAAAAGAGATAATTCATATGCAATAGTCATTTGCAGTCAAAAAATTAAACATAAAAAAAAAACATTTCTGACCATCCAGAGAAAGTTCAACAGGTCACGGGTCATCGTTTTTCATCAGAAATTAGATTTTTTGGACTGTAGAAAAATTGATTCAAAATGTCATTTGGATTGTGCCTCATGCTGAGTAACTACCTTTTAAAGCCCAAATGTGACCAAAATTGCCATTTTTACAGACTTTTTCTCCTACTCAGAAGCTTCAATTTCGACCAATTTCAGGCATTAAAATTACTCTAAACACACTTATATTAGTTCCAATAGTGATAATTCACATTCAATAGTCATTTACAGTCAAAAAATTAAACATTAAAAAATTCACATTTCTTACCATCTGGAGAAAGTTCGACAGGTCACGGGTCATCGTTTTTCATGAGAAATTTGATTTTTTGGACTGTAGAAAAATTGATTCAAAATGTCATTTGGATTGTGCCTCATGTTAAATAACTACCTTTTAAAGCCTCAATGTGATCAAAATTGCCATTTTTAAATACTTTTTCTCCTACTCAGAAGCTTCTATTTCGACCAATTTAAGGCATTAAAATGACTCTAAACACACTTATTTTAGTTCCAAAAGTGATAATTCACATGCAATAGTCATTTACAGTCAAACAATCAAACATTAAAAAATTACCATTTCTGACCATCTGGAGAAAGTTCGACAGGTCACGGGTCATGGTTTTTCATGAGAAATTTGATTTTTTGGACCCTAGAAAAATGTATCCAAAATGTCATTTGGATTGTGCCTCATGTTGAAGAACTACTTTTTAAAGCCTCAATGTGATCAAAATTGCCATTTTTAAATACTTTTTCTCCTACCCAGAAGCTTCTTTTTCGACCAATTTCAGGCATTAAAATGACTCTAAACACACTTATATTAGTTCCAAAAGTGATAATTCACATGCAATAGTCATTTGCAGTCAAAAAATTAAACATAAAAAAAATACCATTTCTGACCATCCGGAGAAAGTTCAACAGGTCACGGGTCATCGTTTTTCATCAGAAATTAGATTTTTTGGACTGTAGAAAAATTGATTCAAAATCTCATTTGGATTGTGCCTCATGTTAAATAACTACTTTTTAAAGCCTCAATGTGATCAAAATTGCCATTTTTAAATACTTTTTCTCCTACTCAGAAGCTTCTATTTCGACCAATTTCAGGCATTAAAATGACTCTAAACACACTTATATTAGTTCCAAAAGAGATAATTCATATGCAAAAGTCATTTGCAGTCAAAAAATTAAACATAAAAAAAAAACATTTCTGATCATCCAGAGAAAGTTCAACAGGTCACGGGTCATCGTTTTTCATCAGACATTAGATTTTTTGGACTGTAGAAAAATTGATTCAAAATGTCATTTGGATTGTGCCTCATGCTGAGTAACTACCTTTTAAAGCCCAAATGTGACCAAAATTGACCTTTTTTACAGACTTTTTCTCCTACTCAGAAGCTTCTATTTCGACCAATTTCAGGCATTAAAATTACTCTAAACACACTTATATTAGTTCCAATAGTGATAATTCACATGCAATAGTCATTTACAGTCAAAAAATTAAACATTAAAAAATTCACATTTCTTACCATCTGGAGAAAGTTCGACAGGTCACGGGTCATCGTTTTTCATGAGAAATTTGATTTTTTGGACTGTAGAAAAATTGATTCAAAATGTCATTTGGATTGTGCCTCATGTTGAAGAACTACTTTTTAAAGCCTCAATGTGATCAAAATTGCCATTTTTAAATACTTTTTCTCCTACCCAGAAGATTCTTTTTCGACCAATTTCAGGCATTAAAATGACTCTAAACACACTTATATTAGTTCCAAAAGTGATAATTCACATGCAATAGTCATTTGCAGTCAAAAAATTAAACATAAAAAAAATACCATTTCTGACCATCTGGAGAAAGTTCAACAGGTCACGGGTCATCGTTTTTCATCAGAAATTAGATTTTTTGGACTGTAGAAAAATTGATTCAAAATCTCATTTGGATTGTGCCTCATGTTAAATAACTACTTTTTAAAGCCTCAATGTGATTAAAATTGCCATTTTTAAATACTTTTTCTCCTACTCAGAAGCTTCTATTTCGACCAATTTCAGGCATTAAAATGACTCTAAACACACTTATATTAGTTCCAAAAGAGATAATTCATATGCAATAGTCATTTGCAGTCAAAAAATTAAACATAAAAAAAAAACATTTCTGACCATCCAGAGAAAGTTCAACAGGTCACGGGTCATCGTTTTTCATCAGAAATTAGATTTTTGGGACTGTAGAAAAATTGATTCAAAATGTCATTTGGATTGTGCCTCATGCTGAGTAACTACCTTTTAAAGCCCAAATGTGACCAAAATTGCCATTTTTACAGACTTTTTCTCCTACTCAGAAGCTTCAATTTCGACCAATTTCAGGCATTAAAATTACTCTAAACACACTTATATTAGTTCCAATAGTGATAATTCACATGCAATAGTCATTTACAGTCAAAAAATTAAACATTAAAAAATTCACATTTCTTACCATCTGGAGAAAGTTCGACAGGTCACGGGTCATCGTTTTTCATGAGAAATTTGATTTTTTGGACTGTAGAAAAATTGATTCAAAATGTCATTTGGATTGTGCCTCATGTTAAATAACTACCTTTTAAAGCCTCAATGTGATCAAAATTGCCATTTTTAAATACTTTTTCTCCTACTCAGAAGCTTCTATTTCGACCAATTTAAGGCATTAAAATGACTCTAAACACACTTATTTTAGTTCCAAAAGTGATAATTCACATGCAATAGTCATTTACAGTCAAACAATCAAACATTAAAAAATTACCATTTCTGACCATCTGGAGAAAGTTCGACAGGTCACGGGTCATGGTTTTTCATGAGAAATTTGATTTTTTGGACCCTAGAAAAATGTATCCAAAATGTCATTTGGATTGTGCCTCATGTTGAAGAACTACTTTTTAAAGCCTCAATGTGATCAAAATTGCCATTTTTAAATACTTTTTCTCCTACCCAGAAGCTTCTTTTTCGACCAATTTCAGGCATTAAAATGACTCTAAACACACTTATATTAGTTCCAAAAGTGATAATTCACATGCAATAGTCATTTGCAGTCAAAAAATTAAACATAAAAAAAATACCATTTCTGACCATCTGGAGAAAGTTCAACAGGTCACGGGTCATCGTTTTTCATCAGAAATTAGATTTTTTGGACTGTAGAAAAATTGATTCAAAATCTCATTTGGATTGTGCCTCATGTTAAATAACTACTTTTTAAAGCCTCAATGTGATCAAAATTGCCATTTTTAAATACTTTTTCTCCTACTCAGAAGCTTCAATTTCGACCAATTTCAGGCATTAAAATTACTCTAAACACACTTATATTAGTTCCAATAGTGATAATTCACATTCAATAGTCATTTACAGTCAAAAAATTAAACATTAAAAAATTCACATTTCTTACCATCTGGAGAAAGTTCGACAGGTCACGGGTCATCGTTTTTCATGAGAAATTTGATTTTTTGGACTGTAGAAAAATTGATTCAAAATGTCATTTGGATTGTGCCTCATGTTAAATAACTACCTTTTAAAGCCTCAATGTGATCAAAATTGCCATTTTTAAATACTTTTTCTCCTACTCAGAAGCTTCTATTTCGACCAATTTAAGGCATTAAAATGACTCTAAACACACTTATTTTAGTTCCAAAAGTGATAATTCACATGCAATAGTCATTTACAGTCAAACAATCAAACATTAAAAAATTACCATTTCTGACCATCTGGAGAAAGTTCGACAGGTCACGGGTCATGGTTTTTCATGAGAAATTTGATTTTTTGGACCCTAGAAAAATGTATCCAAAATGTCATTTGGATTGTGCCTCATGTTGAAGAACTACTTTTTAAAGCCTCAATGTGATCAAAATTGCCATTTTTAAATACTTTTTCTCCTACCCAGAAGCTTCTTTTTCGACCAATTTCAGGCATTAAAATGACTCTAAACACACTTATATTAGTTCCAAAAGTGATAATTCACATGCAATAGTCAATTGCAGTCAAAAAATTAAACATAAAAAAAATACCATTTCTGACCATCCGGAGAAAGTTCAACAGGTCACGGGTCATCGTTTTTCATCAGAAATTAGATTTTTTGGACTGTAGAAAAATTGATTCAAAATCTCATTTGGATTGTGCCTCATGTTAAATAACTACTTTTTAAAGCCTCAATGTGATCAAAATTGCCATTTTTAAATACTTTTTCTCCTACTCAGAAGCTTCTATTTCGACCAATTTCAGGCATTAAAATGACTCTAAACACACTTATATTAGTTCCAAAAGAGATAATTCATATGCAAAAGTCATTTGCAGTCAAAAAATTAAACATAAAAAAAAAACATTTCTGATCATCCAGAGAAAGTTCAACAGGTCACGGGTCATCGTTTTTCATCAGAAATTAGATTTTTTGGACTGTAGAAAAATTGATTCAAAATGTCATTTGGATTGTGCCTCATGCTGAGTAACTACCTTTTAAAGCCCAAATGTGACCAAAATTGACCTTTTTTACAGACTTTTTCTCCTACTCAGAAGCTTCTATTTCGACCAATTTCAGGCATTAAAATTACTCTAAACACACTTATATTAGTTCCAATAGTGATAATTCACATGCAATAGTCATTTACAGTCAAAAAATTAAACATTAAAAAATTCACATTTCTTACCATCTGGAGAAAGTTCGACAGGTCACGGGTCATCGTTTTTCATGAGAAATTTGATTTTTTGGACTGTAGAAAAATTGATTCAAAATGTCATTTGGATTGTGCCTCATGTTGAATAACTACCTTTTAAAGCCTCAATGTGATCAAAATTGCCATTTTTAAATACTTTTTCTCCTACTCAGAAGCTTCTATTTCGACCAATTTAAGGCATTAAAATGACTCTAAACACACTTATTTTAGTTCCAAAAGTGATACTTCACATGCAATAGTCATTTACAGTCAAACAATCAAACATTAAAAAATTACCATTTCTGACCATCTGGAGAAAGTTCGACAGGTCACGGGTCATGGTTTTTCATGAGAAATTTGATTTTTTGGACCCTAGAAAAATGTATCCAAAATGTCATTTGGATTGTGCCTCATGTTGAAGAACTACTTTTTAAAGCCTCAATGTGATCAAAATTGCCATTTTTAAATACTTTTTCTCCTACTCAGAAGCTTCTATTTCGACCATTTCAGGCATTAAAATGACTCTAAACACACTTATTTTAGTTCCAAAAGTGATAATTCACATGCAATAGTCATTTACAGTCAAACAATCAAACATTAAAAAATTACCATTTCTGACCATCTGGAGAAAGTTCGACAGGTCACGGGTCATGGTTTTTCATGAGAAATTTGATTTTTTGGACCCTAGAAAAATGTATCCAAAATGTCATTTGGATTGTGCCTCATGTTGAAGAACTACTTTTTAAAGCCTCAATGTGATCAAAATTGCCATTTCAAATACTTTTTCTCCTACTCAGAAGCTTCTATTTCGACCAATTTCAGGCATTAAAATGACTCTAAACACACTTATATTAGTTCCAAAAGTGATAATTCACATGCAATAGTCATTTGCAGTCAAAAAATTAAACATAAAAAAAATACCATTTCTGACCATCCGGAGAAAGTTCAACAGGTCACGGGTCATCGTTTTTCATGAGAAATTTGATTTTTTGGACTGTAGAAAAATTGATTCAAAATGTCATTTGGATTGTGCCTCATGTTGAATAACTACCTTTTAAAGCCTCAATGTGATCAAAATTGCCATTTTTAAATACTTTTTCTCCTACTCAGAAGCTTCTATTTCGACCAATTTAAGGCATTAAAATGACTCTAAACACACTTATTTTAGTTCCAAAAGTGATAATTCACATGCAATAGTCATTTACAGTCAAACAATCAAACATTAAAAAATTACCATTTCTGACCATCTGGAGAAAGTTCGACAGGTCACGGGTCATGGTTTTTCATGAGAAATTTGATTTTTTGGACCCTAGAAAAATGTATCCAAAATGTCATTTGGATTGTGCCTCATGTTGAAGAACTACTTTTTAAAGCCTCAATGTGATCAAAATTGCCATTTTTAAATACTTTTTCTCCTACCCAGAAGCTTCTTTTTCGACCAATTTCAGGCATTAAAATGACTCTAAACACACTTATATTAGTTCCAAAAGTGATAATTCACATGCAATAGTCATTTGCAGTCAAAAAATTAAACATAAAAAAAATACCATTTCTGACCATCTGGAGAAAGTTCAACAGGTCACGGGTCATCGTTTTTCATCAGAAATTAGATTTTTTGGACTGTAGAAAAATTGATTCAAAATCTCATTTGGATTGTGCCTCATGTTAAATAACTACTTTTTAAAGCCTCAATGTGATCAAAATTGCCATTTTTAAATACTTTTTCTCCTACTCAGAAGCTTCTATTTCGACCAATTTCAGGCATTAAAATGACTCTAAACACACTTATATTAGTTCCAAAAGAGATAATTCACATGCAATAGTCATTTGCAGTCAAAAAATTAAACATAAAAAAAATACCATTTCTGACCATCTGGAGAAAGTTCAACAGGTCACGGGTCATCGTTTTTCATCAGAAATTAGATTTTTTGGACTGTAGAAAAATTGATTCAAAATGTCATTTGGATTGTGCCTCATGCTGAGTAACTACCTTTTAAAGCCCAAATGTGACCAAAATTGCCATTTTTACAGACTTTTTCTCCTACTCAGAAGCTTCAATTTCGACCAATTTCAGGCATTAAAATTACTCTAAACACACTTATATTAGTTCCAATAGTGATAATTCACATGCAATAGTCATTTACAGTCAAAAAATTAAACATTAAAAAATTCACATTTCTTACCATCTGGAGAAAGTTCGACAGGTCACGGGTCGTTTTTCATGAGAAATTTGATTTTTTGGACTGTAGAAAAATTGATTCAAAATGTCATTTGGATTGTGCCTCATGTTGAATAACTACTTTTTAAAGCCTCAATGTGATCAAAATTGCCATTTTTAAATACTTTTTCTCCTACTCAGAAGCTTCTATTTCGACCAATTTAAGGCATTAAAATGACTCTAAACACACTTATTTTAGTTCCAAAAGTGATAATTCACATGCAATAGTCATTTACAGTCAAACAATGAAACATTAAAAAATTACCATTTCTGACCATCTGGAGAAAGTTCGACAGGTCACGGGTCATGGTTTTTCATGAGAAATTTGATTTTTTGGACCCTAGAAAAATGTATCCAAAATGTCATTTGGATTGTGCCTCATGTTGAAGAACTACTTTTTAAAGCCTCAATGTGATCAAAATTGCCATTTTTAAATACTTTTTCTCCTACCCAGAAGCTTCTTTTTCGACCAATTTCAGGCATTAAAATGACTCTAAACACACTTATATTAGTTCAAAAAGTGATAATTCACATGCAATAGTCATTTGCAGTCAAAAAATTAAACATAAAAAAAATACCATTTCTGACCATCTGGAGAAAGTTCAACAGGTCACGGGTCATCGTTTTTCATCAGAAATTAGATTTTTTGGACTGTAGAAAAATTGATTCAAAATCTCATTTGGATTGTGCCTCATGTTAAATAACTACTTTTTAAAGCCTCAATGTGATCAAAATTGCCATTTTTAAATACTTTTTCTCCTACTCAGAAGCTTCTATTTCGACCAATTTCAGGCATTAAAATGACTCTAAACACACTTATATTAGTTCCAAAAGAGATAATTCATATGCAAAAGTCATTTGCAGTCAAAAAATTAAACATAAAAAAAAAACATTTCTGATCATCCAGAGAAAGTTCAACAGGTCACGGGTCATCGTTTTTCATCAGAAATTAGATTTTTTGGACTGTAGAAAAATTGATTCAAAATGTCATTTGGATTGTGCCTCATGCTGAGTAACTACCTTTTAAAGCCCAAATGTGACCAAAATTGACCTTTTTTACAGACTTTTTCTCCTACTCAGAAGCTTCTATTTCGACCAATTTCAGGCATTAAAATTACTCTAAACACACTTATATTAGTTCCAATAGTGATAATTCACATGCAATAGTCATTTACAGTCAAAAAATTAAACATTAAAAAATTCACATTTCTTACCATCTGGAGAAAGTTCGACAGGTCACGGGTCATCGTTTTTCATGAGAAATTTGATTTTTTGGACTGTAGAAAAATTGATTCAAAATGTCATTTGGATTGTGCCTCATGTTGAATAACTACCTTTTAAAGCCTCAATGTGATCAAAATTGCCATTTTTAAATACTTTTTCTCCTACTCAGAAGCTTCTATTTCGACCAATTTAAGGCATTAAAATGACTCTAAACACACTTATTTTAGTTCCAAAAGTGATACTTCACATGCAATAGTCATTTACAGTCAAACAATCAAACATTAAAAAATTACCATTTCTGACCATCTGGAGAAAGTTCGACAGGTCACGGGTCATGGTTTTTCATGAGAAATTTGATTTTTTGGACCCTAGAAAAATGTATCCAAAATGTCATTTGGATTGTGCCTCATGTTGAAGAACTACTTTTTAAAGCCTCAATGTGATCAAAATTGCCATTTTTAAATACTTTTTCTCCTACTCAGAAGCTTCTATTTCGACCAATTTCAGGCATTAAAATGACTCTAAACACACTTATTTTAGTTCCAAAAGTGATAATTCACATGCAATAGTCATTTACAGTCAAACAATCAAACATTAAAAAATTACCATTTCTGACCATCTGGAGAAAGTTCGACAGGTCACGGGTCATGGTTTTTCATGAGAAATTTGATTTTTTGGACCCTAGAAAAATGTATCCAAAATGTCATTTGGATTGTGCCTCATGTTGAAGAACTACTTTTTAAAGCCTCAATGTGATCAAAATTGCCATTTCAAATACTTTTTCTCCTACTCAGAAGCTTCTATTTCGACCAATTTCAGGCATTAAAATGACTCTAAACACACTTATATTAGTTCCAAAAGTGATAATTCACATGCAATAGTCATTTGCAGTCAAAAAATTAAACATAAAAAAAATACCATTTCTGACCATCCGGAGAAAGTTCAACAGGTCACGGGTCATCGTTTTTCATGAGAAATTTGATTTTTTGGACTGTAGAAAAATTGATTCAAAATGTCATTTGGATTGTGCCTCATGTTGAATAACTACCTTTTAAAGCCTCAATGTGATCAAAATTGCCATTTTTAAATACTTTTTCTCCTACTCAGAAGCTTCTATTTCGACCAATTTAAGGCATTAAAATGACTCTAAACACACTTATTTTAGTTCCAAAAGTGATAATTCACATGCAATAGTCATTTACAGTCAAACAATCAAACATTAAAAAATTACCATTTCTGACCATCTGGAGAAAGTTCGACAGGTCATGGGTCATGGTTTTTCATGAGAAATTTGATTTTTTGGACCCTAGAAAAATGTATCCAAAATGTCATTTGGATTGTGCCTCATGTTGAAGAACTACTTTTTAAAGCCTCAATGTGATCAAAATTGCCATTTTTAAATACTTTTTCTCCTACCCAGAAGCTTCTTTTTCGACCAATTTCAGGCATTAAAATGACTCTAAACACACTTATATTAGTTCCAAAAGTGATAATTCACATGCAATAGTCATTTGCAGTCAAAAAATTAAACATAAAAAAAATACCATTTCTGACCATCTGGATAAAGTTCAACAGGTCACGGGTCATCGTTTTTCATCAGAAATTAGATTTTTTGGACTGTAGAAAAATTGATTCAAAATCTCATTTGGATTGTGCCTCATGTTAAATAACTACTTTTTAAAGCCTCAATGTGATCAAAATTGCCATTTTTAAATACTTTTTCTCCTACTCAGAAGCTTCTATTTCGACCAATTTCAGGCATTAAAATGACTCTAAACACACTTATATTAGTTCCAAAAGAGATAATTCATATGCAATAGTCATTTGCAGTCAAAAAATTAAACATAAAAAAAAAACATTTCTGACCATCCAGAGAAAGTTCAACAGGTCACGGGTCATCGTTTTTCATCAGAAATTAGATTTTTTGGACTGTAGAAAAATTGATTCAAAATGTCATTTGGATTGTGCCTCATGCTGAGTAACTACCTTTTAAAGCCCAAATGTGACCAAAATTGCCATTTTTACAGACTTTTTCTCCTACTCAGAAGCTTCAATTTCGACCAATTTCAGGCATTAAAATTACTCTAAACACACTTATATTAGTTCCAATAGTGATAATTCACATGCAATAGTCATTTACAGTCAAAAAATTAAACATTAAAAAATTCACATTTCTTACCATCTGGAGAAAGTTCGACAGGTCACGGGTCATCGTTTTTCATGAGAAATTTGATTTTTTGGACTGTAGAAAAATTGATTCAAAATGTCATTTGGATTGTGCCTCATGTTAAATAACTACCTTTTAAAGCCTCAATGTGATCAAAATTGCCATTTTTAAATAATTTTTCTCCTACTCAGAAGCTTCTATTTCGACCAATTTAAGGCATTAAAATGACTCTAAACACACTTATTTTAGTTCCAAAAGTGATAATTCACATGCAATAGTCATTTACAGTCAAACAATCAAACATTAAAAAATTACCATTTCTGACCATCTGGAGAAAGTTCGACAGGTCACGGGTCATGGTTTTTCATGAGAAATTTGATTTTTTGGACCCTAGAAAAATGTATCCAAAATGTCATTTGGATTGTGCCTCATGTTGAAGAACTACTTTTTAAAGCCTCAATGTGATCAAAATTGCCATTTTTAAATACTTTTTCTCCTACCCAGAAGCTTCTTTTTCGACCAATTTCAGGCATTAAAATGACTCTAAACACACTTATATTAGTTCCAAAAGTGATAATTCACATGCAATAGTCATTTGCAGTCAAAAAATTAAACATAAAAAAAATACCATTTCTGACCATCTGGAGAAAGTTCAACAGGTCACGGGTCATCGTTTTTCATCAGAAATTAGATTTTTTGGACTGTAGAAAAATTGATTCAAAATCTCATTTGGATTGTGCCTCATGTTAAATAACTACTTTTTAAAGCCTCAATGTGATCAAAATTGCCATTTTTAAATACTTTTTCTCCTACTCAGAAGCTTCTATTTCGACCAATTTCAGGCATTAAAATGACTCTAAACACACTTATATTAGTTCCAAAAGAGATAATTCATATGCAATAGTCATTTGCAGTCAAAAAATTAAACATAAAAAAAAAACATTTCTGACCATCCAGAGAAAGTTCAACAGGTCACGGGTCATCGTTTTTCATCAGAAATTAGATTTTTTGGACTGTAGAAAAATTGATTCAAAATGTCATTTGGATTGTGCCTCATGCTGAGTAACTACCTTTTAAAGCCCAAATGTGACCAAAATTGCCATTTTTACAGACTTTTTCTCCTACTCAGAAGCTTCAATTTCGACCAATTTCAGGCATTAAAATTACTCTAAACACACTTATATTAGTTCCAATAGTGATAATTCACATGCAATAGTCATTTGCAGTCAAAAAATTAAACATAAAAAAAATACCATTTCTGACCATCTGGAGAAAGTTCAACAGGTCACGGGTCATCGTTTTTCATCAGAAATTAGATTTTTTGGACTGTAGAAAAATTGATTCAAAATCTCATTTGGATTGTGCCTCATGTTAAATAACTACTTTTTAAAGCCTCAATGTGATCAAAATTGCCATTTTTAAATACTTTTTCTCCTACTCAGAAGCTTCTATTTCGACCAATTTCAGGCATTAAAATGACTCTAAACACACTTATATTAGTTCCAAAAGAGATAATTCATATGCAATAGTCATTTGCAGTCAAAAAATTAAACATAAAAAAAAAACATTTCTGACCATCCAGAGAAAGTTCAACAGGTCACGGGTCATCGTTTTTCATCAGAAATTAGATTTTTTGGACTGTAGAAAAATTGATTCAAAATGTCATTTGGATTGTGCCTCATGCTGAGTAACTACCTTTTAAAGCCCAAATGTGACCAAAATTGCCATTTTTACAGACTTTTTCTCCTACTCAGAAGCTTCAATTTCGACCAATTTCAGGCATTAAAATTACTCTAAACACACTTATATTAGTTCCAATAGTGATAATTCACATGCAATAGTCATTTACAGTCAAAAAATTAAACATTAAAAAATTCACATTTCTTACCATCTGGAGAAAGTTCGACAGGTCACGGGTCATCGTTTTTCATGAGAAATTTGATTTTTTGGACTGTAGAAAAATTGATTCAAAATGTCATTTGGATTGTGCCTCATGTTAAATAACTACCTTTTAAAGCCTCAATGTGATCAAAATTGCCATTTTTAAATACTTTTTCTCCTACTCAGAAGCTTCTATTTCGACCAATTTAAGGCATTAAAATGACTCTAAACACACTTATTTTAGTTCCAAAAGTGATAATTCACATGCAATAGTCATTTACAGTCAAACAATCAAACATTAAAAAATTACCATTTCTGACCATCTGGAGAAAGTTCGACAGGTCACGGGTCATGGTTTTTCATGAGAAATTTGATTTTTTGGACCCTAGAAAAATGTATCCAAAATGTCATTTGGATTGTGCCTCATGTTGAAGAACTACTTTTTAAAGCCTCAATGTGATCAAAATTGCCATTTTTAAATACTTTTTCTCCTACCCAGAAGCTTCTTTTTCAACCAATTTCAGGCATTAAAATGACTCTAAACACACTTATATTAGTTCCAAAAGTGATAATTCACATGCAATAGTCATTTGCAGTCAAAAAATTAAACATAAAAAAAATACCATTTCTGACCATCCGGAGAAAGTTCAACAGGTCACGGGTCATCGTTTTTCATCAGAAATTAGATTTTTTGGACTGTAGAAAAATTGATTCAAAATCTCATTTGGATTGTGCCTCATGTTAAATAACTACTTTTTAAAGCCTCAATGTGATCAAAATTGCCATTTTTAAATACTTTTTCTCCTACTCAGAAGCTTCTATTTCGACCAATTTCAGGCATTAAAATGACTCTAAACACACTTATATTAGTTCCAAAAGAGATAATTCATATGCAAAAGTCATTTGCAGTCAAAAAATTAAACATAAAAAAAAAACATTTCTGATCATCCAGAGAAAGTTCAACAGGTCACGGGTCATCGTTTTTCATCAGAAATTAGACTTTTTGGACTGTAGAAAAATTGATTCAAAATGTCATTTGGATTGTGCCTCATGCTGAGTAACTACCTTTTAAAGCCCAAATGTGACCAAAATTGACCTTTTTTACAGACTTTTTCTCCTACTCAGAAGCTTCTATTTCGACCAATTTCAGGCATTAAAATTACTCTAAACACACTTATATTAGTTCCAATAGTGATAATTCACATGCAATAGTCATTTACAGTCAAAAAATTAAACATTAAAAAATTCACATTTCTTACCATCTGGAGAAAGTTCGACAGGTCACGGGTCATCGTTTTTCATGAGAAATTTGATTTTTTGGACTGTAGAAAAATTGATTCAAAATGTCATTTGGATTGTGCCTCATGTTGAATAACTACCTTTTAAAGCCTCAATGTGATCAAAATTGCCATTTTTAAATACTTTTTCTCCTACTCAGAAGCTTCTATTTCGACCAATTTAAGGCATTAAAATGACTCTAAACACACTTATTTTAGTTCCAAAAGTGATACTTCACATGCAATAGTCATTTACAGTCAAACAATCAAACATTAAAAAATTACCATTTCTGACCATCTGGAGAAAGTTCGACAGGTCACGGGTCATGGTTTTTCATGAGAAATTTGATTTTTTGGACCCTAGAAAAATGTATCCAAAATGTCATTTGGATTGTGCCTCATGTTGAAGAACTACTTTTTAAAGCCTCAATGTGATCAAAATTGCCATTTTTAAATACTTTTTCTCCTACTCAGAAGCTTCTATTTCGACCTTATTTCAGGCATTAAAATGACTCTAAACACACTTATTTTAGTTCCAAAAGTGATAATTCACATGCAATAGTCATTTACAGTCAAACAATCAAACATTAAAAAATTACCATTTCTGACCATCTGGAGAAAGTTCGACAGGTCACGGGTCATGGTTTTTCATGAGAAATTTGATTTTTTGGACCCTAGAAAAATGTATCTAAAATGTCATTTGGATTGTGCCTCATGTTGAAGAACTACTTTTTAAAGCCTCAATGTGATCAAAATTGCCATTTCAAATACTTTTTCTCCTACTCAGAAGCTTCTATTTCGACCAATTTCAGGCATTAAAATGACTCTAAACACACTTATATTAGTTCCAAAAGTGATAATTCACATGCAATAGTCATTTGCAGTCAAAAAATTAAACATAAAAAAAATACCATTTCTGACCATCCGGAGAAAGTTCAACAGGTCACGGGTCATCGTTTTTCATGAGAAATTTGATTTTTTGGACTGTAGAAAAATTGATTCAAAATATCATTTGGATTGTGCCTCATGTTGAATAACTACCTTTTAAAGCCTCAATGTGATCAAAATTGCCATTTTTACAGACTTTTTCTCCTACTCAGAAGCTTCTATTTCGACCAATTTAAGGCATTAAAATGACTCTAAACACACTTATTTTAGTTCCAAAAGTGATAATTCACATGCAATAGTCATTTACAGTCAAACAATCAAACATTAAAAACTTACCATTTCTGACCATCTGGAGAAAGTTCGACAGGTCACGGGTCATTGTTTTTCATGAGAAATTTGATTTTTTGGACCCTAGAAAAATGTATCCAAAATGTCATTTGGATTGTGCCTCATGTTGAAGAACTACTTTTTAAAGCCTCAATGTGATCAAAATTGCCATTTTTAAATACTTTTTCTCCTACCCAGAAGCTTATTTTTCGACCAATTTCAGGCATTAAAATGACTCTAAACACACTTATATTAGTTCCAAAAGTGATAATTCACATGCAATAGTCATTTGCAGTCAAAAAATTAAACATAAAAAAAATACCATTTCTGACCATCTGGAGAAAGTTCAACAGGTCACGGGTCATCGTTTTTCATCAGAAATTAGATTTTTTGGACTGTATAAAAATTGATTCAAAATCTCATTTGGATTGTGCCTCATGTTAAATAACTACTTTTTAAAGCCTCAATGTGATCAAAATTGCCATTTTTAAATACTTTTTCTCCTACTCAGAAGCTTCTATTTCGACCAATTTCAGGCATTAAAATGACTCTAAACACACTTATATTAGTTCCAAAAGAGATAATTCACATGCAATAGTCATTTGCAGTCAAAAAATTAAACATAAAAAAAATACCATTTCTGACCATCTGGAGAAAGTTCAACAGGTCACGGGTCATCGTTTTTCATCAGAAATTAGATTTTTTGGACTGTAGAAAAATTGATTCAAAATGTCATTTGGATTGTGCCTCATGCTGAGTAACTACCTTTTAAAGCCCAAATGTGACCAAAATTGCCATTTTTACAGACTTTTTCTCCTACTCAGAAGCTTCAATTTCGACCAATTTCAGGCATTAAAATTACTCTAAACACACTTATATTAGTTCCAATAGTGATAATTCACATGCAATAGTCATTTACAGTCAAAAAATTAAACATTAAAAAATTCACATTTCTTACCATCTGGAGAAAGTTCGACAGGTCACGGGTCATCGTTTTTCATGAGAAATTTGATTTTTTGGACTGTAGAAAAATTGATTCAAAATGTCATTTGGATTGTGCCTCATGTTGAATAACTACCTTTTAAAGCCTCAATGTGATCAAAATTGCCATTTTTAAATACTTTTTCTCCTACTCAGAAGCTTCTATTTCGACCAATTTAAGGCATTAAAATGACTCTAAACACACTTATTTTAGTTCCAAAAGTGATAATTCACATGCAATAGTCATTTACAGTCAAACAATGAAACATTAAAAAATTACCATTTCTGACCATCTGGAGAAAGTTCGACAGGTCACGGGTCATGGTTTTTCATGAGAAATTTGATTTTTTGGACACTAGAAAAATGTATCAAAAATGTCATTTGGATTGTGCCTCATGTTGAAGAACTACTTTTTAAAGCCTCAATGTGATCAAAATTGCCATTTTTAAATACTTTTTCTCCTACCCAGAAGCTTCTTTTTCGACCAATTTCAGGCATTAAAATGACTCTAAACACACTTATATTAGTTCCAAAAGTGATAATTCACATGCAATAGTCATTTGCAGTCAAAAAATTAAACATAAAAAAAATACCATTTCTGACCATCTGGAGAAAGTTCAACAGGTCACGGGTCATCGTTTTTCATCAGAAATTAGATTTTTTGGACTGTAGAAAAATTGATTCAAAATCTCATTTGGATTGTGCCTCATGTTAAATAACTACTTTTTAAAGCCTCAATGTGATCAAAATTGCCATTTTTAAATACTTTTTCTCCTACTCAGAAGCTTCTATTTCGACCAATTTCAGGCATTAAAATGACTCTAAACACACTTATATTAGTTCCAAAAGAGATAATTCATATGCAATAGTCATTTGCAGTCAAAAAATTAAACATAAAAAAAAAACATTTCTGACCATCCAGAGAAAGTTCAACAGGTCACGGGTCATCGTTTTTCATCAGAAATTAGATTTTTTGGACTGTAGAAAAATTGATTCAAAATGTCATTTGGATTGTGCCTCATGCTGAGTAACTACCTTTTAAAGCCCAAATGTGACCAAAATTGCCATTTTTACAGACTTTTTCTCCTACTCAGAAGCTTCAATTTCGACCAATTTCAGGCATTAAAATTACTCTAAACACACTTATATTAGTTCCAATAGTGATAATTCACATGCAATAGTCATTTACAGTCAAAAAATTAAACATTAAAAAATTCACATTTCTTACCATCTGGAGAAAGTTCGACAGGTCACGGGTCATCGTTTTTCATGAGAAATTTGATTTTTTGGACTGTAGAAAAATTGATTCAAAATGTCATTTGGATTGTGCCTCATGTTAAATAACTACCTTTTAAAGCCTCAATGTGATCAAAATTGCCATTTTTAAATACTTTTTCTCCTACTCAGAAGCTTCTATTTCGACCAATTTAAGGCATTAAAATGACTCTAAACACACTTATTTTAGTTCCAAAAGTGATAATTCACATGCAATAGTCATTTACAGTCAAACAATCAAACATTAAAAAATTACCATTTCTGACCATCTGGAGAAAGTTCGACAGGTCACGGGTCATGGTTTTTCATGAGAAATTTGATTTTTTGGACCCTAGAAAAATGTATCCAAAATGTCATTTGGATTGTGCCTCATGTTGAAGAACTACTTTTTAAAGCCTCAATGTGATCAAAATTGCCATTTTTAAATACTTTTTCTCCTACCCAGAAGCTTCTTTTTCGACCAATTTCAGGCATTAAAATGACTCTAAACACACTTATATTAGTTCCAAAAGTGATAATTCACATGCAATAGTCATTTGCAGTCAAAAAATTAAACATAAAAAAAATACCATTTCTGACCATCCGGAGAAAGTTCAACAGGTCACGGGTCATCGTTTTTCATCAGAAATTAGATTTTTTGGACTGTAGAAAAATTGATTCAAAATCTCATTTGGATTGTGCCTCATGTTAAATAACTACTTTTTAAAGCCTCAATGTGATCAAAATTGCCATTTTTAAATACTTTTTCTCCTACTCAGAAGCTTCTATTTCGACCAATTTCAGGCATTAAAATGACTCTAAACACACTTATATTAGTTCCAAAAGAGATAATTCATATGCAAAAGTCATTTGCAGTCAAAAAATTAAACATAAAAAAAAAACATTTCTGATCATCCAGAGAAAGTTCAACAGGTCACGGGTCATCGTTTTTCATCAGAAATTAGATTTTTTGGACTGTAGAAAAATTGATTCAAAATGTCATTTGGATTGTGCCTCATGCTGAGTAACTACCTTTTAAAGCCCAAATGTGACCAAAATTGACCTTTTTTACAGACTTTTTCTCCTACTCAGAAGCTTCTATTTCGACCAATTTCAGGCATTAAAATTACTCTAAACACACTTATATTAGTTCCAATAGTGATAATTCACATGCAATAGTCATTTACAGTCAAAAAATTAAACATTAAAAAATTCACATTTCTTACCATCTGGAAAAAGTTCGACAGTTCACGGGTTATCGTTTTTCATGAGAAATTTGATTTTTTGGACTGTAGAAAAATTGATTCAAAATGTCATTTGGATTGTGCCTCATGTTGAATAACTACCTTTTAAAGCCTCAATGTGATCAAAATTGCCATTTTTAAATACTTTTTCTCCTACTCAGAAGCTTCTATTTCGACCAATTTAAGGCATTAAAATGACTCTAAACACACTTATTTTAGTTCCAAAAGTGATACTTCACATGCAATAGTCATTTACAGTCAAACAATCAAACATTAAAAAATTACCATTTCTGACCATCTGGAGAAAGTTCGACAGGTCACGGGTCATGGTTTTTCATGAGAAATTTGATTTTTTGGACCCTAGAAAAATGTATCCAAAATGTCATTTGGATTGTGCCTCATGTTGAAGAACTACTTTTTAAAGCCTCAATGTGATCAAAATTGCCATTTTTAAATACTTTTTCTCCTACTCAGAAGCTTCTATTTCGACCAATTTCAGGCATTAAAATGACTCTAAACACACTTATTTTAGTTCCAAAAGTGATAATTCACATGCAATAGTCATTTACAGTCAAACAATCAAACATTAAAAAATTACCATTTCTGACCATCTGGAGAAAGTTCGACAGGTCACGGGTCATGGTTTTTCATGAGAAATTTGATTTTTTGGACCCTAGAAAAATGTATCCAAAATGTCATTTGGATTGTGCCTCATGTTGAAGAACTACTTTTTAAAGCCTCAATGTGATCAAAATTGCCATTTTTAAATACTTTTTCTCCTACCCAGAAGCTTCTTTTTCGACCAATTTCAGGCATTAAAATGACTCTAAACACACTTATATTAGTTCCAAAAGTGATAATTCACATGCAATAGTCATTTGCAGTCAAAAAATTAAACATAAAAAAAATACCATTTCTGACCATCCGGAGAAAGTTCAACAGGTCACGGGTCATCGTTTTTCATCAGAAATTAGATTTTTTGGACTGTAGAAAAATTGATTCAAAATCTCATTTGGATTGTGCCTCATGTTAAATAACTACTTTTTAAAGCCTCAATGTGATCAAAATTGCCATTTTTAAATACTTTTTCTCCTACCCAGAAGCTTCTTTTTCGACCAATTTCAGGCATTAAAATGACTCTAAACACACTTATATTAGTTCCAAAAGTGATAATTCACATGCAATAGTCATTTGCAGTCAAAAAATTAAACATAAAAAAAATACCATTTCTGACCATCCGGAGAAAGTTCAACAGGTCACGGGTCATCGTTTTTCATCAGAAATTAGATTTTTTGGACTGTAGAAAAATTGATTCAAAATCTCATTTGGATTGTGCCTCATGTTAAATAACTACTTTTTAAAGCCTCAATGTGATCAAAATTGCCATTTTTAAATACTTTTTCTCCTACTCAGAAGCTTCTATTTCGACCAATTTCAGGCATTAAAATGACTCTAAACACACTTATATTAGTTCCAAAAGAGATAATTCATATGCAAAAGTCATTTGCAGTCAAAAAATTAAACATAAAAAAAAAACATTTCTGATCATCCAGAGAAAGTTCAACAGGTCACGGGTCATCGTTTTTCATCAGAAATTAGATTTTTTGGACTGTAGAAAAATTGATTCAAAATGTCATTTGGATTGTGCCTCATGCTGAGTAACTACCTTTTAAAGCCCAAATGTGACCAAAATTGACCTTTTTTACAGACTTTTTCTCCTACTCAGAAGCTTCTATTTCGACCAATTTCAGGCATTAAAATTACTCTAAACACACTTATATTAGTTCCAATAGTGATAATTCACATGCAATAGTCATTTACAGTCAAAAAATTAAACATTAAAAAATTCACATTTCTTACCATCTGGAAAAAGTTCGACAGTTCACGGGTTATCGTTTTTCATGAGAAATTTGATTTTTTGGACTGTAGAAAAATTGATTCAAAATGTCATTTGGATTGTGCCTCATGTTGAATAACTACCTTTTAAAGCCTCAATGTGATCAAAATTGCCATTTTTAAATACTTTTTCTCCTACTCAGAAGCTTCTATTTCGACCAATTTAAGGCATTAAAATGACTCTAAACACACTTATTTTAGTTCCAAAAGTGATACTTCACATGCAATAGTCATTTACAGTCAAACAATCAAACATTAAAAAATTACCATTTCTGACCATCTGGAGAAAGTTCGACAGGTCACGGGTCATGGTTTTTCATGAGAAATTAGATTTTTTGGACCCTAGAAAAATGTATCCAAAATGTCATTTGGATTGTGCCTCATGTTGAAGAACTACTTTTTAAAGCCTCAATGTGATCAAAATTGCCATTTTTAAATACTTTTTCTCCTACTCAGAAGCTTCTATTTCGACCAATTTCAGGCATTAAAATGACTCTAAACACACTTATTTTAGTTCCAAAAGTGATATTTCACATGCAATAGTCATTTACAGTCAAACAATCAAACATTAAAAAATTACCATTTCTGACCATCTGGAGAAAGTTCGACAGGTCACGGGTCATGGTTTTTCATGAGAAATTTGATTTTTTGGACCCTAGAAAAATGTATCCAAAATGTCATTTGGATTGTGCCTCATGTTGAAGAACTACTTTTTAAAGCCTCAATGTGATCAAAATTGCCATTTCAAATACTTTTTCTCCTACTCAGAAGCTTCTATTTCGACCAATTTCAGGCATTAAAATGACTCTAAACACACTTATATTGGTTCCAAAAGTGATAATTCACATGCAATAGTCATTTGCAGTCAAAAAATTAAACATAAAAAAAATACCATTTCTGACCATCCGGAGAAAGTTCAACAGGTCACGGGTCATCGTTTTTCATGAGAAATTTGATTTTTTGGACTGTAGAAAAATTGATTCAAAATGTCATTTGGATTGTGCCTCATGTTGAATAACTACCTTTTAAAGCCTCAATGTGATCAAAATTGCCATTTTTAAATACTTTTTCTCCTACTCAGAAGCTTCTATTTCGACCAATTTAAGGCATTAAAATGACTCTACACACACTTATTTTAGTTCCAAAAGTGATAATTCACATGCAATAGTCATTTACAGTCAAACAATCAAACATTAAAAAATTACCATTTCTGACCATCTGGAGAAAGTTCGACAGGTCACGGGTCATGGTTTTTCATGAGAAATTTGATTTTTTGGACCCTAGAAAAATGTATCCAAAATGTCATTTGGATTGTGCCTCATGTTGAAGAACTACTTTTTAAAGCCTCAATGTGATCAAAATTGCCATTTTTAAATACTTTTTCTCCTACCCAGAAGCTTCTTTTTCGACCAATTTCAGGCATTAAAATGACTCTAAACACACTTATATTAGTTCCAAAAGTGATAATTCACATGCAATAGTCATTTGCAGTCAAAAAATTAAACATAAAAAAAATACCATTTCTGACCATCCGGAGAAAGTTCAACAGGTCACGGGTCATCGTTTTTCATCAGAAATTAGATTTTTTGGACTGTAGAAAAATTGATTCAAAATCTCATTTGGATTGTGCCTCATGTTAAATACCTACTTTTTAAAGCCTCAATGTGATCAAAATTGCCATTTTTAAATACTTTTTCTCCTACTCAGAAGCTTCTATTTCGACCAATTTCAGGCATTAAAATGACTCTATACACACTTATATTAGTTCTAAAAGAGATAATTCATATGCAATAGTCATTTGCAGTCAAAAAATTAAACATAAAAAAAAAACATTTCTGACCATCCAGAGAAAGTTCAACAGGTCATGGGTCATCGTTTTTCATCAGAAATTAGATTTTTTGGACTGTAGAAAAATTGATTCAAAATGTCATTTGGATTGTGCCTCATGCTGAGTAACTACCTTTTAAAGCCCAAATGTGACCAAAATTGCCATTTTTACAGACTTTTTCTCCTACTCAGAAGCTTCTATTTCGACCAATTTCAGGCATTAAAATTACTCTAAACACACTTATATTAGTTCCAATAGTGATAATTCACATGCAATAGTCATTTACAGTCAAAAAATTAAACATTAAAAAATTCACATTTCTTACCATCTGGAGAAAGTTCGACAGGTCACGGGTCATCGTTTTTCATGAGAAATTTGATTTTTTGGACTGTAGAAAAATTGATTCAAAATGTCATTTGGATTGTGCCTCATGTTGAATAACTACCTTTTAAAGCCTCAATGTGATCAAAATTGCCATTTTTAAATACTTTTTCTCCTACTCAGAAGCTTCTATTTCGACCAATTTAAGGCATTAAAATGACTCTAAACACACTTATTTTAGTTCCAAAAGTGATAATTCACATGCAATAGTCATTTACAGTCAAACAATCAAACATTAAAAAATTACCATTTCTGACCATCTGGAGAAAGTTCGACAGGTCACGGGTCATGGTTTTTCATGAGAAATTAGATTTTTTGGACCCTAGAAAAATGTATCCAAAATGTCATTTGGATTGTGCCTCATGTTGAAGAACTACTTTTTAAAGCCTCAATGTGATCAAAATTGCCATTTTTAAATACTTTTTCTCCTACTCAGAAGCTTCTATTTCGACCAATTTCAGGCATTAAAATGACTCTAAACACACTTATTTTAGTTCCAAAAGTGATAATTCACATGCATTAGTCATTTAAGTCAAAAAATTAAACATTACAAAATTACCATTTCTGACCATCTGGAGAAAGTTCGACAGGTCACAGGCCATCGTTTTTGATGAGAAATTAGATTTTTTGGACTGTAGAAAAATTGATTCAAAATGTCATTTGGATTTTGCCTCATGTTGAATAACGACTTTTTAAAGCCTCAATGTGATCAAAATTACCATTTTTAAATAATTTTTCTCCTACTCAGAAGCTTCTATTTCGACCAATTTCAGGCATTAAAATGACTCTAAACACACTTATTTTAGTTCCAATAGTGAAAATTCACATGCAATAGTCATTTACAGTCAAAAAATTAAACATTCAAAAATGACCATTTCTAACCATCTGGAGAAAGTTCGACAGGTTACGGGTCATCGTTTTTGATCAGAAATTAGATTTTTGGGACTGTAGAAAAATTGATTCAAAATGTCATTTGGATTGTGCCTCATGCTGAGTAACTACCTTTTAAAGCCCAAATGTGACCAAAATTGCCATTTTTACAGACTTTTTCCTCCTACTCAGAAGCTTCTATTTCGACCAATTTCAGGCATTAAAATTACTCTAAACACACTTATATTAGTTCCAAAAGTGATAATTCACATGCAATAGTCATTTACAGACAAAAAATTAAACATTATAAAATTCACATTTCTGACCATCTGGAGAAAGTTCGACAGGTCACGGGTCATGGTTTTTCATGAGAAATTTGATTTTTTTAAATGTAGAAAAATTGATTCAAAATGTCATTTGGATTGTGCCTCATGTTGAAAAACTACTTTTTAAAGCCTCAATGTGATCAAAATTGCCACTTTTAAATACTTTTTCTCCTACTCAGAAGCTTCCATTTCGACCAATTTCAGGCATTAAAATGACTCTAAACACACTTATTTTAGTTCCAAAAGTGATAATTCACATGCAATAGTCATTTACAGTCAAACAATCAAACATTAAAAAATTACCATTTCTGACCATCTGGAGAAAGTTCGACAGGTCACGGGTCATGGTTTTTCATGAGAAATTTGATTTTTTGGACCCTAAAAAATGTATCCAAAATGTCATTTGGATTGTGCCTCATGTTGAAGAACTACTTTTTAAAGCCTCAATGTGATCAAAATTGCCATTTCAAATACTTTTTCTCCTACTCAGAAGCTTCTATTTCGACCAATTTCAGGCATTAAAATGACTCTAAACACACTTATATTAGTTCCAAAAGTGATAATTCACATGCAATAGTCATTTGCAGTCAAAAAATTAAACATAAAAAAAATACCATTTCTGACCATCCGGAGAAAGTTCAACGGGTCACGGGTCATCGTTTTTCATGAGAAATTTGATTTTTTGGACTGTAGAAAAATTGATTCAAAATGTCATTTGGATTGTGCCTCATGTTGAATAACTACCTTTTAAAGCCTCAATGTGATCAAAATTGCCATTTTTAAATACTTTTTCTCCTACTCAGAAGCTTCTATTTCGACCAATTTAAGGCCTTAAAATGACTCTAAACACACTTATTTTAGTTCCAAAAGTGATAATTCACATGCAATAGTCATTTACAGTCAAACAATCAAACATTAAAAAATTACCATTTCTGACCATCTGGAGAAAGTTCGACAGGTCACGGGTCATGGTTTTTCATGAGAAATTTGATTTTTTGGACCCTAGAAAAATGTATCCAAAATGTCTTTTGGATTGTGCCTCATGTTGAAGAACTACTTTTTAAAGCCTCAATGTGATCAAAATTGCCATTTTTAAATACTTTTTCTCCTACCCAGAAGCTTCTTTTTCGACCAATTTCAGGCATTAAAATGACTCTAAACACACTTATATTAGTTCCAAAAGTGATAATTCACATGCAATAGTCATTTGCAGTCAAAAAATTAAACATAAAAAAAATACCATTTCTGACCATCCGGAGAAAGTTCAACAGGTCACGGGTCATCGTTTTTCATCAGAAATTAGATTTTTTGGACTGTAGAAAAATTGATTCAAAATCTCATTTGGATTGTGCCTCATGTTAAATAACTACTTTTTAAAGCCTCAATGTGATCAAAATTGCCATTTTTAAATACTTTTTCTCCTACCCAGAAGCTTCTTTTTCGACCAATTTCAGGCATTAAAATGACTCTAAACACACTTATATTAGTTCCAAAAGTGATAATTCACATGCAATAGTCATTTGCAGTCAAAAAATTAAACATAAAAAAAATACCATTTCTGACCATCCGGAGAAAGTTCAACAGGTCACGGGTCATCGTTTTTCATCAGAAATTAGATTTTTTGGACTGTAGAAAAATTGATTCAAAATCTCATTTGGATTGTGCCTCATGTTAAATAACTACTTTTTAAAGCCTCAATGTGATCAAAATTGCCATTTTTAAATACTTTTTCTCCTACTCAGAAGCTTCTATTTCGACCAATTTCAGGCATTAAAATGACTCTAAACACACTTATATTAGTTCCAAAAGAGATAATTCATATGCAAAAGTCATTTGCAGTCAAAAAATTAAACATAAAAAAAAAACATTTCTGATCATCCAGAGAAAGTTCAACAGGTCACGGGTCATCGTTTTTCATCAGAAATTAGATTTTTTGGACTGTAGAAAAATTGATTCAAAATGTCATTTGGATTGTGCCTCATGCTGAGTAACTACCTTTTAAAGCCCAAATGTGACCAAAATTGACCTTTTTTACAGACTTTTTCTCCTACTCAGAAGCTTCTATTTCGACCAATTTCAGGCATTAAAATTACTCTAAACACACTTATATTAGTTCCAATAGTGATAATTCACATGCAATAGTCATTTACAGTCAAAAAATTAAACATTAAAAAATTCACATTTCTTACCATCTGGAAAAAGTTCGACAGTTCACGGGTTATCGTTTTTCATGAGAAATTTGATTTTTTGGACTGTAGAAAAATTGATTCAAAATGTCATTTGGATTGTGCCTCATGTTGAATAACTACCTTTTAAAGCCTCAATGTGATCAAAATTGCCATTTTTAAATACTTTTTCTCCTACTCAGAAGCTTCTATTTCGACCAATTTAAGGCATTAAAATGACTCTAAACACACTTATTTTAGTTCCAAAAGTGATACTTCACATGCAATAGTCATTTACAGTCAAACAATCAAACATTAAAAAATTACCATTTCTGACCATCTGGAGAAAGTTCGACAGGTCACGGGTCATGGTTTTTCATGAGAAATTTGATTTTTTGGACCCTAGAAAAATGTATCCAAAATGTCATTTGGATTGTGCCTCATGTTGAAGAACTACTTTTTAAAGCCTCAATGTGATCAAAATTGCCATTTTTAAATACTTTTTCTCCTACTCAGAAGCTTCTATTTCGACCAATTTCAGGCATTAAAATGACTCTAAACACACTTATTTTAGTTCCAAAAGTGATATTTCACATGCAATAGTCATTTACAGTCAAACAATCAAACATTAAAAAATTACCATTTCTGACCATCTGGAGAAAGTTCGACAGGTCACGGGTCATGGTTTTTCATGAGAAATTTGATTTTTTGGACCCTAGAAAAATGTATCCAAAATGTCATTTGGATTGTGCCTCATGTTGAAGAACTACTTTTTAAAGCCTCAATGTGATCAAAATTGCCATTTCAAATACTTTTTCTCCTACTCAGAAGCTTCTATTTCGACCAATTTCAGGCATTAAAATGACTCTAAACACACTTATATTGGTTCCAAAAGTGATAATTCACATGCAATAGTCATTTGCAGTCAAAAAATTAAACATAAAAAAAATACCATTTCTGACCATCCGGAGAAAGTTCAACAGGTCACGGGTCATCGTTTTTCATGAGAAATTTGATTTTTTGGACTGTAGAAAAATTGATTCAAAATGTCATTTGGATTGTGCCTCATGTTGAATAACTACCTTTTAAAGCCTCAATGTGATCAAAATTGCCATTTTTAAATACTTTTTCTCCTACTCAGAAGCTTCTATTTCGACCAATTTAAGGCATTAAAATGACTCTACACACACTTATTTTAGTTCCAAAAGTGATAATTCACATGCAATAGTCATTTACAGTCAAACAATCAAACATTAAAAAATTACCATTTCTGACCATCTGGAGAAAGTTCGACAGGTCACGGGTCATGGTTTTTCATGAGAAATTTGATTTTTTGGACCCTAGAAAAATGTATCCAAAATGTCATTTGGATTGTGCCTCATGTTGAAGAACTACTTTTTAAAGCCTCAATGTGATCAAAATTGCCATTTTTAAATACTTTTTCTCCTACCCAGAAGCTTCTTTTTCGACCAATTTCAGGCATTAAAATGACTCTAAACACACTTATATTAGTTCCAAAAGTGATAATTCACATGCAATAGTCATTTGCAGTCAAAAAATTAAACATAAAAAAAATACCATTTCTGACCATCCGGAGAAAGTTCAACAGGTCACGGGTCATCGTTTTTCATCAGAAATTAGATTTTTTGGACTGTAGAAAAATTGATTCAAAATCTCATTTGGATTGTGCCTCATGTTAAATACCTACTTTTTAAAGCCTCAATGTGATCAAAATTGCCATTTTTAAATACTTTTTCTCCTACTCAGAAGCTTCTATTTCGACCAATTTCAGGCATTAAAATGACTCTATACACACTTATATTAGTTCTAAAAGAGATAATTCATATGCAATAGTCATTTGCAGTCAAAAAATTAAACATAAAAAAAAAACATTTCTGACCATCCAGAGAAAGTTCAACAGGTCATGGGTCATCGTTTTTCATCAGAAATTAGATTTTTTGGACTGTAGAAAAATTGATTCAAAATGTCATTTGGATTGTGCCTCATGCTGAGTAACTACCTTTTAAAGCCCAAATGTGACCAAAATTGCCATTTTTACAGACTTTTTCTCCTACTCAGAAGCTTCTATTTCGACCAATTTCAGGCATTAAAATTACTCTAAACACACTTATATTAGTTCCAATAGTGATAATTCACATGCAATAGTCATTTACAGTCAAAAAATTAAACATTAAAAAATTCACATTTCTTACCATCTGGAGAAAGTTCGACAGGTCACGGGTCATCGTTTTTCATGAGAAATTTGATTTTTTGGACTGTAGAAAAATTGATTCAAAATGTCATTTGGATTGTGCCTCATGTTGAATAACTACCTTTTAAAGCCTCAATGTGATCAAAATTGCCATTTTTAAATACTTTTTCTCCTACTCAGAAGCTTCTATTTCGACCAATTTAAGGCATTAAAATGACTCTAAACACACTTATTTTAGTTCCAAAAGTGATAATTCACATGCAATAGTCATTTACAGTCAAACAATCAAACATTAAAAAATTACCATTTCTGACCATCTGGAGAAAGTTCGACAGGTCACGGGTCATGGTTTTTCATGAGAAATTAGATTTTTTGGACCCTAGAAAAATGTATCCAAAATGTCATTTGGATTGTGCCTCATGTTGAAGAACTACTTTTTAAAGCCTCAATGTGATCAAAATTGCCATTTTTAAATACTTTTTCTCCTACTCAGAAGCTTCTATTTCGACCAATTTCAGGCATTAAAATGACTCTAAACACACTTATTTTAGTTCCAAAAGTGATAATTCACATGCATTAGTCATTTAAGTCAAAAAATTAAACATTACAAAATTACCATTTCTGACCATCTGGAGAAAGTTCGACAGGTCACAGGCCATCGTTTTTGATGAGAAATTAGATTTTTTGGACTGTAGAAAAATTGATTCAAAATGTCATTTGGATTTTGCCTCATGTTGAATAACGACTTTTTAAAGCCTCAATGTGATCAAAATTACCATTTTTAAATAATTTTTCTCCTACTCAGAAGCTTCTATTTCGACCAATTTCAGGCATTAAAATGACTCTAAACACACTTATTTTAGTTCCAATAGTGAAAATTCACATGCAATAGTCATTTACAGTCAAAAAATTAAACATTCAAAAATGACCATTTCTAACCATCTGGAGAAAGTTCGACAGGTTACGGGTCATCGTTTTTGATCAGAAATTAGATTTTTGGGACTGTAGAAAAATTGATTCAAAATGTCATTTGGATTGTGCCTCATGCTGAGTAACTACCTTTTAAAGCCCAAATGTGACCAAAATTGCCATTTTTACAGACTTTTTCCTCCTACTCAGAAGCTTCTATTTCGACCAATTTCAGGCATTAAAATTACTCTAAACACACTTATATTAGTTCCAAAAGTGATAATTCACATGCAATAGTCATTTACAGACAAAAAATTAAACATTATAAAATTCACATTTCTGACCATCTGGAGAAAGTTCGACAGGTCACGGGTCATGGTTTTTCATGAGAAATTTGATTTTTTTAAATGTAGAAAAATTGATTCAAAATGTCATTTGGATTGTGCCTCATGTTGAAAAACTACTTTTTAAAGCCTCAATGTGATCAAAATTGCCACTTTTAAATACTTTTTCTCCTACTCAGAAGCTTCCATTTCGACCAATTTCAGGCATTAAAATGACTCTAAACACACTTATTTTAGTTCCAAAAGTGATAATTCACATGCAATAGTCATTTACAGTCAAACAATCAAACATTAAAAAATTACCATTTCTGACCATCTGGAGAAAGTTCGACAGGTCACGGGTCATGGTTTTTCATGAGAAATTTGATTTTTTGGACCCTAAAAAATGTATCCAAAATGTCATTTGGATTGTGCCTCATGTTGAAGAACTACTTTTTAAAGCCTCAATGTGATCAAAATTGCCATTTCAAATACTTTTTCTCCTACTCAGAAGCTTCTATTTCGACCAATTTCAGGCATTAAAATGACTCTAAACACACTTATATTAGTTCCAAAAGTGATAATTCACATGCAATAGTCATTTGCAGTCAAAAAATTAAACATAAAAAAAATACCATTTCTGACCATCCGGAGAAAGTTCAACAGGTCACGGGTCATCGTTTTTCATGAGAAATTTGATTTTTTGGACTGTAGAAAAATTGATTCAAAATGTCATTTGGATTGTGCCTCATGTTGAATAACTACCTTTTAAAGCCTCAATGTGATCAAAATTGCCATTTTTAAATACTTTTTCTCCTACTCAGAAGCTTCTATTTCGACCAATTTAAGGCCTTAAAATGACTCTAAACACACTTATTTTAGTTCCAAAAGTGATAATTCACATGCAATAGTCATTTACAGTCAAACAATCAAACATTAAAAAATTACCATTTCTGACCATCTGGAGAAAGTTCGACAGGTCACGGGTCATGGTTTTTCATGAGAAATTTGATTTTTTGGACCCTAGAAAAATGTATCCAAAATGTCATTTGGATTGTGCCTCATGTTGAAGAACTACTTTTTAAAGCCTCAATGTGATCAAAATTGCCATTTTTAAATACTTTTTCTCCTACCCAGAAGCTTCTTTTTCGACCAATTTCAGGCATTAAAATGACTCTAAACACACTTATATTAGTTCCAAAAGTGATAATTCACATGCAATAGTCATTTGCAGTCAAAAAATTAAACATAAAAAAAATACCATTTCTGACCATCCGGAGAAAGTTCAACAGGTCACGGGTCATCGTTTTTCATCAGAAATTAGATTTTTTGGACTGTAGAAAAATTGATTCAAAATCTCATTTGGATTGTGCCTCATGTTAAATAACTACTTTTTAAAGCCTCAATGTGATCAAAATTGCCATTTTTAAATACTTTTTCTCCTACTCAGAAGCTTCTATTTCGACCAATTTCAGGCATTAAAATGACTCTAAACACACTTATATTAGTTCCAAAAGAGATAATTCATATGCAATAGTCATTTGCAGTCAAAAAATTAAACATAAAAAAAAAACATTTCTGACCATCCAGAGAAAGTTCAACAGGTCACGGGTCATCGTTTTTCATCAGAAATTAGATTTTTTGGACTGTAGAAAAATTGATTCAAAATGTCATTTGGATTGTGCCTCATGCTGAGTAACTACCTTTTAAAGCCCAAATGTGACCAAAATTGCCATTTTTACAGACTTTTTCTCCTACTCAGAAGCTTCTATTTAGACCAATTTCAGGCATTAAAATTACTCTAAACACACTTATATTAGTTCCAATAGTGATAATTCACATGCAATAGTCATTTACAGTCAAAAAATTAAACATTAAAAAATTCACATTTCTTACCATCTGGAGAAAGTTCGACAGGTCACGGGTCATCGTTTTTCATGAGAAATTTGATTTTTTGGACTGTAGAAAAATTGATTCAAAATGTCATTTGGATTGTGCCTCATGTTGAATAACTACCTTTTAAAGCCTCAATGTGATCAAAATTGCCATTTTGAAATACTTTTTCTCCTACTCAGAAGCTTCTATTTCGACCAATTTAAGGCATTAAAATGACTCTAAACACACTTATTTTAGTTCCAAAAGTGGTAATTCACATGCAATAGTCATTTACAGTCAAACAATCAAACATTAAAAAATTACCATTTCTGACCATCTGGAGAAAGTTCGACAGGTCACGGGTCATGGTTTTTCATGAGAAATTAGATTTTTTGGACCCTAGAAAAATGTATCCAAAATGTCATTTGGATTGTGCCTCATGTTGAAGAACTACTTTTTAAAGCCTCAATGTGATCAAAATTGCCATTTTTAAATACTTTTTCTCCTACTCAGAAGCTTCTATTTCGACCAATTTCAGGCATTAAAATGACTCTAAACACACTTATTTTAGTTCCAAAAGTGATAATTCACATGCAATAGTGATTTACAGTCAAACAATCAAACATTAAAAAATTACCATTTCTGACCATCTGGAGAAAGTTCGACAGGTCACGGGTCATGGTTTTTCATGAGAAATTTGATTTTTTGGACCCTAGAAAAATGTATCCAAAATGTCATTTGGATTGTGCCTCATGTTGAAGAACTACTTTTTAAAGCCTCAATGTGATCAAAATTGCCATTTCAAATACTTTTTCTCCTACTCAGAAGCTTCTATTTCGACCAATTTCAGGCATTAAAATGACTCTAAACACACTTATATTAGTTCCAAAAGTGATAATTCACATGCAATAGTCATTTGCACTCAAAAAATTAAACATAAAAAAAATACCATTTCTGACCATCCGGAGAAAGTTCGAAAGGTCACGGGTCATCGTTTTTCATGAGAAATTTGATTTTTTGGACTGTAGAAAAATTGATTCAAAATGTCATTTGGATTGTGCCTCATGTTGAATAACTACCTTTTAAAGCCTCAATGTGATCAAAATTGCCATTTTTAAATACTTTTTCTCCTACTCAGAAGCTTCTATTTCGACCAATTTAAGGCATTAAAATGACTCTAAACACACTTATTTTAGTTCCAAAAGTGATAATTCACATGCAATAGTCATTTACAGTCAAACAATCAAACATTAAAAAATTACCATTTCTGACCATCTGGAGAAAGTTCGACAGGTCACGGGTCATGGTTTTTCATGAGAAATTTGATTTTTTGGACCCTAGAAAAATGTATCCAAAATGTCATTTGGATTGTGCCTCATGTTGAAGAACTACTTTTTAAAGCCTCAATGTGATCAAAATTGCCATTTTTAAATACTTTTTCTCCTACCCAGAAGCTTCTTTTTCGACCAATTTCAGGCATTAAAATGACTCTAAACACACTTATATTAGTTCCAAAAGTGATAATTCACATGCAATAGTCATTTGCAGTCAAAAAATTAAACATAAAAAAAATACCATTTCTGACCATCCGGAGAAAGTTCAACAGGTCACGGGTCATCGTTTTTCATCAGAAATTAGATTTTTTGGACTGTAGAAAAATTGATTCAAAATGTCATTTGGATTGTGCCTCATGCTGAGTAACTACCCTTTAAAGTCCAAATGTGACCAAAATTGCCATTTTTACAGACTTTTTCTCCTACTCAGAAGCTTCTATTTCGACCAATTTCAGGCATTAAAATTACTCTAAACACACTTACATTAGTTCCAAAAGTGATAATTCACATGCAATAGTCATTTACAGTCAAAAAATTAAACATTAAAAAATTTCCATTTCTGACCATCTGGAGAAAGTTCGACAGGTCACGGGTCATCGTTTTTCATCAGACAATTGATTTTTTGGAGTGTAGAAAAATTGATTCAAAATGTCATTTGGATTGTGCCTCATGTTGAATAACTACTTTTTAAAGCCTCAATGTGATCAAAATTGCCATTTTTACAGACTTTTTCTCCTACTCAGAAGCTTCTATTTCGACCAATTTCAGGCATTAAAAGGACTCTAAACACACTTATTTTAGTTCCAAAAGTGATAATTCACATGCAATAGTCATTTACAGTAAGGGTGGGTGTAGTGGGCATAGTGGGGCTACGTGAAGCAGCACGTAGTGTGCCCAAATCTACGCACACTACGCGCTTCGCGTAGCCCCACTACGCGCCACCCACCACCCACCCACCCTACTTTTAAAAGATAAAATGAATTTGTAATAAAGCAAATTAAAAGCACTTACCTGACGCGCGGCGTCTCCCGGGGCTCCCTCTTCCTGTTTTTCAATTTTCCTGACAAATGCGCATGCGCGGACGCCCACGCATGCGCATTTCTTGCGAGAAATGCGCATGCGCGGTCGTCCGCGCATGCGCATTTGTCAGGAAAATTGAAAAACAGGAAGAGGGAGCCCCGGGAGACGCCGCGCGTCAGGTAAGTGCCTAATTTGCTTTATTACAAATTTATTTTACCTTTTAAAAGTACGGCGGGCGCGAGGCGGGTGGTGGGCGGCAGGCAGCTACGCTTCGCCCACGTAGTGTACGTAGGCGCTGCCTGCTTCGCCTACTTCGAAAACTGCGAAGCAGGCAGCGCTACGTACACTACGTGGGCGAAGCGTAGTGTCGCGCCCAGGGTTAATTTACAGTCAAAAAATTAAACATTAAAAAATTACCATTTCTGACCATCTGGAGAAAGTTCGACAGGTCACGGGTCATCGTTTTTCATGAGAAATTTGATTTTTTTGACTGTAGAAAAATGTATTCAAAATGTCATTTGGATTGTGCCTCATGTTGAAAAACTAATTTTTAAAGCCTCAATGTGATCAAAAGTGCCATTTTTACAGACTTTTTCTCCTACTCAGAAGCTTCTATTTCGACCAATTTCAGGCATTAAAATGACTCTAAACACACTTATTTTAGTTCCAAAAGTGATAATTCACATGCATTAGTCATTTACAGTCAAAAAATTAAACATTACAAAATTACCATTTCTGACCATCTGGAGAAAGTTCGACAGGTCACGGGCCATCGTTTTTGATGAGAAATTAGATTTTTTGGACTGTAGAAAAATTGATTCAAAATGTCATTTGGATTTTGCCTCATGTTGAATAACGACTTTTTAAAGCCTCAATGTGATTAAAATTACCATTTTTAAATAATTTTTCTCCTACTCAGAAGCTTCTATTTCGACCAATTTCAGGCATTAAAATGACTCTAAACACACTTATTTTAGTTCCAATAGTGATAATTCACATGCAATAGTCATTTACAGTCAAAAAATTAAACATTCAAAAATGACCATTTCTAACCATCTGGAGAAAGTTCGACAGGTTATGGGTCATCGTTTTTGATCAGAAATTAGATTTTTGGGACTGTAGAAAAATTGATTCAAAATGTCATTTGGATTGTGCCTCATGCTGAGTAACTACCTTTTAAAGCCCAAATGTGACCAAAATTGCCATTTTTACAGACTTTTTCCTCCTACTCAGAAGCTTCTATTTCGACCAATTTCAGGCATTAAAAGGACTCTAAACACACTTATTTTAGTTCCAAAAGTGATAATTCACATGCAATAGTCATTTACAGTAAGGGTGGGTGAAGTGGGCATAGTGGGGCTACGTGAAGCAGCACGTAGTGTGCCCAAATCTACGCACACTACGCGCTTCGCGTAGCCCCACTACGCGCCACCCACCACCCACCCACCCTACTTTTAAAAGATAAAATGAATTTGTAATAAAGCAAATTAAAAGCACTTACCTGACGCGCGGCGTCTCCCGGGGCTCCCTCTTCCTGTTTTTCAATTTTCCTGACAAATGCGCATGCGCGGACGCCCACGCATGCGCATTTCTTGCGAGAAATGCGCATGCGCGGTCGTCCGCGCATGCGCATTTGTCAGGAAAATTGAAAAACAGGAAGAGGGAGCCCCGGGAGACGCCGCGCGTCAGGTAAGTGCCTAATTTGCTTTATTACAAATTTATTTTACCTTTTAAAAGTACGGCGGGCGCGAGGCGGGTGGTGGGCGGCAGGCAGCTACGCTTCGCCCATGTAGTGTACGTAGGCGCTGCCTGCTTCGCCTACTTCGAAAACTGCGAAGCAGGCAGCGCTACGTACACTACGTGGGCGAAGCGTAGTGTCGCGCCCAGGGTTAATTTACAGTCAAAAAATTAAACATTAAAAAATTACCATTTCTGACCATCTGGAGAAAGTTCGACAGGTCACGGGTCATCGTTTTTCATGAGAAATTTGATTTTTTTGACTGTAGAAAAATGTATTCAAAATGTCATTTGGATTGTGCCTCATGTTGAAAAACTAATTTTTAAAGCCTCAATGTGATCAAAAGTGCCATTTTTACAGACTTTTTCTCCTACTCAGAAGCTTCTATTTCGACCAATTTCAGGCATTAAAATGACTCTAAACACACTTATTTTAGTTCCAAAAGTGATAATTCACATGCAATAGTCATTTACAGTCAAAAAATTAAACATTAAAAAATTAACATTTCTTACCATCTGGAGAAAGTTCGACAGGTCACGGGTCATCGTTTTTCATGAGAAATTAGATTTTTTTAAATGTAGAAAAATTGATTCAAAATGTCATTTGGATTGTGCCTCATGTTGAAAAACTACTTTTTAAAGCCTCAATGTGATCAAAATTGCCACTTTTAAATACTTTTTCTCCTACTCAGAAGCTTCCATTTCGACCAATTTCAGGCATTAAAATGACTCTAAACACACTTATTTTAGTTCCAAAAGTGATAATTCACATGCAATAGTCATTTACAGTCAAAAAATTAAACATTAAAAAATTACCATTTCTTACCATCTGGAGAAAGTTCGACAGGTCACGGGTCATCGTTTTTCATGAGAAATTTGATTTTTTGGACTGTAGAAAAATTGATTCAAAATGTCATTTGGATTGTGCCTCATGTTGAATAACTACCTTTTAAAGCCTCAATGTGATCAAAATTGCCATTTTTAAATACTTTTTCTCCTACTCAGAAGCTTCTATTTCGACCAATTTCAGGCATTAAAATTACTCTAAACACACTTATATTAGTTCCAAAAGTGATAATTCACATGCAATAGTCATTTACAGTCAAAAAATTAAACATTAAAAAATTTCCATTTCTGACCATCTGGAGAAAGTTGGACAGGTCACGGGTCATTGTTTTTCATCAGACAATTGATTTTTTGGAGTGTAGAAAAATTGATTCAAAATGTCATTTGGATTGTGCCTCATGTTGAATAACTACTTTTTAAAGCCTCAATGTGATCAAAATTGCCATTTTTAAATACTTTTTCTCCTACTCAGAAGCTTCTATTTCGACCAATTTAAGGCATTAAAATGACTCTAAACACACTTATTTTAGTTCCAAAAGTGATAATTCACATGCAATAGTCATTTACAGTCAAACAATCAAACATTAAAAAATTACCATTTCTGACCATCTGGAGAAAGTTCGACAGGTCACGGGTCATGGTTTTTCATGAGAAATTCGATTTTTTGGACCCTAGAAAAATGTATCCAAAATGTCATTTGGATTGTGCCTCATGTTGAAGAACTACTTTTTAAAGCCTCAATGTGATCAAAATTGCCATTTTTAAATACTTTTTCTCCTACTCAGAAGCTTCTATTTCGACCAATTTCAGGCATTAAAATGACTCTAAACACACTTATATTAGTTCCAAAAGTGATAATTCACATGCAATAGTCATTTGCAGTCAAAAAATTAAACATAAAAAAAATACTATTTCTGACCATCCGGAGAAAGTTCAACAGGTCACGGGTCATCGTTTTTCATCAGAAATTAGATTTTTTGGACTGTAGAAAAATTGATTCAAAATGTCATTTGGATTGTGCCTCATGCTGAGTAACTACCTTTTAAAGCCCAAATGTGACCAAAATTGCCATTTTTACAGACTTTTTCTCCTACTCAGAAGCTTCTATTTCGACCAATTTCAGGCATTAAAATTACTCTAAACACACTTATATTAGTTCCAAAAGTGATAATTCACATGCAATAGTCATTTACAGTCAAAAAATTAAACATTAAAAAATTTCCATTTCTGACCATCTGGAGAAAGTTCGACAGGTCACGGGTCATCGTTTTTCATCTGACAATTGATTTTTTGGAGTGTAGAAAAATTGATTCAAAATGTCATTTGGATTGTGCCTCATGTTGAATAACTACTTTTTAAAGCCTCAATGTGATCAAAATTGCCATTTTTACAGACTTTTTCTCCTACTCAGAAGCTTCTATTTCGACCAATTTCAGGCATTAAAAGGACTCTAAACACACTTATTTTAGTTCCAAAAGTGATAATTCACATGCTATAGTCATTTACAGTCAAAAAATTAAACATTAAAAAATTACCATTTCTGACCATCTGGAGAAAGTTCGACAGGTCACGGGTCATCGTTTTTCATGAGAAATTAGATTTTTTTGACTGTAAAAAAATTTATTCAAAATGTCATTTGGATTGTGCCTCATGTTCAAAAACTACTTTTTAAAGCCTCAATGTGATCAAAAGTAGGGGTGGGCGGAATTTGCGGAGCCGCGTTACGCAAATCTCCGCGAAATGGTTAAAAAACTCCGCGAACACGCAGAAATTCCGCGAACACGCGGAATTGCTTGTTCGAGATGCTTTTTTCCTGTTCGCGACTGCTGTTTGCGTGCTCGGGGGGAAATATCTCGCGAACACGCATTTTGAGATCGCGAACAAGCAAAAATTCCGCGAAGCTGCGGAAATCAGAATTTTTGGCAATTCCGCGTTCTCCGCGGAACGCGAAATTACCTAAATTTCATAAATTACGCAAACGGAACGGAATTTACCGCCCAAGCCTAATCAAAAGTGCCATTTTTACAGACTTTTTCTCCTACTCAGAAGCTTCTATTTCGACCAATTTCAGGCATTAAAATGACTCTAAACACACTTATTTTAGTTCCAAAAGTGATAATTCACATGCATTAGTCATTTACAGTCAAAAAATTAAACATTACAAAATTACCATTTCTGACCATCTGGAGAAAATTCGACAGGTCACGGGCCATCGTTTTTGATGAGAAATTAGATTTTTTGGACTGTAGAAAAATTGATTCAAAATGTCATTTGGATTTTGCCTCATGTTGAATAACTACTTTTTAAAGCCTCAATGTGACCAAATTTGCCATTTTTACAGACTTTTTCTCCATCTCAGAAACTTCTATTTCGTCCAATTTCAGGCATTAAAATGACTCTAAACACACTTATTTTAGTTCCAAAAGTGATAATTCACATGCAATAGTCATTTACAGTCAATAAATGAAACATTCAAAAATGACCATTTCTAACCATCTGGAGAAAATTCGACAGGTTACGGGTCATCGTTTTTGATCAGAAATTAGATTTTTGGGACTGTAGAAAAATTGATTCAAAATGTCATTTGGATTGTGCCTCATGTTGAATAACTACCTTTTAAAGCCTCAATGTGATCAAAATTGCCATTTTTAAATACTTTTTCTCCTACTCAGAAGCTTCTATTTCGACCAATTTCAGGCATTAAAATTACTCTAAACACACTTATATTAGTTCCAAAAGTGATAATTCACATGCAATAGTCATTTACAGTCAAAAAATTAAACATTAAAAAATTTCCATTTCTGACCATCTGGAGAAAGTTGGACAGGTCACGGGTCATCGTTTTTCATCAGACAATTGATTTTTTGGAGTGTAGAAAAATTGATTCAAAATGTCATTTGAATTGTGCCTCATGTTGAATAACTACTTTTTAAAGCCTCAATGTGATCAAAATTGCCATTTTTAAATACTTTTTCTCCTACTCAGAAGCTTCTATTTCGACCAATTTAAGGCATTAAAATGACTCTAAACACACTTATTTTAGTTCCAAAAGTGATAATTCACATGCAATAGTCATTTACAGTCAAACAATCAAACATTAAAAAATTACCATTTCTGACCATCTGGAGAAAGTTCGACAGGTCACGGGTCATGGTTTTTCATGAGAAATTCGATTTTTTGGACCCTAGAAAAATGTATCCAAAATGTCATTTGGATTGTGCCTCATGTTGAAGAACTACTTTTTAAAGCCTCAATGTGATCAAAATTGCCATTTTTAAATACTTTTTCTCCTACTCAGAAGCTTCTATTTCGACCAATTTCAGGCATTAAAATGACTCTAAACACACTTATATTAGTTCCAAAAGTGATAATTCACATGCAATAGTCATTTGCAGTCAAAAAATTAAACATAAAAAAAATACTATTTCTGACCATCCGGAGAAAGTTCAACAGGTCACGGGTCATCGTTTTTCATCAGAAATTAGATTTTTTGGACTGTAGAAAAATTGATTCAAAATGTCATTTGGATTGTGCCTCATGCTGAGTAACTACCTTTTAAAGCCCAAATGTGACCAAAATTGCCATTTTTACAGACTTTTTCTCCTACTCAGAAGCTTCTATTTCGACCAATTTCAGGCATTAAAATTACTCTAAACACACTTATATTAGTTCCAAAAGTGATAATTCACATGCAATAGTCATTTACAGTCAAAAAATTAAACATTAAAAAATTTCCATTTCTGACCATCTGGAGAAAGTTCGACAGGTCACGGGTCATCGTTTTTCATCTGACAATTGATTTTTTGGAGTGTAGAAAAATTGATTCAAAATGTCATTTGGATTGTGCCTCATGTTGAATAACTACTTTTTAAAGCCTCAATGTGATCAAAATTGCCATTTTTACAGACTTTTTCTCCTACTCAGAAGCTTCTATTTCGACCAATTTCAGGCATTAAAATGACTCTAAACACACTTATTTTAGTTCCAAAAGTGATAATTCACATGCATTAGTCATTTACAGTCAAAAAATTAAACATTACAAAATTACCATTTCTGACCATCTGGAGAAAATTCGACAGGTCACGGGCCATCGTTTTTGATGAGAAATTAGATTTTTTGGACTGTAGAAAAATTGATTCAAAATGTCATTTGGATTTTGCCTCATGTTGAATAACTACTTTTTAAAGCCTCAATGTGACCAAATTTGCCATTTTTACAGACTTTTTCTCCATCTCAGAAACTTCTATTTCGTCCAATTTCAGGCATTAAAATGACTCTAAACACACTTATTTTAGTTCCAAAAGTGATAATTCACATGCAATAGTCATTTACAGTCAAAAAATGAAACATTCAAAAATGACCATTTCTAACCATCTGGAGAAAATTCGACAGGTTACGGGTCATCGTTTTTGATCAGAAATTAGATTTTTGGGACTGTAGAAAAATTGATTCAAAATGTCATTTGGATTGTGCCTCATGCTGAGTAACTACCTTTTAAAGCCCAAATGTGACCAAAATTGCCATTTTTACAGACTTTTTCCTCCTACTCAGAAGCTTCTATTTCGACCAATTTCAGGCATTAAAATTACTCTAAACACACTTATATTAGTTCCAAAAGTGATAATTCACATGCAATAGTCATTTACAGACAAAAAATTTAACATTAAAAAATTCCCATTTCTGACCATCTGGAGAAAGTTCGACAGGTCACGGGTCATCGTTTTTCATCAGACAATTGATTTTTTGCAGTGTAGAAAAATTGATTCAAAATGTCATTTGGATTGTGCCTCATGTTGAAAAACTACTTTTAAAGCCCCAATGTGATCAAAATTGCCATTTTTAAATACTTTTTCTCCTACTCAGAAGCTTCTATTTCGACCAATTTCAGGCATTAAAATGACTCTAAACACACTTATTTTAGTTCCAAAAGTGATAATTCACATGCAATAGTCATTTACAGTCAAAAAATTAAACATTAAAAAATTAACATTTCTTACCATCTGGAGAAAGTTCGACAGGTTACGGGTCATCGTTTTTCATGAGAAATTAGATTTTTTTAAATGTAGAAAAATTGATTCAAAATGTCATTTGGATTGTGCCTCATGTTGAAAAACTACTTTTTAAAGCCTCAATGTGATCAAAATTGCCATTTTTAAATACTTTTTCTCCTACTCAGAAGCTTCTATTTCGACCAATTTCAGGCATTAAAATGACTCTAAACACACTTATTTAAGTTCCAAAAGTGATAATTCACATGCAATAGTCATTTACAGTCAAAAAATTAAACATTAAAAAATTACCATTTCTTACCATCTGGAGAAAGTTCGACAGGTCACGGGTCATCGTTTTTCATGAGAAATAATATTTTTTGGACTGTAGAAAAATTGATTCAAAATGTCATTTGGATTGTGCCTCATGTTGAATAACTACATTTTAAAGCCTCAATGTGATCAAAATTGCCATTTTTAAATACTTTTTCTCCTACTCAGAAGCTTCTATTTCGACCAATTTAAGGCATTAAAATGACTCTAAACACACTTATTTTAGTTCCAAAAGTGATAATTCACATGCAATAGTCATTTACAGTCAAAAAATTAAACATTAAAAAATTACCATTTCTTACCATCTGGAGAAAGTTCGACAGGTCACGGGTCATCGTTTTTCATGAGAAATTTGATTTTTTGGACTGTAGAAAAATTGATTCAAAATGTCATTTGGATTGTGCCTCATGTTGAATAACTACCTTTTAAAGCCTCAATGTGATCAAAATTGCCATTTTTAAATACTTTTTCTCCTACTCAGAAGCTTCTATTTCGACCAATTTAAGGCATTAAAATGACTCTAAACACACTTATTTTAGTTCCAAAAGTGATAATTCACATGCAATCGTCATTTACAGTCAAACAATCAAACATTAAAAAATTACCATTTCTGACCATCTGGAGAAAGTTCGACAGGTCACAGGTCATGGTTTTTCATGAGAAATTTGATTTTTTGAACCCTAGAAAAATGTATCCAAAATCTCATTTGGATTGTGCATCATGTTGAATAACTACTTTTTAAAGCCTCAATGTGATTAAAATTGCCATTTTTAAATACTTTTTCTCCTACTCAGAAGCTTTTATTTCGACCAATTTCAGGCATTAAAATGACTCTAAACACACTTATATAAGTTCCAAAAGTGATAATTCATATGCAATAGTCATTTGCAGTCCAAAAATTAAACATAAAAAAAAAACATTTCTGACCATCCAGAGAAAGTTCAACAGGTCACGGGTCATCGTTTTTCATCAGAAATTAGATTTTTTGGACTGTAGAAAAATTGATTCAAAATGTCATTTGGATTGTGCCTCATGCTGAGTAACTACCTTTTAAAGCCCAAATGTGACCAAAATTGCCATTTTTACAGACTTTTTCCTCCTACTCAGAAGCTTCTATTTCGACCAATTTCAGGAATTAAAATTACTCTAAACACACTTATATTAGTTCCAAAAGTGATAATTCACATGCAATAGTCATTTACAGACAAAAAATTAAACATTAAAAAATTCCCATTTCTGACCATCTGGAGAAAGTTCGACAGGTCACGGGTCATCGTTTTTCATCAGACAATTGATTTTTTGGAGTGTAGAAAAATTGATTCAAAATGTCATTTGGATTGTGCCTCATGTTGAAAAACTACTTTTTAAAGCCCCAATGTGATCAAAATTGCCATTTTTAAATACTTTTTCTCCTACTCAGAAGCTTCTATTTCGACCAATTGCAGGCATTAAAATGACTCTAAACACACTTATTTTAGTTCCAAAAGTGATAATTCACATGCAATAGTCATTTACAGTCAAAAAATTAAACATTAAAAAATTAACATTTCTTACCATCTGGAGAAAGTTCGACAGGTCACGGGTCATCGTTTTTGATGAGAAATTTGATTTTTTTAAATGTAGAAAAATTGATTCAAAATGTCATTTGGAATGTGCCTCATGTTGAAAAACTACTTTTTAAAGCCTCAATGTGATCAAAATTGCCATTTTTAAATACTTTTTCTTCTACTCAGAAGCTTCTATTTCGACCAATTTCAGGCATTAAAATGACTCTAAACACACTTATTTTAGTTCCAAAAGTGGTAATTCACATGCAATAGTCATTTACAGTCAAAAAATTAAACATTAAAAAATTACCATTTCTTAACATCTGGAGAAAGTTCGACAGGTCACGGGTCATCGTTTTTCATGAGAAATTTGATTTTTTGGACTGTAGAAAAATTGATTCAAAATGTCATTTGGATTGTGCCTCATGTTGAATAACTACCTTTTAAAGCCTCAATGTGATCACAATTGCCATTTTTAAATACTTTTTCTCCTACTCAGAAGCTTCTATTTCGACCAATTTAAGGCATTAAAATGACTCTAAACACACTTATTTTAGTTCCAAAAGTGATAATTCACATGCAATAGTCATTTACAGTCAAACAATCAAACATTAAAAAATTACCATTTCTGACCATCTGGAGAAAGTTCGACAGGTCACGGGTCATGGTTTTTCATGAGAAATTTGATTTTTTGGACCCTAGAAAAATGTATCCAAAATGTCATTTGGATTGTGCCTCATGTTGAAGAACTACTTTTTAAAGCCTCAATGTGATCAAAATTGCCATTGTTACAGACTTTTTCTCCTACTCAGAAGCTTCTATTTCGACCAATTTCAGGCATTAAAAGGACTCTAAACACACTTATTTTAGTTCCAAAAGTGATAATTCACATGCAATAGTCATTTACAGTCAAAAAATTAAACATTAAAAAATTACCATTTCTGACCATCTGGAGAAAGTTCGACAGGTCACGGGTCATCGTTTTTCATGAGAAATTTGATTTTTTTGACTGTAGAAAAATGTATTCAAAATGTCATTTGGATTGTGCCTCATGTTGAAAAACTACTTTTTAAAGCCTCAATGTGATCAAAAGTAGGGGTGGGCGGAATTTGCGGAGCCACGTTACGCAAATCTCTGCGAAATGGTTCAAAAACTCCACGAACACGCAGAAATTCCTCGAACACGCGGAATTGCTTGTTCGAGATGCTTTTTATCTGTTCGCGACCGCTGTTTGCGTGCTCGGGGGGAAATATCTCGCGAACACGCATTTTGAGATCGCGAACAAGCAAAAATTCCGCGAAGCCGCGGAAATCAGAATTTTTGGCAATTCCGCGTTCTCCGCGGAACGCGAACGTACCTAAATTTCGCAAATTACGCGAACGGAATTTACCGCCCAGGCCTCATCAAAAGTCCCATTTTTACAGACTTTTTCTCCTACTCAGAAGCTTCTATTTCGACCAATTTCAGGCATTAAAATGACTCTAAACACACTTATTTTAGTTCCAAAAGTGATAATTCACATGCATTAGTCATTTACAGTCAAAAAATTAAACATTACAAAATTACCATCTCTGACCATCTGGAGAAAGTTCGACAGGTCACGGGCCATCGTTTTTGATGAGAAACTAGATTTTTTGGACTGTAGAAAAATTGATTCAAAATGTCATTTGGATTTTGCCTCATGTTGAATAACTACTTTTTAAAGCCTCAATGTGACCAAATTTGCCATTTTTACAGACTTTTTCTCCATCTCAGAAACTTCTATTTCGTCCAATTTCAGGCATTAAAATGACTCTAAACACACTTATTTTAGTTCCAAAAGTGATAATTCACATGCAATAGTCATTTACAGTCAAAAAATTAAACATTCAAAAATGACCATTTCTAACCATCTGGAGAAAGTTCGACAGGTTACGGGTCATCGTTTTTGATCAGAAATTAGATTTTTGGGACTGTAGAAAAATTGATTCATAATGTCATTTGGATTGTGCCTCATGCTGAGTAACTACCTTTTAAAGCCCAAATGTGACCAAAATTGCCATTTTTACAGACTTTTTCCTCCTACTCAGAAGCTTCTATTTCGACCAATTTCAGGCATTAAAATTACTCTAAACACACTTATATTAGTTCCAAAAGTGATAATTCACATGCAATAGTCATTTACAGACAAAAAATTAAACATTAAAAAATTCCCATTTCTGACCATCTGGAGAAAGTTCGACAGGTCACGGGTCATCGTTTTTCATCAGACAATTGATTTTTTGGAGTGTAGAAAAATTGATTCAAAATGTCATTTGGATTGTGCCTCATGTTGAAAAACTACTTTTTAAAGCCCCAATGTGATCAAAATTGCCATTTTTAAATACTTTTTCTCCTACTCAGAAGCTTCTATTTCGACCAATTTCAGGCATTAAAATGACTCTAAACACACTTATTTTAGTTCCAAAAGTGATAATTCACATGCATAGTCATTTACAGTCAAAAAATTAAACATTAAAAAATTACCATTTCTTACCATCTGGAGAAAGTTCGACAGGTCACGGGTCATCGTTTTTCATGAGAAATTTGATTTTTTGGACTGTAGAAAAATTGATTCAAAATGTCATTTGGATTGTACCTCATGTTGAATAACTACCTTTTAAAGCCTCAATGTGATCAAAATTGCCATTTTTAAATACTTTTTCTCCTACTCAGAAGCTTCTATTTCGACCAATTTAAGGCATTAAAATGACTCTAAACACACTTATTTTAGTTCCAAAAGTGATAATTCACATGCAATAGTCATTTACAGTCAAAAAATTAAACATTAAAAAATTACCATTTCTTACCATGTGGAGAAAGTTCGACAGGTCACGGGTCATCGTTTTTCATGAGAAATTAGATTTTTTGGACTGTAGAAAAATTGATTCAAAATGTCATTTGGATTGTGCCTCATGTTGAATAACTACCTTTTAATGCCTCAATGTGATCAAAATTGCCATTTTTAAATACTTTTTCTCCTACTCAGAAGCTTCTATTTCGACCAATTTAAGGCATTAAAATGACTCTAAACACACTTATTTTAGTTCCAAAAGTGATAATTCACATGCAATAGTCATTTACAGTCAAACAATCAAACATTAAAAAATTACCATTTCTGACCATCTGGAGAAAGTTCGACAGGTCACAGGTCATGGTTTTTCATGAGAAATTTGATTTTTTGGACCCTAGAAAAATGTATCCAAAATCTCATTTGGATTGTGCCTCATGTTGAATAACTACTTTTTAAAGCCTCAATGTGATCAAAATTGCCATTTTTAAATACTTTTTCTCCTACTCAGAAGCTTCTATTTCGACCAATTTCAGGCATTAAAATGACTCTAAACACACTTATTTTAGTTCCAAAAGTGATAATTCACATGCATAGTCATTTACAGTCAAAAAATTAAACATTAAAAAATTACCATTTCTTACCATCTGGAGAAAGTTCGACAGGTCACGGGTCATCGTTTTTCATGAGAAATTTGATTTTTTGGACTGTAGAAAAATTGATTCAAAATGTCATTTGGATTGTACCTCATGTTGAATAACTACCTTTTAAAGCCTCAATGTGATCAAAATTGCCATTTTTAAATACTTTTTCTCCTACTCAGAAGCTTCTATTTCGACCAATTTAAGGCATTAAAATGACTCTAAACACACTTATTTTAGTTCCAAAAGTGATAATTCACATGCAATAGTCATTTACAGTCAAAAAATTAAACATTAAAAAATTACCATTTCTTTCCATGTGGAGAAAGTTCGACAGGTCACGGGTCATCGTTTTTCATGAGAAATTAGATTTTTTGGACTGTAGAAAAATTGATTCAAAATGTCATTTGGATTGTGCCTCATGCTGAGTAACTACCTTTTAAAGCCCAAATGTGACCAAAATTGCCATTTTTACAGACTTTTACTCCTACTCAGAAGCTTCTATTTCGACCAATTTCAGGCATTAAAATTACTCTAAACACACTTATATTAGTTCCAAAAGTGATAATTCACATGCAATAGTAATTTACAGTCAAAAAATTAAACATTAAAAAATTCCCAATCCTGACCATCTGGAGAAAGTTCGACAGGTCACGGGTCATCGTTTTTCATCAGACAATTGATTTTTTGGAGTGTAGAAAAATTGATTTAAAATGTCATTTGGATTGTGCCTCATGTTGAAAAACTACTTTTTAAAGCCTGAATGTGATCAAAATTGCCATTTTTAAATACTTTTTCTCCTACTCAGAAGCTTCTATTTCGACCAATTTCAGGCATTAAAATGACTCTAAACACACTTATTTTAGTTCCAAAAGTGATAATTCACATGCAATAGTCATTTACAGTCAAAAAATTAAACATTAAAAAATTACCATTTCTTACCATCTGGAGAAAGTTCGACAGGTCACGGGTCATCGTCTTTCATGAGAAATTTGATTTTTTTAAATGTAGAAAAATTGATTCAAAATGTCATTTGGATTGTGCCTCATGTTGAAAAACTACTTTTTAAAGCCTCAATTTGATCAAAATTGCCATTTTTAAATACTTTTTCTCCTACTCAGAAGCTTCCATTTCGACCAATTTCAGGCATTAAAATGACTCTAAACACACTTATTTTAGTTCCAAAAGTGATAATTCACATGCAATAGTCATTTACAGTCAAAAAATTAAACATTAAAAAATTACCATTTCTTACCATCTGGAGAAAGTTCGACAGGTCACGGGTCATCGTTTTTCATGAGAAATTTGATTTTTTGGACTGTAGAAAAATTGATTCCAAATGTCATTTGGATTGTGCCTCATGTTGAATAACTACCTTTTAAAGCCTCAATGTGATCAAAATTGCCATTTTTACAGACTTTTTCTCCTACTCAGAAGCTTCTATTTCAACAAATTTCAGGCATTAAAATGACTCTAAACACACTCATTTTAGTTCCAAAAGTGATAATTCACATGCAATTGTCATTTACAGTCAAAAAATTAAACATTAAAAAATGTCCATTTCTGACCATCTGGAGATAATTCGAGAGGTCACGGGTCATCGTTTTTCATCAGAAAATAGATTTTTTGGAGTGTAGAACAATTGATTCAAAATGTCATTTGGATTGTGCCTCATGTTGAATAACTACTTTTTAAAGCCTCAATGTGATCAAAATTGCCATTTTTACAGACTTTTTCTCCTACTCAGAAGCTTCTATTTCGACCAATTACAGGCATTAAAAAGTCTCTTAACACACTTATTTTAGTTCCAAAAGGGATAATTCACATGCAATAGTCATTAACAGTCAAAAAACTTAAACATTAAAAAATTACCATTTCTGACCATCTGGAGAAAGTTCGACAGGTCACGGGTCATCGTTTTTCATCAGAAAATAGATTTTGTAGAGTGTAGAAAAATTGATTCAAAATGTCATTTTGATTGTGCCTCATACAGAGTAACTACTTTTTAAAGCCTCAATGTGACTAAAATTGCCATTTTTACAGACTTTTTCCCCCACTCAGAAGCTTCTATTTCGATGAATTTCAGGCATTAAAATGACTCTTAACATACTTATTTTAGTTCCAAAAGTGATAATTCACATGCAATATTCATTTACAGTCAAAACATAAAACATTAAAAAAACTTACCATTTCTGACCATCTGGAGAAAGTTCGACAGGTCACGTGTCATCGTTTTTCATGAGAAATATGATTTTTTGGACTGTAGAAATATTGATTCAAAATGTCATTTGGATTGTGCCTCATGTTGAATAACTACTTTTAAAGCCTCAATGTGACCAAAATTGCCATTTTTACAGACTTTTTCTCCGTCTCAGAAGCTTCTATTTTGACCAATTTCAGGCATTAAAATGACTCTCAGCACACTTATTTTAGTTCCAAAAATGATAATTCACATGCAATAGTCATTTACAGTCAAAAAACGTAAACATTAAAAAATTCCTATTTCTGACCATCTGGAGAAAGTTTGACAGGTCACGAGTCATCGTTTTTCATCAGAATATTGATTTTATGGAGTGTAGAAAAATTGATTCAAAATGTCATTTGGATTGTGCCTCATGTTGAGTGACTACTTTTTAAAGCCTCAATGTGACGAAAATTGCCATTTTTTAATACTTTTTCTCCTACTCAGATGCTTCTATTTCGACCAATTTCAGGCTTAAAATGACTCTTAACATACTTATTTTAGTTCCAAAAGTGATAATTTACATGCAATAGTCATTTACAGTCAAAAGATTAAACATTCAAAAATTACCATTTCTGACCATCTGGAGAAAGTTCGACAGGTCACGAGTCATCGTTTTTAATCAGAAAATAGATTGTTTGGAGTGTAGAACAATTGATTCAAAATATCATTTGGATTGTGCCTCATGTTGGGTAACTACTTTTTAAAGCCTAAATGTGAACAAAATTGCCATTTTTACAGACTTTTTCTTCTACTCAGAAGCTTCTATTTCGACCAATTTCAGGCATTAAAATGACTCTAAACACACATATTTTAATTCCAAAAGTGATAATTCACATGCAATAGTCATTTACAGTTAAAAAATTAAACATTAAAAAATTACCATTTCTGACCATCTGGAGAAAGTTCGACAGGTCACGGGTCATCCTTTTTCATCAGAAAATAGATTTTTTAGAGTGTAGAAAAATTGATTCAAAATGTCATTTGGATTGTGCCTCATACAGAGTAACTACTTATTGAATCCTCAATGTGACTAAAATTGCAATTTTTACAGACTTTTTCCCCCACTCAGAAGCTTCTATTTCGACCAATTTCAGGCATTAAAATGACTCTCAGCACACTTATTTAGTTCCAAAAGTGATAATTCACATGCAATAGTCATCTACAGTCAAAAAACTTAAACATTAAAAAATGTCCATTTCTGACCATCTGGAGAAAATTCGAGAGGTCACGGGTCATCGTTTTTCATCAGAAAATAGATTTTTTGGAGTGTAGAACAATTGATTCAAAATGTCATTTGGATTGTGCCTCATGTTGAATAACTACTTTTTAAAGCCTCAATGTGATCAAAATTGCCATTTTTACAGACTTTTTCTCCTACACAGAAGCTTCTATTTCGACCAATTTCCGGCATTAAAAGGACTCTAAACACACTTATTTTAGTCCCAAAAGTGATAATTCACATGCAATAGTCATTTACAGTCAAAAAACTTAAACATTAAAAAATTACCATTTCTGACCATCTGGAGAAAGTTCGACAGGTCACGGGTCATAGTTTTTCATCAGAAATGTTATTTTTTGGACTGTAGAAAAATTGATTCAAAATGTCATTTGGATTGTGCCTCATGTTGAATAACTACTTTTTAAAGCCTCAATGTGGTCAAAATTGCCATTTTTACAGACTTTTTCTCCTACTCAGAAGCTTCTATTTAAACAAATTTCAGGCATTAAAATGACTCTAAACACACTCATTTTAGTTCCAAAAGTGATAATTCACATGCAATTGTCATTTACAGTCAAAAAATGTAAATTAAAAAAATTACCATTTCTGACCATCTGGAGAAAGTTCGACATGTCACGGGTCATCGTTTTTCATCAGAAATTTGATTTTTTGGACTATAGAAAAATTGATTCAAAATGTCATTTGGATTGTGCCTCATGTTGAATAACTTCTTTTTAAAGCCTCAATGTGACCAAAAATGCCATTTGTACAGACTTTTTCTCCATCTCAGAAGCTTCTATTTCGAACAATTTCAGGCATTAAAATGACTCTAAACACACTTATTTTAGTTCCAAAAGTGATAATTCACATGCAATAGTCATTTACAGTCAAAAAATTAAACATTAAAAAAGTTACCATTTCTGACCATCTAGAGAAAGTTCGACAGGTCACGGGTCATCATTTTTCATCAGAAATTAGATTTTTTGGACTGTAGAAAAATTGATTCAAAATGTCATTTGGATTGTGCCTCATGTTGAATAACTACTTTTTAAAGCCTCAATATGATCAAAATTGCCATTTTTACGACTTTTTCTCCTACTCAGAAGCGTCTATTTCGACCAATTTCAGGCATTAAAATGACTCTAAACACACTTATTTTAGTTCCAAAAGTGTCAATTCACATGCAATAGTCATTTACAGTCAAAAAATGTAAATTAAAAAAATTACCATTTCTGACCATCTGGAGAAAGTTCGACAGGTCACGGGTCATCGTTTTTCATCAGAAATTTGATTTTTTGGACTATAGAAAAATTGATTCAAAATGTCATTTGGATTGTGCTTCATGTTGAATAACTTCTTTTTAAAGCCTCAATGTGACCAAAAATGCCATTTTTACAGACTTTTTCTCCATCTCAGAAGCTTCTATTTCGACCAATTTCAGGCATTAAAATGACTCTAAACACACATATTTTAGTTCCAAAAGTGATAATTCACATGCAATAGTCATTTACAGTCAAAAAATTAAACATTAAAAAATGTCCATTTCTGACCATCTGGAGATAATTCGAGAGGTCACGGGTCATCGTTTTTAATCAGAAAATATATTTTTTGGAGTGTAGAACAATTGATTCAAAATGTCATTTGGATTGTGCCTCATGTTGAGTAACTACTTTTTAAAGCCTAAATGTGAACAAAATTGCCATTTTTACAGACTTTTTCCCCCACTCAGAAGCTTCTATTTCGACCAATTTCAGGCATTAAAATGACTCTCAGCACACTTATTTAGTTCCAAAAGTGATAATTCACATGCAATAGTCATCTACAGTCAAAAAACTTAAACATTAAAAAATGTCCATTTCTGACCATCTGGAGAAAATTCGAGAGGTCACGGGTCATCGTTTTTCATCAGAAATTAGATTTTTTTAAATGTAGAAAAATTGATTCAAAATGTCATTTGGATTGTGCCTCATGTTGAAAAACTACTTTTTAAAGCCTCAATGTGATCAAAATTGCCACTTTTAAATACTTTTTCTCCTCCTCAGAAGCTTCCATTTCGACCAATTTCAGGCATTAAAATGACTCTAAACACACTTATTTTAGTTCCAAAAGTGATAATTCACATGCAATAGTCATTTACAGTCAAAAAATTAAACATTAAAAAATTACCATTTCTTACCATCTGGAGAAAGTTCGACAGGTCACGGGTCATCGTTTTTCATGAGAAATTTGATTTTTTGGACTGTAGAAAAATTGATTCAAAATGTCATTTGGATTGTGCCTCATGTTGAATAACTACCTTTTAAAGCCTCAATGTGATCAAAATTGCCATTTTTAAATACTTTTTCTCCTACTCAGAAGCTTCTATTTCGACCAATTTCAGGCATTAAAATTACTCTAAACACACTTATATTAGTTCCAAAAGTGATAATTCACATGCAATAGTCATTTACAGTCAAAAAATTAAACATTAAAAAATTTCCATTTCTGACCATCTGGAGAAAGTTGGACAGGTCACGGGTCATTGTTTTTCATCAGACAATTGATTTTTTGGAGTGTAGAAAAATTGATTCAAAATGTCATTTGGATTGTGCCTCATGTTGAATAACTACTTTTTAAAGCCTCAATGTGATCAAAATTGCCATTTTTAAATACTTTTTCTCCTACTCAGAAGCTTCTATTTCGACCAATTTAAGGCATTAAAATGACTCTAAACACACTTATTTTAGTTCCAAAAGTGATAATTCACATGCAATAGTCATTTACAGTCAAACAATCAAACATTAAAAAATTACCATTTCTGACCATCTGGAGAAAGTTCGACAGGTCACGGGTCATGGTTTTTCATGAGAAATTCGATTTTTTGGACCCTAGAAAAATGTATCCAAAATGTCATTTGGATTGTGCCTCATGTTGAAGAACTACTTTTTAAAGCCTCAATGTGATCAAAATTGCCATTTTTAAATACTTTTTCTCCTACTCAGAAGCTTCTATTTCGACCAATTTCAGGCATTAAAATGACTCTAAACACACTTATATTAGTTCCAAAAGTGATAATTCACATGCAATAGTCATTTGCAGTCAAAAAATTAAACATAAAAAAAATACTATTTCTGACCATCCGGAGAAAGTTCAACAGGTCACGGGTCATCGTTTTTCATCAGAAATTAGATTTTTTGGACTGTAGAAAAATTGATTCAAAATGTCATTTGGATTGTGCCTCATGCTGAGTAACTACCTTTTAAAGCCCAAATGTGACCAAAATTGCCATTTTTACAGACTTTTTCTCCTACTCAGAAGCTTCTATTTCGACCAATTTCAGGCATTAAAATTACTCTAAACACACTTATATTAGTTCCAAAAGTGATAATTCACATGCAATAGTCATTTACAGTCAAAAAATTAAACATTAAAAAATTTCCATTTCTGACCATCTGGAGAAAGTTCGACAGGTCACGGGTCATCGTTTTTCATCTGACAATTGATTTTTTGGAGTGTAGAAAAATTGATTCAAAATGTCATTTGGATTGTGCCTCATGTTGAATAACTACTTTTTAAAGCCTCAATGTGATCAAAATTGCCATTTTTACAGACTTTTTCTCCTACTCAGAAGCTTCTATTTCGACCAATTTCAGGCATTAAAAGGACTCTAAACACACTTATTTTAGTTCCAAAAGTGATAATTCACATGCTATAGTCATTTACAGTCAAAAAATTAAACATTAAAAAATACCATTTCTGACCATCTAGAGAAAGTTCGACAGGTCACGGGTCATCATTTTTCATCAGAAATTAGATTTTTTGGACTGTAGAAAAATTGATTCAAAATGTCATTTGGATTGTGCCTCATGTTGAATAACTACTTTTTAAAGCCTCAATATGATCAAAATTGCCATTTTTACGACTTTTTCTCCTACTCAGAAGCGTCTATTTCGACCAATTTCAGGCATTAAAATGACTCTAAACACACTTATTTTAGTTCCAAAAGTGTCAATTCACATGCAATAGTCATTTACAGTCAAAAAATGTAAATTAAAAAAATTACCATTTCTGACCATCTGGAGAAAGTTCGACAGGTCACGGGTCATCGTTTTTCATCAGAAATTTGATTTTTTGGACTATAGAAAAATTGATTCAAAATGTCATTTGGATTGTGCTTCATGTTGAATAACTTCTTTTTAAAGCCTCAATGTGACCAAAAATGCCATTTTTACAGACTTTTTCTCCATCTCAGAAGCTTCTATTTCGACCAATTTCAGGCATTAAAATGACTCTAAACACACATATTTTAGTTCCAAAAGTGATAATTCACATGCAATAGTCATTTACAGTCAAAAAATTAAACATTAAAAAATGTCCATTTCTGACCATCTGGAGATAATTCGAGAGGTCACGGGTCATCGTTTTTAATCAGAAAATATATTTTTTGGAGTGTAGAACAATTGATTCAAAATGTCATTTGGATTGTGCCTCATGTTGAGTAACTACTTTTTAAAGCCTAAATGTGAACAAAATTGCCATTTTTACAGACTTTTTCCCCCACTCAGAAGCTTCTATTTCGACCAATTTCAGGCATTAAAATGACTCTCAGCACACTTATTTAGTTCCAAAAGTGATAATTCACATGCAATAGTCATCTACAGTCAAAAAACTTAAACATTAAAAAATGTCCATTTCTGACCATCTGGAGAAAATTCGAGAGGTCACGGGTCATCGTTTTTCATCAGAAATTAGATTTTTTTAAATGTAGAAAAATTGATTCAAAATGTCATTTGGATTGTGCCTCATGTTGAAAAACTACTTTTTAAAGCCTCAATGTGATCAAAATTGCCACTTTTAAATACTTTTTCTCCTCCTCAGAAGCTTCCATTTCGACCAATTTCAGGCATTAAAATGACTCTAAACACACTTATTTTAGTTCCAAAAGTGATAATTCACATGCAATAGTCATTTACAGTCAAAAAATTAAACATTAAAAAATTACCATTTCTTACCATCTGGAGAAAGTTCGACAGGTCACGGGTCATCGTTTTTCATGAGAAATTTGATTTTTTGGACTGTAGAAAAATTGATTCAAAATGTCATTTGGATTGTGCCTCATGTTGAATAACTACCTTTTAAAGCCTCAATGTGATCAAAATTGCCATTTTTAAATACTTTTTCTCCTACTCAGAAGCTTCTATTTCGACCAATTTCAGGCATTAAAATTACTCTAAACACACTTATATTAGTTCCAAAAGTGATAATTCACATGCAATAGTCATTTACAGTCAAAAAATTAAACATTAAAAAATTTCCATTTCTGACCATCTGGAGAAAGTTGGACAGGTCACGGGTCATTGTTTTTCATCAGACAATTGATTTTTTGGAGTGTAGAAAAATTGATTCAAAATGTCATTTGGATTGTGCCTCATGTTGAATAACTACTTTTTAAAGCCTCAATGTGATCAAAATTGCCATTTTTAAATACTTTTTCTCCTACTCAGAAGCTTCTATTTCGACCAATTTAAGGCATTAAAATGACTCTAAACACACTTATTTTAGTTCCAAAAGTGATAATTCACATGCAATAGTCATTTACAGTCAAACAATCAAACATTAAAAAATTACCATTTCTGACCATCTGGAGAAAGTTCGACAGGTCACGGGTCATGGTTTTTCATGAGAAATTCGATTTTTTGGACCCTAGAAAAATGTATCCAAAATGTCATTTGGATTGTGCCTCATGTTGAAGAACTACTTTTTAAAGCCTCAATGTGATCAAAATTGCCATTTTTAAATACTTTTTCTCCTACTCAGAAGCTTCTATTTCGACCAATTTCAGGCATTAAAATGACTCTAAACACACTTATATTAGTTCCAAAAGTGATAATTCACATGCAATAGTCATTTGCAGTCAAAAAATTAAACATAAAAAAAATACTATTTCTGACCATCCGGAGAAAGTTCAACAGGTCACGGGTCATCGTTTTTCATCAGAAATTAGATTTTTTGGACTGTAGAAAAATTGATTCAAAATGTCATTTGGATTGTGCCTCATGCTGAGTAACTACCTTTTAAAGCCCAAATGTGACCAAAATTGCCATTTTTACAGACTTTTTCTCCTACTCAGAAGCTTCTATTTCGACCAATTTCAGGCATTAAAATTACTCTAAACACACTTATATTAGTTCCAAAAGTGATAATTCACATGCAATAGTCATTTACAGTCAAAAAATTAAACATTAAAAAATTTCCATTTCTGACCATCTGGAGAAAGTTCGACAGGTCACGGGTCATCGTTTTTCATCTGACAATTGATTTTTTGGAGTGTAGAAAAATTGATTCAAAATGTCATTTGGATTGTGCCTCATGTTGAATAACTACTTTTTAAAGCCTCAATGTGATCAAAATTGCCATTTTTACAGACTTTTTCTCCTACTCAGAAGCTTCTATTTCGACCAATTTCAGGCATTAAAAGGACTCTAAACACACTTATTTTAGTTCCAAAAGTGATAATTCACATGCTATAGTCATTTACAGTCAAAAAATTAAACATTAAAAAATTACCATTTCTGACCATCTGGAGAAAGTTCGACAGGTCACGGGTCATCGTTTTTCATGAGAAATTAGATTTTTTTGACTGTAAAAAAATTTATTCAAAATGTCATTTGGATTGTGCCTCATGTTCAAAAACTACTTTTTAAAGCCTCAATGTGATCAAAAGTAGGGGTGGGCGGAATTTGCGGAGCCGCGTTACGCAAATCTCCGCGAAATGGTTAAAAAACTCCGCGAACACGCAGAAATTCCGCGAACACGCGGAATTGCTTGTTCGAGATGCTTTTTTCCTGTTCGCGACTGCTGTTTGCGTGCTCGGGGGGAAATATCTCGCGAACACGCATTTTGAGATCGCGAACAAGCAAAAATTCCGCGAAGCTGCGGAAATCAGAATTTTTGGCAATTCCGCGTTCTCCGCGGAACGCGAAATTACCTAAATTTCATAAATTACGCAAACGGAACGGAATTTACCGCCCAAGCCTAATCAAAAGTGCCATTTTTACAGACTTTTTCTCCTACTCAGAAGCTTCTATTTCGACCAATTTCAGGCATTAAAATGACTCTAAACACACTTATTTTAGTTCCAAAAGTGATAATTCACATGCATTAGTCATTTACAGTCAAAAAATTAAACAGTACAAAATTACCATTTCTGACCATCTGGAGAAAATTCGACAGGTCACGGGCCATCGTTTTTGATGAGAAATTAGATTTTTTGGACTGTAGAAAAATTGATTCAAAATGTCATTTGGATTTTGCCTCATGTTGAATAACTACTTTTTAAAGCCTCAATGTGACCAAATTTGCCATTTTTACAGACTTTTTCTCCATCTCAGAAACTTCTATTTCGTCCAATTTCAGGCATTAAAATGACTCTAAACACACTTATTTTAGTTCCAAAAGTGATAATTCACATGCAATAGTCATTTACAGTCAATAAATGAAACATTCAAAAATGACCATTTCTAACCATCTGGAGAAAATTCGACAGGTTACGGGTCATCGTTTTTGATCAGAAATTAGATTTTTGGGACTGTAGAAAAATTGATTCAAAATGTCATTTGGATTGTGCCTCATGTTGAATAACTACCTTTTAAAGCCTCAATGTGATCAAAATTGCCATTTTTAAATACTTTTTCTCCTACTCAGAAGCTTCTATTTCGACCAATTTCAGGCATTAAAATTACTCTAAACACACTTATATTAGTTCCAAAAGTGATAATTCACATGCAATAGTCATTTACAGTCAAAAAATTAAACATTAAAAAATTTCCATTTCTGACCATCTGGAGAAAGTTGGACAGGTCACGGGTCATCGTTTTTCATCAGACAATTGATTTTTTGGAGTGTAGAAAAATTGATTCAAAATGTCATTTGGATTGTGCCTCATGTTGAATAACTACTTTTTAAAGCCTCAATGTGATCAAAATTGCCATTTTTAAATACTTTTTCTCCTACTCAGAAGCTTCTATTTCGACCAATTTAAGGCATTAAAATGACTCTAAACACACTTATTTTAGTTCCAAAAGTGATAATTCACATGCAATAGTCATTTACAGTCAAACAATCAAACATTAAAAAATTACCATTTCTGACCATCTGGAGAAAGTTCGACAGGTCACGGGTCATGGTTTTTCATGAGAAATTCGATTTTTTGGACCCTAGAAAAATGTATCCAAAATGTCATTTGGATTGTGCCTCATGTTGAAGAACTACTTTTTAAAGCCTCAATGTGATCAAAATTGCCATTTTTAAATACTTTTTCTCCTACTCAGAAGCTTCTATTTCGACCAATTTCAGGCATTAAAATGACTCTAAACACACTTATATTAGTTCCAAAAGTGATAATTCACATGCAATAGTCATTTGCAGTCAAAAAATTAAACATAAAAAAAATACTATTTCTGACCATCCGGAGAAAGTTCAACAGGTCACGGGTCATCGTTTTTCATCAGAAATTAGATTTTTTGGACTGTAGAAAAATTGATTCAAAATGTCATTTGGATTGTGCCTCATGCTGAGTAACTACCTTTTAAAGCCCAAATGTGACCAAAATTGCCATTTTTACAGACTTTTTCTCCTACTCAGAAGCTTCTATTTCGACCAATTTCAGGCATTAAAATTACTCTAAACACACTTATATTAGTTCCAAAAGTGATAATTCACATGCAATAGTCATTTACAGTCAAAAAATTAAACATTAAAAAATTTCCATTTCTGACCATCTGGAGAAAGTTCGACAGGTCACGGGTCATCGTTTTTCATCTGACAATTGATTTTTTGGAGTGTAGAAAAATTGATTCAAAATGTCATTTGGATTGTGCCTCATGTTGAATAACTACTTTTTAAAGCCTCAATGTGATCAAAATTGCCATTTTTACAGACTTTTTCTCCTACTCAGAAGCTTCTATTTCGACCAATTTCAGGCATTAAAAGGACTCTAAACACACTTATTTTAGTTCCTAAAGTGATAATTCACATGCTATAGTCATTTACAGTCAAAAAATTAAACATTAAAAAATTACCATTTCTGACCATCTGGAGAAAGTTCGACAGGTCACGGGTCATCGTTTTTCAAGAGAAATTAGATTTTTTTGACTGTAAAAAAATTTATTCAAAATGTCATTTGGATTGTGCCTCATGTTCAAAAACTACTTTTTAAAGCCTCAATGTGATCAAAAGTAGGGGTGGGCGGAATTTGCGGAGCCGCGTTACGCAAATCTCCGCGAAATGGTTAAAAAACTCCGTGAACACGCAGAAATTCCGCGAACACGCGGAATTGCTTGTTCGAGATGCTTTTTTCCTGTTCGCGACTGCTGTTTGCGTGCTCGGGGGGAAATATCTCGCGAACACGCATTTTGAGATCGCGAACAAGCAAAAATTCCGCGAAGCTGCGGAAATCAGAATTTTTGGCAATTCCGCGTTCTCCGCGGAACGCGAAATTACCTAAATTTCATAAATTACGCAAACGGAACGGAATTTACCGCCCAAGCCTAATCAAAAGTGCCATTTTTACAGACTTTTTCTCCTACTCAGAAGCTTCTATTTCGACCAATTTCAGGCATTAAAATGACTCTAAACACACTTATTTTAGTTCCAAAAGTGATAATTCACATGCATTAGTCATTTACAGTCAAAAAATTAAACATTACAAAATTACCATTTCTGACCATCTGGAGAAAATTCGACAGGTCACGGGCCATCGTTTTTGATGAGAAATTAGATTTTTTGGACTGTAGAAAAATTGATTCAAAATGTCATTTGGATTTTGCCTCATGTTGAATAACTACTTTTTAAAGCCTCAATGTGACCAAATTTGCCATTTTTACAGACTTTTTCTCCATCTCAGAAACTTCTATTTCGTCCAATTTCAGGCATTAAAATGACTCTAAACACACTTATTTTAGTTCCAAAAGTGATAATTCACATGCAATAGTCATTTACAGTCAAAAAATGAAACATTCAAAAATGACCATTTCTAACCATCTGGAGAAAATTCGACAGGTTACGGGTCATCGTTTTTGATCAGAAATTAGATTTTTGGGACTGTAGAAAAATTGATTCAAAATGTCATTTGGATTGTGCCTCATGCTGAGTAACTACCTTTTAAAGCCCAAATGTGACCAAAATTGCCATTTTTACAGACTTTTTCCTCCTACTCAGAAGCTTCTATTTCGACCAATTTCAGGCATTAAAATTACTCTAAACACACTTATATTAGTTCCAAAAGTGATAATTCACATGCAATAGTCATTTACAGACAAAAAATTTAACATTAAAAAATTCCCATTTCTGACCATCTGGAGAAAGTTCGACAGGTCACGGGTCATCGTTTTTCATCAGACAATTGATTTTTTGCAGTGTAGAAAAATTGATTCAAAATGTCATTTGGATTGTGCCTCATGTTGAAAAACTACTTTTAAAGCCCCAATGTGATCAAAATTGCCATTTTTAAATACTTTTTCTCCTACTCAGAAGCTTCTATTTCGACCAATTTCAGGCATTAAAATGACTCTAAACACACTTATTTTAGTTCCAAAAGTGATAATTCACATGCAATAGTCATTTACAGTCAAAAAATTAAACATTAAAAAATTAACATTTCTTACCATCTGGAGAAAGTTCGACAGGTTACGGGTCATCGTTTTTCATGAGAAATTAGATTTTTTTAAATGTAGAAAAATTGATTCAAAATGTCATTTGGATTGTGCCTCATGTTGAAAAACTACTTTTTAAAGCCTCAATGTGATCAAAATTGCCATTTTTAAATACTTTTTCTCCTACTCAGAAGCTTCTATTTCGACCAATTTCAGGCATTAAAATGACTCTAAACACACTTATTTTAGTTCCAAAAGTGATAATTCACATGCAATAGTCATTTACAGTCAAAAAATTAAACATTAAAAAATTACCATTTCTTACCATCTGGAGAAAGTTCGACAGGTCACGGGTCATCGTTTTTCATGAGAAATAATATTTTTTGGACTGTAGAAAAATTGATTCAAAATGTCATTTGGATTGTGCCTCATGTTGAATAACTACATTTTAAAGCCTCAATGTGATCAAAATTGCCATTTTTAAATACTTTTTCTCCTACTCAGAAGCTTCTATTTCGACCAATTTAAGGCATTAAAATGACTCTAAACACACTTATTTTAGTTCCAAAAGTGATAATTCACATGCAATAGTCATTTACAGTCAAAAAATTAAACATTAAAAAATTACCATTTCTTACCATCTGGAGAAAGTTCGACAGGTCACGGGTCATCGTTTTTCATGAGAAATTTGATTTTTTGGACTGTAGAAAAATTGATTCAAAATGTCATTTGGATTGTGCCTCATGTTGAATAACTACCTTTTAAAGCCTCAATGTGATCAAAATTGCCATTTTTAAATACTTTTTCTCCTACTCAGAAGCTTCTATTTCGACCAATTTAAGGCATTAAAATGACTCTAAACACACTTATTTTAGTTCCAAAAGTGATAATTCACATGCAATCGTCATTTACAGTCAAACAATCAAACATTAAAAAATTACCATTTCTGACCATCTGGAGAAAGTTCGACAGGTCACAGGTCATGGTTTTTCATGAGAAATTTGATTTTTTGAACCCTAGAAAAATGTATCCAAAATCTCATTTGGATTGTGCATCATGTTGAATAACTACTTTTTAAAGCCTCAATGTGATTAAAATTGCCATTTTTAAATACTTTTTCTCCTACTCAGAAGCTTTTATTTCGACCAATTTCAGGCATTAAAATGACTCTAAACACACTTATATAAGTTCCAAAAGTGATAATTCATATGCAATAGTCATTTGCAGTCCAAAAATTAAACATAAAAAAAAACATTTCTGACCATCCAGAGAAAGTTCAACAGGTCACGGGTCATCGTTTTTCATCAGAAATTAGATTTTTTGGACTGTAGAAAAATTGATTCAAAATGTCATTTGGATTGTGCCTCATGCTGAGTAACTACCTTTTAAAGCCCAAATGTGACCAAAATTGCCATTTTTACAGACTTTTTCCTCCTACTCAGAAGCTTCTATTTCGACCAATTTCAGGAATTAAAATTACTCTAAACACACTTATATTAGTTCCAAAAGTGATAATTCACATGCAATAGTCATTTACAGACAAAAAATTAAACATTAAAAAATTCCCATTTCTGACCATCTGGAGAAAGTTCGACAGGTCACGGGTCATCGTTTTTCATCAGACAATTGATTTTTTGGAGTGTAGAAAAATTGATTCAAAATGTCATTTGGATTGTGCCTCATGTTGAAAAACTACTTTTTAAAGCCCCAATGTGATCAAAATTGCCATTTTTAAATACTTTTTCTCCTACTCAGAAGCTTCTATTTCGACCAATTGCAGGCATTAAAATGACTCTAAACACACTTATTTTAGTTCCAAAAGTGATAATTCACATGCAATAGTCATTTACAGTCAAAAAATTAAACATTAAAAAATTAACATTTCTTACCATCTGGAGAAAGTTCGACAGGTCACGGGTCATCGTTTTTCATGAGAAATTTGATTTTTTTAAATGTAGAAAAATTGATTCAAAATGTCATTTGGAATGTGCCTCATGTTGAAAAACTACTTTTTAAAGCCTCAATGTGATCAAAATTGCCATTTTTAAATACTTTTTCTTCTACTCAGAAGCTTCTATTTCGACCAATTTCAGGCATTAAAATGACTCTAAACACACTTATTTTATTTCCAAAAGTGGTAATTCACATGCAATAGTCATTTACAGTCAAAAAATTAAACATTAAAAAATTACCATTTCTTAACATCTGGAGAAAGTTCGACAGGTCACGGGTCATCGTTTTTCATGAGAAATTTGATTTTTTGGACTGTAGAAAAATTGATTCAAAATGTCATTTGGATTGTGCCTCATGTTGAATAACTACCTTTTAAAGCCTCAATGTGATCACAATTGCCATTTTTAAATACTTTTTCTCCTACTCAGAAGCTTCTATTTCGACCAATTTAAGGCATTAAAATGACTCTAAACACACTTATTTTAGTTCCAAAAGTGATAATTCACATGCAATAGTCATTTACAGTCAAACAATCAAACATTAAAAAATTACCATTTCTGACCATCTGGAGAAAGTTCGACAGGTCACGGGTCATGGTTTTTCATGAGAAATTTGATTTTTTGGACCCTAGAAAAATGTATCCAAAATGTCATTTGGATTGTGCCTCATGTTGAAGAACTACTTTTTAAAGCCTCAATGTGATCAAAATTGCCATTGTTACAGACTTTTTCTCCTACTCAGAAGCTTCTATTTCGACCAATTTCAGGCATTAAAAGGACTCTAAACACACTTATTTTAGTTCATAAAAGTGATAATTCACATGCAATAGTCATTTACAGTCAAAAAATTAAACATTAAAAAATTACCATTTCTGACCATCTGGAGAAAGTTCGACAGGTCACGGGTCATCGTTTTTCATGAGAAATTTGATTTTTTTGACTGTAGAAAAATGTATTCAAAATGTCATTTGGATTGTGCCTCATGTTGAAAAACTACTTTTTAAAGCCTCAATGTGATCAAAAGTAGGGGTGGGCGGAATTTGCGGAGCCACGTTACGCAAATCTCTGCGAAATGGTTCAAAAACTCCACGAACACGCAAAAATTCCTCGAACACGCGGAATTGCTTGTTCGAGATGCTTTTTATCTGTTTGCGACCGCTGTTTGCGTGCTCGGGGGGAAATATCTCGCGAACACGCATTTTGAGATCGCGAACAAGCAAAAATTCCGCGAAGCCGCGGAAATCAGAATTTTTGGCAATTCCGCGTTCTCCGCGGAACGCGAACGTACCTAAATTTCGCAAATTACGCGAACGGAATTTACCGCCCAGGCCTCATCAAAAGTCCCATTGTTACAGACTTTTTCTCCTACTCAGAAGCTTCTATTTCGACCAATTTCAGGCATTAAAATGACTCTAAACACACTTATTTTAGTTCCAAAAGTGATAATTCACATGCACTAGTCATTTACAGTCAAAAAATTAAACATTACAAAATTACCATCTCTGACCATCTGGAGAAAGTTCGACAGGTCACGGGCCATCGTTTTTGATGAGAAACTAGATTTTTTGGACTGTAGAAAAATTGATTCAAAATGTCATTTGGATTTTGCCTCATGTTGAATAACTACTTTTTAAAGCCTCAATGTGACCAAATTTGCCATTTTTACAGACTTTTTCTCCATCTCAGAAACTTCTATTTCGTCCAATTTCAGGCATTAAAATGACTCTAAACACACTTATTTTAGTTCCAAAAGTGATAATTCACATGCAATAGTCATTTACAGTCAAAAAATTAAACATTCAAAAATGACCATTTCTAACCATCTGGAGAAAGTTCGACAGGTTACGGGTCATCGTTTTTGATCAGAAATTAGATTTTTGGGACTGTAGAAAAATTGATTCATAATGTCATTTGGATTGTGCCTCATGCTGAGTAACTACCTTTTAAAGCCCAAATGTGACCAAAATTGCCATTTTTACAGACTTTTTCCTCCTACTCAGAAGCTTCTATTTCGACCAATTTCAGGCATTAAAATTACTCTAAACACACTTATATTAGTTCCAAAAGTGATAATTCACATGCAATAGTCATTTACAGACAAAAAATTAAACATTAAAAAATTCCCATTTCTGACCATCTGGAGAAAGTTCGACAGGTCACGGGTCATCGTTTTTCATCAGACAATTGATTTTTTGGAGTGTAGAAAAATTGATTCAAAATGTCATTTGGATTGTGCCTCATGTTGAAAAACTACTTTTTAAAGCCCCAATGTGATCAAAATTGCCATTTTTAAATACTTTTTCTCCTACTCAGAAGCTTCTATTTCGACCAATTTCAGGCATTAAAATGACTCTAAACACACTTATTTTAGTTCCAAAAGTGATAATTCACATGCATAGTCATTTACAGTCAAAAAATTAAACATTAAAAAATTACCATTTCTTACCATCTGGAGAAAGTTCGACAGGTCACGGGTCATCGTTTTTCATGAGAAATTTGATTTTTTGGACTGTAGAAAAATTGATTCAAAATGTCATTTGGATTGTACCTCATGTTGAATAACTACCTTTTAAAGCCTCAATGTGATCAAAATTGCCATTTTTAAATACTTTTTCTCCTACTCAGAAGCTTCTATTTCGACCAATTTAAGGCATTAAAATGACTCTAAACACACTTATTTTAGTTCCAAAAGTGATAATTCACATGCAATAGTCATTTACAGTCAAAAAATTAAACATTAAAAAATTACCATTTCTTACCATGTGGAGAAAGTTCGACAGGTCACGGGTCATCGTTTTTCATGAGAAATTAGATTTTTTGGACTGTAGAAAAATTGATTCAAAATGTCATTTGGATTGTGCCTCATGTTGAATAACTACCTTTTAAAGCCTCAATGTGATCAAAATTGCCATTTTTAAATACTTTTTCTCCTACTCAGAAGCTTCTATTTCGACCAATTTAAGGCATTAAAATGACTCTAAACACACTTATTTTAGTTCCAAAAGTGATAATTCACATGCAATAGTCATTTACAGTCAAACAATCAAACATTAAAAAATTACCATTTCTGACCATCTGGAGAAAGTTCGACAGGTCACAGGTCATGGTTTTTCATGAGAAATTTGATTTTTTGGACCCTAGAAAAATGTATCCAAAATCTCATTTGGATTGTGCCTCATGTTGAATAACTACTTTTTAAAGCCTCAATGTGATCAAAATTGCCATTTTTAAATACTTTTTCTCCTACTCAGAAGCTTCTATTTCGACCAATTTCAGGCATTAAAATGACTCTAAACACACTTATATAAGTTCCAAAAGTGATAATTCATATGCAATAGTCATTTGCAGTCCAAAAATTAAACATAAAAAAAAAACATTTCTGACCATCCAGAGAAAGTTCAACAGGTCACGGGTCATCGTTTTTCATCAGAAATTAGATTTTTTGGACTGTAGAAAAATTGATTCAAAATGTCATTTGGATTGTGCCTCATGCTGAGTAACTACCTTTTAAAGCCCAAATGTGACCAAAATTGCCATTTTTACAGACTTTTACTCCTACTCAGAAGCTTCTATTTCGACCAATTTCAGGCATTAAAATTACTCTAAACACACTTATATTAGTTCCAAAAGTGATAATTCACATGCAATAGTAATTTACAGTCAAAAAATTAAACATTAAAAAATTCCCAATCCTGACCATCTGGAGAAAGTTCGACAGGTCACGGGTCATCGTCTTTCATGAGAAATTTGATTTTTTTAAATGTAGAAAAATTGATTCAAAATGTCATTTGGATTGTGCCTCATGTTGAAAAACTACTTTTTAAAGCCTCAATTTGATCAAAATTGCCATTTTTAAATACTTTTTCTCCTACTCAGAAGCTTCCATTTCGACCAATTTCAGGCATTAAAATGACTCTAAACACACTTATTTTAGTTCCAAAAGTGATAATTCACATGCAATAGTCATTTACAGTCAAAAAATTAAACATTAAAAAATTACCATTTCTTACCATCTGGAGAAAGTTCGACAGGTCATGGGTCATCGTTTTTCATGAGAAATTTGATTTTTTGGACTGTAGAAAAATTGATTCCAAATGTCATTTGGATTGTGCCTCATGTTGAATAACTACCTTTTAAAGCCTCAATGTGATCAAAATTGCCATTTTTACAGACTTTTTCTCCTACTCAGAAGCTTCTATTTCAACAAATTTCAGGCATTAAAATGACTCTAAACACACTCATTTTAGTTCCAAAAGTGATAATTCACATGCAATTGTCATTTACAGTCAAAAAATTAAACATTAAAAAATGTCCATTTCTGACCATCTGGAGATAATTCGAGAGGTCACGGGTCATCGTTTTTCATCAGAAAATAGATTTTTTGGAGTTTAGAACAATTGATTCAAAATGTCATTTGGATTGTGCCTCATGTTGAATAACTACTTTTTAAAGCCTCAATGTGATCAAAATTGCCATTTTTACAGACTTTTTCTCCTACTCAGAAGCTTCTATTTCGACCAATTACAGGCATTAAAAAGTCTCTTAACACACTTATTTTAGTTCCAAAAGGGATAATTCACATGCAATAGTCATTAACAGTCAAAAAACTTAAACATTAAAAAATTACCATTTCTGACCATCTGGAGAAAGTTCGACAGGTCACGGGTCATCGTTTTTCATCAGAAAATAGATTTTGTAGAGTGTAGAAAAATTGATTCAAAATGTCATTTTGATTGTGCCTCATACAGAGTAACTACTTTTTAAAGCCTCAATGTGACTAAAATTGCCATTTTTACAGACTTTTTCCCCCACTCAGAAGCTTCTATTTCGACGAATTTCAGGCATTAAAATGACTCTTAACATACTTATTTTAGTTCCAAAAGTGATAATTCACATGCAATATTCATTTACAGTCAAAACATAAAACATTAAAAAAACTTACCATTTCTGACCATCTGGAGAAAGTTCGACAGGTCACGTGTCATCGTTTTTCATGAGAAATATGATTTTTTGGACTGTAGAAATATTGATTCAAAATGTCATTTGGATTGTGCCTCATGTTGAATAACTACTTTTAAAGCCTCAATGTGACCAAAATTGCCATTTTTACAGACTTTTTCTCCGTCTCAGAAGCTTCTATTTTGACCAATTTCAGGCATTAAAATGACTCTCAGCACACTTATTTTAGTTCCAAAAATGATAATTCACATGCAATAGTCATTTACAGTCAAAAAAAGGAAAAACATTAAAAAATTCCTATTTCTGACCATCTGGAGAAAGTTTGACAGGTCACGAGTCATCGTTTTTCATCAGAATATTGATTTTATGGAGTGTAGAAAAATTGATTCAAAATGTCATTTGGATTGTGCCTCATGTTGAGTGACTACTTTTTAAAGCCTCAATGTGACGAAAATTGCCATTTTTTAATACTTTTTCTCCTACTCAGATGCTTCTATTTCGACCAATTTCAGGCTTAAAATGACTCTTAACATACTTATTTTAGTTCCAAAAGTGATAATTTACATGCAATAGTCATTTACAGTCAAAAGATTAAACATTCAAAAATTACCATTTCTGAGCATCTGGAGAAAGTTCGACAGGTCACGAGTCATCGTTTTTAATCAGAAAATAGATTGTTTGGAGTGTAGAACAATTGATTCAAAATATCATTTGGATTGTGCCTCATGTTGGGTAACTACTTTTTAAAGCCTAAATGTGAACAAAATTGCCATTTTTACAGACTTTTTCTTCTACTCAGAAGCTTCTATTTCGACCAATTTCAGGCATTAAAATGACTCTAAACACACATATTTTAATTCCAAAAGTGATAATTCACATGCAATAGTCATTTACAGTTAAAAAATTAAACATTAAAAAATTACCATTTCTGACCATCTGGAGAAAGTTCGACAGGTCACGGGTCATCCTTTTTCATCAGAAAATAGATTTTTTAGAGTGTAGAAAAATTGATTCAAAATGTCATTTGGATTGTGCCTCATACAGAGTAACTACTTATTGAATCCTCAATGTGACTAAAATTGCAATTTTTACAGACTTTTTCCCCCACTCAGAAGCTTCTATTTCGACCAATTTCAGGCATTAAAATGACTCTCAGCACACTTATTTAGTTCCAAAAGTGATAATTCACATGCAATAGTCATCTACAGTCAAAAAACTTAAACATTAAAAAATGTCCATTTCTGACCATCTGGAGAAAATTCGAGAGGTCACGGGTCATCGTTTTTCATCAGAAAATAGATTTTTTGGAGTGTAGAACAATTGATTCAAAATGTCATTTGGATTGTGCCTCATGTTGAATAACTACTTTTTAAAGCCTCAATGTGATCAAAATTGCCATTTTTACAGACTTTTTCTCCTACACAGAAGCTTCTATTTCGACCAATTTCCGGCATTAAAAGGACTCTAAACACACTTATTTTAGTCCCAAAAGTGATAATTCACATGCAATAGTCATTTACAGTCAAAAAACTTAAACATTAAAAAATTACCATTTCTGACCATCTGGAGAAAGTTCGACAGGTCACGGGTCATAGTTTTTCATCAGAAATGTTATTTTTTGGACTGTAGAAAAATTGATTCAAAATGTCATTTGGATTGTGCCTCATGTTGAATAACTACTTTTTAAAGCCTCAATGTGGTCAAAATTGCCATTTTTACAGACTTTTTCTCCTACTCAGAAGCTTCTATTTAAACAAATTTCAGGCATTAAAATGACTCTAAACACACTCATTTTAGTTCCAAAAGTGATAATTCACATGCAATTGTCATTTACAGTCAAAAAATGTAAATTAAAAAAATTACCATTTCTGACCATCTGGAGAAAGTTCGACATGTCACGGGTCATCGTTTTTCATCAGAAATTTGATTTTTTGGACTATAGAAAAATTGATTCAAAATGTCATTTGGATTGTGCCTCATGTTGAATAACTTCTTTTTAAAGCCTCAATGTGACCAAAAATGCCATTTGTACAGACTTTTTCTCCATCTCAGAAGCTTCTATTTCGAACAATTTCAGGCATTAAAATGACTCTAAACACACTTATTTTAGTTCCAAAAGTGATAATTCACATGCAATAGTCATTTACAGTCAAAAAATTAAACATTAAAAAAGTTACCATTCCTGACCATCTAGAGAAAGTTCGACAGGTCACGGGTCATCATTTTTCATCAGAAATTAGATTTTTTGGACTGTAGAAAAATTGATTCAAAATGTCATTTGGATTGTGCCTCATGTTGAATAACTACTTTTTAAAGCCTCAATGTGATCAAAATTGCCATTTTTACGACTTTTTCTCCTACTCAGAAGCGTCTATTTCGACCAATTTCAGGCATTAAAATGACTCTAAACACACTTATTTTAGTTCCAAAAGTGTCAATTCACATGCAATAGTCATTTACAGTCAAAAAATGTAAATTAAAAAAATTACCATTTCTGACCATCTGGAGAAAGTTCGACAGGTCACGGGTCATCGTTTTTCATCAGAAATTAGATTTTTTGGACTATAGAAAAATTGATTCAAAATGTCATTTGGATTGTGCCTCATGTTGAATAACTTCTTTTTAAAGCCTCAATGTGACCAAAAATGCCATTTTTACAGACTTTTTCTCCATCTCAGAAGCTTCTATTTCGACCAATTTCAGGCATTAAAATGACTCTAAACACACATATTTTAGTTCCAAAAGTGATAATTCACATGCAATAGTCATTTACAGTCAAAAAATTAAACATTAAAAAATGTCCATTTCTGACCATCTGGAGATAATTCGAGAGGTCACGGGTCATCGTTTTTAATCAGAAAATATATTTTTTGGAGTGTAGAACAATTGATTCAAAATGTCATTTGGATTGTGCCTCATGTTGAGTAACTACTTTTTAAAGCCTAAATGTGAACAAAATTGCCATTTTTACAGACTTTTTCTCCTACTCAGAAGCTTCTATTTCGACCAATTTCAGGCATTAAAATGACTCTAAACACACATATTTTAGTTCCAAAAGTGATAATTCACATGCAATAGTCATTTACAGTCAAAAAATTAAACATTAAAAAATGTCCATTTCTGACCATCTGGAGATAATTCGAGAGGTCACGGGTCATCGTTTTTCATCAGAAAACAGATTTTTTGGAGTGTAGAACAATTGATTCAAAATGTCATTTGGATTGTGCCTCATGTTGAATAACTACTTTTTAAAGCCTCAATGTGATCAAAATTGCCATTTTTACAGACTTTTTCTCCTACTCAGAAGCTTCTATTTCAACAAATGTCAGGCATTAAAATGACTCTAAACACACTCATTTTAGTTCCAAAAGTGATAATTCACATGCAATTGTCATTTACAGTCAAAAGATTAAACATTAAAAAATTACCATTTCTGACCATCTGGAGAAAGTTCGACAGGTCACGGGTCATCGTTTTTCATCAGAAAATAGATTTTTTAGAGTGTAGAAAAATTGATTCAAAATGTCATTTGGATTGTGCCTCATACAGAGTAACTACTTTTTAAAGCCTCAATGTGAACAAAATTGCCATTTTTACAGACTTTTTCCCCCACTCAGAAGCTTCTATTTCAACAAATTTCAGGCATTAAAATGGCTCTAAACACACTCATTTTAGTTCCAAAAGTGATAATTCACATGCAATAGTCATTTACAGTCAAAAAACTTAAACATTAAAAAATTACCATTTCTGACCATCTGGAGAAAGTTCGACAGGTCACGGGTCATAGTTTTTCATCAGAAATGTTATTTTTTGGACTGTAGAAAATTGATTCAAAATGTCATTTGGATTGTGCCTCATGTTGAATAACTACTTTTTAAAGCCTTAATGTGATCAAAATTGCCATTTTTAAATACTTTTTCTCCTACTCAGAAGCTTCTATTTCCACCAATTTCAGGCATTAAAATGACTCAAAACACACACATTTTAATTCCAAAAGTGATAATTCACCAGCAATAGTCATTTACAGTTAAAAAATTAAACATTAAAAAATTACCATTTCTGACCATCTGGAGAAAGTTCGACAGGCCACGGGTCATCATTTTTCATCAGAAATTAGATTTTTTGGACTGTAGAAAAATTGATTCAAAATGTCATTTGGATTGTGCCTCATGTTGAATAACTACTTTTTAAAGCCTCAATGTGATCAAAATTTCCATTTTTACAGACTTTTTCTCCTACTCAGAAGCTTCTATTTCAACAAATTTCAGGCATTAAAATGACTTTAAACACACTCATTTTAGTTCCAAAAGTGATAATTCACATGCAATAGTCATTTACAGTCAAAAAACTTAAACATTAAAAAATTACCATTTCTGACCATCTGGAGAAAGTTCGACAGGTCACGGGTCATAGTTTTTCATCAGAAATGTTATTTTTTGGACTGTAGAAAAATTGATTCAAAATGTCATTTGGATTGTGCCTCATGTTGAATAACTACTTTTTAAAGCCTCAATGTGATCAAAATTGCCATTTTTACGACTTTTTCTCCTACTCAGAAGCGTCTATTTCGACCAATTTCAGGCATTAAAATGACTCTAAACACACTTATTTTAGTTCCAAAAGTGTCAATTCACATGCAATAGTCATTTACAGTCAAAAAATGTAAATTAAAAAAATTACCATTTCTGACCATCTGGAGAAAGTTCGACAGGTCACGGGTCATCGTTTTTCATCAGAAATTTGATTTTTTGGACTATAGAAAAATTGATTCAAAATGTCATTTGGATTGTGCCTCATGTTGAATAACTTCTTTTTAAAGCCTCAATGTGACCAAAAATGCCATTTTTACAGACTTTTTCTCCATCTCAGAAGCTTCTATTCCGAACAATTTCAGGCATTAAAATGACTCTAAACACACTTATTTTAGTTCCAAAAGTGATAATTCACATGCAATAGTCATTTACAGTCAAAAAATTAAACATTAAAAAAGTTACCATTTCTGTCCATCTAGAGAAAGTTCGACAGGTCACGGGTCATCATTTTTCATCAGAAATTAGATTTTTTGGACTGTAGAAAAATTGATTCAAAATGTCATTTGGATTGTGCCTCATGTTGAATAACTACTTTTTAAAGCCTTAATGTGATCAAAATTGCCATTTTTAAATACTTTTTCTCCTACTCAGAAGCTTCTATTTCCACCAATTTCAGGCATTAAAATGACTCTAAACACACTTATTTTAGTTCCAAAAGTGATAATTCACATGCAATAGTCATTTACAGTCAAAAAATTAAACATTAAAAAATGTCCATTTCTGACCATCTGGAGAAAATTCGAGAGGTCACGGGTCATCGTTTTTCATCAGAAAATAGATTTTTTGGAGTGTAGAACAATTGATTCAAAATGTCATTTGGATTGTGCCTCATGTTGAATAACTACTTTTTAAAGCCTCTATGTGACCAAAAATGCCATTTTTACAGACTTTTTCTCCATCTCAGAAGCTTCTATTTCGACCAATTTCAGGCATTAAAATGACTCTAAACACACATATTTTAGTTCCAAAAGTGATAATTCACATGCAATAGTCATTTACAGTCAAAAAATTAAACATTAAAAAATGTCCATTTCTGACCATCTAGAGATAATTCGAGAGGTCACGGGTCATCGTTTTTCATCAGAAAATAGATTTTTTGGAGTGTAGAACAATTGATTCAAAATGTCATTTGGATTGTGCCTCATGTTGAATAACTACTTTTTAAAGCCTCAATGTGATCAAAATTGCCATTTTTACAGACTTTTTCTCCTACTCAGAAGCTTCTATTTCAACAAATGTCAGGCATTAAAATGACTCTAAACACACTCATTTTAGTTCCAAAAGTGATAATTCACATGCAATTGTCATTTACAGTCAAAAGATTAAACATTAAAAAATTACCATTTCTGACCATCTGGAGAAAGTTCGACAGGTCACGGGTCATCGTTTTTCATCAGAAAATAGATTTTTTAGAGTGTAGAAAAATTGATTCAAAATGTCATTTGGATTGTGCCTCATACAGAGTAACTACTTTTTAAAGCCTCAATGTGACCAAAATTGCCATTTTTACAGACTTTTTCCCCCACTCAGAAGCTTCTATTTCGACGAATTTCAGGCATTAAAATGACTCTTAACATACTTATTTTAGTTCCAAAAGTGATAATTCACATGCAATATTCATTTACAGTCAAAACATAAAACATTAAAAAAACTTACCATTTCTGACCATCTGGAGAAAGTTCGACAGGTCACGTGTCATCGTTTTTCATGAGAAATATGATTTTTTGGACTGTAGAAATATTGATTCAAAATGTCATTTGGATTGTGCCTCATGTTGAATAACTACTTTTAAAGCCTCAATGTGACCAAAATTGCCATTTTTACAGACTTTTTCTCCGTCTCAGAAGCTTCTATTTTGACCAATTTCAGGCATTAAAATGACTCTCAGCACACTTATTTTAGTTCCAAAAATGATAATTCACATGCAATAGTCATTTACAGTCAAAAAACGTAAACATTAAAAAATTCCTATTTCTGACCATCTGGAGAAAGTTTGACAGGTCACGGGTAATCGTTTTTCATCAGAATATTGATTTTATGGAGTGTAGAAAAAATGATTCAAAATGTCATTTGGATTGTGCCTCATGTTGAGTGACTACTTTTTAAAGCCTCAATGTGACGAAAATTGCCATTTTTTAATACTTTTTCTCCTACTCAGATGCTTCTATTTCGACCAATTTCAGGCTTAAAATGACTCTTAACATACTTATTTTAGTTCCAAAAGTGATAATTTACATGCAATAGTCATTTACAGTCAAAAGATTAAACATTCAAAAATTACCATTTCTGACCATCTGGAGAAAGTTCGACAGGTCACGAGTCATCGTTTTTAATCAGAAAATAGATTTTTTGGAGTGTAGAAAAATTGATTCAAAATATCATTTGGATTGTGCCTCATGTTGGGTAACTACTTTTTAAAGCCTAAATGTGAACAAAATTGCCATTTTTACAGACTTTTTCTTCTACTCAGAAGCTTCTATTTCGACCAATTTCAGGCATTAAAATGACTCTAAACACACATATTTTAATTCCAAAAGTGATAATTCACATGCAATAGTCATTTACAGTTAAAAAATTAAACATTAAAAAATTACCATTTCTGACCATCTGGAGAAAGTTCGACAGGTCACGGGTCATCCTTTTTCATCAGAAAATAGATTTTTTAGAGTGTAGAAAAATTGATTCAAAATGTCATTTGGATTGTGCCTCATACAGAGTAACTACTTATTGAAGCCTCAATGTGACCAAAATTGCAATTTTTACAGACTTTTTCCCCCACTCAGAAGCTTCTATTTCGACCAATTTCAGGCATTAAAATGACTCTCAGCACACTTATTTAGTTCCAAAAGTGATAATTCACATGCAATAGTCATTTACAGTCAAAAAACTTAAACATTAAAAAATGTCCATTTCTGACCATCTGGAGAAAATTCGAGAGGTCACGGGTCATCGTTTTTCATCAGAAAATAGATTTTTTGGAGTGTAGAACAATTGATTCAAAATGTCATTTGGATTGTGCCTCATGTTGAATAACTACTTTTTAAAGCCTCAATGTGATCAAAATTGCCATTTTTACAGACTTTTTCTCCTACACAGAAGCTTCTATTTCGACCAATTTCCGGCATTAAAAGGACTCTAAACACACTTATTTTAGTCCCAAAAGTGATAATTCACATGCAATAGTCATTTACAGTCAAAAAACTTAAACATTAAAAAATTACCATTTCTGACCATCTGGAGAAAGTTCGACAGGTCACGGGTCATAGTTTTTCATCAGAAATGTTATTTTTTGGACTGTAGAAAAATTGATTCAAAATGTCATTTGGATTGTGCCTCATGTTGAATAACTACTTTTTAAGCCTCAATGTGGTCAAAATTGCCATTTTTACAGACTTTTTCTCCTACTCAGAAGCTTCTATTTAAACAAATTTCAGGCATTAAAATGACTCTAAACACACTCATTTTAGTTCCAAAAGTGATAATTCACATGCAATTGTCATTTACAGTCAAAAAATGTAAATTAAAAAAATTACCATTTCTGACCATCTGGAGAAAGTTCGACAGGTCACGGGTCATCGTTTTTCATCAGAAATTTGATTTTTTGGACTATAGAAAAATTGATTCAAAATGTCATTTGGATTGTGCCTCATGTTGAATAACTTCTTTTTAAAGCCTCAATGTGACCAAAAATGCCATTTGTACAGACTTTTTCTCCATCTCAGAAGCTTCTATTTCGAACAATTTCAGGCATTAAAATGACTCTAAACACACTTATTTTAGTTCCAAAAGTGATAATTCACATGCAATAGTCATTTACAGTCAAAAAATTAAACATTAAAAAAGTTACCATTTCTGACCATCTAGAGAAAGTTCGACAGGTCACGGGTCATCATTTTTCATCAGAAATTAGATTTTTTGGACTGTAGAAAAATTGATTCAAAATGTCATTTGGATTGTGCCTCATGTTGAATAACTACTTTTTAAAGCCTCAATGTGATCAAAATTGCCATTTTTACGACTTTTTCTCCTACTCAGAAGCGTCTATTTCGACCAATTTCAGGCATTAAAATGACTCTAAACACACTTATTTTAGTTCCAAAAGTGTCAATTCACATGCAATAGTCATTTACAGTCAAAAAATGTAAATTAAAAAAATTACCATTTCTGACCATCTGGAGAAAGTTCGACAGGTCACGGGTCATCGTTTTTCATCAGAAATTTGATTTTTTGGACTATAGAAAAATTGATTCAAAATGTCATTTGGATTGTGCCTCATGTTGAATAACTTCTTTTTAAAGCCTCAATGTGACCAAAAATGCCATTTTTACAGACTTTTTCTCCATCTCAGAAGCTTCTATTTCGACCAATTTCAGGCATTAAAATGACTCTAAACACACATATTTTAGTTCCAAAAGTGATAATTCACATGCAATAGTCATTTACAGTCAAAAAATTAAACATTAAAAATGTCCATTTCTGACCATCTGGAGATAATTCGAGAGGTCACGGGTCATCGTTTTTCATCAGAAAATAGATTTTTTAGAGTGTAGAAAAATTGATTCAAAATGTCATTTGGATTATGCCTCATACAGAGTAACTACTTTTTAAAGCCTCAATGTGACCAAAATTGCCATTTTTACAGACTTTTTCCCCCACTCAGAAGCTTCTATTTCAACAAATTTCAGGCATTAAAATGACTCTAAACACACTCATTTTAGTTCCAAAAGTGATAATTCACATGCAATAGTCATTAACAGTCAAAAAACTTAAACATTAAAAAATTACCATTTCTGACCATCTAGAGAAAGTTCGACAGGTCACGGGTCATAGTTTTTCATCAGAAATGTTATTTTTTGGACTGTAGAAAATTGATTCAAAATGTCATTTGGATTGTGCCTCATGTTGAATAACTACTTTTTAAAGCCTTAATGTGATCAAAATTGCCATTTTTAAATACTTTTTCTCCTACTCAGAAGCTTCTATTTCCACCAATTTCAAGCATTAAAATGACTCTAAACACACATATTTTAGTTCCAAAAGTGATAATTCACCAGCAATAGTCATTTACAGTTAAAAAATTAAACATGAAAAAATTACCATTTCTGACCATCTGGAGAAAGTTCGACAGGTCACGGGTCATCATATTTCATCAGAAATTAGATTTTTTGGACTGTAGAAAAATTGATTCAAAATGTCATTTGGATTGTGCCTCATGTTGAATAACTACTTTTTAAAGCCTCAATGTGATCAAAATTTCCATTTTTACAGACTTTTTCTCCTACTCAGAAGCTTCAATTTCAACAAATTTCAGGCATTAAAATGACTCTAAACACACTCATTTTAGTTCCAAAAGTGATAATTCACATGCAATAGTCATTTACAGTCAAAAAACTTAAACATTAAAAAATTACCATTTCTGACCATCTGGAGAAAGTTCGACAGGTCACGGGTCATAGTTTTTCATCAGAAATGTTATTTTTTGGACTGTAGAAAAATTGATTCAAAATGTCATTTGGATTGTGCCTCATGTTGAATAACTACTTTTTAAAGCCTCAATGTGATCAAAATTGCCATTTTTACGACTTTTTCTCCTACTCAGAAGCGTCTATTTCGACCAATTTCAGGCATTAAAATGACTCTAAACACACTTATTTTAGTTCCAAAAGTGTCAATTCACATGCAATAGTCATTTACAGTCAAAAAACTGTAAATTAAAAAAATTACCATTTCTGACCATCTGGAGAAAGTTCGACAGGTCACGGGTCATCGTTTTTCATCAGAAAAATGATTTTTTGGACTATAGAAAAATTGATTCAAAATGTCATTTGGATTGTGCCTCATGTTGAATAACTTCTTTTTAAAGCCTCAATGTGACCAAAAATGCCATTTTTACAGACTTTTTCTCCATCTCAGAAGCTTCTATTTCGAACAATTTCAGGCATTAAAATGACTCTAAACACACTTATTTTAGTTCCAAAAGTGATAATTCACATGCAATAGTCATTTACAGTCAAAAAATTAAACATTAAAAAAGTTACCATTTCTGACCATCTAGAGAAAGTTCGACAGGTCACGGGTCATCATTTTACATCAGAAATTAGATTTTTTGGACTGTAGAAAAATTGATTGAAAATGTCATTTGGATTGTGCCTCATGTTGAATAACTACTTTTTAAAGCCTTAATGTGATCAAAATTGCCATTTTTAAATACTTTTTCTCCTACTCAGAAGCTTCTATTTCCACCAATTTCAGGCATTAAAATGACTCTAAACACACTTATTTTAGTTCCAAAAGTGATAATTCACATGCAATAGTCATTTACAGTCAAAAAATTAAACATTAAAAAATGTCCATTTCTGACCATCTGGAGAAAATTCGAGAGGTCACGGGTCATCGTTTTTCATCAGAAAATAGATTTTTTGGAGTGTAGAACAATTGATTCAAAATGTCATTTGGATTGTGCCTCATGTTGAATAACTATTTTTTAAAGCCTCAATGTGATCAAAATTGCCATTTTTACAGACTTTTTCTCCTACTCAGAAGCTTCTATTTCAACAAATTTCAGGCATTAAAATGACTCTAAACACACTCATTTTAGTTCCAAAAGTGATAATTCACATGCAATTGTCATTTACAGTCAAAAAATTAAACATTAAAAAATTACCATTTCTGACCATCTGGAGAAAGTTCGACAGGTCACGGGTCATCGTTTTTCATCAGAAAACAGATTTTTTAGAGTGTAGAAAAATTGATTCAAAATGTCATTTGGATTGTGCCTCATACAGAGTAACTAATTTTTAAAGCCTCAATGTGACCAAAATTGCCATTTTTACAGACTTTTTCCCCCACTCAGAAGCTTCTATTTCGACGAATTTCAGGCATTAAAATGACTCTTAACATACTTATTTTAGTTCCAAAAGTGATAATTCACATGCAATATTCATTTACAGTCAAAACATAAAACATTAAAAAAACTTACCATTTCTGACCATCTGGAGAAAGTTCGACAGGTCACGGGCCATCGTTTTTCATGAGAAATTAGATTTTTTGGAGTGTAGAAAAATTGATTCAAAATGTCATTTGGATTTTGCCTCAAGTTGAATAACTACTTTTTAAAGCCTCAATGTGATCAAAATTACCATTTTAAATAATTTTTCTCCTACTCAAAAGCTTCTATTTCGACCAATTTCAGGCATTAAAATGACTCTAAACACACTTATTTTAGTTCCAAAAGTGATAATTCACATGCAATAGTTATTTGCAGTCAAAAAATTAAACATAAAAAAATTTACCATTTCTGACCATCCGGAGAAAGTTCGACAGGTCACGGGTCATCGTTTTTCATCAGAAATTAGATTTTTTGGACTGTAGAAAAATTGATTCAAAATGTCATTTGGATTGTGCCCCATGCTGAGTAACTACTTTTTAAAGCCTAAATGTGACCAAAATAGCCATTTTTACAGACTTTTTCTCCTACTCAGAAGCTTCTATTTCGACCAATGTCAGGCATTAAAAGGACTCTAAACACACTTATTTTAGTTCCAAAAGTGATAATTCACATGCAATAGTCATTTACAGTCAAAAAATTAAACATTAAAAAATTACCATTTCTGACCATCTGGAGAAAGTTCGACAGGTCACGGGTCATCGTTTTTCATCAGAAAACAGATTTTTTAGAGTGTAGAAAAATTGATTCAAAATGTCATTTGGATTGTGCCTCATACAGAGTAACTACTTTTTAAAGCCTCAATGTGACCAAAATTGCCATTTTTACAGACTTTTTCCCCCACTCAGAAGCTTCTATTTCGACGAATTTCAGGCATTAAAATGACTCTTAACATACTTATTTTAGTTCCAAAAGTGATAATTCACATGCAATATTCATTTACAGTCAAAACATAAAACATTAAAAAAACTTACCATTTCTGACCATCTGGAGAAAGTTCGACAGGTCACGGGTCATCGTTTTTCATGAGAAATATGATTTTTTGGACTGTAGAAATATTGATTCAAAATGTCATTTGGATTGTGCCTCATGTTGAATAACTACTTTTTAAAGCCTCAATGTGACCAAAATTGCCATTTTTACAGACTTTTTCTCCGTCTCAGAAGCTTCTATTTTGACCAATTTCAGGCATTAAAATGACTCTCAGCACACTTATTTTAGTTCCAAAAATGATAATTCACATGCAATAGTCATTTACAGTCAAAAAACGTAAACATTAAAAAATTCCTATTTCTGACCATCTGGAAAAAGTTTGACAGGTCAAGGGTAATCGTTTTTCATCAGAATATTGATTTTATGGAGTGTAGAAAAATTGATTCAAAATGTCATTTGGATTGTGCCTCATGTTGAGTGACTACTTTTTAAAGCCTCAATGTGACGAAAATTGCCATTTTTAAATACTTTTTCTCCTACTCAGATGCTTCTATTTCGACCAATTTCAGGCTTAAAATGACTCTTAACATACTTATTTTAGTTCCAAAAGTGATAATTTACATGCAATAGTCATTTACAGTCAAAAAATTAAACATTCAAAAATTACCATTTCTGACCATCTGGAGAAAGTTCGACAGGTCACGAGTCATCGTTTTTAATCAGAAAATAGATTTTTTGGAGTGTAGAACAATTGATTCAAAATATCATTTGGATTGTGCCTCATGTTGGGTAACTACTTTTTAAAGCCTAAATGTGAACAAAATTGCCATTTTTACAGACTTTTTCTCCTACTCAGAAGCTTCTATTTCGACCAATTTCAGGCATTAAAATGACTCTAAACACACATATTTTAGTTCCAAAAGTGATAATTCACATGCAATAGTCATTTACAGTTAAAAAATTAAACATTAAAAAATTACCATTTCTGACCATCTGGAGAAAGTTCGACAGGTCACGGGTCATCCTTTTTCATCAGAAAATAGATTTTTTAGAGTGTAGAATAATTGATTCAAAATGTCATTTGGATTGTGCCTCATACAGAGTAACTACTTATTGAAGCCTCAATGTGACCAAAATTGCAATTTTTACAGACTTTTTCCCCCACTCAGAAGCTTCTATTTCGACCAATTTCAGGCATTAAAATGACTCTCAGCACACTTATTTAGTTCCAAAAGTGATAATTCACATGCAATAGTCATTTACAGTCAAAAAACTTAAACATTAAAAAATGTCCATTTCTGACCATCTGGAGAAAATTCGAGAGGTCACGGGTCATCGTTTTTCATCAGAAAATAGATTTTTTGGAGTGTAGAACAATTGATTCAAAATGTCATTTGGATTGTGCCTCATGTTGAATAACTACTTTTTAAAGCCTCAATGTGATCAAAATTGCCATTTTTACAGACTTTTTCTCCTACACAGAAGCTTCTATTTTGACCAATTTCCGGCATTAAAAGGACTCTAAACACACTTATTTTAGTCCCAAAAGTGATAATTCACATGCAATAGTCATTTACAGTCAAAAAACTTAAACATTAAAAAATTACCATTTCTGACCATCTGGAGAAAGTTCGACAGGTCACGGGTCATAGTTTTTCATCAGAAATGTTATTTTTTGGACTGTAGAAAAATTGATTCAAAATGTCATTTGGATTGTGCCTCATGTTGAATAACTACTTTTTAAGCCTCAATGTGGTCAAAATTGCCATTTTTACAGACTTTTTCTCCTACTCAGAAGCTTCTATTTAAACAAATTTCAGGCATTAAAATGACTCTAAACACACTCATTTTAGTTCCAAAAGTGATAATTCACATGCAATTGTCATTTACAGTCAAAAAATGTAAATTAAAAAAATTACCATTTCTGACCATCTGGAGAAAGTTCGACAGGTCACGGGTCATCGTTTTTTATCAGAAATTTGATTTTTTGGACTATAGAAAAATTGATTCAAAATGTCATTTGGATTGTGCCTCATGTTGAATAACTTCTTTTTAAAGCCTCAATGTGACCAAAAATGCCATTTGTACAGACTTTTTCTCCATCTCAGAAGCTTCTATTTCGAACAATTTCAGGCATTAAAATGACTCTAAACACACTTATTTTAGTTCCAAAAGTGATAATTCACATGCAATAGTCATTTACAGTCAAAAAATTAAACATTAAAAAAGTTACCATTTCTGACCATCTAGAGAAAGTTCGACAGGTCACGGGTCATCATTTTTCATCAGAAATTAGATTTTTTGGACTGTAGAAAAATTGATTCAAAATGTCATTTGGATTGTGCCTCATGTTGAATAACTACTTTTTAAAGCCTCAATGTGATCAAAATTGCCATTTTTACGACTTTTTCTCCTACTCAGAAGCGTCTATTTCGACCAATTTCAGGCATTAAAATGACTCTAAACACACTTATTTTAGTTCCAAAAGTGTCAATTCACATGCAATAGTCATTTACAGTCAAAAAATGTAAATTAAAAAAATTACCATTTCTGACCATCTGGAGAAAGTTCGACAGGTCACGGGTCATCGTTTTTCATCAGAAATTTGATTTTTTGGACTATAGAAAAATTGATTCAAAATGTCATTTGGATTGTGCCTCATGTTGAATAACTTCTTTTTAAAGCCTCAATGTGACCAAAAATGCCATTTTTACAGACTTTTTCTCCATCTCAGAAGCTTCTATTTCGACCAATTTCAGGCATTAAAATGACTCTAAACACACATATTTTAGTTCCAAAAGTGATAATTCACATGCAATAGTCATTTACAGTCAAAAAATTAAACATTAAAAATGTCCATTTCTGACCATCTGGAGATAATTCGAGAGGTCACGGGTCATCGTTTTTCATCAGAAAATAGATTTTTTAGAGTGTAGAAAAATTGATTCAAAATGTCATTTGGATTATGCCTCATACAGAGTAACTACTTTTTAAAGCCTCAATGTGACCAAAATTGCCATTTTTACAGACTTTTTCCCCCACTCAGAAGCTTCTATTTCAACAAATTTCAGGCATTAAAATGACTCTAAACACACTCATTTTAGTTCCAAAAGTGATAATTCACATGCAATAGTCATTTACAGTCAAAAAACTTAAACATTAAAAAATTACCATTTCTGACCATCTAGAGAAAGTTCGACAGGTCACGGGTCATAGTTTTTCATCAGAAATGTTATTTTTTGGACTGTAGAAAATTGATTCAAAATGTCATTTGGATTGTGCCTCATGTTGAATAACTACTTTTTAAAGCCTTAATGTGATCAAAATTGCCATTTTTAAATACTTTTTCTCCTACTCAGAAGCTTCTATTTCCACCAATTTCAAGCATTAACATGACTCTAAACACACATATTTTAGTTCCAAAAGTGATAATTCACCAGCAATAGTCATTTACAGTTAAAAAATTAAACATGAAAAAATTACCATTTCTGACCATCTGGAGAAAGTTCGACAGGTCACGGGTCATCATATTTCATCAGAAATTAGATTTTTTGGACTGTAGAAAAATTGATTCAAAATGTCATTTGGATTGTGCCTCATGTTGAATAACTACTTTTTAAAGCCTCAATGTGATCAAAATTTCCATTTTTACAGACTTTTTCTCCTACTCAGAAGCTTCTATTTCAACAAATTTCAGGCATTAAAATGACTCTAAACACACTCATTTTAGTTCCAAAAGTGATAATTCACATGCAATAGTCATTTACAGTCAAAAAACGTAAACATTAAAAAATTACCATTTCTGACCATCTGGAGAAAGTTCGACAGGTCACGGGTCATAGTTTTTCATCAGAAATGTTATTTTTTGGACTGTAGAAAAATCGATTCAAAATGTCATTTGGATTGTGCCTCATGTTGAATAACTACTTTTTAAAGCCTCAATGTGATCAAAATTGCCATTTTTACAACTTTTTCTCCTACTCAGAAGCGTCTATTTCGACCAATTTCAGGCATTAAAATTACTCTAAACACACTTATTTTAGTTCCAAAAGTGTCAATTCACATTCAATAGTCATTTACAGTCAAAAAACTGTAAATTAAAAAAATTACCATTTCTGACCATCTGGAGAAAGTTCGACAGGTCACGGGTCATAGTTTTTCATCAGAAATGTTATTTTTTGGACTGTAGAAAAATTGATTCAAAATGTCATTTGGATTGTGCCTCATGTTGAATAACTACTTTTTAAAGCCTCAATGTGATCAAAATTGCCATTTTTACGACTTTTTCTCCTACTCAGAAGCGTCTATTTCGACCAATTTCAGGCATTAAAATGACTCTAAACACACTTATTTTAGTTCCAAAAGTGTCAATTCACATGCAATAGTCATTTACAGTCAAAAAACTGTAAATTAAAAAAATTACCATTTCTGACCATCTGGAGAAAGTTCGACAGGTCACGGGTCATCGTTTTTCATCAGAAATTTGATTTTTTGGACTATAGAAAAATTGATTCAAAATGTCATTTGGATTGTGCCTCATGTTGAATAACTTCTTTTTAAAGCCTCAATGTGACCAAAAATGCCATTTGTACAGACTTTTTCTCCATCTCAGAAGCTTCTATTTCGAACAATTTCAGGCATTAAAATGACTCTAAACACACTTATTTTAGTTCCAAAAGTGATAATTCACATGCAATAGTCATTTACAGTCAAAAAATTAAACATTAAAAAAGTTACCATTTCTGACCATCTAGAGAAAGTTCGACAGGTCACGGGTCATCATTTTTCATCAGAAATTAGATTTTTTGGACTGTAGAAAAATTGATTCAAAATGTCATTTGGATTGTGCCTCATGTTGAATAACTACTTTTTAAAGCCTCAATGTGATCAAAATTGCCATTTTTACGACTTTTTCTCCTACTCAGAAGCGTCTATTTCGACCAATTTCAGGCATTAAAATGACTCTAAACACACTTATTTTAGTTCCAAAAGTGTCAATTCACATGCAATAGTCATTTACAGTCAAAAAATGTAAATTAAAAAAATTACCATTTCTGACCATCTGGAGAAAGTTCGACAGGTCACGGGTCATCGTTTTTCATCAGAAATTTGATTTTTTGGACTATAGAAAAATTGATTCAAAATGTCATTTGGATTGTGCCTCATGTTGAATAACTTCTTTTTAAAGCCTCAATGTGACCAAAAATGCCATTTTTACAGACTTTTTCTCCATCTCAGAAGCTTCTATTTCGACCAATTTCAGGCATTAAAATGACTCTAAACACACATATTTTAGTTCCAAAAGTGATAATTCATATGCAATAGTCATTTACAGTCAAAAAATTAAACATTAAAAATGTCCATTTCTGACCATCTGGAGATAATTCGAGAGGTCACGGGTCATCGTTTTTCATCAGAAAATAGATTTTTTAGAGTGTAGAAAAATTGATTCAAAATGTCATTTGGATTATGCCTCATACAGAGTAACTACTTTTTAAAGCCTCAATGTGACCAAAATTGCCATTTTTACAGACTTTTTCCCCCACTCAGAAGCTTCTATTTCAACAAATTTCAGGCATTAAAATGACTCTAAACACACTCATTTTAGTTCCAAAAGTGATAATTCACATGCAATAGTCATTTACAGTCAAAAAACTTAAACATTAAAAAATTACCATTTCTGACCATCTAGAGAAAGTTCGACAGGTCACGGGTCATAGTTTTTCATCAGAAATGTTATTTTTTGGACTGTAGAAAATTGATTCAAAATGTCATTTGGATTGTGCCTCATGTTGAATAACTACTTTTTAAAGCCTTAATGTGATCAAAATTGCCATTTTTAAATACTTTTTCTCCTACTCAGAAGCTTCTATTTCCACCAATTTCAAGCATTAAAATGACTCTAAACACACATATTTTAGTTCCAAAAGTGATAATTCACCAGCAATAGTCATTTACAGTTAAAAAATTAAACATGAAAAAATTACCATTTCTGACCATCTGGAGAAAGTTCGACAGGTCACGGGTCATCATATTTCATCAGAAATTAGATTTTTTGGACTGTAGAAAAATTGATTCAAAATATCATTTGGATTGTGCCTCATGTTGAATAACTACTTTTTAAAGCCTCAATGTGATCAAAATTTCCATTTTTACAGACTTTTTCTCCTACTCAGAAGCTTCTATTTCAACAAATTTCAGGCATTAAAATGACTCTAAATACACTCATTTTAGTTCCAAAAGTGATAATTCACATGCAATAGTCATTTACAGTCAAAAAACTTAAACATTAAAAAATTACCATTTCTGACCATCTGGAGAAAGTTCGACAGGTCACGGGTCATAGTTTTTCATCAGAAATGTTATTTTTTGGACTGTAGAAAAATTGATTCAAAATGTCATTTGGATTGTGCCTCATGTTGAATAACTACTTTTTAAAGCCTCAATGTGATCAAAATTGCCATTTTTACGACTTTTTCTCCTACTCAGAAGCGTCTATTTCGACCAATTTCAGGCATTAAAATGACTCTAAACACACTTATTTTAGTTCCAAAAGTGTCAATTCACATGCAATAGTCATTTACAGTCAAAAAACTGTAAATTAAAAAAATTACCATTTCTGACCATCTGGAGAAAGTTCGACAGGTCACGGGTCATCGTTTTTCATCAGAAATTTGATTTTTTGGACTATAGAAAAATTGATTCAAAATGTCATTTGGATTGTGCCTCATGTTGAATAACTTCTTTTTAAAGCCTCAATGTGACCAAAAATGCCATTTTTACAGACTTTTTCTCCATCTCAGAAGCTTCTATTTCGAACAATTTCAGGCATTAAAATGACTCTAAACACACTTATTTTAGTTCCAAAAGTGATAATTCACATGCAATAGTCATTTACAGTCAAAAAATTAAACATTAAAAAAGTTACCATTTCTGACCATCTAGAGAAAGTTCGACAGGTCACGGGTCATCATTTTTCATCAGAAATTAGATTTTTTGGACTGTAGAAAAATTGATTGAAAATGTCATTTGGATTGTGCCTCATGTTGAATAACTACTTTTTAAAGCCTTAATGTGATCAAAATTGCCATTTTTAAATACTTTTTCTCCTACTCAGAAGCTTCTATTTCCACCAATTTCAGGCATTAAAATGACTCTAAACACACTTATTTTAGTTCCAAAAGTGATAATTCACATGCAATAGTCATTTACAGTCAAAAAATTAAACATTAAAAAATGTCCATTTCTGACCATCTGGAGAAAATTCGACAGGTCACGGGTCATCGTTTTTCATCAGAAAATAGATTTTTTAGAGTGTAGAAAAATTGATTCAAAATGTCATTTGGATTGTGCCTCATACAGAGTAACTACTTTTTAAAGCCTCAATGTGACCAAAATTGCCATTTTTACAGACTTTTTCCCCACTCAGAAGCTTCTATTTCGACGAATTTCAGGCATTAAAATGACTCTTAACATACTTATTTTAGTTCCAAAAGTGATAATTCACATGCAATATTCATTTACAGTCAAAACATAAAACATTAAAAAAACTTACCATTTCTGACCATCTGGAGAAAGTTCGACAGGTCACGGGTCATCGTTTTTCATGAGAAATATGATTTTTTGGACTGTAGAAATATTGATTCAAAATGTCATTTGGATTGTGCCTCATGTTGAATAACTACTTTTTAAAGCCTCAATGTGACCAAAATTGCCATTTTTACAGACTTTTTCTCCGTCTCAGAAGCTTCTATTTTGACCAATTTCAGGCATTAAAATGACTCTCAGCACACTTATTTTAGTTCCAAAAATGATAATTCACATGCAATAGTCATTTACAGTCAAAAAACGTAAACATTAAAAAATTCCTATTTCTGACCATCTGGAGAAAGTTTGACAGGTCAAGGGTAATCGTTTTTCATCAGAATATTGATTTTATGGAGTGTAGAAAAATTGATTCAAAATGTCATTTGGATTGTGCCTCATGTTGAGTGACTACTTTTTAAAGCCTCAATGTGACGAAAATTGCCATTTTTAAATACTTTTTCTCCTACTCAGATGCTTCTATTTCGACCAATTTCAGGCTTAAAATGACTCTTAACATACTTATTTTAGTTCCAAAAGTGATAATTTACATGCAATAGTCATTTACAGTCAAAAAATTAAACATTCAAAAATTACCATTTCTGACCATCTGGAGAAAGTTCGACAGGTCACGAGTCATCGTTTTTAATCAGAAAATAGATTTTTTGGAGTGTAGAACAATTGATTCAAAATATCATTTGGATTGTGCCTCATGTTGGGTAACTACTTTTTAAAGCCTAAATGTGAACAAAATTGCCATTTTTACAGACTTTTTCTCCTACTCAGAAGCTTCTATTTCGACCAATTTCAGGCATTAAAATGACTCTAAACACACATATTTTAGTTCCAAAAGTGATAATTCACATGCAATAGTCATTTACAGTTAAAAAATTAAACATTAAAAAATTACCATTTCTGACCATCTGGAGAAAGTTCGACAGGTCACGGGTCATCCTTTTTCATCAGAAAATAGATTTTTTAGAGTGTAGAAAAATTGATTCAAAATGTCATTTGGATTGTGCCTCATACAGAGTAACTACTTATTGAAGCCTCAATGTGACCAAAATTGCAATTTTTACAGACTTTTTCCCCCACTCAGAAGCTTCTATTTCGACCAATTTCAGGCATTAAAATGACTCTCAGCACACTTATTTAGTTCCAAAAGTGATAATTCACATGCAATAGTCATTTACAGTCAAAAAACTTAAACATTAAAAAATGTCCATTTCTGACCATCTGGAGAAAATTCGAGAGGTCACGGGTCATCGTTTTTCATCAGAAAATAGATTTTTTGGAGTGTAGAACAATTGATTCAAAATGTCATTTGGATTGTGCCTCATGTTGAATAACTACTTTTTAAAGCCTCAATGTGATCAAAATTGCCATTTTTACAGACTTTTTCTCCTACACAGAAGCTTCTATTTCGACCAATTTCCGGCATTAAAAGGACTCTAAACACACTTATTTTAGTCCCAAAAGTGATAATTCACATGCAATAGTCATTTACAGTCAAAAAACTTAAACATTAAAAAATTACCATTTCTGACCATCTGGAGAAAGTTCGACAGGTCACGGGTCATAGTTTTTCATCAGAAATGTTATTTTTTGGACTGTAGAAAAATTGATTCAAAATGTCATTTGGATTGTGCCTCATGTTGAATAACTACTTTTTAAGCCTCAATGTGGTCAAAATTGCCATTTTTACAGACTTTTTCTCCTACTCAGAAGCTTCTATTTAAACAAATTTCAGGCATTAAAATGACTCTAAACACACTCATTTTAGTTCCAAAAGTGATAATTCACATGCAATAGTCATTTACAGTCAAAAAATTAAACATTAAAAAAGTTACCATTTCTGACCATCTAGAGAAAGTTCGACAGGTCACGGGTCATCATTTTTCATCAGAAATTAGATTTTTTGGACTGTAGAAAAATTGATTCAAAATGTCATTTGGATTGTGCCTCATGTTGAATAACTACTTTTTAAAGCCTCAATGTGATCAAAATTGCCATTTTTACGACTTTTTCTCCTACTCAGAAGCGTCTATTTCGACCAATTTCAGGCATTAAAATGACTCTAAACACACTTATTTTAGTTCCAAAAGTGTCAATTCACATGCAATAGTCATTTACAGTCAAAAAATGTAAATTAAAAAAATTACCATTTCTGACCATCTGGAGAAAGTTCGACAGGTCACGGGTCATCGTTTTTCATCAGAAATTTGATTTTTTGGACTATAGAAAAATTGATTCAAAATGTCATTTGGATTGTGCCTCATGTTGAATAACTTCTTTTTAAAGCCTCAATGTGACCAAAAATGCCATTTTTACAGACTTTTTCTCCATCTCAGAAGCTTCTATTTCGACCAATTTCAGGCATTAAAATGACTCTAAACACACATATTTTAGTTCCAAAAGTGATAATTCACATGCAATAGTCATTTACAGTCAAAAAATTAAACATTAAAAATGTCCATTTCTGACCATCTGGAGATAATTCGAGAGGTCACGGGTCATCGTTTTTCATCAGAAAATAGATTTTTTAGAGTGTAGAAAAATTGATTCAAAATGTCATTTGGATTATGCCTCATACAGAGTAACTACTTTTTAAAGCCTCAATGTGACCAAAATTGCCATTTTTACAGACTTTTTCCCCCACTCAGAAGCTTCTATTTCAACAAATTTCAGGCATTAAAATGACTCTAAACACACTCATTTTAGTTCCAAAAGTGATAATTCACATGCAATAGTCATTAACAGTCAAAAAACTTAAACATTAAAAAATTACCATTTCTGACCATCTAGAGAAAGTTCGACAGGTCACGGGTCATAGTTTTTCATCAGAAATGTTATTTTTTGGACTGTAGAAAATTGATTCAAAATGTCATTTGGATTGTGCCTCATGTTGAATAACTACTTTTTAAAGCCTTAATGTGATCAAAATTGCCATTTTTAAATACTTTTTCTCCTACTCAGAAGCTTCTATTTCCACCAATTTCAAGCATTAAAATGACTCTAAACACACATATTTTAGTTCCAAAAGTGATAATTCACCAGCAATAGTCATTTACAGTTAAAAAATTAAACATGAAAAAATTACCATTTCTGACCATCTGGAGAAAGTTCGACAGGTCACGGGTCATCATATTTCATCAGAAATTAGATTTTTTGGACTGTAGAAAAATTGATTCAAAATGTCATTTGGATTGTGCCTCATGTTGAATAACTACTTTTTAAAGCCTCAATGTGATCAAAATTTCCATTTTTACAGACTTTTTCTCCTACTCAGAAGCTTCAATTTCAACAAATTTCAGGCATTAAAATGACTCTAAACACACTCATTTTAGTTCCAAAAGTGATAATTCACATGCAATAGTCATTTACAGTCAAAAAACTTAAACATTAAAAAATTACCATTTCTGACCATCTGGAGAAAGTTCGACAGGTCACGGGTCATAGTTTTTCATCAGAAATGTTATTTTTTGGACTGTAGAAAAATTGATTCAAAATGTCATTTGGATTGTGCCTCATGTTGAATAACTACTTTTTAAAGCCTCAATGTGATCAAAATTGCCATTTTTACGACTTTTTCTCCTACTCAGAAGCGTCTATTTCGACCAATTTCAGGCATTAAAATGACTCTAAACACACTTATTTTAGTTCCAAAAGTGTCAATTCACATGCAATAGTCATTTACAGTCAAAAAACTGTAAATTAAAAAAATTACCATTTCTGACCATCTGGAGAAAGTTCGACAGGTCACGGGTCATCGTTTTTCATCAGAAAAATGATTTTTTGGACTATAGAAAAATTGATTCAAAATGTCATTTGGATTGTGCCTCATGTTGAATAACTTCTTTTTAAAGCCTCAATGTGACCAAAAATGCCATTTTTACAGACTTTTTCTCCATCTCAGAAGCTTCTATTTCGAACAATTTCAGGCATTAAAATGACTCTAAACACACTTATTTTAGTTCCAAAAGTGATAATTCACATGCAATAGTCATTTACAGTCAAAAAATTAAACATTAAAAAAGTTACCATTTCTGACCATCTAGAGAAAGTTCGACAGGTCACGGGTCATCATTTTACATCAGAAATTAGATTTTTTGGACTGTAGAAAAATTGATTGAAAATGTCATTTGGATTGTGCCTCATGTTGAATAACTACTTTTTAAAGCCTTAATGTGATCAAAATTGCCATTTTTAAATACTTTTTCTCCTACTCAGAAGCTTCTATTTCCACCAATTTCAGGCATTAAAATGACTCTAAACACACTTATTTTAGTTCCAAAAGTGATAATTCACATGCAATAGTCATTTACAGTCAAAAAATTAAACATTAAAAAATGTCCATTTCTGACCATCTGGAGAAAATTCGAGAGGTCACGGGTCATCGTTTTTCATCAGAAAATAGATTTTTTGGAGTGTAGAACAATTGATTCAAAATGTCATTTGGATTGTGCCTCATGTTGAATAACTATTTTTTAAAGCCTCAATGTGATCAAAATTGCCATTTTTACAGACTTTTTCTCCTACTCAGAAGCTTCTATTTCAACAAATTTCAGGCATTAAAATGACTCTAAACACACTCATTTTAGTTCCAAAAGTGATAATTCACATGCAATTGTCATTTACAGTCAAAAAATTAAACATTAAAAAATTACCATTTCTGACCATCTGGAGAAAGTTCGACAGGTCACGGGTCATCGTTTTTCATCAGAAAATAGATTTTTTAGAGTGTAGAAAAATTGATTCAAAATGTCATTTGGATTGTGCCTCATACAGAGTAACTACTTTTTAAAGCCTCAATGTGACCAAAATTGCCATTTTTACAGACTTTTTCCCCCACTCAGAAGCTTCTATTTCGACGAATTTCAGGCATTAAAATGACTCTTAACATACTTATTTTAGTTCCAAAAGTGATAATTCACATGCAATATTCATTTACAGTCAAAACATAAAACATTAAAAAAACTTACCATTTCTGACCATCTGGAGAAAGTTCGACAGGTCACGGGTCATCGTTTTTCATGAGAAATATGATTTTTTGGACTGTAGAAATATTGATTCAAAATGTCATTTGGATTGTGCCTCATGTTGAATAACTACTTTTTAAAGCCTCAATGTGACCAAAATTGCCATTTTTACAGACTTTTTCTCCGTCTCAGAAGCTTCTATTTTGACCAATTTCAGGCATTAAAATGACTCTCAGCACACTTATTTTAGTTCCAAAAATGATAATTCACATGCAATAGTCATTTACAGTCAAAAAACGTAAACATTAAAAAATTCCTATTTCTGACCATCTGGAGAAAGTTTGACAGGTCAAGGGTAATCGTTTTTCATCAGAATATTGATTTTATGGAGTGTAGAAAAATTGATTCAAAATGTCATTTGGATTGTGCCTCATGTTGAGTGACTACTTTTTAAAGCCTCAATGTGACGAAAATTGCCATTTTTAAATACTTTTTCTCCTACTCAGATGCTTCTATTTCGACCAATTTCAGGCTTAAAATGACTCTTAACATACTTATTTTAGTTCCAAAAGTGATAATTTACATGCAATAGTCATTTACAGTCAAAAAATTAAACATTCAAAAATTACCATTTCTGACCATCTGGAGAAAGTTCGACAGGTCACGAGTCATCGTTTTTAATCAGAAAATAGATTTTTTGGAGTGTAGAACAATTGATTCAAAATATCATTTGGATTGTGCCTCATGTTGGGTAACTACTTTTTAAAGCCTAAATGTGAACAAAATTGCCATTTTTACAGACTTTTTCTCCTACTCAGAAGCTTCTATTTCGACCAATTTCAGGCATTAAAATGACTCTAAACACACATATTTTAGTTCCAAAAGTGATAATTCACATGCAATAGTCATTTACAGTTAAAAAATTAAACATTAAAAAATTACCATTTCTGACCATCTGGAGAAAGTTCGACAGGTCACGGGTCATCCTTTTTCATCAGAAAATAGATTTTTTAGAGTGTAGAAAAATTGATTCAAAATGTCATTTGGATTGTGCCTCATACAGAGTAACTACTTATTGAAGCCTCAATGTGACCAAAATTGCAATTTTTACAGACTTTTTCCCCCACTCAGAAGCTTCTATTTCGACCAATTTCAGGCATAAAAATGACTCTCAGCACACTTATTTAGTTCCAAAAGTGATAATTCACATGCAATAGTCATTTACAGTCAAAAAACTTAAACATTAAAAAATGTCCATTTCTGACCATCTGGAGAAAATTCGAGAGGTCACGGGTCATCGTTTTTCATCAGAAAATAGATTTTTTGGAGTGTAGAACAATTGATTCAAAATGTCATTTGGATTGTGCCTCATGTTGAATAACTACTTTTTAAAGCCTCAATGTGATCAAAATTGCCATTTTTACAGACTTTTTCTCCTACACAGAAGCTTCTATTTTGACCAATTTCCGGCATTAAAAGGACTCTAAACACACTTATTTTAGTCCCAAAAGTGATAATTCACATGCAATAGTCATTTACAGTCAAAAAACTTAAACATTAAAAAATTACCATTTCTGACCATCTGGAGAAAGTTCGACAGGTCACGGGTCATAGTTTTTCATCAGAAATGTTATTTTTTGGACTGTAGAAAAATTGATTCAAAATGTCATTTGGATTGTGCCTCATGTTGAATAACTACTTTTTAAGGAAAGAGAAACAAGGGGGGGAGTAGAGAGGTTCCACTCAACGAGTGGTGGAGGTGGATACTTCCTCCCAACAAAGCGTACTTAAACAAAGGGATCCACCCGCATGTATAACATATCAAGAGATTCCCATTCATACCATGTGTGTCCCACGGTCGTGGAGAATACACATCTGTTGTTAAAATACCCCTCACACACCAAAAGGGCCCTTGGTGTCATGCTTCATCATAGGGGTCTTCCCGCCCCTCTACGGGACGGGGCGTGCTACGACCAGCGTGTACGTGGGAGCACTGTTCTTGGTAAGACTACTATGTGTAGTGCAGGGGTGTGCAAGGAAGGGTCAGGAGTGAGTGGAGAGTGATGTTAAAAAATACCTGGCTCACTGGACTTGGAAAAAAAATTTTTTATTCTGCCATCTAAGCTGGTATTAGTAAAAATGTGGGGATGGAGGGTGTATGCCTCAATGAGCTTGACCTCCTGGTGTCGACATGTTTCGAAGCTTACCCCAAGCTTCTTCGTCAGGACCTAAGAAGATCCCTTCCAACAATGCACTGTGATGTGGTGAGAAATGGTGGGTGAAAAAATAAATAAACATAGGAGGTAAATAGCCTCCAAAAGTTGGTACCGCCCCACTGGGTCTTACATACTCCTGGTAACCTAAATGGAGAAAATGGTATGGAATGAGAGATATATACAAGACATTACTGTTATAAGGGCAGACGCTCATTCCGTGGTGTTTAAAACAGTGATCTGAAAAGGAAGTGAGCGATGATCGTCTTCTAGCGCTATCACGTGATCTGTGATAAAAATATAGTGTGACATACTACAAAAAAACACACAATAACAAAACAACAGAAAACACACACTCTACTCAGAAAGGAAACGAAGTTCCTGTAGGGCGAAAAAGTCATTTGTGGTTGTTTGCATGCCCAACAAAGCAGAGAAATGAACACATACTTGCTGCAAAAAGGATAATTTCCTCATGAGCTCATTTACCGGGTGGTTGAAGTGCCAAAATAGGCTACCTAAATAGCGGGAGAGAGGAGAATGTAATCCCATTGTCATTTTGGAAGGTAGACCTTCCACCTGCCGGCTGTGCCGTACTTACGCCTCCTAGGATCAGTGTCCTGCTCGAAAAACCACCCCGGTCGGCTCCGTCGATAAATTAAGACCGGAGTTATTGTACTTTAAATACCCCCTCCAATCAGGAAATGAGTGTCAAAAAAGCCCCGTATGACGGACCAATGAGGAAATTATCCTTTTTGCAGCAAGTATGTGTTCATTTCTCTGCTTTGTTGGGCATGCAAACAACCACAAATGACTTTTTCGCCCTACAGGAACTTCGTTTCCTTTCTGAGTAGAGTGTGTGTTTTCTGTTGTTTTGTTATTGTGTGTTTTTTTGTAGTATGTCACACTATATTTTTATCACAGATCACGTGATAGCGCTAGAAGACGATCATCGCTCACTTCCTTTTCAGATCACTGTTTTAAACACCACGGAATGAGCGTCTGCCCTTATAACAGTAATGTCTTGTATATATCTCTCATTCCATACCATTTTCTCCATTTAGGTTACCAGGAGTATGTAAGACCCAGTGGGGCGGTACCAACTTTTGGAGGCTATTTACCTCCTATGTTTATTTATTTTTTCACCCACCATTTCTCACCACATCACAGTGCATTGTTGGAAGGGATCTTCTTAGGTCCTGACGAAGAAGCTTGGGGTAAGCTTCGAAACATGTCGACACCAGGAGGTCAAGCTCATTGAGGCATACACCCTCCATCCCCACATTTTTACTAATACCAGCTTAGATGGCAGAATAAAAAAAATTTTTTCCAAGTCCAGTGAGCCAGGTATTTTTTAACATCACTCTCCACTCACTCCTGACCCTTCCTTGCACACCCCTGCACTACACATAGTAGTCTTACCAAGAACAGTGCTCCCACGTACACGCTGGTCGTAGCACGCCCCGTCCCGTAGAGGGGCGGGAAGACCCCTATGATGAAGCATGACACCAAGGGCCCTTTTGGTGTGTGAGGGGTATTTTAACAACAGATGTGTATTCTCCACGACCGTGGGACACACATGGTATGAATGGGAATCTCTTGATATGTTATACATGCGGGTGGATCCCTTTGTTTAAGTACGCTTTGTTGGGAGGAAGTATCCACCTCCACCACTCGTTGAGTGGAACCTCTCTACTCCCCCCCTTGTTTCTCTTTCCATGATAGACAGCGTACAGCTGTGGGAGTTTTTTGTTTTCACCCAAATTCTGGGTAGTGTGATATCAGTGCTATTAATATTAGCATTATATATCCCTTTTTCATCTAAGAGCAGAGGCTATTTACTTCTGTTACACATACTTTTTTTTTTTTTTTTTTTTTTTTTTTTTTTTTTTTTGTAGACTACCATACTACTAACCTCCTTCACATAACTTTTCCCAGTTGACACACACACTCTATCAAGTATCACTATACTTACATCTCCGGTTCACCAAGATGGCAGACAACATGGGTCTAACCTTCGCTGACGACGAAGTAGAAAGGATCCTGGCAGCTATCAACCCTTTTGAAGGACTGAGTAATACCGATCCAGGTCCCAATCATGCTGATTGGGATGAGCTAGCTAACTTAAGGAGAAACCAGATCAGAACTGCTCTGCATGGTCTATTAATGACGGAATACCTGCGGGCCAATGCAGCCCCCCAAGGTTTAATTGTCCGCAATGAGCCCTTTATTTTCCAACAGGATAAGACTTTCAAACGTGATTGGTCACTAATCTCGTGGCACTGTACTCGGGACTGGCTAGTCCTAATTATAAAAACAGCCACCAGACTCACACAAGAACTCAAAGTCGAGATTGTCAATCTAGAAGTCCGTTTGAAAGCCTATATATCCCCCAGTGTACTCAAGAAACGTTTAGAGGAACTCAATCAAGAGATGACTGAGTTCGAAATGACTTTAAAACAAAGCAAATATAACAAACTAAAGAAGGACACTTCACGGTTCAGTCACGAACGAGTATATCCCTATATACGAGATGACTATGTTCCCAAGAACCAGGAACAGAGTGAGGATGGTGACTCCTCTGACACCGGTTCAGATAACTCTAACTCCAGCAGGGGCAGTGGTAAACGTTTCTATAGAGGGAGAGGCAACTACAACCAGCGCCCTCCGTACCAGAGGGGAGGGAGATGGGATGGCTATCAAGGCCCCCCGATGTATCCCCCATACGCTTATGGTCCACCTATGATGGGACCATTTCCACAATGGATACCTCCTCCTCAAGAGTATGAATACAATTACAACCCACAACCTTTTTTAGGGGCACGCCAAGGCCCACGGAGGGCCCGCAACAGAGGAGGACACAACGTCCATTGGTCTGCACCCGAGACCGAGACCCCACGGATGTCAACCAGGAGTATGACCAACAACATACCTCCTCAACCATCAACGAGCCGGAAGTAAATCTGGTGGTTAATCTCACCGATATGGTCCTTACACCAACACAAAAGAAGGTCCTTGAGAGAGGATTGGGTTTTGTACCCACTAATCGGTTGGATAAATTTAAGATCCTCACTGAAATCACCGAATTCATACGTAAATTGAAATTGAAGGTTTTCTTTGAAAACAACCCATCCACCACTGAGGGGGTTAGACAAGATACTGGCCTCCGTAACAAATCCACTTTTGTTCCCCCTAACTCCACCCTACCGGTAGAGCTGCTTGCTTTTGAGAAAGCGGTGATGGGTGAAATCCAAGACATTACTACAGGATGTGGTAACACCTTTCACAATACATCAAGGGAGGAGAAGGTGGCTATACATGAACTATCAACAAACCAGGATATCACCATCAAACCTGCAGATAAAGGGGGAGCCATTGTTTTACAAACCACTGTCAACTATGACATTGAATGTAGGAAACTGCTGGATGACCGCAGGAACTATGGAATCCTGCGGATTGATCCCACTGAGTCGATAAGGGTCAGGATTGTCACAATGGTAGAGGAGGCCTTAGCCAACGACTGGATCTCCAAGAAGGAGGCTGAATTTCTGGTTAATACCAATCCCAGGATCCCCTACTTCTACACCATACCTAAAATCCATAAGAACCTGGTCTCACCACCTGGTAGACCCATCGTCTCTGGTGTGAATTCCATTTTGGAACCTCTGTCAAGATTCGCAGATGCGTTCCTTCGACCGTTGGTTCAAAGCACCAGCACATACTTACGTGATACCAAGAACGTCCTACAAATTCTGCAGGACATTGATTTTGACCCCACCAAAAATTTGCTCATGGGATTAGACGTGGAGAGCCTATATACCAGTCTCCCACACGACGAAACACTGCTAATCATTGAGGAGGTTCTATTCTCTACTCCCTGGGAATACCAGACACCTCGTAGTCTGGTGATGGAATGTGTGTCACTGGCTCTCACCCGTAATTTCTTTATGTATGCTGAAAACTTATATGAACAACGTCACGGTACCAGCATGGGGAGTACTTTTGCTCCAAGTCTAGCTGGGCTCTATGTACACCATCTAGAAACCAACAGGATCCTACACACGATGAACCCATACCTTGCTCACATCAAAGTATGGAAAAGGTACATTGACGATGTCTTGGTCGTGTGGGAGGGCGACATGGAATCAACAGAGACATTCATGCTGTGGCTTAATCAACAGAATGCTTTTCTGAAATTTACACACAGTGTGTCAGCAGAAAACCTGGTGTTCTTGGACCTGAATATCTACCCTGAACAGGGGAAACTCAAAACCACGACACACTTTAAAGCAACAGCTAAGAACTGTTTACTTTTGTTTGACAGTTTTCACCCCCGTCACCTGAGGGAAAACTTACCGTACGGCCAGTTCCTGCGTCTGCGGAGAAACTGTACTGAACTCAGTGACTTCAAACAACAAGCATCTGAACTACGTACCAAACTGATGAAACGCAATTACCCTAAGAAAATCGTTGACAAAGCCTTAAAAAGAGCAAGGAATAATAACAGAGAGGCTCTTTTGGAAGACAAAGTGGTAAACCAGATCGATGAAAGACCGATATGTGTAACAACTTACAATACACATTCTAACCAGATCACTAAGATAGTGAATAAACACTGGCGTCTACTCAATTCCTGCGGATTAAACATAACGAAACCTATGTTTGCCCACAAGCGGGGACGCAACTTAAGAGACATGCTTGTTCACACAAGACCAAAGAACATATCTCGACCAAGACCTGTTGGTCTACTACCCCCAGTACAAGGGCATCATCCCTGTGGGAACTGCAGCACTTGTCATCTGACGAGAAAAAGTACACACATCACATTCCGGAATGGCGATGAGTGGGATCAAAGGAGCTTCACGAATTGCAATAGCAAAAATGTTGTGTATCTAATTACTTGTCCGTGTGGCCTTGAGTATGTGGGTATGACATCCAGACCAATCAAGGTACGTATTGGCGAACATCGCAGTAATGTCAGATGTGGTAGGAGCACTACCAAGATGTCCAATCACTATATTTCCAAAAGCCACTGTATAGACGATTTACAGTGGACAGTGATAGAACAATTGAGTAACGAACACAGCCTCCTAGAGAAGGAACAACGTTGGGTGTTCCGTCTCAAAACACACATCCATGGATTAAATGAGGATATACCATGGAATCAGTTCCGAGTATAACCACCATCATTATACTCAACTGAGTACTGTTCAACTACCGGTTATCTACCTGACTAGAGATGCCGCTTCAAGTCTGGCTTCTTTCCTTTTTTGCCCCTCGTATCTGCCTAGAACCAGTATAGTACCAATCTAGGACCATTGGGTTATATTTTTTTTATCATTTTTTTATCGTTTTTTCATGTACTTGTCAACTACCCCCTGACCATAGCCGAAGCCCCCCTGTAGTAGCCTTCTGGTGTACCTATCCGATACATACACATACCTCTTGGTGCAGCCATATACCAGCTTAGTGTCTCTACTAGGCATGGTTGGGGCATTTTTCCTACCTGTTACATATATTTATATTTATCTTTATATCAATCTTCCAGATCATTATCTATAAATCCATATGTTACTGGCAAAGTATTTGGACACCTAATTATTTTCTTAATAATGATACCTTCCAAGTTCATTTATTTGCTATTTTCATATAACTCGATTTTTTGGTGTTATGTGGATTATCTATTACACGCACCCCGAAACTTCTTTAACTCTTTTAATTACGAGTTTTTGTAAGGCGCTCCATCAGGCACCCGACTTAGACACCTCCCTGGGGGTCCTTACGGTCTCACTACGATGACCCGTCTGCCTCTAACTTCCGGCTCCGGGTCCCGTGCAGCAGCGCCTGCGCGCTTGAGGTTACTCGATGAGCAGGGGCCTTCTATTGGTCCGTCATACGGGGCTTTTTTGACACTCATTTCCTGATTGGAGGGGGTATTTAAAGTACAATAACTCCGGTCTTAATTTATCGACGGAGCCGACCGGGGTGGTTTTTCGAGCAGGACACTGATCCTAGGAGGCGTAAGTACGGCACAGCCGGCAGGTGGAAGGTCTACCTTCCAAAATGACAATGGGATTACATTCTCCTCTCTCCCGCTATTTAGGTAGCCTATTTTGGCACTTCAACCACCCGGTAAATGAGCTCATGAGGAAATTATCCTTTTTGCAGCAAGTATGTGTTCATTTCTCTGCTTTGTTGGGCATGCAAACAACCACAAATGACTTTTTCGCCCTACAGGAACTTCGTTTCCTTTCTGAGTAGAGTGTGTGTTTTCTGTTGTTTTGTTATTGTGTGTTTTTTTGTAGTATGTCACACTATATTTTTATCACAGATCACGTGATAGCGCTAGAAGACGATCATCGCTCACTTCCTTTTCAGATCACTGTTTTAAACACCACGGAATGAGCGTCTGCCCTTATAACAGTAATGTCTTGTATATATCTCTCATTCCATACCATTTTCTCCATTTAGGTTACCAGGAGTATGTAAGACCCAGTGGGGCGGTACCAACTTTTGGAGGCTATTTACCTCCTATGTTTATTTATTTTTTCACCCACCATTTCTCACCACATCACAGTGCATTGTTGGAAGGGATCTTCTTAGGTCCTGACGAAGAAGCTTGGGGTAAGCTTCGAAACATGTCGACACCAGGAGGTCAAGCTCATTGAGGCATACACCCTCCATCCCCACATTTTTACTAATACCAGCTTAGATGGCAGAATAAAAAATTTTTTTTCCAAGTCCAGTGAGCCAGGTATTTTTTAACATCACTCTCCACTCACTCCTGACCCTTCCTTGCACACCCCTGCACTACACATAGTAGTCTTACCAAGAACAGTGCTCCCACGTACACGCTGGTCGTAGCACGCCCCGTCCCGTAGAGGGGCGGGAAGACCCCTATGATGAAGCATGACACCAAGGGCCCTTTTGGTGTGTGAGGGGTATTTTAACAACAGATGTGTATTCTCCACGACCGTGGGACACACATGGTATGAATGGGAATCTCTTGATATGTTATACATGCGGGTGGATCCCTTTGTTTAAGTACGCTTTGTTGGGAGGAAGTATCCACCTCCACCACTCGTTGAGTGGAACCTCTCTACTCCCCCCCTTGTTTCTCTTTCCATGATAGACAGCGTACAGCTGTGGGAGTTTTTTGTTTTCACCCAAATTCTGGGTAGTGTGATATCAGTGCTATTAATATTAGCATTATATATCCCTTTTTCATCTAAGAGCAGAGGCTATTTACTTCTGTTACACATACTTTTTTTTTTTTTTTGTAGACTACCATACTACTAACCTCCTTCACATAACTTTTCCCAGTTGACACACACACTCTATCAAGTATCACTATACTTACATCTCCGGTTCACCAAGATGGCAGACAACATGGGTCTAACCTTCGCTGACGACGAAGTAGAAAGGATCCTGGCAGCTATCAACCCTTTTGAAGGACTGAGTAATACCGATCCAGGTCCCAATCATGCTGATTGGGATGAGCTAGCTAACTTAAGGAGAAACCAGATCAGAACTGCTCTGCATGGTCTATTAATGACGGAATACCTGCGGGCCAATGCAGCCCCCCAAGGTTTAATTGTCCGCAATGAGCCCTTTATTTTCCAACAGGATAAGACTTTCAAACGTGATTGGTCACTAATCTCGTGGCACTGTACTCGGGACTGGCTAGTCCTAATTATAAAAACAGCCACCAGACTCACACAAGAACTCAAAGTCGAGATTGTCAATCTAGAAGTCCGTTTGAAAGCCTATATATCCCCCAGTGTACTCAAGAAACGTTTAGAGGAACTCAATCAAGAGATGACTGAGTTCGAAATGACTTTAAAACAAAGCAAATATAACAAACTAAAGAAGGACACTTCACGGTTCAGTCACGAACGAGTATATCCCTATATACGAGATGACTATGTTCCCAAGAACCAGGAACAGAGTGAGGATGGTGACTCCTCTGACACCGGTTCAGATAACTCTAACTCCAGCAGGGGCAGTGGTAAACGTTTCTATAGAGGGAGAGGCAACTACAACCAGCGCCCTCCGTACCAGAGGGGAGGGAGATGGGATGGCTATCAAGGCCCCCCGATGTATCCCCCATACGCTTATGGTCCACCTATGATGGGACCATTTCCACAATGGATACCTCCTCCTCAAGAGTATGAATACAATTACAACCCACAACCTTTTTTAGGGGCACGCCAAGGCCCACGGAGGGCCCGCAACAGAGGAGGACACAACGTCCATTGGTCTGCACCCGAGACCGAGACCCCACGGATGTCAACCAGGAGTATGACCAACAACATACCTCCTCAACCATCAACGAGCCGGAAGTAAATCTGGTGGTTAATCTCACCGATATGGTCCTTACACCAACACAAAAGAAGGTCCTTGAGAGAGGATTGGGTTTTGTACCCACTAATCGGTTGGATAAATTTAAGATCCTCACTGAAATCACCGAATTCATACGTAAATTGAAATTGAAGGTTTTCTTTGAAAACAACCCATCCACCACTGAGGGGGTTAGACAAGATACTGGCCTCCGTAACAAATCCACTTTTGTTCCCCCTAACTCCACCCTACCGGTAGAGCTGCTTGCTTTTGAGAAAGCGGTGATGGGTGAAATCCAAGACATTACTACAGGATGTGGTAACACCTTTCACAATACATCAAGGGAGGAGAAGGTGGCTATACATGAACTATCAACAAACCAGGATATCACCATCAAACCTGCAGATAAAGGGGGAGCCATTGTTTTACAAACCACTGTCAACTATGACATTGAATGTAGGAAACTGCTGGATGACCGCAGGAACTATGGAATCCTGCGGATTGATCCCACTGAGTCGATAAGGGTCAGGATTGTCACAATGGTAGAGGAGGCCTTAGCCAACGACTGGATCTCCAAGAAGGAGGCTGAATTTCTGGTTAATACCAATCCCAGGATCCCCTACTTCTACACCATACCTAAAATCCATAAGAACCTGGTCTCACCACCTGGTAGACCCATCGTCTCTGGTGTGAATTCCATTTTGGAACCTCTGTCAAGATTCGCAGATGCGTTCCTTCGACCGTTGGTTCAAAGCACCAGCACATACTTACGTGATACCAAGAACGTCCTACAAATTCTGCAGGACATTGATTTTGACCCCACCAAAAATTTGCTCATGGGATTAGACGTGGAGAGCCTATATACCAGTCTCCCACACGACGAAACACTGCTAATCATTGAGGAGGTTCTATTCTCTACTCCCTGGGAATACCAGACACCTCGTAGTCTGGTGATGGAATGTGTGTCACTGGCTCTCACCCGTAATTTCTTTATGTATGCTGAAAACTTATATGAACAACGTCACGGTACCAGCATGGGGAGTACTTTTGCTCCAAGTCTAGCTGGGCTCTATGTACACCATCTAGAAACCAACAGGATCCTACACACGATGAACCCATACCTTGCTCACATCAAAGTATGGAAAAGGTACATTGACGATGTCTTGGTCGTGTGGGAGGGCGACATGGAATCAACAGAGACATTCATGCTGTGGCTTAATCAACAGAATGCTTTTCTGAAATTTACACACAGTGTGTCAGCAGAAAACCTGGTGTTCTTGGACCTGAATATCTACCCTGAACAGGGGAAACTCAAAACCACGACACACTTTAAAGCAACAGCTAAGAACTGTTTACTTTTGTTTGACAGTTTTCACCCCCGTCACCTGAGGGAAAACTTACCGTACGGCCAGTTCCTGCGTCTGCGGAGAAACTGTACTGAACTCAGTGACTTCAAACAACAAGCATCTGAACTACGTACCAAACTGATGAAACGCAATTACCCTAAGAAAATCGTTGACAAAGCCTTAAAAAGAGCAAGGAATAATAACAGAGAGGCTCTTTTGGAAGACAAAGTGGTAAACCAGATCGATGAAAGACCGATATGTGTAACAACTTACAATACACATTCTAACCAGATCACTAAGATAGTGAATAAACACTGGCGTCTACTCAATTCCTGCGGATTAAACATAACGAAACCTATGTTTGCCCACAAGCGGGGACGCAACTTAAGAGACATGCTTGTTCACACAAGACCAAAGAACATATCTCGACCAAGACCTGTTGGTCTACTACCCCCAGTACAAGGGCATCATCCCTGTGGGAACTGCAGCACTTGTCATCTGACGAGAAAAAGTACACACATCACATTCCGGAATGGCGATGAGTGGGATCAAAGGAGCTTCACGAATTGCAATAGCAAAAATGTTGTGTATCTAATTACTTGTCCGTGTGGCCTTGAGTATGTGGGTATGACATCCAGACCAATCAAGGTACGTATTGGCGAACATCGCAGTAATGTCAGATGTGGTAGGAGCACTACCAAGATGTCCAATCACTATATTTCCAAAAGCCACTGTATAGACGATTTACAGTGGACAGTGATAGAACAATTGAGTAACGAACACAGCCTCCTAGAGAAGGAACAACGTTGGGTGTTCCGTCTCAAAACACACATCCATGGATTAAATGAGGATATACCATGGAATCAGTTCCGAGTATAACCACCATCATTATACTCAACTGAGTACTGTTCAACTACCGGTTATCTACCTGACTAGAGATGCCGCTTCAAGTCTGGCTTCTTTCCTTTTTTGCCCCTCGTATCTGCCTAGAACCAGTATAGTACCAATCTAGGACCATTGGGTTATTTTTTTTATCATTTTTTTATCGTTTTTTCATGTACTTGTCAACTACCCCCTGACCATAGCCGAAGCCCCCCTGTAGTAGCCTTCTGGTGTACCTATCCGATACATACACATACCTCTTGGTGCAGCCATATACCAGCTTAGTGTCTCTACTAGGCATGGTTGGGGCATTTTTCCTACCTGTTACATATATTTATATTTATCTTTATATCAATCTTCCAGATCATTATCTATAAATCCATATGTTACTGGCAAAGTATTTGGACACCTAATTATTTTCTTAATAATGATACCTTCCAAGTTCATTTATTTGCTATTTTCATATAACTCGATTTTTTGGTGTTATGTGGATTATCTATTACACGCACCCCGAAACTTCTTTAACTCTTTTAATTACGAGTTTTTGTAAGGCGCTCCATCAGGCACCCGACTTAGACACCTCCCTGGGGGTCCTTACAGTCTCACTACGATGACCCGTCTGCCTCTAACTTCCGGCTCCGGGTCCCGTGCAGCAGCGCCTGCGCGCTTGAGGTTACTCGATGAGCAGGGGCCTTCTATTGGTCCGTCATACGGGGCTTTTTTGACACTCATTTCCTGATTGGAGGGGGTATTTAAAGTACAATAACTCCGGTCTTAATTTATCGACGGAGCCGACCGGGGTGGTTTTTCGAGCAGGACACTGATCCTAGGAGGCGTAAGTACGGCACAGCCGGCAGGTGGAAGGTCTACCTTCCAAAATGACAATGGGATTACATTCTCCTCTCTCCCGCTATTTAGGTAGCCTATTTTGGCACTTCAACCACCCGGTAAATGAGCTCATGAGGAAATTATCCTTTTTGCAGCAAGTATGTGTTCATTTCTCTGCTTTGTTGGGCATGCAAACAACCACAAATGACTTTTTCGCCCTACAGGAACTTCGTTTCCTTTCTGAGTAGAGTGTGTGTTTTCTGTTGTTTTGTTATTGTGTGTTTTTTTGTAGTATGTCACACTATATTTTTATCACAGATCACGTGATAGCGCTAGAAGACGATCATCGCTCACTTCCTTTTCAGATCACTGTTTTAAACACCACGGAATGAGCGTCTGCCCTTATAACAGTAATGTCTTGTATATATCTCTCATTCCATACCATTTTCTCCATTTAGGTTACCAGGAGTATGTAAGACCCAGTGGGGCGGTACCAACTTTTGGAGGCTATTTACCTCCTATGTTTATTTATTTTTTCACCCACCATTTCTCACCACATCACAGTGCATTGTTGGAAGGGATCTTCTTAGGTCCTGACGAAGAAGCTTGGGGTAAGCTTCGAAACATGTCGACACCAGGAGGTCAAGCTCATTGAGGCATACACCCTCCATCCCCACATTTTTACTAATACCAGCTTAGATGGCAGAATAAAAAATTTTTTTTCCAAGTCCAGTGAGCCAGGTATTTTTTAACATCACTCTCCACTCACTCCTGACCCTTCCTTGCACACCCCTGCACTACACATAGTAGTCTTACCAAGAACAGTGCTCCCACGTACACGCTGGTCGTAGCACGCCCCGTCCCGTAGAGGGGCGGGAAGACCCCTATGATGAAGCATGACACCAAGGGCCCTTTTGGTGTGTGAGGGGTATTTTAACAACAGATGTGTATTCTCCACGACCGTGGGACACACATGGTATGAATGGGAATCTCTTGATATGTTATACATGCGGGTGGATCCCTTTGTTTAACTACTTTTTAAGCCTCAATGTGGTCAAAATTGCCATTTTTACAGACTTTTTCTCCTACTCAGAAGCTTCTATTTAAACAAATTTCAGGCATTAAAATGACTCTAAACACACTCATTTTAGTTCCAAAAGTGATAATTCACATGCAATTGTCATTTACAGTCAAAAAATGTAAATTAAAAAAATTACCATTTCTGACCATCTGGAGAAAGTTCGACAGGTCACGGGTCATCGTTTTTTATCAGAAATTTGATTTTTTGGACTATAGAAAAATTGATTCAAAATGTCATTTGGATTGTGCCTCATGTTGAATAACTTCTTTTTAAAGCCTCAATGTGACCAAAAATGCCATTTGTACAGACTTTTTCTCCATCTCAGAAGCTTCTATTTCGAACAATTTCAGGCATTAAAATGACTCTAAACACACTTATTTTAGTTCCAAAAGTGATAATTCACATGCAATAGTCATTTACAGTCAAAAAATTAAACATTAAAAAAGTTACCATTTCTGACCATCTAGAGAAAGTTCGACAGGTCACGGGTCATCATTTTTCATCAGAAATTAGATTTTTTGGACTGTAGAAAAATTGATTCAAAATGTCATTTGGATTGTGCCTCATGTTGAATAACTACTTTTTAAAGCCTCAATGTGATCAAAATTGCCATTTTTACGACTTTTTCTCCTACTCAGAAGCGTCTATTTCGACCAATTTCAGGCATTAAAATGACTCTAAACACACTTATTTTAGTTCCAAAAGTGTCAATTCACATGCAATAGTCATTTACAGTCAAAAAATGTAAATTAAAAAAATTACCATTTCTGACCATCTGGAGAAAGTTCGACAGGTCACGGGTCATCGTTTTTCATCAGAAATTTGATTTTTTGGACTATAGAAAAATTGATTCAAAATGTCATTTGGATTGTGCCTCATGTTGAATAACTTCTTTTTAAAGCCTCAATGTGACCAAAAATGCCATTTTTACAGACTTTTTCTCCATCTCAGAAGCTTCTATTTCGACCAATTTCAGGCATTAAAATGACTCTAAACACACATATTTTAGTTCCAAAAGTGATAATTCACATGCAATAGTCATTTACAGTCAAAAAATTAAACATTAAAAATGTCCATTTCTGACCATCTGGAGATAATTCGAGAGGTCACGGGTCATCGTTTTTCATCAGAAAATAGATTTTTTAGAGTGTAGAAAAATTGATTCAAAATGTCATTTGGATTATGCCTCATACAGAGTAACTACTTTTTAAAGCCTCAATGTGACCAAAATTGCCATTTTTACAGACTTTTTCCCCCACTCAGAAGCTTCTATTTCAACAAATTTCAGGCATTAAAATGACTCTAAACACACTCATTTTAGTTCCAAAAGTGATAATTCACATGCAATAGTCATTTACAGTCAAAAAACGTAAACATTAAAAAATTACCATTTCTGACCATCTAGAGAAAGTTCGACAGGTCACGGGTCATAGTTTTTCATCAGAAATGTTATTTTTTGGACTGTAGAAAATTGATTCAAAATGTCATTTGGATTGTGCCTCATGTTGAATAACTACTTTTTAAAGCCTTAATGTGATCAAAATTGCCATTTTTAAATACTTTTTCTCCTACTCAGAAGCTTCTATTTCCACCAATTTCAAGCATTAACATGACTCTAAACACACATATTTTAGTTCCAAAAGTGATAATTCACCAGCAATAGTCATTTACAGTTAAAAAATTAAACATGAAAAAATTACCATTTCTGACCATCTGGAGAAAGTTCGACAGGTCACGGGTCATCATATTTCATCAGAAATTAGATTTTTTGGACTGTAGAAAAATTGATTCAAAATGTCATTTGGATTGTGCCTCATGTTGAATAACTACTTTTTAAAGCCTCAATGTGATCAAAATTTCCATTTTTACAGACTTTTTCTCCTACTCAGAAGCTTCTATTTCAACAAATTTCAGGCATTAAAATGACTCTAAACACACTCATTTTAGTTCCAAAAGTGATAATTCACATGCAATAGTCATTTACAGTCAAAAAACGTAAACATTAAAAAATTACCATTTCTGACCATCTGGAGAAAGTTCGACAGGTCACGGGTCATAGTTTTTCATCAGAAATGTTATTTTTTGGACTGTAGAAAAATCGATTCAAAATGTCATTTGGATTGTGCCTCATGTTGAATAACTACTTTTTAAAGCCTCAATGTGATCAAAATTGCCATTTTTACAACTTTTTCTCCTACTCAGAAGCGTCTATTTCGACCAATTTCAGGCATTAAAATTACTCTAAACACACTTATTTTAGTTCCAAAAGTGTCAATTCACATGCAATAGTCATTTACAGTCAAAAAACTGTAAATTAAAAAAATTACCATTTCTGACCATCTGGAGAAAGTTCGACAGGTCACGGGTCATCGTTTTTCATCAGAAATTTGATTTTTTGGACTATAGAAAAATTGATTCAAAATGTCATTTGGATTGTGCCTCATGTTGAATAACTTCTTTTTAAAGCCTCAATGTGACCAAAAATGCCATTTTTACAGACTTTTTCTCCATCTCAGAAGCTTCTATTTCGAACAATTTCAGGCATTAAAATGACTCTAAACACACTTATTTTAGTTCCAAAAGTGATAATTCACATGCAATAGTCATTTACAGTCAAAAAATTAAACATTAAAAAAGTTACCATTTCTGACCATCTAGAGAAAGTTCGACAGGTCACGGGTCATCATTTTTCATCAGAAATTAGATTTTTTGGACTGTAGAAAAATTGATTGAAAATGTCATTTGGATTGTGCCTCATGTTGAATAACTACTTTTTAAAGCCTTAATGTGATCAAAATTGCCATTTTTAAATACTTTTTCTCCTACTCAGAAGCTTCTATTTCCACCAATTTCAGGCATTAAAATGACTCTAAACACACTTATTTTAGTTCCAAAAGTGATAATTCACATGCAATAGTCATTTACAGTCAAAAAATTAAACATTAAAAAATGTCCATTTCTGACCATCTGGAGAAAATTCGAGAGGTCACGGGTCATCGTTTTTCATCAGAAAATAGATTTTTTGGAGTGTAGAACAATTGATTCAAAATGTCATTTGGATTGTGCCTCATGTTGAATAACTACTTTTTAAAGCCTCAATGTGATCAAAATTGCCATTTTTACAGACTTTTTCTCCTACTCAGAAGCTTCTATTTCAACACATTTCAGGCATTAAAATGACTCTAAACACACTCATTTTAGTTCCAAAAGTGATAATTCACATGCAATTGTCATTTACAGTCAAAAAATTAAACATTAAAAAATTACCATTTCTGACCATCTGGAGAAAGTTCGACAGGTCACGGGTCATCGTTTTTCATCAGAAAATAGATTTTTTAGAGTGTAGAAAAATTGATTCAAAATGTCATTTGGATTGTGCCTCATACAGAGTAACTACTTTTTAAAGCCTCAATGTGACCAAAATTGCCATTTTTACAGACTTTTTCCCCCACTCAGAAGCTTCTATTTCGACGAATTTCAGGCATTAAAATGACTCTTAACATACTTATTTTAGTTCCAAAAGTGATAATTCACATGCAATATTCATTTACAGTCAAAACATAAAACATTAAAAAAACTTACCATTTCTGACCATCTGGAGAAAGTTCGACAGGTCACGGGTCATCGTTTTTCATGAGAAATATGATTTTTTGGACTGTAGAAATATTGATTCAAAATGTCATTTGGATTGTGCCTCATGTTGAATAACTACTTTTTAAAGCCTCAATGTGACCAAAATTGCCATTTTTACAGACTTTTTCTCCGTCTCAGAAGCTTCTATTTTGACCAATTTCAGGCATTAAAATGACTCTCAGCACACTTATTTTAGTTCCAAAAATGATAATTCACATGCAATAGTCATTTACAGTCAAAAAACGTAAACATTAAAAAATTCCTATTTCTGACCATCTGGAGAAAGTTTGACAGGTCAAGGGTAATCGTTTTTCATCAGAATATTGATTTTATGGAGTGTAGAAAAATTGATTCAAAATGTCATTTGGATTGTGCCTCATGTTGAGTGACTACTTTTTAAAGCCTCAATGTGACGAAAATTGCCATTTTTAAATACTTTTTCTCCTACTCAGATGCTTCTATTTCGACCAATTTCAGGCTTAAAATGACTCTTAACATACTTATTTTAGTTCCAAAAGTGATAATTTACATGCAATAGTCATTTACAGTCATAAAATTAAACATTCAAAAATTACCATTTCTGACCATCTGGAGAAAGTTCGACAGGTCACGAGTCATCGTTTTTAATCAGAAAATAGATTTTTTGGAGTGTAGAACAATTGATTCAAAATATCATTTGGATTGTGCCTCATGTTGGGTAACTACTTTTTAAAGCCTAAATGTGAACAAAATTGCCATTTTTACAGACTTTTTCTCCTACTCAGAAGCTTCTATTTCGACCACTTTCAGGCATTAAAATGACTCTAAACACACATATTTTAGTTCCAAAAGTGATAATTCACATGCAATAGTCATTTACAGTTAAAAAATTAAACATTAAAAAATTACCATTTCTGACCATCTGGAGAAAGTTCGACAGGTCACGGGTCATCCTTTTTCATCAGAAAATAGATTTTTTAGAGTGTAGAAAAATTGATTCAAAATGTCATTTGGATTGTGCCTCATACAGAGTAACTACTTATTGAAGCCTCAATGTGACCAAAATTGCAATTTTTACAGACTTTTTCCCCCACTCAGAAGCTTCTATTTCGACCAATTTCAGGCATTAAAATGACTCTCAGCACACTTATTTAGTTCCAAAAGTGATAATTCACATGCAATAGTCATTTACAGTCAAAAAATTAAACATTAAAAAATGTCCATTTCTGACCATCTGGAGAAAATTCGAGAGGTCACGGGTCATCGTTTTTCATCAGAAAATAGATTTTTTAGAGTGTAGAAAAATTGATTCAAAATGTCATTTGGATTGTGCCTCATACAGAGTAACTACTTTTTAAAGCCTCAATGTGACCAAAATTGCCATTTTTACAGACTTTTTCCCCCACTCAGAAGCTTCTATTTCGACGAATTTCAGGCATTAAAATGACTCTTAACATACTTATTTTAGTTCCAAAAGTGATAATTCACATGCAATATTCATTTACAGTCAAAACATAAAACATTAAAAAAACTTACCATTTCTGACCATCTGGAGAAAGTTCGACAGGTCACGGGTCATCGTTTTTCATGAGAAATATGATTTTTTGGACTGTAGAAATATTGATTCAAAATGTCATTTGGATTGTGCCTCATGTTGAATAACTACTTTTTAAAGCCTCAATGTGACCAAAATTGCCATTTTTACAGACTTTTTCTCCGTCTCAGAAGCTTCTATTTTGACCAATTTCAGGCATTAAAATGACTCTCAGCACACTTATTTTAGTTCCAAAAATGATAATTCACATGCAATAGTCATTTACAGTCAAAAAACGTAAACATTAAAAAATTCCTATTTCTGACCATCTGGAGAAAGTTTGACAGGTCAAGGGTAATCGTTTTTCATCAGAATATTGATTTTATGGAGTGTAGAAAAATTGATTCAAAATGTCATTTGGATTGTGCCTCATGTTGAGTGACTACTTTTTAAAGCCTCAATGTGACGAAAATTGCCATTTTTAAATACTTTTTCTCCTACTCAGATGCTTCTATTTCGACCAATTTCAGGCTTAAAATGACTCTTAACATACTTATTTTAGTTCCAAAAGTGATAATTTACATGCAATAGTCATTTACAGTCATAAAATTAAACATTCAAAAATTACCATTTCTGACCATCTGGAGAAAGTTCGACAGGTCACGAGTCATCGTTTTTAATCAGAAAATAGATTTTTTGGAGTGTAGAACAATTGATTCAAAATATCATTTGGATTGTGCCTCATGTTGGGTAACTACTTTTTAAAGCCTAAATGTGAACAAAATTGCCATTTTTACAGACTTTTTCTCCTACTCAGAAGCTTCTATTTCGACCACTTTCAGGCATTAAAATGACTCTAAACACACATATTTTAGTTCCAAAAGTGATAATTCACATGCAATAGTCATTTACAGTTAAAAAATTAAACATTAAAAAATTACCATTTCTGACCATCTGGAGAAAGTTCGACAGGTCACGGGTCATCCTTTTTCATCAGAAAATAGATTTTTTAGAGTGTAGAAAAATTGATTCAAAATGTCATTTGGATTGTGCCTCATACAGAGTAACTACTTATTGAAGCCTCAATGTGACCAAAATTGCAATTTTTACAGACTTTTTCCCCCACTCAGAAGCTTCTATTTCGACCAATTTCAGGCATTAAAATGACTCTCAGCACACTTATTTAGTTCCAAAAGTGATAATTCACATGCAATAGTCATTTACAGTCAAAAAATTAAACATTAAAAAATGTCCATTTCTGACCATCTGGAGAAAATTCGAGAGGTCACGGGTCATCGTTTTTCATCAGAAAATAGATTTTTTAGAGTGTAGAAAAATTGATTCAAAATGTCATTTGGATTATGCCTCATACAGAGTAACTACTTTTTAAAGCCTCAATGTGACCAAAATTGCCATTTTTACAGACTTTTTCCCCCACTCAGAAGCTTCTATTTCAACAAATTTCAGGCATTAAAATGACTCTAAACACACTCATTTTAGTTCCAAAAGTGATAATTCACATGCAATAGTCATTTACAGTCAAAAAACTTAAACATTAAAAAATTACCATTTCTGACCATCTAGAGAAAGTTCGACAGGTCACGGGTCATAGTTTTTCATCAGAAATGTTATTTTTTGGACTGTAGAAAATTGATTCAAAATGTCATTTGGATTGTGCCTCATGTTGAATAACTACTTTTTCAAGCCTTAATGTGATCAAAATTGCCATTTTTAAATACTTTTTCTCCTACTCAGAAGCTTCTATTTCCACCAATTTCGAGCATTAAAATGACTCTAAACACACATATTTTAGTTCCAAAAGTGATAATTCACCAGCAATAGTCATTTACAGTTAAAAAATTAAACATGAAAAAATTACCATTTCTGACCATCTGGAGAAAGTTCGACAGGTCACGGGTCATCATATTTCATCAGAAATTAGATTTTTTGGACTGTAGAAAAATTGATTCAAAATGTCATTTGGATTGTGCCTCATGTTGAATAACTACTTTTTAAAGCCTCAATGTGATCAAAATTTCCATTTTTACAGACTTTTTCTCCTACTCAGAAGCTTCTATTTCAACAAATTTCAGGCATTAAAATGACTCTAAACACACTCATTTTAGTTCCAAAAGTGATAATTCACATGCAATAGTCATTTACAGTCAAAAAACTTAAACATTAAAAAATTACCATTTCTGACCATCTGGAGAAAGTTCGACAGGTCACGGGTCATCATATTTCATCAGAAATTAGATTTTTTGGACTGTAGAAAAATTGATTCAAAATGTCATTTGGATTGTGCCTCATGTTGAATAACTACTTTTTAAAGCCTCAATGTGATCAAAATTTCCATTTTTACAGACTTTTTCTCCTACTCAGAAGCTTCTATTTCAACAAATTTCAGGCATTAAAATGACTCTAAACACACTCATTTTAGTTCCAAAAGTGATAATTCACATGCAATAGTCATTTACAGTCAAAAAACTTAAACATTAAAAAATTACCATTTCTGACCATCTGGAGAAAGTTCGACAGGTCACGGGTCATCGTTTTTTATCAGAAATTTGATTTTTTGGACTATAGAAAAATTGATTCAAAATGTCATTTGGATTGTGCCTCATGTTGAATAACTTCTTTTTAAAGCCTCAATGTGACCAAAAATGCCATTTGTACAGACTTTTTCTCCATCTCAGAAGCTTCTATTTCGAACAATTTCAGGCATTAAAATGACTCTAAACACACTTATTTTAGTTCCAAAAGTGATAATTCACATGCAATAGTCATTTACAGTCAAAAAATTAAACATTAAAAAAGTTACCATTTCTGACCATCTAGAGAAAGTTCGACAGGTCACGGGTCATCATTTTTCATCAGAAATTAGATTTTTTGGACTGTAGAAAAATTGATTCAAAATGTCATTTGGATTGTGCCTCATGTTGAATAACTACTTTTTAAAGCCTCAATGTGATCAAAATTGCCATTTTTACGACTTTTTCTCCTACTCAGAAGCGTCTATTTCGACCAATTTCAGGCATTAAAATGACTCTAAACACACTTATTTTAGTTCCAAAAGTGTCAATTCACATGCAATAGTCATTTACAGTCAAAAAATGTAAATTAAAAAAATTACCATTTCTGACCATCTGGAGAAAGTTCGACAGGTCACGGGTCATCGTTTTTCATCAGAAATTTGATTTTTTGGACTATAGAAAAATTGATTCAAAATGTCATTTGGATTGTGCCTCATGTTGAATAACTTCTTTTTAAAGCCTCAATGTGACCAAAAATGCCATTTTTACAGACTTTTTCTCCATCTCAGAAGCTTCTATTTCGACCAATTTCAGGCATTAAAATGACTCTAAACACACATATTTTAGTTCCAAAAGTGATAATTCACATGCAATAGTCATTTACAGTCAAAAAATTAAACATTAAAAATGTCCATTTCTGACCATCTGGAGATAATTCGAGAGGTCACGGGTCATCGTTTTTCATCAGAAAATAGATTTTTTAGAGTGTAGAAAAATTGATTCAAAATGTCATTTGGATTATGCCTCATACAGAGTAACTACTTTTTAAAGCCTCAATGTGACCAAAATTGCCATTTTTACAGACTTTTTCCCCCACTCAGAAGCTTCTATTTCAACAAATTTCAGGCATTAAAATGACTCTAAACACACTCATTTTTGTTCCAAAAGTGATAATTCACATGCAATAGTCATTTACAGTCAAAAAACTTAAACATTAAAAAATTACCATTTCTGACCATCTAGAGAAAGTTCGACAGGTCACGGGTCATAGTTTTTCATCAGAAATGTTATTTTTTGGACTGTAGAAAATTGATTCAAAATGTCATTTGGATTGTGCCTCATGTTGAATAACTACTTTTTAAAGCCTTAATGTGATCAAAATTGCCATTTTTAAATACTTTTTCTCCTACTCAGAAGCTTCTATTTCCACCAATTTCAAGCATTAAAATGACTCTAAACACACATATTTTAGTTCCAAAAGTGATAATTCACCAGCAATAGTCATTTACAGTTAAAAAATTAAACATGAAAAAATTACCATTTCTGACCATCTGGAGAAAGTTCGACAGGTCACGGGTCATCATATTTCATCAGAAATTAGATTTTTTGGACTGTAGAAAAATTGATTCAAAATGTCATTTGGATTGTGCCTCATGTTGAATAACTACTTTTTAAAGCCTCAATGTGATCAAAATTTCCATTTTTACAGACTTTTTCTCCTACTCAGAAGCTTCTATTTCAACAAATTTCAGGCATTAAAATGACTCTAAACACACTCATTTTAGTTCCAAAAGTGATAATTCACATGCAATAGTCATTTACAGTCAAAAAACTTAAACATTAAAAAATTACCATTTCTGACCATCTGGAGAAAGTTCGACAGGTCACGGGTCATAGTTTTTCATCAGAAATGTTATTTTTTGGACTGTAGAAAAATCGATTCAAAATGTCATTTGGATTGTGCCTCATGTTGAATAACTACTTTTTAAAGCCTCAATGTGATCAAAATTGCCATTTTTACGACTTTTTCTCCTACTCAGAAGCGTCTATTTCGACCAATTTCAGGCATTAAAATGACTCTAAACACACTTATTTTAGTTCCAAAAGTGTCAATTCACATGCAATAGTCATTTACAGTCAAAAAACTGTAAATTAAAAAAATTACCATTTCTGACCATCTGGAGAAAGTTCGACAGGTCACGGGTCATCGTTTTTCATCAGAAATTTGATTTTTTGGACTATAGAAAAATTGATTCAAAATGTCATTTGGATTGTGCCTCATGTTGAATAACTTCTTTTTAAAGCCTCAATGTGACCAAAAATGCCATTTTTACAGACTTTTTCTCCATCTCAGAAGCTTCTATTTCGAACAATTTCAGGCATTAAAATGACTCTAAACACACTTATTTTAGTTCCAAAAGTGATAATTCACATGCAATAGTCATTTACAGTCAAAAAATTAAACATTAAAAAAGTTACCATTTCTGACCATCTAGAGAAAGTTCGACAGGTCACGGGTCATCATTTTTCATCAGAAATTAGATTTTTTGGACTGTAGAAAAATTGATTGAAAATGTCATTTGGATTGTGCCTCATGTTGAATAACTACTTTTTAAAGCCTTAATGTGATCAAAATTGCCATTTTTAAATACTTTTTCTCCTACTCAGAAGCTTCTATTTCCACCAATTTCAGGCATTAAAATGACTCTAAACACACTTATTTTAGTTCCAAAAGTGATAATTCACATGCAATAGTCATTTACAGTCAAAAAATTAAACATTAAAAAATGTCCATTTCTGACCATCTGGAGAAAATTCGAGAGGTCACGGGTCATCGTTTTTCATCAGAAAATAGATTTTTTGGAGTGTAGAACAATTGATTCAAAATGTCATTTGGATTGTGCCTCATGTTGAATAACTACTTTTTAAAGCCTCAATGTGATCAAAATTGCCATTTTTACAGACTTTTTCTCCTACTCAGAAGCTTCTATTTCAACAAATTTCAGGCATTAAAATGACTCTAAACACACTCATTTTAGTTCCAAAAGTGATAATTCACATGCAATTGTCATTTACAGTCAAAAAATTAAACATTAAAAAATTACCATTTCTGACCATCTGGAGAAAGTTCGACAGGTCACGGGTCATCGTTTTTCATCAGAAAATAGATTTTTTAGAGTGTAGAAAAATTGATTCAAAATGTCATTTGGATTGTGCCTCATACAGAGTAACTACTTTTTAAAGCCTCAATGTGACCAAAATTGCCATTTTTACAGACTTTTTCCCCCACTCAGAAGCTTCTATTTCGACGAATTTCAGGCATTAAAATGACTCTTAACATACTTATTTTAGTTCCAAAAGTGATAATTCACATGCAATATTCATTTACAGTCAAAACATAAAACATTAAAAAAACTTACCATTTCTGACCATCTGGAGAAAGTTCGACAGGTCACGGGTCATCGTTTTTCATGAGAAATATGATTTTTTGGACTGTAGAAAAATTGATTCAAAATGTCATTTGGATTGTGCCTCATGTTGAATAACTACTTTTTAAAGCCTCAATGTGATCAAAATTTCCATTTTTACAGACTTTTTCTCCTACTCAGAAGCTTCTATTTCAACAAATTTCAGGCATTAAAATGACTCTAAACACACTCATTTTAGTTCCAAAAGTGATAATTCACATGCAATAGTCATTTACAGTCAAAAAACTTAAACATTAAAAAATTACCATTTCTGACCATCTGGAGAAAGTTCGACAGGTCACGGGTCATCGTTTTTTATCAGAAATTTGATTTTTTGGACTATAGAAAAATTGATTCAAAATGTCATTTGGATTGTGCCTCATGTTGAATAACTTCTTTTTAAAGCCTCAATGTGACCAAAAATGCCATTTGTACAGACTTTTTCTCCATCTCAGAAGCTTCTATTTCGAACAATTTCAGGCATTAAAATGACTCTAAACACACTTATTTTAGTTCCAAAAGTGATAATTCACATGCAATAGTCATTTACAGTCAAAAAATTAAACATTAAAAAAGTTACCATTTCTGACCATCTAGAGAAAGTTCGACAGGTCACGGGTCATCATTTTTCATCAGAAATTAGATTTTTTGGACTGTAGAAAAATTGATTCAAAATGTCATTTGGATTGTGCCTCATGTTGAATAACTACTTTTTAAAGCCTCAATGTGATCAAAATTGCCATTTTTACGACTTTTTCTCCTACTCAGAAGCGTCTATTTCGACCAATTTCAGGCATTAAAATGACTCTAAACACACTTATTTTAGTTCCAAAAGTGTCAATTCACATGCAATAGTCATTTACAGTCAAAAAATGTAAATTAAAAAAATTACCATTTCTGACCATCTGGAGAAAGTTCGACAGGTCACGGGTCATCGTTTTTCATCAGAAATTTGATTTTTTGGACTATAGAAAAATTGATTCAAAATGTCATTTGGATTGTGCCTCATGTTGAATAACTTCTTTTTAAAGCCTCAATGTGACCAAAAATGCCATTTTTACAGACTTTTTCTCCATCTCAGAAGCTTCTATTTCGACCAATTTCAGGCATTAAAATGACTCTAAACACACATATTTTAGTTCCAAAAGTGATAATTCACATGCAATAGTCATTTACAGTCAAAAAATTAAACATTAAAAATGTCCATTTCTGACCATCTGGAGATAATTCGAGAGGTCACGGGTCATCGTTTTTCATCAGAAAATAGATTTTTTAGAGTGTAGAAAAATTGATTCAAAATGTCATTTGGATTATGCCTCATACAGAGTAACTACTTTTTAAAGCCTCAATGTGACCAAAATTGCCATTTTTACAGACTTTTTCCCCCACTCAGAAGCTTCTATTTCAACAAATTTCAGGCATTAAAATGACTCTAAACACACTCATTTTTGTTCCAAAAGTGATAATTCACATGCAATAGTCATTTACAGTCAAAAAACTTAAACATTAAAAAATTACCATTTCTGACCATCTAGAGAAAGTTCGACAGGTCACGGGTCATAGTTTTTCATCAGAAATGTTATTTTTTGGACTGTAGAAAATTGATTCAAAATGTCATTTGGATTGTGCCTCATGTTGAATAACTACTTTTTAAAGCCTTAATGTGATCAAAATTGCCATTTTTAAATACTTTTTCTCCTACTCAGAAGCTTCTATTTCCACCAATTTCAAGCATTAAAATGACTCTAAACACACATATTTTAGTTCCAAAAGTGATAATTCACCAGCAATAGTCATTTACAGTTAAAAAATTAAACATGAAAAAATTACCATTTCTGACCATCTGGAGAAAGTTCGACAGGTCACGGGTCATCATATTTCATCAGAAATTAGATTTTTTGGACTGTAGAAAAATTGATTCAAAATGTCATTTGGATTGTGCCTCATGTTGAATAACTACTTTTTAAAGCCTCAATGTGATCAAAATTTCCATTTTTACAGACTTTTTCTCCTACTCAGAAGCTTCTATTTCAACAAATTTCAGGCATTAAAATGACTCTAAACACACTCATTTTAGTTCCAAAAGTGATAATTCACATGCAATAGTCATTTACAGTCAAAAAACTTAAACATTAAAAAATTACCATTTCTGACCATCTGGAGAAAGTTCGACAGGTCACGGGTCATAGTTTTTCATCAGAAATGTTATTTTTTGGACTGTAGAAAAATCGATTCAAAATGTCATTTGGATTGTGCCTCATGTTGAATAACTACTTTTTAAAGCCTCAATGTGATCAAAATTGCCATTTTTACGACTTTTTCTCCTACTCAGAAGCGTCTATTTCGACCAATTTCAGGCATTAAAATGACTCTAAACACACTTATTTTAGTTCCAAAAGTGTCAATTCACATGCAATAGTCATTTACAGTCAAAAAACTGTAAATTAAAAAAATTACCATTTCTGACCATCTGGAGAAAGTTCGACAGGTCACGGGTCATCGTTTTTCATCAGAAATTTGATTTTTTGGACTATAGAAAAATTGATTCAAAATGTCATTTGGATTGTGCCTCATGTTGAATAACTTCTTTTTAAAGCCTCAATGTGACCAAAAATGCCATTTTTACAGACTTTTTCTCCATCTCAGAAGCTTCTATTTCGAACAATTTCAGGCATTAAAATGACTCTAAACACACTTATTTTAGTTCCAAAAGTGATAATTCACATGCAATAGTCATTTACAGTCAAAAAATTAAACATTAAAAAAGTTACCATTTCTGACCATCTAGAGAAAGTTCGACAGGTCACGGGTCATCATTTTTCATCAGAAATTAGATTTTTTGGACTGTAGAAAAATTGATTGAAAATGTCATTTGGATTGTGCCTCATGTTGAATAACTACTTTTTAAAGCCTTAATGTGATCAAAATTGCCATTTTTAAATACTTTTTCTCCTACTCAGAAGCTTCTATTTCCACCAATTTCAGGCATTAAAATGACTCTAAACACACTTATTTTAGTTCCAAAAGTGATAATTCACATGCAATAGTCATTTACAGTCAAAAAATTAAACATTAAAAAATGTCCATTTCTGACCATCTGGAGAAAATTCGAGAGGTCACGGGTCATCGTTTTTCATCAGAAAATAGATTTTTTGGAGTGTAGAACAATTGATTCAAAATGTCATTTGGATTGTGCCTCATGTTGAATAACTACTTTTTAAAGCCTCAATGTGATCAAAATTGCCATTTTTACAGACTTTTTCTCCTACTCAGAAGCTTCTATTTCAACAAATTTCAGGCATTAAAATGACTCTAAACACACTCATTTTAGTTCCAAAAGTGATAATTCACATGCAATTGTCATTTACAGTCAAAAAATTAAACATTAAAAAATTACCATTTCTGACCATCTGGAGAAAGTTCGACAGGTCACGGGTCATCGTTTTTCATCAGAAAATAGATTTTTTAGAGTGTAGAAAAATTGATTCAAAATGTCATTTGGATTGTGCCTCATACAGAGTAACTACTTTTTAAAGCCTCAATGTGACCAAAATTGCCATTTTTACAGACTTTTTCCCCCACTCAGAAGCTTCTATTTCGACGAATTTCAGGCATTAAAATGACTCTTAACATACTTATTTTAGTTCCAAAAGTGATAATTCACATGCAATATTCATTTACAGTCAAAACATAAAACATTAAAAAAACTTACCATTTCTGACCATCTGGAGAAAGTTCGACAGGTCACGGGTCATCGTTTTTCATGAGAAATATGATTTTTTGGACTGTAGAAATATTGATTCAAAATGTCATTTGGATTGTGCCTCATGTTGAATAACTACTTTTTAAAGCCTCAATGTGACCAAAATTGCCATTTTTACAGACTTTTTCTCCGTCTCAGAAGCTTCTATTTTGACCAATTTCAGGCATTAAAATGACTCTCAGCACACTTATTTTAGTTCCAAAAATGATAATTCACATGCAATAGTCATTTACAGTCAAAAAACGTAAACATTAAAAAATTCCTATTTCTGACCATCTGGAGAAAGTTTGACAGGTCAAGGGTAATCGTTTTTCATCAGAATATTGATTTTATGGAGTGTAGAAAAATTGATTCAAAATGTCATTTGGATTGTGCCTCATGTTGAGTGACTACTTTTTAAAGCCTCAATGTGACGAAAATTGCCATTTTTAAATACTTTTTCTCCTACTCAGATGCTTCTATTTCGACCAATTTCAGGCTTAAAATGACTCTTAACATACTTATTTTAGTTCCAAAAGTGATAATTTACATGCAATAGTCATTTACAGTCAAAAAATTAAACATTCAAAAATTACCATTTCTGACCATCTGGAGAAAGTTCGACAGGTCACGAGTCATCGTTTTTAATCAGAAAATAGATTTTTTGGAGTGTAGAACAATTGATTCAAAATATCATTTGGATTGTGCCTCATGTTGGGTAACTACTTTTTAAAGCCTAAATGTGAACAAAATTGCCATTTTTACAGACTTTTTCTCCTACTCAGAAGCTTCTATTTCGACCACTTTCAGGCATTAAAATGACTCTAAACACACATATTTTAGTTCCAAAAGTGATAATTCACATGCAATAGTCATTTACAGTTAAAAAATTAAACATTAAAAAATTACCATTTCTGACCATCTGGAGAAAGTTCGACAGGTCACGGGTCATCCTTTTTCATCAGAAAATAGATTTTTTAGAGTGTAGAAAAATTGATTCAAAATGTCATTTGGATTGTGCCTCATACAGAGTAACTACTTATTGAAGCCTCAATGTGACCAAAATTGCAATTTTTACAGACTTTTTCCCCCACTCAGAAGCTTCTATTTCGACCAATTTCAGGCATTAAAATGACTCTCAGCACACTTATTTAGTTCCAAAAGTGATAATTCACATGCAATAGTCATTTACAGTCAAAAAATTAAACATTAAAAAATGTCCATTTCTGACCATCTGGAGAAAATTCGAGAGGTCACGGGTCATCGTTTTTCATCAGAAAATAGATTTTTTAGAGTGTAGAAAAATTGATTCAAAATGTCATTTGGATTATGCCTCATACAGAGTAACTACTTTTTAAAGCCTCAATGTGACCAAAATTGCCATTTTTACAGACTTTTTCCCCCACTCAGAAGCTTCTATTTCAACAAATTTCAGGCATTAAAATGACTCTAAACACACTCATTTTAGTTCCAAAAGTGATAATTCACATGCAATAGTCATTTACAGTCAAAAAACTTAAACATTAAAAAATTACCATTTCTGACCATCTAGAGAAAGTTCGACAGGTCACGGGTCATAGTTTTTCATCAGAAATGTTATTTTTTGGACTGTAGAAAATTGATTCAAAATGTCATTTGGATTGTGCCTCATGTTGAATAACTACTTTTTCAAGCCTTAATGTGATCAAAATTGCCATTTTTAAATACTTTTTCTCCTACTCAGAAGCTTCTATTTCCACCAATTTCAAGCATTAAAATGACTCTAAACACACATATTTTAGTTCCAAAAGTGATAATTCACCAGCAATAGTCATTTACAGTTAAAAAATTAAACATGAAAAAATTACCATTTCTGACCATCTGGAGAAAGTTCGACAGGTCACGGGTCATCATATTTCATCAGAAATTAGATTTTTTGGACTGTAGAAAAATTGATTCAAAATGTCATTTGGATTGTGCCTCATGTTGAATAACTACTTTTTAAAGCCTCAATGTGATCAAAATTTCCATTTTTACAGACTTTTTCTCCTACTCAGAAGCTTCTATTTCAACAAATTTCAGGCATTAAAATGACTCTAAACACACTCATTTTAGTTCCAAAAGTGATAATTCACATGCAATAGTCATTTACAGTCAAAAAACTTAAACATTAAAAAATTACCATTTCTGACCATCTGGAGAAAGTTCGACAGGTCACGGGTCATCATATTTCATCAGAAATTAGATTTTTTGGACTGTAGAAAAATTGATTCAAAATGTCATTTGGATTGTGCCTCATGTTGAATAACTACTTTTTAAAGCCTCAATGTGATCAAAATTTCCATTTTTACAGACTTTTTCTCCTACTCAGAAGCTTCTATTTCAACAAATTTCAGGCATTAAAATGACTCTAAACACACTCATTTTAGTTCCAAAAGTGATAATTCACATGCAATAGTCATTTACAGTCAAAAAACTTAAACATTAAAAAATTACCATTTCTGACCATCTGGAGAAAGTTCGACAGGTCACGGGTCATCGTTTTTTATCAGAAATTTGATTTTTTGGACTATAGAAAAATTGATTCAAAATGTCATTTGGATTGTGCCTCATGTTGAATAACTTCTTTTTAAAGCCTCAATGTGACCAAAAATGCCATTTGTACAGACTTTTTCTCCATCTCAGAAGCTTCTATTTCGAACAATTTCAGGCATTAAAATGACTCTAAACACACTTATTTTAGTTCCAAAAGTGTCAATTCACATGCAATAGTCATTTACAGTCAAAAAATTAAACATTAAAAAAGTTACCATTTCTGACCATCTAGAGAAAGTTCGACAGGTCACGGGTCATCATTTTTCATCAGAAATTAGATTTTTTGGACTGTAGAAAAATTGATTGAAAATGTCATTTGGATTGTGCCTCATGTTGAATAACTACTTTTTAAAGCCTTAATGTGATCAAAATTGCCATTTTTAAATACTTTTTCTCCTACTCAGAAGCTTCTATTTCCACCAATTTCAGGCATTAAAATGACTCTAAACACACTTATTTTAGTTCCAAAAGTGATAATTCACATGCAATAGTCATTTACAGTCAAAAAATTAAACATTAAAAAAGTTACCATTTCTGACCATCTAGAGAAAGTTCGACAGGTCACGGGTCATCATTTTTCATCAGAAATTAGATTTTTTGGACTGTAGAAAAATTGATTGAAAATGTCATTTGGATTGTGCCTCATGTTGAATAACTACTTTTTAAAGCCTTAATGTGATCAAAATTGCCATTTTTAAATACTTTTTCTCCTACTCAGAAGCTTCTATTTCCACCAATTTCAGGCATTAAAATGACTCTAAACACACTTATTTTAGTTCCAAAAGTGATAATTCACATGCAATAGTCATTTACAGTCAAAAAATTAAACATTAAAAAATGTCCATTTCTGACCATCTGGAGAAAATTCGAGAGGTCACGGGTCATCGTTTTTCATCAGAAAATAGATTTTTTGGAGTGTAGAACAATTGATTCAAAATGTCATTTGGATTGTGCCTCATGTTGAATAACTACTTTTTAAAGCCTCAATGTGATCAAAATTTCCATTTTTACAGACTTTTTCTCCTACTCAGAAGCTTCTATTTCAACAAATTTCAGGCATTAAAATGACTCTAAACACACTCATTTTAGTTCCAAAAGTGATAATTCACATGCAATAGTCATTTACAGTCAAAAAACTTAAACATTAAAAAATTACCATTTCTGACCATCTGGAGAAAGTTCGACAGGTCACGGGTCATCATATTTCATCAGAAATTAGATTTTTTGGACTGTAGAAAAATTGATTCAAAATGTCATTTGGATTGTGCCTCATGTTGAATAACTACTTTTTAAAGCCTCAATGTGATCAAAATTTCCATTTTTACAGACTTTTTCTCCTACTCAGAAGCTTCTATTTCAACAAATTTCAGGCATTAAAATGACTCTAAACACACTCATTTTAGTTCCAAAAGTGATAATTCACATGCAATAGTCATTTACTGTCAAAAAACTTAAACATTAAAAAATTACCATTTCTGACCATCTGGAGAAAGTTCGACAGGTCACGGGTCATCGTTTTTTATCAGAAATTTGATTTTTTGGACTATAGAAAAATTGATTCAAAATGTCATTTGGATTGTGCCTCATGTTGAATAACTTCTTTTTAAAGCCTCAATGTGACCAAAAATGCCATTTGTACAGACTTTTTCTCCATCTCAGAAGCTTCTATTTCGAACAATTTCAGGCATTAAAATGACTCTAAACACACTTATTTTAGTTCCAAAAGTGTCAATTCACATGCAATAGTCATTTACAGTCAAAAAATTAAACATTAAAAAAGTTACCATTTCTGACCATCTAGAGAAAGTTCGACAGGTCACGGGTCATCATTTTTCATCAGAAATTAGATTTTTTGGACTGTAGAAAAATTGATTCAAAATGTCATTTGGATTGTGCCTCATGTTGAATAACTACTTTTTAAAGCCTCAATGTGATCAAAATTGCCATTTTTACGACTTTTTCTCCTACTCAGAAGCGTCTATTTCGACCAATTTCAGGCATTAAAATGACTCTAAACACACTTATTTTAGTTCCAAAAGTGTCAATTCACATGCAATAGTCATTTACAGTCAAAAAATGTAAATTAAAAAAATTACCATTTCTGACCATCTGGAGAAAGTTCGACAGGTCACGGGTCATCGTTTTTCATCAGAAATTTGATTTTTTGGACTATAGAAAAATTGATTCAAAATGTCATTTGGATTGTGCCTCATGTTGAATAACTTCTTTTTAAAGCCTCAATGTGACCAAAAATGCCATTTTTACAGACTTTTTCTCCATCTCAGAAGCTTCTATTTCGACCAATTTCAGGCATTAAAATGACTCTAAACACACATATTTTAGTTCCAAAAGTGATAATTCACATGCAATAGTCATTTACAGTCAAAAAATTAAACATTAAAAATGTCCATTTCTGACCATCTGGAGATAATTCGAGAGGTCACGGGTCATCGTTTTTCATCAGAAAATAGATTTTTTAGAGTGTAGAAAAATTGATTCAAAATGTCATTTGGATTATGCCTCATACAGAGTAACTACTTTTTAAAGCCTCAATGTGACCAAAATTGCCATTTTTACAGACTTTTTCCCCCACTCAGAAGCTTCTATTTCAACAAATTTCAGGCATTAAAATGACTCTAAACACACTCATTTTAGTTCCAAAAGTGATAATTCACATGCAATAGTCATTTACAGTCAAAAAACTTAAACATTAAAAAATTACCATTTCTGACCATCTAGAGAAAGTTCGACAGGTCACGGGTCATAGTTTTTCATCAGAAATGTTATTTTTTGGACTGTAGAAAATTGATTCAAAATGTCATTTGGATTGTGCCTCATGTTGAATAACTACTTTTTAAAGCCTTAATGTGATCAAAATTGCCATTTGTAAATACTTTTTCTCCTACTCAGAAGCTTCTATTTCCACCAATTTCAAGCATTAAAATGACTCTAAACACACATATTTTAGTTCCAAAAGTGATAATTCACCAGCAATAGTCATTTACAGTTAAAAAATTAAACATGAAAAAATTACCATTTCTGACCATCTGGAGAAAGTTCGACAGGTCACGGGTCATCATATTTCATCAGAAATTAGATTTTTTGGACTGTAGAAAAATTGATTCAAAATGTCATTTGGATTGTGCCTCATGTTGAATAACTACTTTTTAAAGCCTCAATGTGATCAAAATTTCCATTTTTACAGACTTTTTCTCCTACTCAGAAGCTTCTATTTCAACAAATTTCAGGCATTAAAATGACTCTAAACACACTCATTTTAGTTCCAAAAGTGATAATTCACATGCAATAGTCATTTACAGTCAAAAAACTTAAACATTAAAAAATTACCATTTCTGACCATCTGGAGAAAGTTCGACAGGTCACGGGTCATAGTTTTTCATCAGAAATGTTATTTTTTGGACTGTAGAAAAATTGATTCAAAATGTCATTTGGATTGTGCCTCATGTTGAATAACTACTTTTTAAAGCCTCAATGTGATCAAAATTGCCATTTTTACGACTTTTTCTCCTACTCAGAAGCGTCTATTTCGACCAATTTCAGGCATTAAAATGACTCTAAACACACTTATTTTAGTTCCAAAAGTGTCAATTCACATGCAATAGTCATTTACAGTCAAAAAACTGTAAATTAAAAAAATTACCATTTCTGACCATCTGGAGAAAGTTCGACAGGTCACGGGTCATCGTTTTTCATCAGAAATTTGATTTTTTGGACTATAGAAAAATTGATTCAAAATGTCATTTGGATTGTGCCTCATGTTGAATAACTTCTTTTTAAAGCCTCAATGTGACCAAAAATGCCATTTTTACAGACTTTTTCTCCATCTCAGAAGCTTCTATTTCGAACAATTTCAGGCATTAAAATGACTCTAAACACACTTATTTTAGTTCCAAAAGTGATAATTCACATGCAATAGTCATTTACAGTCAAAAAATTAAACATTAAAAAAGTTACCATTTCTGACCATCTAGAGAAAGTTCGACAGGTCACGGGTCATCATTTTTCATCAGAAATTAGATTTTTTGGACTGTAGAAAAATTGATTGAAAATGTCATTTGGATTGTGCCTCATGTTGAATAACTACTTTTTAAAGCCTTAATGTGATCAAAATTGCCATTTTTAAATACTTTTTCTCCTACTCAGAAGCTTCTATTTCCACCAATTTCAGGCATTAAAATGACTCTAAACACACTTATTTTAGTTCCAAAAGTGATAATTCACATGCAATAGTCATTTACAGTCAAAAAATTAAACATTAAAAAAGTTACCATTTCTGACCATCTAGAGAAAGTTCGACAGGTCACGGGTCATCATTTTTCATCAGAAATTAGATTTTTTGGACTGTAGAAAAATTGATTGAAAATGTCATTTGGATTGTGCCTCATGTTGAATAACTACTTTTTAAAGCCTTAATGTGATCAAAATTGCCATTTTTAAATACTTTTTCTCCTACTCAGAAGCTTCTATTTCCACCAATTTCAGGCATTAAAATGACTCTAAACACACTTATTTTAGTTCCAAAAGTGATAATTCACATGCAATAGTCATTTACAGTCAAAAAATTAAACATTAAAAAATGTCCATTTCTGACCATCTGGAGAAAATTCGAGAGGTCACGGGTCATCGTTTTTCATCAGAAAATAGATTTTTTGGAGTGTAGAACAATTGATTCAAAATGTCATTTGGATTGTGCCTCATGTTGAATAACTACTTTTTAAAGCCTCAATGTGATCAAAATTGCCATTTTTACAGACTTTTTCTCCTACTCAGAAGCTTCTATTTCAACAAATTTCAGGCATTAAAATGACTCTAAACACACTCATTTTAGTTCCAAAAGTGATAATTCACATGCAATTGTCATTTACAGTCAAAAAATTAAACATTAAAAAATTACCATTTCTGACCATCTGGAGAAAGTTCGACAGGTCACGGGTCATCGTTTTTCATCAGAAAATAGATTCTTTAGAGTGTAGAAAAATTGATTCAAAATGTCATTTGGATTGTGCCTCATACAGAGTAACTACTTTTTAAAGCCTCAATGTGACCAAAATTGCCATTTTTACAGACTTTTTCCCCCACTCAGAAGCTTCTATTTCGACGAATTTCAGGCATTAAAATGACTCTTAACATACTTATTTTAGTTCCAAAAGTGATAATTCACATGCAATATTCATTTACAGTCAAAACATAAAACATTAAAAAAACTTACCATTTCTGACCATCTGGAGAAAGTTCGACAGGTCACGGGTCATCGTTTTTCATGAGAAATATGATTTTTTGGACTGTAGAAATATTGATTCAAAATGTCATTTGGATTGTGCCTCATGTTGAATAACTACTTTTTAAAGCCTCAATGTGACCAAAATTGCCATTTTTACAGACTTTTTCTCCGTCTCAGAAGCTTCTATTTTGACCAATTTCAGGCATTAAAATGACTCTCAGCACACTTATTTTAGTTCCAAAAATGATAATTCACATGCAATAGTCATTTACAGTCAAAAAACGTAAACATTAAAAAATTCCTATTTCTGACCATCTGGAGAAAGTTTGACAGGTCAAGGGTAATCGTTTTTCATCAGAATATTGATTTTATGGAGTGTAGAAAAATTGATTCAAAATGTCATTTGGATTGTGCCTCATGTTGAGTGACTACTTTTTAAAGCCTCAATGTGACGAAAATTGCCATTTTTAAATACTTTTTCTCCTACTCAGATGCTTCTATTTCGACCAATTTCAGGCTTAAAATGACTCTTAACATACTTATTTTAGTTCCAAAAGTGATAATTTACATGCAATAGTCATTTACAGTCAAAAAATTAAACATTCAAAAATTACCATTTCTGACCATCTGGAGAAAGTTCGACAGGTCACGAGTCATCGTTTTTAATCAGAAAATAGATTTTTTGGAGTGTAGAACAATTGATTCAAAATATCATTTGGATTGTGCCTCATGTTGGGTAACTACTTTTTAAAGCCTAAATGTGAACAAAATTGCCATTTTTACAGACTTTTTCTCCTACTCAGAAGCTTCTATTTCGACCACTTTCAGGCATTAAAATGACTCTAAACACACATATTTTAGTTCCAAAAGTGATAATTCACATGCAATAGTCATTTACAGTTAAAAAATTAAACATTAAAAAATTACCATTTCTGACCATCTGGAGAAAGTTCGACAGGTCACGGGTCATCCTTTTTCATCAGAAAATAGATTTTTTAGAGTGTAGAAAAATTGATTCAAAATGTCATTTGGATTATGCCTCATACAGAGTAACTACTTTTTAAAGCCTCAATGTGACCAAAATTGCCATTTTTACAGACTTTTTCCCCCACTCAGAAGCTTCTATTTCAACAAATTTCAGGCATTAAAATGACTCTAAACACACTCATTTTAGTTCCAAAAGTGATAATTCACATGCAATAGTCATTTACAGTCAAAAAACTTAAACATTAAAAAATTACCATTTCTGACCATCTAGAGAAAGTTCGACAGGTCACGGGTCATAGTTTTTCATCAGAAATGTTATTTTTTGGACTGTAGAAAATTGATTCAAAATGTCATTTGGATTGTGCCTCATGTTGAATAACTACTTTTTCAAGCCTTAATGTGATCAAAATTGCCATTTTTAAATACTTTTTCTCCTACTCAGAAGCTTCTATTTCCACCAATTTCAAGCATTAAAATGACTCTAAACACACATATTTTAGTTCCAAAAGTGATAATTCACCAGCAATAGTCATTTACAGTTAAAAAATTAAACATGAAAAAATTACCATTTCTGACCATCTGGAGAAAGTTCGACAGGTCACGGGTCATCGTATTTCATCAGAAATTAGATTTTTTGGACTGTAGAAAAATTGATTCAAAATGTCATTTGGATTGTGCCTCATGTTGAATAACTACTTTTTAAAGCCTCAATGTGATCAAAATTTCCATTTTTACAGACTTTTTCTCCTACTCAGAAGCTTCTATTTCAACAAATTTCAGGCATTAAAATGACTCTAAACACACTCATTTTAGTTCCAAAAGTGATAATTCACATGCAATAGTCATTTACAGTCAAAAAACTTAAACATTAAAAAATTACCATTTCTGACCATCTGGAGAAAGTTCGACAGGTCACGGGTCATCATATTTCATCAGAAATTAGATTTTTTGGACTGTAGAAAAATTGATTCAAAATGTCATTTGGATTGTGCCTCATGTTGAATAACTACTTTTTAAAGCCTCAATGTGATCAAAATTGCCATTTTTACGACTTTTTCTCCTACTCAGAAGCGTCTATTTCGACCAATTTCAGGCATTAAAATGACTCTAAACACACTTATTTTAGTTCCAAAAGTGTCAATTCACATGCAATAGTCATTTACAGTCAAAAAATGTAAATTAAAAAAATTACCATTTCTGACCATCTGGAGAAAGTTCGACAGGTCACGGGTCATCGTTTTTCATCAGAAATTTGATTTTTTGGACTATAGAAAAATTGATTCAAAATGTCATTTGGATTGTGCCTCATGTTGAATAACTACTTTTTAAAGCCTCAATGTGATCAAAATTTCCATTTTTACAGACTTTTTCTCCTACTCAGAAGCTTCTATTTCAACAAATTTCAGGCATTAAAATGACTCTAAACACACTCATTTTAGTTCCAAAAGTGATAATTCACATGCAATAGTCATTTACAGTCAAAAAACTTAAACATTAAAAAATTACCATTTCTGACCATCTGGAGAAAGTTCGACAGGTCACGGGTCATCATATTTCATCAGAAATTAGATTTTTTGGACTGTAGAAAAATTGATTCAAAATGTCATTTGGATTGTGCCTCATGTTGAATAACTACTTTTTAAAGCCTCAATGTGATCAAAATTTCCATTTTTACAGACTTTTTCTCCTACTCAGAAGCTTCTATTTCAACAAATTTCAGGCATTAAAATGACTCTAAACACACTCATTTTAGTTCCAAAAGTGATAATTCACATGCAATAGTCATTTACTGTCAAAAAACTTAAACATTAAAAAATTACCATTTCTGACCATCTGGAGAAAGTTCGACAGGTCACGGGTCATCGTTTTTTATCAGAAATTTGATTTTTTGGACTATAGAAAAATTGATTCAAAATGTCATTTGGATTGTGCCTCATGTTGAATAACTTCTTTTTAAAGCCTCAATGTGACCAAAAATGCCATTTGTACAGACTTTTTCTCCATCTCAGAAGCTTCTATTTCGAACAATTTCAGGCATTAAAATGACTCTAAACACACTTATTTTAGTTCCAAAAGTGATAATTCACATGCAATAGTCATTTACAGTCAAAAAATTAAACATTAAAAAAGTTACCATTTCTGACCATCTAGAGAAAGTTCGACAGGTCACGGGTCATCATTTTTCATCAGAAATTAGATTTTTTGGACTGTAGAAAAATTGATTCAAAATGTCATTTGGATTGTGCCTCATGTTGAATAACTACTTTTTAAAGCCTCAATGTGATCAAAATTGCCATTTTTACGACTTTTTCTCCTACTCAGAAGCGTCTATTTCGACCAATTTCAGGCATTAAAATGACTCTAAACACACTTATTTTAGTTCCAAAAGTGTCAATTCACATGCAATAGTCATTTACAGTCAAAAAATGTAAATTAAAAAAATTACCATTTCTGACCATCTGGAGAAAGTTCGACAGGTCACGGGTCATCGTTTTTCATCAGAAATTTGATTTTTTGGACTATAGAAAAATTGATTCAAAATGTCATTTGGATTGTGCCTCATGTTGAATAACTTCTTTTTAAAGCCTCAATGTGACCAAAAATGCCATTTTTACAGACTTTTTCTCCATCTCAGAAGCTTCTATTTCGACCAATTTCAGGCATTAAAATGACTCTAAACACACATATTTTAGTTCCAAAAGTGATAATTCACATGCAATAGTCATTTACAGTCAAAAAATTAAACATTAAAAATGTCCATTTCTGACCATCTGGAGATAATTCGAGAGGTCACGGGTCATCGTTTTTCATCAGAAAATAGATTTTTTAGAGTGTAGAAAAATTGATTCAAAATGTCATTTGGATTATGCCTCATACAGAGTAACTACTTTTTAAAGCCTCAATGTGACCAAAATTGCCATTTTTACAGACTTTTTCCCCCACTCAGAAGCTTCTATTTCAACAAATTTCAGGCATTAAAATGACTCTAAACACACTCATTTTAGTTCCAAAAGTGATAATTCACATGCAATAGTCATTTACAGTCAAAAAACTTAAACATTAAAAAATTACCATTTCTGACCATCTAGAGAAAGTTCGACAGGTCACGGGTCATAGTTTTTCATCAGAAATGTTATTTTTTGGACTGTAGAAAATTGATTCAAAATGTCATTTGGATTGTGCCTCATGTTGAATAACTACTTTTTAAAGCCTTAATGTGATCAAAATTGCCATTTTTAAATACTTTTTCTCCTACTCAGAAGCTTCTATTTCCACCAATTTCAAGCATTAAAATGACTCTAAACACACATATTTTAGTTCCAAAAGTGATAATTCACCAGCAATAGTCATTTACAGTTAAAAAATTAAACATGAAAAAATTACCATTTCTGACCATCTGGAGAAAGTTCGACAGGTCACGGGTCATCATATTTCATCAGAAATTAGATTTTTTGGACTGTAGAAAAATTGATTCAAAATGTCATTTGGATTGTGCCTCATGTTGAATAACTACTTTTTAAAGCCTCAATGTGATCAAAATTTCCATTTTTACAGACTTTTTCTCCTACTCAGAAGCTTCTATTTCAACAAATTTCAGGCATTAAAATGACTCTAAACACACTCATTTTAGTTCCAAAAGTGATAATTCACATGCAATAGTCATTTACAGTCAAAAAACTTAAACATTAAAAAATTACCATTTCTGACCATCTGGAGAAAGTTCGACAGGTCACGGGTCATAGTTTTTCATCAGAAATGTTATTTTTTGGACTGTAGAAAAATTGATTCAAAATGTCATTTGGATTGTGCCTCATGTTGAATAACTACTTTTTAAAGCCTCAATGTGATCAAAATTGCCATTTTTACGACTTTTTCTCCTACTCAGAAGCGTCTATTTCGACCAATTTCAGGCATTAAAATGACTCTAAACACACTTATTTTAGTTCCAAAAGTGTCAATTCACATGCAATAGTCATTTACAGTCAAAAAACTGTAAATTAAAAAAATTACCATTTCTGACCATCTGGAGAAAGTTCGACAGGTCACGGGTCATCGTTTTTCATCAGAAATTTGATTTTTTGGACTATAGAAAAATTGATTCAAAATGTCATTTGGATTGTGCCTCATGTTGAATAACTTCTTTTTAAAGCCTCAATGTGACCAAAAATGCCATTTTTACAGACTTTTTCTCCATCTCAGAAGCTTCTATTTCGAACAATTTCAGGCATTAAAATGACTCTAAACACACTTATTTTAGTTCCAAAAGTGATAATTCACATGCAATAGTCATTTACAGTCAAAAAATTAAACATTAAAAAAGTTACCATTTCTGACCATCTAGAGAAAGTTCGACAGGTCACGGGTCATCATTTTTCATCAGAAATTAGATTTTTTGGACTGTAGAAAAATTGATTGAAAATGTCATTTGGATTGTGCCTCATGTTGAATAACTACTTTTTAAAGCCTTAATGTGATCAAAATTGCCATTTTTAAATACTTTTTCTCCTACTCAGAAGCTTCTATTTCCACCAATTTCAGGCATTAAAATGACTCTAAACACACTTATTTTAGTTCCAAAAGTGATAATTCACATGCAATAGTCATTTACAGTCAAAAAATTAAACATTAAAAAAGTTACCATTTCTGACCATCTAGAGAAAGTTCGACAGGTCACGGGTCATCATTTTTCATCAGAAATTAGATTTTTTGGACTGTAGAAAAATTGATTGAAAATGTCATTTGGATTGTGCCTCATGTTGAATAACTACTTTTTAAAGCCTTAATGTGATCAAAATTGCCATTTTTAAATACTTTTTCTCCTACTCAGAAGCTTCTATTTCCACCAATTTCAGGCATTAAAATGACTCTAAACACACTTATTTTAGTTCCAAAAGTGATAATTCACATGCAATAGTCATTTACAGTCAAAAAATTAAACATTAAAAAATGTCCATTTCTGACCATCTGGAGAAAATTCGAGAGGTCACGGGTCATCGTTTTTCATCAGAAAATAGATTTTTTGGAGTGTAGAACAATTGATTCAAAATGTCATTTGGATTGTGCCTCATGTTGAATAACTACTTTTTAAAGCCTCAATGTGATCAAAATTGCCATTTTTACAGACTTTTTCTCCTACTCAGAAGCTTCTATTTCAACAAATTTCAGGCATTAAAATGACTCTAAACACACTCATTTTAGTTCCAAAAGTGATAATTCACATGCAATTGTCATTTACAGTCAAAAAATTAAACATTAAAAAATTACCATTTCTGACCATCTGGAGAAAGTTCGACAGGTCACGGGTCATCGTTTTTCATCAGAAAATAGATTCTTTAGAGTGTAGAAAAATTGATTCAAAATGTCATTTGGATTGTGCCTCATACAGAGTAACTACTTTTTAAAGCCTCAATGTGACCAAAATTGCCATTTTTACAGACTTTTTCCCCCACTCAGAAGCTTCTATTTCGACGAATTTCAGGCATTAAAATGACTCTTAACATACTTATTTTAGTTCCAAAAGTGATAATTCACATGCAATATTCATTTACAGTCAAAACATAAAACATTAAAAAAACTTACCATTTCTGACCATCTGGAGAAAGTTCGACAGGTCACGGGTCATCGTTTTTCATGAGAAATATGATTTTTTGGACTGTAGAAATATTGATTCAAAATGTCATTTGGATTGTGCCTCATGTTGAATAACTACTTTTTAAAGCCTCAATGTGACCAAAATTGCCATTTTTACAGACTTTTTCTCCGTCTCAGAAGCTTCTATTTTGACCAATTTCAGGCATTAAAATGACTCTCAGCACACTTATTTTAGTTCCAAAAATGATAATTCACATGCAATAGTCATTTACAGTCAAAAAACGTAAACATTAAAAAATTCCTATTTCTGACCATCTGGAGAAAGTTTGACAGGTCAAGGGTAATCGTTTTTCATCAGAATATTGATTTTATGGAGTGTAGAAAAATTGATTCAAAATGTCATTTGGATTGTGCCTCATGTTGAGTGACTACTTTTTAAAGCCTCAATGTGACGAAAATTGCCATTTTTAAATACTTTTTCTCCTACTCAGATGCTTCTATTTCGACCAATTTCAGGCTTAAAATGACTCTTAACATACTTATTTTAGTTCCAAAAGTGATAATTTACATGCAATAGTCATTTACAGTCAAAAAATTAAACATTCAAAAATTACCATTTCTGACCATCTGGAGAAAGTTCGACAGGTCACGAGTCATCGTTTTTAATCAGAAAATAGATTTTTTGGAGTGTAGAACAATTGATTCAAAATATCATTTGGATTGTGCCTCATGTTGGGTAACTACTTTTTAAAGCCTAAATGTGAACAAAATTGCCATTTTTACAGACTTTTTCTCCTACTCAGAAGCTTCTATTTCGACCACTTTCAGGCATTAAAATGACTCTAAACACACATATTTTAGTTCCAAAAGTGATAATTCACATGCAATAGTCATTTACAGTTAAAAAATTAAACATTAAAAAATTACCATTTCTGACCATCTGGAGAAAGTTCGACAGGTCACGGGTCATCCTTTTTCATCAGAAAATAGATTTTTTAGAGTGTAGAAAAATTGATTCAAAATGTCATTTGGATTATGCCTCATACAGAGTAACTACTTTTTAAAGCCTCAATGTGACCAAAATTGCCATTTTTACAGACTTTTTCCCCCACTCAGAAGCTTCTATTTCAACAAATTTCAGGCATTAAAATGACTCTAAACACACTCATTTTAGTTCCAAAAGTGATAATTCACATGCAATAGTCATTTACAGTCAAAAAACTTAAACATTAAAAAATTACCATTTCTGACCATCTAGAGAAAGTTCGACAGGTCACGGGTCATAGTTTTTCATCAGAAATGTTATTTTTTGGACTGTAGAAAATTGATTCAAAATGTCATTTGGATTGTGCCTCATGTTGAATAACTACTTTTTCAAGCCTTAATGTGATCAAAATTGCCATTTTTAAATACTTTTTCTCCTACTCAGAAGCTTCTATTTCCACCAATTTCAAGCATTAAAATGACTCTAAACACACATATTTTAGTTCCAAAAGTGATAATTCACCAGCAATAGTCATTTACAGTTAAAAAATTAAACATGAAAAAATTACCATTTCTGACCATCTGGAGAAAGTTCGACAGGTCACGGGTCATCGTATTTCATCAGAAATTAGATTTTTTGGACTGTAGAAAAATTGATTCAAAATGTCATTTGGATTGTGCCTCATGTTGAATAACTACTTTTTAAAGCCTCAATGTGATCAAAATTTCCATTTTTACAGACTTTTTCTCCTACTCAGAAGCTTCTATTTCAACAAATTTCAGGCATTAAAATGACTCTAAACACACTCATTTTAGTTCCAAAAGTGATAATTCACATGCAATAGTCATTTACAGTCAAAAAACTTAAACATTAAAAAATTACCATTTCTGACCATCTGGAGAAAGTTCGACAGGTCACGGGTCATCATATTTCATCAGAAATTAGATTTTTTGGACTGTAGAAAAATTGATTCAAAATGTCATTTGGATTGTGCCTCATGTTGAATAACTACTTTTTAAAGCCTCAATGTGATCAAAATTGCCATTTTTACGACTTTTTCTCCTACTCAGAAGCGTCTATTTCGACCAATTTCAGGCATTAAAATGACTCTAAACACACTTATTTTAGTTCCAAAAGTGTCAATTCACATGCAATAGTCATTTACAGTCAAAAAATGTAAATTAAAAAAATTACCATTTCTGACCATCTGGAGAAAGTTCGACAGGTCACGGGTCATCGTTTTTCATCAGAAATTTGATTTTTTGGACTATAGAAAAATTGATTCAAAATGTCATTTGGATTGTGCCTCATGTTGAATAACTACTTTTTAAAGCCTCAATGTGATCAAAATTTCCATTTTTACAGACTTTTTCTCCTACTCAGAAGCTTCTATTTCAACAAATTTCAGGCATTAAAATGACTCTAAACACACTCATTTTAGTTCCAAAAGTGATAATTCACATGCAATAGTCATTTACAGTCAAAAAACTTAAACATTAAAAAATTACCATTTCTGACCATCTGGAGAAAGTTCGACAGGTCACGGGTCATCATATTTCATCAGAAATTAGATTTTTTGGACTGTAGAAAAATTGATTCAAAATGTCATTTGGATTGTGCCTCATGTTGAATAACTACTTTTTAAAGCCTCAATGTGATCAAAATTTCCATTTTTACAGACTTTTTCTCCTACTCAGAAGCTTCTATTTCAACAAATTTCAGGCATTAAAATGACTCTAAACACACTCATTTTAGTTCCAAAAGTGATAATTCACATGCAATAGTCATTTACTGTCAAAAAACTTAAACATTAAAAAATTACCATTTCTGACCATCTGGAGAAAGTTCGACAGGTCACGGGTCATCGTTTTTTATCAGAAATTTGATTTTTTGGACTATAGAAAAATTGATTCAAAATGTCATTTGGATTGTGCCTCATGTTGAATAACTTCTTTTTAAAGCCTCAATGTGACCAAAAATGCCATTTGTACAGACTTTTTCTCCATCTCAGAAGCTTCTATTTCGAACAATTTCAGGCATTAAAATGACTCTAAACACACTTATTTTAGTTCCAAAAGTGATAATTCACATGCAATAGTCATTTACAGTCAAAAAATTAAACATTAAAAAAGTTACCATTTCTGACCATCTAGAGAAAGTTCGACAGGTCACGGGTCATCATTTTTCATCAGAAATTAGATTTTTTGGACTGTAGAAAAATTGATTCAAAATGTCATTTGGATTGTGCCTCATGTTGAATAACTACTTTTTAAAGCCTCAATGTGATCAAAATTGCCATTTTTACGACTTTTTCTCCTACTCAGAAGCGTCTATTTCGACCAATTTCAGGCATTAAAATGACTCTAAACACACTTATTTTAGTTCCAAAAGTGTCAATTCACATGCAATAGTCATTTACAGTCAAAAAATGTAAATTAAAAAAATTACCATTTCTGACCATCTGGAGAAAGTTCGACAGGTCACGGGTCATCGTTTTTCATCAGAAATTTGATTTTTTGGACTATAGAAAAATTGATTCAAAATGTCATTTGGATTGTGCCTCATGTTGAATAACTTCTTTTTAAAGCCTCAATGTGACCAAAAATGCCATTTTTACAGACTTTTTCTCCATCTCAGAAGCTTCTATTTCGACCAATTTCAGGCATTAAAATGACTCTAAACACACATATTTTAGTTCCAAAAGTGATAATTCACATGCAATAGTCATTTACAGTCAAAAAATTAAACATTAAAAATGTCCATTTCTGACCATCTGGAGATAATTCGAGAGGTCACGGGTCATCGTTTTTCATCAGAAAATAGATTTTTTAGAGTGTAGAAAAATTGATTCAAAATGTCATTTGGATTATGCCTCATACAGAGTAACTACTTTTTAAAGCCTCAATGTGACCAAAATTGCCATTTTTACAGACTTTTTCCCCCACTCAGAAGCTTCTATTTCAACAAATTTCAGGCATTAAAATGACTCTAAACACACTCATTTTAGTTCCAAAAGTGATAATTCACATGCAATAGTCATTTACAGTCAAAAAACTTAAACATTAAAAAATTACCATTTCTGACCATCTAGAGAAAGTTCGACAGGTCACGGGTCATAGTTTTTCATCAGAAATGTTATTTTTTGGACTGTAGAAAATTGATTCAAAATGTCATTTGGATTGTGCCTCATGTTGAATAACTACTTTTTAAAGCCTTAATGTGATCAAAATTGCCATTTTTAAATACTTTTTCTCCTACTCAGAAGCTTCTATTTCCACCAATTTCAAGCATTAAAATGACTCTAAACACACATATTTTAGTTCCAAAAGTGATAATTCACCAGCAATAGTCATTTACAGTTAAAAAATTAAACATGAAAAAATTACCATTTCTGACCATCTGGAGAAAGTTCGACAGGTCACGGGTCATCATATTTCATCAGAAATTAGATTTTTTGGACTGTAGAAAAATTGATTCAAAATGTCATTTGGATTGTGCCTCATGTTGAATAACTACTTTTTAAAGCCTCAATGTGATCAAAATTTCCATTTTTACAGACTTTTTCTCCTACTCAGAAGCTTCTATTTCAACAAATTTCAGGCATTAAAATGACTCTAAACACACTCATTTTAGTTCCAAAAGTGATAATTCACATGCAATAGTCATTTACAGTCAAAAAACTTAAACATTAAAAAATTACCATTTCTGACCATCTGGAGAAAGTTCGACAGGTCACGGGTCATAGTTTTTCATCAGAAATGTTATTTTTTGGACTGTAGAAAAATTGATTCAAAATGTCATTTGGATTGTGCCTCATGTTGAATAACTACTTTTTAAAGCCTCAATGTGATCAAAATTGCCATTTTTACGACTTTTTCTCCTACTCAGAAGCGTCTATTTCGACCAATTTCAGGCATTAAAATGACTCTAAACACACTTATTTTAGTTCCAAAAGTGTCAATTCACATGCAATAGTCATTTACAGTCAAAAAACTGTAAATTAAAAAAATTACCATTTCTGACCATCTGGAGAAAGTTCGACAGGTCACGGGTCATCGTTTTTCATCAGAAATTTGATTTTTTGGACTATAGAAAAATTGATTCAAAATGTCATTTGGATTGTGCCTCATGTTGAATAACTTCTTTTTAAAGCCTCAATGTGACCAAAAATGCCATTTTTACAGACTTTTTCTCCATCTCAGAAGCTTCTATTTCGAACAATTTCAGGCATTAAAATGACTCTAAACACACTTATTTTAGTTCCAAAAGTGATAATTCACATGCAATAGTCATTTACAGTCAAAAAATTAAACATTAAAAAAGTTACCATTTCTGACCATCTAGAGAAAGTTCGACAGGTCACGGGTCATCATTTTTCATCAGAAATTAGATTTTTTGGACTGTAGAAAAATTGATTGAAAATGTCATTTGGATTGTGCCTCATGTTGAATAACTACTTTTTAAAGCCTTAATGTGATCAAAATTGCCATTTTTAAATACTTTTTCTCCTACTCAGAAGCTTCTATTTCCACCAATTTCAGGCATTAAAATGACTCTAAACACACTTATTTTAGTTCCAAAAGTGATAATTCACATGCAATAGTCATTTACAGTCAAAAAATTAAACATTAAAAAAGTTACCATTTCTGACCATCTAGAGAAAGTTCGACAGGTCACTGGTCATCATTTTTCATCAGAAATTAGATTTTTTGGACTGTAGAAAAATTGATTGAAAATGTCATTTGGATTGTGCCTCATGTTGAATAACTACTTTTTAAAGCCTTAATGTGATCAAAATTGCCATTTTTAAATACTTTTTCTCCTACTCAGAAGCTTCTATTTCCACCAATTTCAGGCATTAAAATGACTCTAAACACACTTATTTTAGTTCCAAAAGTGATAATTCACATGCAATAGTCATTTACAGTCAAAAAATTAAACATTAAAAAATGTCCATTTCTGACCATCTGGAGAAAATTCGAGAGGTCACGGGTCATCGTTTTTCATCAGAAAATAGATTTTTTGGAGTGTAGAACAATTGATTCAAAATGTCATTTGGATTGTGCCTCATGTTGAATAACTACTTTTTAAAGCCTCAATGTGATCAAAATTGCCATTTTTACAGACTTTTTCTCCTACTCAGAAGCTTCTATTTCAACAAATTTCAGGCATTAAAATGACTCTAAACACACTCATTTTAGTTCCAAAAGTGATAATTCACATGCAATTGTCATTTACAGTCAAAAAATTAAACATTACAAAATTACCATTTCTGACCATCTGGAGAAAGTTCGACAGGTCACGGGTCATCGTTTTTCATCAGAAAATAGATTTTTTAGAGTGTAGAAAAATTGATTCAAAATGTCATTTGGATTGTGCCTCATACAGAGTAACTACTTTTTAAAGCCTCAATGTGACCAAAATTGCCATTTTTACAGACTTTTTCCCCCACTCAGAAGCTTCTATTTCGACGAATTTCAGGCATTAAAATGACTCTTAACGTACTTATTTTAGTTCCAAAAGTGATAATTCACATGCAATATTCATTTACAGTCAAAACATAAAACATTAAAAAAACTTACCATTTCTGACCATCTGGAGAAAGTTCGACAGGTCACGGGTCATCGTTTTTCATGAGAAATATGATTTTTTGGACTGTAGAAATATTGATTCAAAATGTCATTTGGATTGTGCCTCATGTTGAATAACTACTTTTTAAAGCCTCAATATGACCAAAATTGCCATTTTTACAGACTTTTTCTCCGTCTCAGAAGCTTCTATTTTGACCAATTTCAGGCATTAAAATGACTCTCAGCACACTTATTTTAGTTCCAAAAATGATAATTCACATGCAATAGTCATTTACAGTCAAAAAACGTAAACATTAAAAAATTCCTATTTCTGACCATCTGGAGAAAGTTTGACAGGTCAAGGGTAATCGTTTTTCATCAGAATATTGATTTTATGGAGTGTAGAAAAATTGATTCAAAATGTCATTTGGATTGTGCCTCATGTTGAGTGACTACTTTTTAAAGCCTCAATGTGACGAAAATTGCCATTTTTAAATACTTTTTCTCCTACTCAGATGCTTCTATTTCGACCAATTTCAGGCTTAAAATGACTCTTAACATACTTATTTTAGTTCCAAAAGTGATAATTTACATGCAATAGTCATTTACAGTCAAAAAATTAAACATTCAAAAATTACCATTTCTGACCATCTGGAGAAAGTTCGACAGGTCACGAGTCATCGTTTTTAATCAGAAAATAGATTTTTTGGAGTGTAGAACAATTGATTCAAAATATCATTTGGATTGTGCCTCATGTTGGGTAACTACTTTTTAAAGCCTAAATGTGAACAAAATTGCCATTTTTACAGACTTTTTCTCCTACTCAGAAGCTTCTATTTCGACCACTTTCAGGCATTAAAATGACTCTAAACACACATATTTTAGTTCCAAAAGTGATAATTCACATGCAATAGTCATTTACAGTTAAAAAATTAAACATTAAAAAATTACCATTTCTGACCATCTGGAGAAAGTTCGACAGGTCACGGGTCATCCTTTTTCATCAGAAAATAGATTTTTTAGAGTGTAGAAAAATTGATTCAAAATGTCATTTGGATTGTGCCTCATACAGAGTAACTACTTATTGAAGCCTCAATGTGACCAAAATTGCAATTTTTACAGACTTTTTCCCCCACTCAGAAGCTTCTATTTCGACCAATTTCAGGCATTAAAATGACTCTCAGCACACTTATTTAGTTCCAAAAGTGATAATTCACATGCAATAGTCATTTACAGTCAAAAAATTAAACATTAAAAAATGTCCATTTCTGACCATCTGGAGAAAATTCGAGAGGTCACGGGTCATCGTTTTTCATCAGAAAATAGATTTTTTAGAGTGTAGAAAAATTGATTCAAAATGTCATTTGGATTATGCCTCATACAGAGTAACTACTTTTTAAAGCCTCAATGTGACCAAAATTGCCATTTTTACAGACTTTTTCCCCCACTCAGAAGCTTCTATTTCAACAAATTTCAGGCATTAAAATGACTCTAAACACACTCATTTTAGTTCCAAAAGTGATAATTCACATGCAATAGTCATTTACAGTCAAAAAACTTAAACATTAAAAAATTACCATTTCTGACCATCTAGAGAAAGTTCGACAGGTCACGGGTCATAGTTTTTCATCAGAAATGTTATTTTTTGGACTGTAGAAAATTGATTCAAAATGTCATTTGGATTGTGCCTCATGTTGAATAACTACTTTTTCAAGCCTTAATGTGATCAAAATTGCCATTTTTAAATACTTTTTCTCCTACTCAGAAGCTTCTATTTCCACCAATTTCAAGCATTAAAATGACTCTAAACACACATATTTTAGTTCCAAAAGTGATAATTCACCAGCAATAGTCATTTACAGTTAAAAAATTAAACATGAAAAAATTACCATTTCTGACCATCTGGAGAAAGTTCGACAGGTCACGGGTCATCATATTTCATCAGAAATTAGATTTTTTGGACTGTAGAAAAATTGATTCAAAATGTCATTTGGATTGTGCCTCATGTTGAATAACTACTTTTTAAAGCCTCAATGTGATCAAAATTTCCATTTTTACAGACTTTTTCTCCTACTCAGAAGCTTCTATTTCAACAAATTTCAGGCATTAAAATGACTCTAAACACACTCATTTTAGTTCCAAAAGTGATAATTCACATGCAATAGTCATTTACAGTCAAAAAACTTAAACATTAAAAAATTACCATTTCTGACCATCTGGAGAAAGTTCGACAGGTCACGGGTCATCATATTTCATCAGAAATTAGATTTTTTGGACTGTAGAAAAATTGATTCAAAATGTCATTTGGATTGTGCCTCATGTTGAATAACTACTTTTTAAAGCCTCAATGTGATCAAAATTGCCATTTTTACGACTTTTTCTCCTACTCAGAAGCGTCTATTTCGACCAATTTCAGGCATTAAAATGACTCTAAACACACTTATTTTAGTTCCAAAAGTGTCAATTCACATGCAATAGTCATTTACAGTCAAAAAATGTAAATTAAAAAAATTACCATTTCTGACCATCTGGAGAAAGTTCGACAGGTCACGGGTCATCGTTTTTCATCAGAAATTTGATTTTTTGGACTATAGAAAAATTGATTCAAAATGTCATTTGGATTGTGCCTCATGTTGAATAACTTCTTTTTAAAGCCTCAATGTGACCAAAAATGCCATTTTTACAGACTTTTTCTCCATCTCAGAAGCTTCTATTTCGAACAATTTCAGGCATTAAAATGACTCTAAACACACTTATTTTAGTTCCAAAAGTGATAATTCACATGCAATAGTCATTTACAGTCAAAAAATTAAACATTAAAAAAGTTACCATTTCTGACCATCTAGAGAAAGTTCGACAGGTCACGGGTCATCATTTTTCATCAGAAATTAGATTTTTTGGACTGTAGAAAAATTGATTGAAAATGTCATTTGGATTGTGCCTCATGTTGAATAACTACTTTTTAAAGCCTCAATGTGACCAAAATTGCCATTTTTACAGACTTTTTCCCCCACTCAGAAGCTTCTATTTCGACGAATTTCAGGCATTAAAATGACTCTTAACATACTTATTTTAGTTCCAAAAGTGATAATTCACATGCAATATTCATTTACAGTCAAAACATAAAACATTAAAAAAACTTACCATTTCTGACCATCTGGAGAAAGTTCGACAGGTCACGGGTCATCGTTTTTCATGAGAAATATGATTTTTTGGACTGTAGAAATATTGATTCAAAATGTCATTTGGATTGTGCCTCATGTTGAATAACTACTTTTTAAAGCCTCAATGTGACCAAAATTGCCATTTTTACAGACTTTTTCTCCGTCTCAGAAGCTTCTATTTTGACCAATTTCAGGCATTAAAATGACTCTCAGCACACTTACTTTAGTTCCAAAAATGATAATTCACATGCAATAGTCATTTACAGTCAAAAAACGTAAACATTAAAAAATTCCTATTTCTGACCATCTGGAGAAAGTTTGACAGGTCAAGGGTAATCGTTTTTCATCAGAATATTGATTTTATGGAGTGTAGAAAAATTGATTCAAAATGTCATTTGGATTGTGCCTCATGTTGAGTGACTACTTTTTAAAGCCTCAATGTGACGAAAATTGCCATTTTTAAATACTTTTTCTCCTACTCAGATGCTTCTATTTCGACCAATTTCAGGCTTAAAATGACTCTTAACATACTTATTTTAGTTCCAAAAGTGATAATTTACATGCAATAGTCATTTACAGTCAAAAAATTAAACATTCAAAAATTACCATTTCTGACCATCTGGAGAAAGTTCGACAGGTCACGAGTCATCGTTTTTAATCAGAAAATAGATTTTTTGGAGTGTAGAACAATTGATTCAAAATATCATTTGGATTGTGCCTCATGTTGGGTAACTACTTTTTAAAGCCTAAATGTGAACAAAATTGCCATTTTTACCGACTTTTTCTCCTACTCAGAAGCTTCTATTTCGACCAATTTCAGGCATTAAAATGACTCTAAACACACATATTTTAGTTCCAAAAGTGATAATTCACATGCAATAGTCATTTACAGTTAAAAAATTAAACATTAAAAAATTACCATTTCTGACCATCTGGAGAAAGTTCGACAGGTCACGGGTCATCCTTTTTCATCAGAAAATAGATTTTTTAGAGTGTAGAAAAATTGATTCAAAATGTCATTTGGATTGTGCCTCATACAGAGTAACTACTTATTGAAGCCTCAATGTGACCAAAATTGCAATTTTTACAGACTTTTTCCCCCACTCAGAAGCTTCTATTTCGACCAATTTCAGGCATTAAAATGACTCTAAACACACTCATTTTAGTTCCAAAAGTGATAATTCACATGCAATAGTCATTTACAGTCAAAAAACTTAAACATTAAAAAATTACCATTTCTGACCATCTGGAGAAAGTTCGACAGGTCACGGGTCATAGTTTTTCATCAGAAATGTTATTTTTTGGACTGTAGAAAAATTGATTCAAAATGTCATTTGGATTGTGCCTCATGTTGAATAACTACTTTTTAAAGCCTTAATGTGATCAAAATTGCCATTTTTAAATACTTTTTCTCCTACTCAGAAGCTTCTATTTCCACCAATTTCAGGCATTAAAATGACTCTAAACACACATATTTTAGTTCCAAAAGTGATAATTCACCTGCAATAGTCATTTACAGTTAAAAAATTAAACATTAAAAAATTACCATTTCTGACCATCTGGAGAAAGTTCGACAGGTCACCGGTCATCGTTTTTTATCAGAAAATAGATTTTTTGGAGTGTAGAACAATTGATTCAAAATGTCATTTGGATTGTGCCTCATGTTGAATAACTACTTTTTAAAGCCTCAATGTGATCAAAATTGCCATTTTTACAGACTTTTTCTCCTACTCAGAAGCTTCTATTTCAACAAATTTCAGGCATTAAAATGACTCTAAACACACTCATTTTAGTTCCAAAAGTGATAATTCACATGCAATTGTCATTTACAGTCAAAAAATTAAACATTAAAAAATATCCATTTCTGACCATCTGGAGATAATTCGAGAGGTCACGGGTCATCGTTTTTCATCAGAAAATAGATTTTTTGGAGTGTAGAACAATTGATTCAAAATGTCATTTGGATTGTGCCTCATGTTGAATAACTACTTTTTAAAGCCTCAATGTGATCAAAATTGCCATTTTTACAGACTTTTTCTCCTACTCAGAAGCTTCTATTTCAACAAATTTCAGGCATTAAAATGACACTAAACACACTCATTTTAGTTCCAAAAGTGATAATTCACATGCAATTGTCATTTACAGTCAAAAGATTAAACATTAAAAAATTACCATTTCTGACCATCTGGAGAAAGTTCGACACGGGTCATCGTTTTTCATCAGAAAATAGATTTTTTAGAGTGTAGAAAAATTGATTCAAAATGTCATTTGGATTGTGCCTCATACAGAGTAACTACTTTTTAAAGCCTCAATGTGACCAAAATTGCCATTTTTACAGACTTTTTCCCCCACTGAGAAGCTTCTATTTCAACAAATTTCAGGCATTAAAATGACTCTAAACACACTCATTTTAGTTCCAAAAGTTATAATTCACATGCAATAGTCATTTACAGTCAAAAAACTTAAACATTAAAAAATTACCATTTCTGACCATCTGGAGAAAGTTCGACAGGTCACGGGTCATAGTTTTTCATCAGAAATGTTATTTTTTGGACTGTAGAAAAATTGATTCAAAATGTCATTTGGATTGTGCCTCATGTTGAATAACTACTTTTTAAAGCCTTAATGTGATCAAAATTGCCATTTTTAAATACTTTTTCTCCTACTCAGAAGCTTCTATTTCCACCAATTTCAGGCATTAAAATGACTCTAAACACACATATTTTAGTTCCAAAAGTGATAATTCACCTGCAATAGTCATTTACAGTTAAAAAATTAAACATTAAAAAATTACCATTTCTGACCATCTGGAGAAAGTTCGACAGGTCACGGGTCATCATTTTTCATCAGAAATTAGATTTTTTGGACTGTAGAAAAATTGATTCAAAATGTCATTTGGATTGTGCCTCATGTTGAATAACTACTTTTTAAAGCCTTAATGTGATCAAAATTGCCATTTTTACAGACTTTTTCTCCTACTCAGAAGCTTCTATTTCGAACAATTTCAGGCATTAAAATGACTCTAAACACACTTATTTTAGTTCCAAAAGTGATAATTCACATGCAATAGTCATTTACAGTCAAAAAATTAAACATTAAAAAAGTTACCATTTCTGACCATCTAGAGAAAGTTCGACAGGTCACGGGTCATCATTTTTCATCAGAAAATAGATTTTTTGGAGTGTAGAACAATTGATTCAAAATGTCATTTGGATTGTGCCTTATGTTGAATAACTACTTTTTAAAGCCTCAATGTGATCAAAATTGCCATTTTTACAGACTTTTTCTCCTACTCGGAAGCTTCTATTTCAACAAATTTCAGGCATTAAAATGACTCTAAACACACTCATTTTAGTTCCAAAAGTGATAATTCACATGCAATTGTCATTTACAGTCAAAAAATTAAACATTAAAAAATTACCATTTCTGACCATCTGGAGAAAGTTCGACAGGTCATGGGTCATCGTTTTTCATCAGAAAATAGATTTTTTAGAGTGTAGAAAAATTGATTCAAAATGTCATTTGGATTGTGCCTCATACAGAGTAACTACTTTTTAAAGCCTCAATGTGACCAAAATTGCCATTTTTACAGACTTTTTCCCCCACTCAGAAGCTTCTATTTCGACCAATTTCAGGGATTAAAATGACTCTAAGCACACTTATTTTAGTACCAAAAGTGATAATTCACATGCAATATTCATTTACAGTCAAAACATAAAACATTTAAAAAACTTACCATTTCTGACCATCTGGAGAAAGTTCGACAGGTCACGGGTCATCGTTTTTCATGAGAAATATGATTTTTTGGACTGTAGAAATATTGATTCAAAATGTCATTTGGATTGTGCCTCATGTTGAATAACTACTTTTTAAAGCCTTAATGTGATCAAAATTGCCATTTTTAAATACTTTTTCTCCTACTCAGAAGCTTCTATTTCCACCAATTTCAGGCATTAAAATGACTCTAAACACACATATTTTAGTTCCAAAAGTGATAATTCACCTGCAATAGTCATTTACAGTTAAAAAATTCAACATTAAAAAATTACCATTTCTGACCATCTGGAGAAAGTTCGACAGGTCACGGGTCATCGTTTTTCATCAGAAAATAGATTTTTTGGAGTGTAGAACAATTGATTAAAAATGTCATTTGGATTGTGCCTCATGTTGAATAACTACTTTTTAAAGCCTCAATGTGATAAAAATTTCCATTTTTACAGACTTTTTCTCCTACTCAGAAGCTTCTATTTCGAACAATTTCAGGCATTAAAATGACTCTAAACACACTTATTTTAGTTCCAAAAGTGATAATTCACATGCAATAGTCATTTACAGTCAAAAAATTAAACATTAAAAAAGTTACCATTTCTGACCATCTAGAGAAAGTTCGACAGGTCACGGGTCATCATTTTTCATCAGAAATTAGATTTTTTGGACTGTAGAAAAATTGATTCAAAATGTCATTTGGATTGTGCCTCATGTTGAATAACTACTTTTTAAAGACTTAATGTGATCAAAATTGCCATTTTTAAATACTTTTCCTCCTACTCAGAAGCTTCTATTTCCACGAATTTCAGGCATTAAAATGACTCTAAACACACTTATTTTAGTTCCAAAAGTGATAATTCACATGCAATAGTCATTTACAGTAAAAAAATTAAACATTAAAAAATGTCCATTTCTGACCATCTGGAGAAAATTCGAGAGGTCACGGGTCATCGTTTTTCATCAGAAAATAGATTTTTTGGAGTGTAGAACAATTGATTCAAAATGTCATTTGGATTGTGCCTTATGTTGAATAACTACTTTTTAAAGCCTCAATGTGATCAAAATTGCCATTTTTACAGACTTTTTCTCCTACTCAGAAGCTTCTATTTCAACAAATTTCAGGCATTAAAATGACTCTAAACACACTCATTTTAGTTCCAAAAGTGATAATTCACATGCAATTGTCATTTACAGTCAAAAAATTAAACATTAAAAAATTACCATTTCTGACCATCTGGAGAAAGTTCGACAGGTCATGGGTCATCGTTTTTCATCAGAAAATAGATTTTTTAGAGTGTAGAAAAATTGATTCAAAATGTCATTTGGATTGTGCCTCATACAGAGTAACTACTTTTTAAAGCCTCAATGTGACCAAAATTGCCATTTTTACAGACTTTTTCCCCCACTCAGAAGCTTCTATTTCGACCAATTTCAGGGATTAAAATGACTCTAAGCACACTTATTTTAGTACCAAAAGTGATAATTCACATGCAATATTCATTTACAGTCAAAACATAAAACATTAAAAAAACTTACCATTTCTGACCATCTGGAGAAAGTTCGACAGGTCACGGGTCATCGTTTTTCATGAGAAATATGATTTTTTGGACTGTAGAAATATTGATTCAAAATGTCATTTGGATTGTGCCTCATGTTGAATAACTACTTTTTAACCCCTTCAGCGCTGCGCGGATTCCCCCGCGGTGCTGAAGGGTTCGAGCGCGGGCGGGGCCATGACGGAACGGTTCCGTCATGAGCACAGCTCAACCGATGCTCATGACGGAATCGTTCCGTCATGAGCATGGAAGGGGTTAAAGCCTCAATGTGACCAAAATTGCCATTTTTACAGACTTTTTCTCCGTCTCAGAAGCTTCTATTTTGACCAATTTCAGGCATTAAAATGACTCTCAGCACACTTATTTTAGTTCCAAAAATGATAATTCACATGCAATAGTCATTTACAGTAAAAAAACGTAAACATTAAAAAATTCCTATTTCTGACCATCTGGAGAAAGTTTGACAGGTCACGGGTAATCGTTTTTCATCAGAATATTGATTTTATGGAGTGTAGAAAAATTGATTCAAAATGTCATTTGGATTGTGCCTCATGTTGAATAACTACTTTTTAAAGCCTCAATGTGATCAAAATTGCCATTTTTACAGACTTTTTCTCCTACTCAGAAGCTTCTATTTCGACCAATTTCAGGCATTAAAAAGTCTCTTAACACACTCATTTTAGTTCCAAAAGTGATAATTCACATGCAATAGTCATTTACAGTCAAAAAATGTAAATTTAAAAAATTACCATTTCTGACCATCTGGAGAAAGTTCGACAGGTCACGGGTCATCGTTTTTCATCAGAAATTTGATTTTTTGGACTATAGAAAAATTGATTCAAAATGTCATTTGGATTGTGCCTCATGTTAAATAACTTCTTTTTAAAGCCTCAATGTGACCAAAAATGCCATTTTTACAGACTTTTTCTCCATCTCATAAGCTTCTATTTCGAACAATTTCAGGCATTAAAATGACTCTAAACACACTTATTTTAGTTCCAAAAGTGATAATTCACATGCAATAGTCATTTACAGTCAAAAAATTAAACATTAAAAAAGTTACCATTTCTGACCATCTACAGAAAGTTCGACAGGTCACGGGTCATCATTTTCATCAGAAATTAGATTTTTTGGACTGTAGAAAAATTGATTCAAAATGTCATTTGCATTGTGCCTCATGTTGAATAACTACTTTTTAAAGACTTAATGTGATCAAAATTGCCATTTTTAAATACTTTTCCTCCTAATCAGAAGCTTCTATTTCCACAAATTTCAGGCATTAAAATGACTCTAAACACACTTATTTTAGTTCCAAAAGTGATAATTCACATGCAATAGTCATTTACAGTCAAAAAATTAAACATTAAAAAATGTCAATTTCTGACCATCTGGAGAAAATTCGAGAGGTCACGGGTCATCGTTTTTCATCAGAAAATAGATTTTTTGGAGTGTAGAACAATTGATTCAAAATGTCATTTGGATTGTGCCTCATGTTGAATAACTACTTTTTAAAGCCTCAATGTGATCAAAATTGCCATTTTTACAGACTTTTTCTCCTACTCAGAAGCTTCTATTTCAACAAATTTCAGGCATTAAAATGACTCTAAACACACTCATTTTAGTTCCAAAAGTGATAATTCACCTGCAATAGTCATTTACAGTTAAAAAATTAAACATTAAAAAATTACCATTTCTGACCATCTGAAGAAAGTTCGACAGGTCACGGGTCATCGTTTTTCATCAGAAAATAGATTTTTTGGAGTGTAGAACAATTGATTCAAAATGTCATTTGGATTGTGCCTCATGTTGAATAACTACTTTTTAAAGCCTCAATGTGATCAAAATTTCAATTTTTACAGACTTTTTCTCCTACTCAGAAGCTTCTATTTCGACCAATTTCAGGCATTAAAATGACTCTAAACACACATATTTTAGTTCCAAAAGTGATAATTCACATGCAATAGTCATTTACAGTCAAAAAACTTAAACATTAAAAAATTACCATTTCTGACCATCTGGAGAAAGTTCGACAGGTCACGGGTCATCTTTTTTCATCAGAAAATAGATTTTTTAGAGTGTAGAAAAATTGATTCAAAATGTCATTTGGATTGTGCCTTATACAGAGTAACTACTTTTTAAAGCCTCAATGTGACCAAAATTGCCATTTTTACAGACTTTTTCCCCCACTCAGAAGCTTCTATTTCAACAAATTTCAGGCATTAAAATGACTCTAAACACACTCATTTTAGTTCCAAAAGTGATAATTCACATGCAATAGTCATTTACAGTCAAAAAACTTAAACATTAAAAAATTACCATTTCTGACCATCTGGAGAAAGTTCGACAGGTCACGGGTTTTTCATCAGAAATGTTATTTTTTGGACTGTAGAAAAATTGATTCAAAATGTCATTTGGATTGTGCCTCATGTTGAATCACTACTTTTTAAAGCCTTAATGTGATTAAAATTGCCATTTTTAAATACTTTTTCTCCTACTAAGAAGCTTCTATTTCCACCAATTTCAGGCATTAAAATGACTCTAAACACACATATTTTAGTTCCAAAAGTGATAATTCACCTGCAGTAGTCATTTACAGTTAAAAAATTAAACATTAAAAAATTACCATTTCTGACCATCTGGAGAAAGTTCGACAGGTCACGGGTCATCATTTTTCATCAGAAATTAGATTTTTTGGACTGTAGAAAAATTGATTCAAAATGTCATTTGGATTGTGCCTCATGTTGAATAACTACTTTTTAAAGCCTTAATGTGATCAAAATTGCCATTTTTAAATACTTTTTCTCCTACTCAGAAGCTTCTATTTCCACCAATTTCAGGCATTAAAATGACTCTAAACACACATATTTTAGTTCCAAAAGTGATAATTCACCTGCAATAGTCATTTACAGTTAAAAAATTAAACATTAAAAAATTACCATTTCTGACCATCTGGAGAAAGTTCGACAGGTCACGGGTCATCGTTTTTCATCAGAAAATAGATTTTTTGGAGTGTAGAACAATTGATTCAAAATGTCATTTGGATTGTGCCTCATGTTGAATAACTACTTTTTAAAGCCTCAATGTGATCAAAATTTCAATTTTTACAGACTTTTTCTCCTACTCAGAAGCTTCTATTTCAACAAATTTCAGGCATTAAAATGACTCTAAACACACTCATTTTAGTTCCAAAAGTGATAATTCACATGCAATAGTCATTTACAGTCAAAAAACTTAAACATTAAAAAATTACCATTTCTGACCATCTGGAGAAAGTTCGACAGGTCACGGGTCATCGTTTTTCATCAGAAAATAGATTTTGTAGAGTGTAGAAAAATTGATTCAAAATGTCATTTGGATTGTGCCTCATGTTGAATAACTACTTTTTAAAGCCTCAATGTGATCAAAATTGCCATTTTTACAGACTTTTTCTCCATCGCAGAAGCTTCTTTTTCGACCAATTTCAGGCATTAAAATGACTCTAACCTCACTTATTTTACTTACAAAAGTAATAATTCACAGGCAATAGTCATTTACAGTCAAAAAATAAAACATTAAAAAAACTAACCATTTCTGACCATCTGGAGAAAGTTCGACAGGTCACGAGTCATCGTTTTTCATCAGAAATTTGATTTTTTGAACTGTAGAAAAATTGATTCAAAATGTCATTTGGATTTTGCCTCATGTTAAATAACTACTTTTTAAAGCCTCAATGTGACCAAAATTACCATTTTTAAATACTTTTTCTCCTACTCAGATGCTTTTATTTCGACCAATTTCAGGCATTAAAAAGTCTCTTAATACACTTATTTTAGTTCCAAAAGGGATAATTCACATGCAATAGTCATTTACCGTCAAAAAACATAAACATTAAAAAATTACCATTTCTGACCAGCTGGAGAAAGTTCGACAGGTCACGGGTCATCGTTTTTCATCAGAATATTGATTTTATGGAGTGTAGAAAAATTGATTCAAAATGTCATTTGGATTGTGCCTCATGTTGAGTGACTACTTTTAAAAGCCTAAATGTGACCAAAATTGCCATTTTTACAGACTTTTTCTCCTACTCAGAAGCTTCTATTTCGACCAATTTCAGGCATTAAAATGACTCTAAACACAATCATTTTAGTTCCAAAAGTGATAATACACATGCAACAGTCATTTACAGTCAAACAATTAAACATTAAATAAACTTACCATTTCTGACCATCTGGAGAAAGTTCGACAGGTCACCGGTCATCGTTTTTTATCAGAAATTTGATTTTTTGGACTGTAGAAAAATTGATTAAAAAAGTCATTTGGATTTTGCCTCATGTTAAATAACTACTTTTTAAAGCCTCAATGTGACGAAAATTGCCATTTTTAAATACTTTTTCTCCTACTCAGATGCTTCTATTTCGACCAATTTCAGGCTTAAAATGACTCTTAACATACTTATTTTAGTTCCAAAAGTAATAATTCACATGCAATAGTCATTTACAGTCAAAAAATTAAACATTAAAAAATGTCCATTTCTGACCATCTGGAGAAAATTCGAGAGGTCACGGGTCATCGTTTTTAATCAGAAAATAGATTTTTTGGAGTGTAGAACAATTGATTCAAAATGTCATTTGGATTGTGCCTCATGTTGAATAACTACTTTTTAAAGCCTCAATGTGATCAAAATTGCCATTTTTACAGACTTTTTCTCCTACTCAGAAGCTTCTATTTCAACAAATTTCAGGCATTAAAATCACTCTAAACACACTCATTTTAGTTCCAAAAGTGATAATTCACATGCAATTGTCATTTACAGTCAAAAGATTAAACATTAAAAAATTACCATTTCTGACCATCTGGAGAAAGTTCGACAGGTCACGGGTCATCGTTTTTCATCAGAAAATAGATTTTTTAGAGTGTAGAAAAATTGATTCAAAATGTCATTAGGATTGTGCCTCATACAGAGTAACTACTTTTTAAAGCCTCAATGTGACCAAAATTGCCATTTTTACAGACTTTTCCCCCACTCAGAAGCTTCTATTTCAACAAATTTCAGGCATTAAAATGACTCTAAACACACTCATTTTAGTTCCAAAAGTGATAATTCACATGCAATAGTCATTTACAGTCAAAAAATTAAACATTAAAAAATTACCATTTCTGACCATCTGGAGAAAGTTCGACAGGTCACGGGTCATCGTTTTTCATCAGAAAATAGATTTTTTAGAGTGTAGAAAAATTGATTCAAAATGTCATTTGGATTGTGCCTCATACAGAGTAACTACTTTTTAAAGCCTCAATGTGACCAAAATTGCCATTTTTACAGACTTTTCCCCCACTCAGAAGCTTCTATTTCAACAAATTTCAGGCATTAAAATGACTCTAAACACACTCATTTTAGTTCCAAAAGTGATAATTCACATGCAATAGTCATTTACAGTCAAAAAATTAAACATTAAAAAATTACCATTTCTGACCATCTGGAGAAAGTTCGACAGGTCACGGGTCATAGTTTTTCATCAGAAATGTTATTTTTTGGACTGTAGAAAAATTGATTCAAAATGTCATTTGGATTGTGCCTCATGTTGAATCACTACTTTTTAAAGCCTTAATGTGATTAAAGTTGCCATTTTTAAATACTTTTTCTCCTACTCAGAAGCTTCTATTTCCACCAATTTCAGGCATTAAAATGACTCTAAACACACATATTTTAGTTCCAAAAGTGATAATTCACCTGCAATAGTCATTTACAGTTAAAAAATTAAACATTAAAAAATTACCATTTCTGACCATCTGGAGAAAGTTCGACAGGTCACGGGTCATCATTTTTCATCAGAAATTAGATTTTTTGGACTGTAGAAAAATTGATTCAAAATGTCATTTGGATTGTGCCTCATGTTGAATAACTACTTTTTAAAGCCTTAATGTGATCAAAATTGCCATTTTTAAATACTTTTTCTCCTACTCAGAAGCTTCTATTTCCACCAATTTCAGGCATTAAAATGACTCTAAACACACATATTTTAGTTCCAAAAGTGATAATTCACCTGCAATAGTCATTTACAGTTAAAAAATTAAACATTAAAAAATTACCATTTCTGACCATCTGGAGAAAGTTCGACAGGTCACGGGTCATCGTTTTTCATCAGAAAATAGATTTTTTGGAGTGTAGAACAATTGATTCAAAATGTCATTTGGATTGTGCCTCATGTTGAATAACTACTTTTTAAAGCCTCAATGTGATCAAAATTTCCATTTTTACAGACTTTTTCTCCTACTCAGAAGCTTCTATTTCAACAAATTTCAGGCATTAAAATGACTCTAAACACACTCATTTTAGTTCCAAAAGTGATAATTCACATGCAATAGTCATTTACAGTCAAAAAACTTAAACATTAAAAAATTACCATTTCTGACCATCTGGAGAAAGTTCGACAGGTCACGGGTCATAGTTTTTCATCAGAAATGTTATTTTTTGGACTGTAGAAAAATTGATTCAAAATGTCATTTGGATTGTGCCTCATGTTGAATAACTACTTTTTAAAGCCTCAATGTGATCAAAATTGCCATTTTTACGACTTTTTCTCCTACTCAGAAGCGTCTATTTCGACCAATTTCAGGCATTAAAATGACTCTAAACACACTTATTTTAGTTCCAAAAGTGTCAATTCACATGCAATAGTCATTTACAGTCAAAAAATGTAAATTGAAAAAATTACCATTTCTGACCATCTGGAGAAAGTTCGACAGGTCACGGGTCATCGTTTTTCATCAGAAATTTGATATTTTGGACTGTAGAAAAATTGATTCAAAATGTCATTTGGATTGTGCCTCATGTTGAATATCTTCTTTTTAAAGCCTCAATGTGACCAAAAATGCAATTTTTACAGACTTTTTCTCCATCTCAGAAGCTTCTATTTCGAACAATTTCAGGCATTAAAATGACTCTAAACACACTTATTTTAGTTCCAAAAGTGATAATTCACATGCAATAGTCATTTACAGTCAAAAAATTAAACATTAAAAAAGTTACCATTTCTGACCATCTAGAGAGTGTTCGACAGGTCACAGGTCATCATTTTTCATCAGAAATTAGATTTTTTGGACTGTAGAAAAATTGATTCAAAATGTCATTTGAATTGTGCCTCATGTTGAATAACTACTTTTTAAAGCCTTAATGTGATCAAAATTGCCATTTTTAAATACTTTTTCTCCTACTCAGAAGCTTCTATTTCCACCAATTTCAGGCATTAAAATGACTCTAAACACACTTATTTTAGTTACAAAAGTGATAATTCACATGCAATAGTCATTTACAGTCAAAAAACGTAAACATTAAAAAACTCCTATTTCTGACCATCTGGAGAAAGTTTGACAGGTCACGGGTAATCGTTTTTCATCAGAATATTGATTTTATGAAGTGTAGAAAAATTGATTCAAAATGTCATTTGGATTGTGCCTCATGTTGAGTGACTACTTTTTAAAGCCTCAATGTGACGAAAATTGCCATTTTTAAATACTTTTTCTCCTACTCAGATGCTTCTATTTCGACCAATTTCAGGCATTAAAATGACTCTAAACACACTTATTTTAGTTACAAAAGTGATAATTCACATGCAATAGTCATTTACAGTCAAAAAATTAAACATTAAAAAATGTCCATTTCTGACCATCTGGAGAAAATTCGAGAGGTCACGGGTCATCGTTTTTCATCAGAAAATAGATTTTTTGGAGTGTAGAACAATTAATTCAAAATGTCATTTGGATGGTGCCTCATGTTGAATAACTACTTTTTAAAGCCTCAATGTGATCAAAATTGCCATTTTTACAGACTTTTTCTCCTACTCAGAAGCTTCTATTTCGACCAATTTCAGGAATTAAAATGACTCTAAACACACTTATTTTAGTTCCAAAAGTGATAATTCACATGCAATATTCATTTACAGTCAAAAAATAAATTATTTAAAAAACTTACCATTTCTGACCATCTGGAGAAAGTTCAACAGGTCACGGGTCATCGTTTTTCATCAGAAAATAGATTTTTTGGAGTGTAGAACAATTGATTCAAAATGTCATTTGGATGGTGCCTCATGTTGAATAACTACTTTTTAAAGCCTCAATGGGACCAAAATTGCCATTTTTACAGACCTTTTCTCCGTTTGAGAAGCTTCTATTTTGACCAATTTCAGGCATTAAAATGACTCTCAGCACACTTATTTTAGTTCCAAAAGTGATAATTCACATGCAATAGTCATTTACAGTCAAAAAACGTAAACATTAAAAAATTCCTATTTCTGACCATCTGGAGAAAGTTTGACAGGTCACGGGTAATCGTTTTTCATCAGAATATTGATTTTATGGAGTGTAGAAAAATTGATTCAAAATGTCATTTGGATTGTGCCTCATGTTGAGTGACTACTTTTTAAAGCCTCAATGTGATGAAAATTGCCATTTTTAAATACTTTTTCTCCTACTCAGATTCTTCTATTTCGACCAATTTCATGCTTAAAATGACTCTTAACATACTTATTTTAGTTCCAAAAGTGATAATTTACATGCAATAGTCATTTACAGTTAAAAAATTAAACATTAAAAAATTACCATTTCTGACCATCTGGAGAAAGGTCGACAGGTCACGGGTCATCCTTTTTCATCAGAAAATAGATTTTTTAGAGTGTAGAAAAATTGATTCAAAATGTCATTTGGATTGTGCCTCATACAGAGTAACTACTTATTGAAGCCTCAATGTGACCAAAATTGCAATTTTTACAGACTTTTTTCCCCACTCAGAAGCTTCTATTTCGACCAATTTCAGGCATTAAAATGACTCTCAGCACACTTATTTTAGTTCCAAAAGTGATAATTCACATGCAATAGTCATTTACAGTCAAAAAATTAAACATTAAAAAATGTCAATTTCTGACCATCTGGAGAAAATTCGAGAGGTCACGGGTCATCGTTTTTCATCAGAAAATAGATTTTTTGGAGTGTAGAACAATTGATTCAAAATGTCATTTGGATTGTGCCTCATGTTGAATAACTACTTTTTAAAGCCTCAACGTGATCAAAATTGCCATTTTTACAGACTTTTTCTCCTACTCAGAAGCTTCTATTTCAACAAATTTCAGGCATTAAAATGACTCTAAACACACTCATTTTAGTTCCAAAAGTGATAATTCACATGCAATTGTCATTTACAGTCAAAAAATTAAACATTAAAAAATTACCATTTCTGACCATCTGGAGAAAGTTCGACAGGTCACAGGTCATCGTTTTTAATCAGAAAATAGATTTTTTGGAGTGTAGAACAATTGATTCAAAATGTCATTTGGATTGTGCCTCATGTTGAGTAACTACTTTTTAAAGCATAAATGTGAACAAAATTGCCATTTTTACAGACTTTTTCTCCTACTCAGAAGCTTCTATTTCGACCAATTTCAGGCATTAAAATGACTCTAAACACACATATTTTAGTTCCAAAAGTGATAATTCACATGCAATAGTCATTTACAGTTAAAAAACTTAAACATTAAAAAATTACCATTTCTGACCATCTGGAGAAAGGTCGACAGGTCACGGGTCATCCTTTTTCATCAGAAAATAGATTTTTTAGAGTGTAGAAAAATTGATTCAAAATGTCATTTGGATTGTGCCTCATACAGAGTAACTACTTATTGAAGCCTCAATGTGACCAAAATTGCAATTTTTACAGACTTTTTCCCCCACTCAGAAGCTTCTATTTCGACCAATTTCAGGCATTAAAATGACTCTCAGCACACTTATTTTAGTTCCAAAAGTGATAATTCACATGCAATAGTCATTTACAGTCAAAAAATTAAACATTAAAAAATGTCAATTTCTGACCATCTGGAGAAAATTCAAGAGGTCACGGGTCATCGTTTTTCATCAGAAAATAGATTTTTTGGAGTGTAGAACAATTGATTCAAAATGTCATTTGGATTGTGCCTCATGTTGAATAACTACTTTTTAAAGCCTCAATGTGATCAAAATTGCCATTTTTACAGACTTTTTCTCCTACTCAGAAGCTTCTATTTTAACAAATTTCAGGCATTAAAATGACTCTAAACACACTCATTTTAGTTCCAAAAGTGATAATTCACATGCAATTGTCATTTACAGTCAAAAAATTAAACATTAAAAAATTACCATTTCTGACCATCTGGAGAAAGTTCGACAGGTCACGGGTCATCGTTTTTCATCAGAAAATAAATTTTTTAGAGTGTAGAAAAATTGATTCAAAATGTCATTTGGATTGTGCCTCATACAGAGTAACTACTTTTTAAAGCCTCAATGTGACCAAAATTGCCATTTTTACAGACTTTTTCCCCCACTCAGAAGCTTCTATTTCAAACAATTTCAGGCATTAAAATGACTCTAAGCACACTTATTTTAGTTCCAAAAGTGATAATTCACATGCAATATTCATTTACAGTCAAAACGTAAAACATTAAAAAAACTTACCATTTCTGACCATCTGGAGAAAGTTCGACAGGTCACGGGTCATCGTTTTTCATGAGAAATATGATTTTTTGGACTGTAGAAATATTGATTCAAAATGTCATTTGGATTGTGCCTCATGTTGAATAACTACTTTTTAAAGCCTCAATGTGACCAAAATTGCCATTTTTACACACTTTTTCTCCGTCTCAGAAGCTTCTATTTTGACCAATTTCAGGCATTAAAATGACTCTCAGCACACTTATTTTAGTTCCAAAAATGATAATTCACATGCAATAGTCATTTACAGTCAAAAAACATAAACATTAAAAAATTCCTATTTCTGACCATCTGGAGAAAGTTTGACAGGTCACGGGTAATCGTTTTTCATCAGAATATTGATTTTATGGAGTGTAGGAAAATTGATTCAAAATGTCATTTGGATTGTGCCTCATGTTGAGTGACTACTTTTTAAAGCCTCAATGTGACGAAAATTGCCATTTTTAAATACTTTTTCTCCTACTCAGATGCTTCTATTTCGACCAATTTCAGGCTTAAAATGACTCTTAACATACTTATTTTAGTTCCAAAAGTGATAATTTACATGCAATAGTCATTTACAGTCAAAAAATTAAACATTCAAAAATTACCATTTCTGACCATCTAGAGAAAGTTCGACAGGTCACGGGTCATCGTTTTTAATCAGAAAATAATTTTTTTGGTGTGTAGAACAATTGATTCAAAATGTCATTTGGATTGTGCCTCATGTTGAGTAACTACTTTTTAAAGCCTAAATGTGAACAAAATTGCCATTTTTACAGACTTTTTCTCCACTCAGAAGCTTCTATTTCAACCAATTTCAGGCATTAAAATGACTCTAAACACACATATTTTAGTTCCAAAAGTGATAATTCACATGCAATAGTCATTTACAGTTAAAAAATTAAACATTAAAAAATTACCATTTCTGACCATCTGGAGAAAGTTCGACAGGTCACGGGTCATCCTTTCTCATCAGAAAATAGATTTTTTAGAGTGTAGAAAAATTGATTTAAAATGTCATTTGGATTGTGCCTCATACAGAGTAACTACTTATTGAAGCCTCAATGTGACCAAAATTGCAATTTTTACAGACTTTTTCCCCCACTCAGAAGCTTCTATTTCGACCAATTTCAGGCATTAAAATGACTCTCAGCACACTTATTTAGTTCCAAAAGTCATAATTCACATGCAATAGTCATTTACAGTCAAAAAATTAAACATTAAAAAATGTCCATTTCTGACCATCTGGAGAAAATTCGAGAGGTCACGGGTCATCGTTTTTCATCAGAAAATAGATTTTTTAGAGTGTAGAAAAATTGATTCAAAATGTCATTTGGATTGTGCCTCATACAGAGTAACTACTTTTTAAAGCCTCAATGTGACCAAAATTGCCATTTTTACAGACTTTTTCCCCCACTCAGAAGCTTCTATTTCAACCAATTTCAGGCATTAAAATGACTCTAAGCACACTTATTTTAGTTCCAAAAGTGATAATTCACATGCAATAGTCATTTACAGTAAAAAAATTAAACATAAAAAAATTCCTATTTCTGACCATCGGGAGAAAGTTTGACAGGTCACGGGTAATCGTTTATCATCAGAAAATTAATGTTTTGGATTGTAGAAAAATTGATTCAAAATGTCATTTTGATTGTGCCTCATACAGAGTAACTATTTTTTAAAGCCTCAATATGACCAAAATTGCCATTTTTAAATACTTTTTCTCATACTCAGAATCTTCTATTTCGACCAATTTCAGGCATTAACCTCTTGAGTGCCCATGACGAGCTGGTCTCGTCATGGGCCGCGGTTGCGCTGTGCCCATGACGAGACCAGCTCGTCATAAACCCCGCCCGCTAATGAAACGCCCGGCACAGGGCGGGGAAAGGGGCGGGCACTCAAGGGGTTAAAATGACTCTAAACACACTCATTTTAGTTCCAAAAGTGATAATTCACATGCAATAGTCATTTACAGTCAAAAAATTAAACATTAAAAAATGTCTATTTCTGACCATCTGGAGAAAGTTCGACAGGTCACGGGTCATCGTTTTTCATCAGAAAATAGATTTTTTGGAGTGTAGAACAATTGATTCAAAATGTCATTTGGATTGTGCCCATGTTGAGTAACTACTTTTTAAAGCCTAAATGTGAACAAAATTGCCATTTTTACAGACTTTTTCTCCTACTCAGAAGCTTCTATTTCGACCAATTTCAGGCATTAAAATGACTCTAAACACACATATTTTAGTTCCAAAAGTGATAATTCACATGCAATAGTCATTTACAGTTAAAAAACTTAAACATTAAAAAATTACCATTTCTGACCATCTGGAGAAAGTTCGACAGGTCACGGGTCATCGTTTTTCATCAGAAAATAGATTTTTTAGAGTGTAGAAAAATTGATTCAAAATGTAATTTGGATTGTGCCTCATACAGAGTAACTACTTATTGAAGCCTCAATGTGACCAAAATTGCAATTTTTACAGACTTTTTCCCCCACTCAGAAGCTTCTATTTCGACCAATTTCAGGCATTAAAATGACTCTCAGCACACTTATTTTAGTTCCAAAAGTGATAATTCACATGCAATAGTCATTTACAGTCAGAAAATTAAACATTAAAAAATGTACATTTCTGACCATCTGGAGAAAATTCGAGAGGTCACGGGTCATCGTTTTTCATCAGAAAATAGATTTTTTGGAGTGTAGAACAATTGATTCAAAATGTCCTTTGGATTGTGCCTCATGTTGAATAACTACTTTCTAAAGCCTCAATGTGATCAAAATTGCCATTTTTACAGACTTTTTCTCCTACTGAGAAGCTTCTATTTCGACCAATTTCAGGCATTAAAAAGTCTCTTAACACACTTATTTTAGTTCCAAAAGGGATAATTCACATGCAATAGTCATTTACAGTCAATAAATTAAACATTATAAAACTTCCTATTTCTGACCATCTGGAGAAAGTTTGACAGGTCACGGGTAATCGTTTTTCATCAGAAATTTGTTTTTTTGGACTGTAGAAAAATTGATTCAAAATGATTTGGATTGTGCCTCATACAGAGTAACTACTTTTTAAAGCCTCAATGTGACCAAAATTGCCATTTTTATAACTTTTTCTCCTACGCAGAAGCTTCTATTTCGACCAATTTCAGGCATTAAAATGACTCTCAGCACACTTTTTTTAGTTCCAAAAGTGATAATTCACATGCAATAGTCATTTACAGTCAAAAAATTAAACATTAAAAAAACTTACCATTTCTGACCATCTGGAGAAAGTTCAACAGGTCACGGGTCATCGTTTTTCATCAGAAATTTGATTTTTTAGAGTGTAGAAAAATTGATTCAAAATGTCATTTTGATTGTGCCTCATACAGAGTAACTACTTTTTAAAGCCTCAATGTGACCAAAATTGCCATTTTTACAAACTTTTTCTCCTACTCAGAAGCTTCTATTTCGACCAATTTCAGGCATTAAAATGACTCTAAACACACTCATTTTAGTTCCAAAAGTGATAATTCACATGCAATAGTCATTTACAGTCAAAAAACTTAAACATTAAAAAATTACCATTTCTGACCATCTGGAGAAAGTTCGACAGGTCACGGGTCATCGTTTTTCATCAGAAATTAGATTTTTTGGACTGTAGAAAAATTGATTCAAAATGTCATTTGTATTTTGCCTCATGTTGAATAACTACTTTTCAAGGCTTCAATGTGACCAAAATTGCCATTTTTAAATACTTTTTCTCCTACTCAGATGCTTCTATTTCGACCAATTTCAGGCATTAAAATGACTCTAAACACTCTTATTTTAGTTCAAAAAATGATATTTCACATGCAATAGTCATTTACAGTCAAAAAATTAAACATTAAAAAGTGTCCATTTCTGACCATCTGGAGAAAGTTTGACAGGTCGCGGGTAATCGTTTTTCATCAGAAAATTGATTTTTTGGAGTGTAGAAAAATTGATTCAAAATGTCATTTGAATTGTGCCCCATTTTGAATAACTACTTTTTAAAGCCTCAATATGACCAAAATTGCCAATTTTACAGACTTTTTCTCCTACCCAGAAGCTTCTATTTCGACCAATTTGAGGCATTAAAATAACTCTGAACACGCTTATTAGTTCCAAAAGTGATAATTCACATGCAAAAGTAATTTACAATCAAAAAATTAAACATTAAAAAAGTTTACCATTTCTGACCATCTGGAGAAAGTTCGACAGGTCACGGGTCATCGTTTTTCATCAGAAATTAGATTTTTTGGACTGTACAAAAATTGATTCAAAATGTCAATTGGATTTTGCCTCATGTTGAATAACTACTTTTTAAGGCCTCAATGTGACCAAAATTGCCATTTTTAAATACTTTTTCTCCTACTCAGATGCTTCTATTTCGACCAATTTCAGGCATTAAAATGACTCTAAACACTCTTATTTTAGTTCCAAAAATGATAATTCACATGCAATAGTCATTTACAGTCAAAAAATTAAACATTAAAAAATGTCCATTTCTGACCATCTGGAGAAAGTTTGACAGGTCGCGGGTAATCGTTTTTCATCAGAAAATTGATTTTTTGGAGTGTAGAAAAATTGATTCAAAATGTCATTTTGATTGTGCCTCATGTTGAGTAACTACTATTTAAAGCCTAAATGTGACCAAAATTGCCATTTTTACAGACTTTTTCTCCTACTCAGAAGCTTCTATTTCGACCAATTTCAGGCATTAAAATGACTCTAAACACATGTATTTTAGTTCCAAAAGTGATAATTCACATGCAATAGTCATTTACAGTCCAAAAATTAAACATTAAAAAATTTCCATTTCTGACCATCTGGAGAAAGTTCGACAGGTCACGGGTCATCGTTTTTCATCAGAAATGTGATTTTTTGGACTGTAGAAAGATTGATTCAAAATGTCATTTGGATTGTGCCTCATGTTAAATAACTACTTGCCTCAATGTGATCAAAATTGCCATTTTTGCAGACTTTTTCTCCTACTCAGAAGATTCTATTTCGACCAATTTCAGGCATTAAAATGACTCTAAACTCACTTATTTTAGTTCCAAAAGTAATAATTCACAGGCAATAGTCATTTACACTCAAAAAATAAAACATTAAAAAAACTTACCATTTCTGACCATCTGGTGAAAGTTCGACAGGTCACAGGTCATCGTTTTTTCATCAGAAATTTGAGTTTTTTGGACGGTAGAAAAATTGATTCAAAATGTCATTTGGATTGTGCCTCATGTTAAATAACTACTTGCCTCAATGTGATCAAAATTGCCATTTTTACAGACTTTTTCTCCTACTCAGAAGCTTCTATTTCAACCAATTTCAGGCATTAAAATGACTCTAAACTCACTTATTTTAGTTCCAAAAGTAATAATTCACAGGCAATAGTCATTTACAGTCAAAAAATAAAACATTAAAAAAACTTACCATTTCTGACCATCTGGAGAAAGTTCGACGGGTCACAGGTCATCGTTTTTCATCAGAAATTTGAATTTTTGGACTGTAGAAAAATTGATTCAAAATGTCATTTGGATTTTGCCTCATGTTGAATAACTACTTTTTAAGGCCTCAATGTGACCAAAATTGCCATTTTTAAATACTTTTTCTCCTACTCAGATGCTTCTTTTGCGACCAATTTCAGGCATTAAAATGACTCTAAACACTCTTATTTTAGTTCCAAAAATGATAATTCACATGCAATAGTCATTTACAGTCAACAAATTAAACATTAAAAAATGTCCATTTCTGACCATCTGGAGAAAGTTTGACAGGTCGCGGGTAATCGTTTTTCATCAGAAAATTGATTTTTTGGAGTGTAGAAAAATTGATTCAAAATGTCATTTGGATTGTGCCTCATGTTGAGTAACTACTTTTTAAAGCCTAAATGTGACCAAAATTGCCATTTTTACAGACTTTTTCTCCTACTCAGAAGCTTCTATTTCGACCAATTTCAGCCATTAAAATGACTCTAAACACATGTATTTTAGTTCCTAAAGTGATAATTCACATGCAATAGTCATTTGCAATCAAAAAATTAAACAATAAAAAATTACCATTTCTGACCATCTGGTGAAAGTTCGACAGGTCACGGGTCATCGTTTTTCATCAGAAATTCGATTTTTTGGACTGTAGAAAAATTGATTCAAAATGTCATTTGGATTTTGCCTCATGTTGAATAACTACTTTTTAAAGCCTCAATGTGACCAAAATTGCCATTTTTAAATACTTTTTCTGCTACTCAGATGCTTCTATTTCGACCAATTTCAGGCATTAAAATCACTCTTAACACACTTATTTTAGTTCCAAAAGTGATAATTCACATGCAATAGTCATCTACAGTCAAAAAATTAAACATTAAAAAATGTCCATTTCTGACCATCTGGAGAAAGTTTGACAGGTCGCGGGTAATCGTTTTTCATCAGAAAATTGATTTTTTGGAGTGTAGAAAAATTGATTCAAAATGTCATTTGGATTGTGCCTCATGTTGAGTAACTACTTTTTAAAGCCTAAATGTGACCAAAATTGCCATTTTTACAGACTTTTTCTCCTACTCAGAAGCTTCTATTTTGACCAATTTCAGCCATTAAAATGACTCTAAACACATGTATTTTAGTTCCAAAAGTGATAATTCACATGCAATAGTCATTTGCAATCAAAAAATTAAACAATAAAAAATTTCCATTTCTGACCATCTGGAGAAAGTTCGACAAGTCACAGGTCATCGTTTTTCATCAGAAAATTGATTTTTTTGAGTGTTGAACAATTGATTCAAAATGTAATTTGGATTGTGCCTCATGTTGAATAACTACTTTTTAAAGCCTCAATGTGACAAAATTGCCATTTTTACAGACTTTTTCTCCATCTCAGAAGTTTCTATTTCAACCAATTACAGGCATTAAAATGACTCTTAACACACTTATTTTAGTTCCAAAACTGATAATTCACATGTAATAGTCATTTACAGTCAAAAAACTTAAACATTAAAAAATGTCCATTTCTGACCATCTGGAGAGAGTTCGACAGGTCACAGGTCATCGTTTTTCATCAGAAATTTGATTTTTTGGACTGTAGAAAAATTGATTCAAAATGTCATTTGGATTTTGCCTCATGTTGAAACACTACTTTTTAAGGCCTCAATGTGACCAAAATTGCCATTTTTAAATACTTTTTCTCCTACTCAGATGCTTCTATTTCGACCAATTTCAGGCATTAAAATGACTCTAAACACTCTTATTTTAGTTCCAAAAACGATAATTCACATGCAATAGTCATTTACAGTCAAAAAATTAAACATTAAAAAATGTCTATTTCTGACCATCTGGAGAAAGTTTGACAGGTCGCAGGTAATCGTTTTTCATCAGAAAATAGATTTTTTGGAGTGTAGAAAAATTGATTCAAAATGTCATTTGGATTGTGCCTCATGTTGAGTAACTACTTTTTAAAGCCTAAATGTGAACAAAATTGCCATTTTTACAGACTTTTTCTCCTACTCAGAAGCTTCTATTTCGACCAATTTCAGGCATTAAAATGACTCTAAACACATGTATTTTAGTTCCAAAAGTGATAATTCACATGCAATAGTCATTTGCAATCAAAAAATTAAACAATAAAAAATTACCATTTCTGACCATCCGGTGAAAGTTCGACAGGTCACGGGTCATCGTTTTTCATCAGAAATTTGATTTTTTTGAGTGTTGAAAAATTGATTCAAAATGTCATTTGGATTGTACCTCATGTTGAATAACTACTTTTTAAGGCCTCAATGTGACCAAAATTGCCATTTTTAAATACTTTTTCTCCTACTCAGATACTTCTATTTCGACAAATTTCAGGCATTAAAATGACTCTTAACATACTTATTTTAGTTCCAAAAGTGATAATTCACATGCAATAGTCATTTACAGTCAAAAAACTTAAACATTAAAAAATTTTCATTTCTGACCATCTGGAGAAAGTTCGACAGGTCACGGGTCATCGTTTTTCATCAGAAAATTGATTTTTTGAAGTGTACAAAAATTGATTCATTCAAAATGTCATTTGGATTGTGCCTCATTTTGAATAACTACTTTTTAAAGCCTCAATATGACCAAATTGCCAATTTTACAGACTTTTTCTCCTACTCAGAAGCTTCTATTTCGACCAATTTAAGGCATTAAAATAACTCTAAACACGCTTATTAGTTCCAAAAGTGATAATTCACATGCAAAAGTAATTTACAGTCAAAAAATTAAACATTAAAAAAACTTACCATTTCTGACCATCTGGAGAAAGTTCGACAGGTCATGGGTCATCATTTTTCATCCGAAATTTGATTTTTTGGACTGTAGAAAAAATTGATTCAAAATGTCATTTGGATTTTGCCTCATGTTGAATAACTACTTTTTAAGGCCTCAATGTGACCAAAATTGCCATTTTTAAATACTTTTTCTCCTACTCAGATGCTTCTATTTCGACCAATTTCAGGCATTAAAATGACTCTAAACACTCTTATTTTAGTTCCAAAAATGATAATTCACATGCAATAGTCATCTACAGTCAAAAAATTAAACATTAAAAAATGTCCATTTCTGACCATCTGGAGAAAGTTTGACAGGTCGCGGGTAATCGTTTTTCATCAGAAAATTAATTTTTTGGAGTGTAGAAAAATTGATTCAAAATGTCATTTGGATTTTGCCTCATGTTGAATAACTACTTTTTAAAGCCTCAATGTGACCAAAATTGCCATTTTTAAATACTTTTTCTTCTACTCAGATGCTTCTATTTCGACCAATTTCAGGCATTAAAATCACTCTTAACACACTTATTTTAGTTCCAAAAGTGATAATTCACATGCAATAGTCATTTACAGTCAAAAAACTTAAACATTAAACATTTTTCATTTCTGACCATCTGGAGAAAGTTCGACAAGTCACAGGTCATCGTTTTTCATCAGAAAATTGATTTTTTTGAGTGTAGAAAAATTGATTCAAAATGTCATTTGGATTGTGCCTCATGTTGAGTAACTACTTTTTAAAGCCTAAATGTGACCAAAATTGCCATTTTTATGACTTTTTCTCCTACTCAGAAGCTTCTATTTCGATCAATTTCAGGCATCAAAATGACTCTAAACACACTTATTTTAGTTCCAAAAGTGATAATTCACATGCAATAGTCATTTGCAGTCAAAAAAGTAAACATGAAAAAATTACCATTTCTGACCATCTGGAGTAAGTTCGACAGGTCACGGGTCATCGTTTTTCATCAGAAAATTGATTTTCTTGGAGTTTCGAAAAATTGATTCAAAATGTCATTTGGATTGTGCCTCATGTTGAATAACTACTTTTTAAAGCCTCAATATGACCAAAATTGCCACTTTTACAGACTTTTTCTCCTACTCACAAGCTTCTATTTCGACCAATTTGAGGCATTAAAATAACTCAAACACTCTTATTAGTTCCAAAAGTGATAATTTACATGCAAAAGTAATTTACGGTCAAAAAATTAAACATTAAAAAAACGTACCATTTCTGACCATCTGGAGAAAGTTCGACAGGTCACGGGTCATCGTTTTTCATCAGAAATTAGATTTTTTGGACTGTAGAAAAATTGATTCAAAATGTCATTTGGATTTTGCCTCATGTTGAATAACTACTTTTTAAAGCCTCAATGTGACCAGAATTGCCATTTTAAAATACTTTTTCTCCTACTCAGATGCTTCTATTTCGACCAATTTCAGGCATTAAAATGACTCTTAACACACTTATTTTAGTTCCAAAAGTGATAATTCACATGCAATAGTCATTTACAGTCTACAAATTAAACAAAATCACAAAATTTCCATTTCTGACCATCTAGCGAACGTTCGACAGGTCACGGTTCATCGTTTTTCATCAGAAATTTGATTTTTTGGAGTGTAGAAAAATGTATTCAAAATATCATTTGGATTTTGCCTCATGTTGAATAACTACTTTTTAAAGCCTCAATGTGACCAAAATTGCCATTTTTAAATACTTTTTCTCCTACTCAGATGCTTCTATTTCGACCAATTTCAGGCATTAAAATGACTCTTAACACAATTATTTTAGTTCCAAAAGTGATAATTCACATGCAATAGTAATTCACAGTCAAAAAATTTTACATTAAAAAATGTCCATTTCTGACCATCTAGAAAAAGTTCGACAGGGTCATCGTTTTTCATCATAAATTAGATTTTTTGGACTGTAGAAAAATTGATTCAAAATGTCAATTGGATTGTGCCTCATGTTGAATAACTACTTTTTAAAGCCTCAATGTGTTCAAAATTGCCATTTTTAAATACTTTTTCTCCTACTCAGAAGCTTCTATTTCGATCAATTTCAGGCATCAAAATGACTCTAAACACACTTATTTTAGTTCCAAAAGTGATAATTCACATGCAATAGTCATTTGCACTCAAAAAATTTAAACATTAAAAAATTACCATTTCTGACCATCCGGAGAAAGTTCGACAGGTCAAGTGTCATCGTTTTTCATCTGAAATTTGATTTTTTGGACTGTAGAAAAATTGATTCAAAATGTCATTTGGATTTTGCCTCATGTTGAATAACTACTTTTTAAGGCCTCAATGTGACCAAAATTGCCATTTTTAAATACTTTTTCTCCTACTCAGATGCTTCTATTGCGACCAATTTCAGGCATTAAAATGACTCTAAACACTCTTATTTTAGTTCCAAAAATGATAATTCACATGCAATAGTCATTTACAGTCAACAAATTAAACATTAAAAAATGTCCATTTCTGACCATCTGGAGAAAGTTTGACAGGTCGCGGGTAATCGTTTTTCATCAGAAAATTGATTTTTTGGAGTGAAGAAAAATTGATTCAAAATGTCATTTGGATTGTGCCTCATGTTGAGTAACTACTTTTTAAAGCCTAAATGTGACCAAAATTGCCATTTTTACAGACTTTTTCTCCTACTCAGAAGCTTCTATTTCGACCAATTTCAGCCATTAAAATGACTCTAAACACATGTATTTTAGTTCCTAAAGTGATAATTCACATGCAATAGTCATTTGCAATCAAAAAATTAAACAATAAAAAATTACCATTTCTGACCATCTGGTGAAAGTTCGACAGGTCACGGGTCATCGTTTTTCATCAGAAATTCGATTTTTTGGACTGTAGAAAAATTGATTCAAAATGTCATTTGGATTTTGCCTCATGTTGAATAACTACTTTTTAAAGCCTCAATGTGACCAAAATTGCCATTTTTAAATACTTTTTCTGCTACTCAGATGCTTCTATTTCGACCAATTTCAGGCATTAAAATCACTCTTAACACACTTATTTTAGTTCCAAAAGTGATAATTCACATGCAATAGTCATCTACAGTCAAAAAATTAAACATTAAAAAATGTCCATTTCTGACCATCTGGAGAAAGTTTGACAGGTCGCGGGTAATCGTTTTTCATCAGAAAATTGATTTTTTGGAGTGTAGAAAAATTGATTCAAAATGTCATTTGGATTGTGCCTCATGTTGAGTAACTACTTTTTAAAGCCTAAATGTGACCAAAATTGCCATTTTTACAGACTTTTTCTCCTACTCAGAAGCTTCTATTTTGACCAATTTCAGCCATTAAAATGACTCTAAACACATGTATTTTAGTTCCAAAAGTGATAATTCACATGCAATAGTCATTTGCAATCAAAAAATTAAACAATAAAAAATTTCCATTTCTGACCATCTGGAGAAAGTTCGACAAGTCACAGGTCATCGTTTTTCATCAGAAAATTGATTTTTTTGAGTGTTGAACAATTGATTCAAAATGTAATTTGGATTGTGCCTCATGTTGAATAACTACTTTTTAAAGCCTCAATGTGACAAAATTGCCATTTTTACAGACTTTTTCTCCATCTCAGAAGTTTCTATTTCAACCAATTACAGGCATTAAAATGACTCTTAACACACTTATTTTAGTTCCAAAACTGATAATTCACATGCAATAGTCATTTACAGTCAAAAAACTTAAACATTAAAAAATGTCCATTTCTGACCATCTGGAGAGAGTTCGACAGGTCACAGGTCATCGTTTTTCATCAGAAATTTGATTTTTTGGACTGTAGAAAAATTGATTCAAAATGTCATTTGGATTTTGCCTCATGTTGAAACACTACTTTTTAAGGCCTCAATGTGACCAAAATTGCCATTTTTAAATACTTTTTCTCCTACTCAGATGCTTCTATTTCGACCAATTTCAGGCATTAAAATGACTCTAAACACTCTTATTTTAGTTCCAAAAACGATAATTCACATGCAATAGTCATTTACAGTCAAAAAATTAAACATTAAAAAATGTCTATTTCTGACCATCTGGAGAAAGTTTGACAGGTCGCAGGTAATCGTTTTTCATCAGAAAATAGATTTTTTGGAGTGTAGAAAAATTGATTCAAAATGTCATTTGGATTGTGCCTCATGTTGAGTAACTACTTTTTAAAGCCTAAATGTGAACAAAATTGCCATTTTTACAGACTTTTTCTCCTACTCAGAAGCTTCTATTTCGACCAATTTCAGGCATTAAAATGACTCTAAACACATGTATTTTAGTTCCAAAAGTGATAATTCACATGCAATAGTCATTTGCAATCAAAAAATTAAACAATAAAAAATTACCATTTCTGACCATCCGGTGAAAGTTCGACAGGTCACGGGTCATCGTTTTTCATCAGAAATTTGATTTTTTTGAGTGTTGAAAAATTGATTCAAAATGTCATTTGGATTGTACCTCATGTTGAATAACTACTTTTTAAGGCCTCAATGTGACCAAAATTGCCATTTTTAAATACTTTTTCTCCTACTCAGATACTTCTATTTCGACAAATTTCAGGCATTAAAATGACTCTTAACATACTTATTTTAGTTCCAAAAGTGATAAATCACATGCAATAGTCATTTACAGTCAAAAAACTTAAACATTAAAAAATTTTCATTTCTGACCATCTGGAGAAAGTTCGACAGGTCACGGGTCATCGTTTTTCATCAGAAAATTGATTTTTTGAAGTGTACAAAAATTGATTCATTCAAAATGTCATTTGGATTGTGCCTCATTTTGAATAACTACTTTTTAAAGCCTCAATATGACCAAATTGCCAATTTTACAGACTTTTTCTCCTACTCAGAAGCTTCTATTTCGACCAATTTAAGGCATTAAAATAACTCTAAACACGCTTATTAGTTCCAAAAGTGATAATTCACATGCAAAAGTAATTTACAGTCAAAAAATTAAACATTAAAAAAACTTACCATTTCTGACCATCTGGAGAAAGTTCGACAGGTCATGGGTCATCATTTTTCATCAGAAATTTGATTTTTTGGACTGTAGAAAAAATTGATTCAAAATGTCATTTGGATTTTGCCTCATGTTGAATAACTACTTTTTAAGGCCTCAATGTGACCAAAATTGCCATTTTTAAATACTTTTTCTCCTACTCAGATGCTTCTATTTCGACCAATTTCAGGCATTAAAATGACTCTAAACACTCTTATTTTAGTTCCAAAAATGATAATTCACATGCAATAGTCATCTACAGTCAAAAAATTAAACATTAAAAAATGTCCATTTCTGACCATCTGGAGAAAGTTTGACAGGTCGCGGGTAATCGTTTTTCATCAGAAAATTAATTTTTTGGAGTGTAGAAAAATTGATTCAAAATGTCATTTGGATTTTGCCTCATGTTGAATAACTACTTTTTAAAACCTCAATGTGACCAAAATTGCCATTTTTAAATACTTTTTCTTCTACTCAGATGCTTCTATTTCTACCAATTTCAGGCATTAAAATCACTCTTAACACACTTATTTTAGTTCCAAAAGTGATAATTCACATGCAATAGTCATTTACAGTCAAAAAACTTAAACATTAAACATTTTTCATTTCTGACCATCTGGAGAAAGTTCGACAAGTCACAGGTCATCGTTTTTCATCAGAAAATTGATTTTTTTGAGTGTAGAAAAATTGATTCAAAATGTCATTTGGATTGTGCCTCATGTTGAGTAACTACTTTTTAAAGCCTAAATGTGACCAAAATTGCCATTTTTATGACTTTTTCTCCTACTCAGAAGCTTCTATTTCGATCAATTTCAGGCATCAAAATGACTCTAAACACACTTATTTTAGTTCCAAAAGTGATAATTCACATGCAATAGTCATTTGCAGTCAAAAAAGTAAACATGAAAAAATTACCATTTCTGACCATCTGGAGTAAGTTCGACAGGTCACGGGTCATCGTTTTTCATCAGAAAATTGATTTTCTTGGAGTTTCGAAAAATTGATTCAAAATGTCATTTGGATTGTGCCTCATGTTGAATAACTACTTTTTAAAGCCTCAATATGACCAAAATTGCCACTTTTACAGACTTTTTCTCCTACTCACAAGCTTCTATTTCGACCAATTTGAGGCATTAAAATAACTCAAACACTCTTATTAGTTCCAAAAGTGATAATTTACATGCAAAAGTAATTGACGGTCAAAAAATTAAACATTAAAAAAACGTACCATTTCTGACCATCTGGAGAAAGTTCGACAGGTCACGGGTCATCGTTTTTCATCAGAAATTAGATTTTTTGGACTGTAGAAAAATTGATTCAAAATGTCATTTGGATTTTGCCTCATGTTGAATAACTACTTTTTAAAGCCTCAATGTGACCAGAATTGCCATTTTAAAATACTTTTTCTCCTACTCAGATGCTTCTATTTCGACCAATTTCAGGCATTAAAATGACTCTTAACACACTTATTTTAGTTCCAAAAGTGATAATTCACATGCAATAGTCATTTACAGTCTACAAATTAAACAAAATCACAAAATTTCCATTTCTGACCATCTAGCGAACGTTCGACAGGTCACGGTTCATCGTTTTTCATCAGAAATTTGATTTTTTGGAGTGTAGAAAAATTTATTCAAAATATCATTTGGATTTTGCCTCATGTTGAATAACTACTTTTTAAAGCCTCAATGTGACCAAAATTGCCATTTTTAAATACTTTTTCTCCTACTCAGTGGACAGAGACATAGGGGTGTGTGCCACACTGCTCCATGGTCCTGGATAGATCTGACTGCAACAGGAGCAACCGTCCCCGCACTATGCATATCTCCCCCTCATGCACATCATGCCTGAGGCCACAACATCGGTCATGCATGCTGCAAGGCAGTTCATTTTAAGCCTCACACTCCTATGTTGAGACTCTGCATCAGTGCCAACAATCATGGACCCCCAAATGACTGAACTGGACAGGGCACAGGCAAGGTCCCAACGCATGTCACAGACCACCCCCACACATGATGCTGCAAGCATTGGGCACTTAGATTAACTGCCAGCCTAGATTACCTTGTGCAAGAGTGACTACACACAGACCAGGGAACACATGTCAAAGAGGGGAAGGGAGGAAGAACAGGACCGGTTGACTTTGGGGAACAGGATATGCACTGCACATATAAACCCTGGCAGTGTATCCAGGCGACTGAGCACTTCCAAAAGCTGGTGACACACAACAAACACACATGTACCTACCCCCTTCCTGCTGCTGCTTCTCCTGTAGCTGCCTATCCATGTCAGGGAAGACCACTGCAAGGACGCGCTTCATTTGGTGGGTCAGGCGCCGGCGCCCGCGGTTCTTGCCCTCTGGTGAGCCCCCAACAGGACCAGGGCGATCCTCCTTTTCCAGCACCGGATATCCTGCCAGCATTTCCTCACCTGGGCCAGGCGCCGACTGCGACCCTCCACCGACCTCACGGCCCTGACGGCCCGCTTCCAAATCTCCCCTTGGCGTAGGTGGCTACCTGTGAGGATGACAAAGTGAGACAACATCAATACACCTGCTCCATGTCACAGAGACACACATTAGAACAATTGGGCTTGTTTGAACAGGGCATAGTATGCAGCAAACTCATTGCACCTTTGTCATAGGGACATTATCCTCTGGGGAAGGCCAAATGCACTACGTGGCATTTAAAGTACACGGGTGGCATGAGGGGTGCGAGAGAATCAATGATCATGGCTCACACTGTGCATCACAAGCAACCCCAGGATAATGGACAGCACCTCAAAGCAGTCACATGCCCCAGGCCACTGACGCAACCTCAGCGGAGTACACAGACACACACAGGCACAGGCCAATCACCTGCCATTGGCAACGGCGGGTACAAACATCCCTCTGCACATGTGCCACTTGACTGGGGGGAGTCACAGGTGTGGGCCTAGCTCAGCACGTCAGACACACAGCACGGCTCCCTGCTCACATCAGATGGGTAGGGCATATGCATCCTCCATGCAGCTGGGGTGCAACACTCCACATAGACACTCACCCACATGACAGGGGACTTACACACACACACCAATGTCCAGGGGTCGTACACTTCATTTGGACACTATCACAGGTCATTGTTTTTCATCAGAAAATTGATTTTTTTGAGTGTAGAAAAATTGATTCAAAATGTCATTTGGATTGTGCCTCATGTTGAGTAACTACTTTTTAAAGCCTAAATGTGACCAAAATTGCCATTTTTATGACTTTTTCTCCTACTCAGAAGCTTCTATTTCGATCAATTTCAGGCATCAAAATGACTCTAAACACACTTATTTTAGTTCCAAAAGTGATAATTCACATGCAATAGTCATTTGCAGTCAAAAAAGTAAACATGAAAAAATTACCATTTCTGACCATCTGGAGTATGTTCGACAGGTCACGGGTCATCGTTTTTCATCAGAAAATTGATTTTCTTGGAGTTTCGAAAAATTGATTCAAAATGTCATTTGGATTGTGCCTCATGTTGAATAACTACTTTTTAAAGCCTCAATATGACCAAAATTGCCACTTTTACAGACTTTTTCTCCTACTCACAAGCTTCTATTTCGACCAATTTGAGGCATTAAAATAACTCAAACACTCTTATTAGTTCCAAAAGTGATAATTTACATGCAAAAGTAATTTACAGTCAAAAAATTAAACATTAAAAAAACTTACCATTTCTGACCATCTGGAGAAAGTTCGACAGGTCACGGGTTATCGTTTTTCATCAGAAATTTGATTTTTTGGACTGTAGAAAAATTGATTCAAAATGTCATTTGGATTTTGCCTCATGTTGAATAACTACTTTTTAAGGCCTCAATGTGACCAAAATTGCCATTTTTAAATACTTTTTCTCCTACTCAGATGCTTCTATTGCGACCAATTTCAGGCATTAAAATGACTCTAAACACTCTTATTTTAGTTCCAAAAATGATAATTCACATGCAATAGTCATCTACAGTCAAAAAATTAAACATTAAAAAATGTCCATTTCTGACCATCTGGAGAAAGTTTGACAGGTCGCGGGTAATCGTTTTTCATCAGAAAATTAATTTTTTGGAGTGTAGAAAAATTGATTCAAAATGTCATTTGGATTTTGCCTCATGTTGAATAACTACTTTTTAAAGCCTCAATGTGACCAAAATTGCCATTTTTAAATACTTTTTCTTCTACTCAGATGCTTCTATTTCGACCAATTTCAGGCATTAAAATCACTCTTAACACACTAATTTTAGTTCCAAAAGTGATAATTCACATGCAATAGTCATTTACAGTCAAAAAACTTAAACATTAAACATTTTTCATTTCTGACCATCTGGAGAAAGTTCGACAAGTCACAGGTCATCGTTTTTCATCAGAAAATTGATTTTTTTGAGTGTAGAAAAATTGATTCAAAATGTCATTTGGATTGTGCCTCATGTTGAGTAACTACTTTTTAAAGCCTAAATGTGACCAAAATTGCCATTTTTATGACTTTTTCTCCTACTCAGAAGCTTCTATTTCGATCAATTTCAGGCATCAAAATGACTCTAAACACACTTATTTTAGTTCCAAAAGTGATAATTCACATGCAATAGTCATTTGCAGTCAAAAAAGTAAACATGAAAAAATTACCATTTCTGACCATCTGGAGTAAGTTCGACAGGTCACGGGTCATCGTTTTTCATCAGAAAATTGATTTTCTTGGAGTTTCGAAAAATTGATTCAAAATGTCATTTGGATTGTGCCTCATGTTGAATAACTACTTTTTAAAGCCTCAATATGACCAAAATTGCCACTTTTACAGACTTTTTCTCCTACTCACAAGCTTCTATTTCGACCAATTTGAGGCATTAAAATAACTCAAACACTCTTATTAGTTCCAAAAGTGATAATTTACATGCAAAAGTAATTTACGGTCAAAAAATTAAACATTAAAAAAACGTACCATTTCTGACCATCTGGAGAAAGTTCGACAGGTCACGGGTCATCGTTTTTCATCAGAAATTAGATTTTTTGGACTGTAGAAAAATTGATTCAAAATGTCATTTGGATTTTGCCTCATGTTGAATAACTACTTTTTAAAGCCTCAATGTGACCAGAATTGCCATTTTAAAATACTTTTTCTCCTACTCAGATGCTTCTATTTCGACCAATTTCAGGCATTAAAATGACTCTTAACACACTTATTTTAGTTCCAAAAGTGATAATTCACATGCAATAGTCATTTACAGTCTACAAATTAAACAAAATCACAAAATTTCCATTTCTGACCATCTAGCGAACGTTCGACAGGTCACGGTTCATCGTTTTTCATCAGAAATTTGATTTTTTGGAGTGTAGAAAAATTTATTCAAAATATCATTTGGATTTTGCCTCATGTTGAATAACTACTTTTTAAAGCCTCAATGTGACCAAAATTGCCATTTTTAAATACTTTTTCTCCTACTCAGATGCTTCTATTTCGACCAATTTCAGGCATTAAAATGACTCTTAACACAATTATTTTAGTTCCAAAAGTGATAATTCACATGCAATAGTAATTCACAGTCAAAAAATTAAACATTAAAAAATGTCCATTTCTGACCATCTAGAAAAAGTTCGACAGGGTCATCGTTTTTCATCATAAATTAGATTTTTTGGACTGTAGAAAAATTGATTCAAAATGTCAATTGGATTGTGCCTCATATTGAATAACTACTTTTTAAAGCCTCAATGTGTTCAAAATTGCCATTTTTAAATACTTTTTCTCCTACTCAGAAGCTTCTATTTCGATCAATTTCAGGCATCAAAATGACTCTAAACACACTTATTTTAGTTCCAAAAGTGATAATTCACATGCAATAGTCATTTGCACTCAAAAAATTAAACATTAAAATATTACCATTTCTGACCATCCGGAGAAAGTTCGACATGTCAAGTGTCATCGTTTTTCATCTGAAATTTGATTTTTTGGACTGTAGAAAAATTGATTCAAAATGTCATTTGGATTTTGCCTCATGTTGAATAACTACTTTTTAAAGCCTCAATGTGACCAAAATTGCCATTTTTAAATACTTTTTCTCCTACTCAGTGGACAGAGACATAGGGGTGTGTGCCACACTGCTCCATGGTCCTGGATAGATCTGACTGCAACAGGAGCAACCGTCCCCGCACTATGCATATCTCCCCCTCATGCACATCATGCCTGAGGCCACAACATCGGTCATGCATGCTGCAAGGCAGTTCATTTTAAGCCTCACACTCCTATGTTGAGACTCTGCATCAGTGCCAACAATCATGGACCCCCAAATGACTGAACTGGACAGGGCACAGGCAAGGTCCCAACGCATGTCACAGACCACCCCCACACATGATGCTGCAAGCATTGGGCACTTAGATTAACTGCCAGCCTAGATTACCTTGTGCAAGAGTGACTACACACAGACCAGGGAACGCATGTCAAAGAGGGGAAGGGAGGAAGAACAGGACCGGTTGACTTTGGGGAACAGGATATGCACTGCACATATAAACCCTGGCAGTGTATCCAGGCGACTGAGCACTTCCAAAAGCTGGTGACACACAACAAACACACATGTACCTACCCCCTTCCTGCTGCTGCTTCTCCTGTAGCTGCCTATCCATGTCAGGGAAGACCACTGCAAGGACGCGCTTCATTTGGTGGGTCAGGCGCCGGCGCCCGCGGTTCTTGCCCTCTGGTGAGCCCCCAACAGGACCAGGGCGATCCTCCTTTTCCAGCACCGGATATCCTGCCAGCATTTCCTCACCTGGGCCAGGCGCCGACTGCGACCCTCCACCGACCTCACGGCCTTGACGGCCCGCTTCCAAATCTCCCCTTGGCGTAGGTGGCTACCTGTGAGGATGACAAAGTGAGACAACATCAATACACCTGCTCCATGTCACAGAGACACACATTAGAACAATTGGGCTTGTTTGAACAGGGCATAGTATGCAGCAAACTCATTGCACCTTTGTCATAGGGACATTATCCTCTGGGGAAGGCCAAATGCACTACGTGGCATTTAAAGTACACGGGTGGCATGAGGGGTGCGAGAGAATCAATGATCATGGCTCACACTGTGCATCACAAGCAACCCCAGGATAATGGACAGCACCTCAAAGCAGTCACATGCCCCAGGCCACTGACGCAACCTCAGCGGAGTACACAGACACACACAGGCACAGGCCAATCACCTGCCATTGGCAACGGCGGGTACAAACATCCCTCTGCACATGTGCCACTTGACTGGGGGGAGTCACAGGTGTGGGCCTAGCTCAGCACGTCAGACACACAGCACGGCTCCCTGCTCACATCAGATGGGTAGGGCATATGCATCCTCCATGCAGCTGGGGTGCAACACTCCACATAGACACTCACCCACATGACAGGGGACTTACACACACACACCAATGTCCAGGGGTCGTACACTTCATTTGGACACTATCACAGGTCATCGTTTTTCATCAGAAAATTGATTTTTTTGAGTGTAGAAAAATTGATTCAAAATGTCATTTGGATTGTGCCTCATGTTGAGTAACTACTTTTTAAAGCCTAAATGTGACCAAAATTGCCATTTTTATGACTTTTTCTCCTACTCAGAAGCTTCTATTTCGATCAATTTCAGGCATCAAAATGACTCTAAACACACTTATTTTAGTTCCAAAAGTGATAATTCACATGCAATAGTCATTTGCAGTCAAAAAAGTAAACATGAAAAAATTACCATTTCTGACCATCTGGAGTAAGTTCGACAGGTCACGGGTCATCGTTTTTCATCAGAAAATTGATTTTCTTGGAGTTTCGAAAAATTGATTCAAAATGTCATTTGGATTGTGCCTCATGTTGAATAACTACTTTTTAAAGCCTCAATATGACCAAAATTGCCACTTTTACAGACTTTTTCTCCTACTCACAAGCTTCTATTTCGACCAATTTGAGGCATTAAAATAACTCAAACACTCTTATTAGTTCCAAAAGTGATAATTTACATGCAAAAGTAATTTACAGTCAAAAAATTAAACATTAAAAAAACTTACCATTTCTGACCATCTGGAAAAAGTTCGACAGGTCACGGGTTATCGTTTTTCATCAGAAATTTGATTTTTTGGACTGTAGAAAAATTGATTCAAAATGTCATTTGGATTTTGTCTCATGTTGAATAACTACTTTTTAAAGCCTCAATGTGACCAGAATTGCCATTTTAAAATACTTTTTCTCCTACTCAGATGCTTCTATTTCGACCAATTTCAGGCATTAACATGACTCTTACACACTTATTTTAGTTCCAAAAGTGATAATTCACATGCAATAGTCATTTACAGTCTACAAATTAAACAAAATCACAAAATTTCCATTTCTGACCATCTAGCGAACGTTCGACAGGTCACGGTTCATCGTTTTTCATCAGAAATTTGATTTTTTGGACTGTAGAAAAATGTATTCAAAATATCATTTGGATTTTGCCTCATGTTGAATAACTACTTTTTAAAGCCTCAATGTGACCAAAATTGCCATTTTTAAATACTTTTTCTCCTACTCAGATGCTTCTATTTCGACCAATTTCAGGCATTAAAATGACTCTTAACACAATTATTTTAGTTCCAAAAGTGATAATTCACATGCAATAGTAATTCACAGTCAAAAAATTTTACATTAAAAAATGTCCATTTCTGACCATCTAGAAAAAGTTCGACAGGGTCATCGTTTTTCATCATAAATTAGATTTTTTGGACTGTAGAAAAATTGATTCAAAATGTCAATTGGATTGTGCCTCATGTTGAATAACTACTTTTTAAAGCCTCAATGTGTTCAAAATTGCCATTTTTAAATACTTTTTCTCCTACTCAGAAGCTTCTATTTCGATCAATTTCAGGCATCAAAATGACTCTAAACACACTTATTTTAGTTCCAAAAGTGATAATTCACATGCAATAGTCATTTGCACTCAAAAAATTTAAACATTAAAAAATTACCATTTCTGACCATCCGGAGAAAGTTCGACAGGTCAAGTGTCATCGTTTTTCATCTGAAATTTGATTTTTTGGACTGTAGAAAAATTGATTCAAAATGTCATTTGGATTTTGCCTCATGTTGAATAACTACTTTTTAAAGCCTCAATGTGACCAAAATTGCCATTTTTAAATACTTTTTCTCCTACTCAGATGCTTCTATTTCGACCAATTTCAGGCATTAAAATGACTCTTAACACACTTATTTTAGTTCCAAAAGTGATAATTCACATGCAATAGTCATTTCCAGTCAAAAAATTTAACATTAATAAATTTCCATTTCTGTCCATCTGTAGAAAGTTCGACAGGTCACGGGTACCCTTACGTCACCCCAACAATGGTGGTACGGCCCATACCCAGGCCTGAGGAGCGTGGGTACGGGTCGCACCACGCGTACCCCTACGTCACCCCAACAATGGTGGTATGGCCCATACCCAGGCCTGAAGAGCCATCAGTGGACAGAGACATAGGGGTGTGTGCCCATCACTCCCAGCAGTGCCCAGACATATGAGGGGTGGGTGCCTATCACTCCCAGCAGTGCCCAGACATATGAGGGGTGGGTGCAGAGGACCCCCAGCAGTGCCCAGACATATGAGGGGTGGGTGCAGAGGACCCTCAGCAGTGCCCAGACATATGAGGGGTGGGTGCCTATCACTCCGAGCAGTGCCCAGACATATGAGGGGTGGGTGCAGAGGACCCCCAGCAGTGCCCAGACAAATGAGGGATGGGTGCCTATCACTCCCAGCACTGCCCAGACATATGAGGGGTGGGTGCCTATCACTCCCACCAGTGCCCAGACATATGAGGGGTGGGTGCAGAGGACCCCCAGCAGTGCCCAGACAAATGAGGGATGGGTGCCTATCACTCCCAGCACTGCCCAGACATATGAGGGGTGGGTGCCTATCACTCCCAGCAGTGCCCAGACATATGAGGGGTGGGTGCAGAGGACCCCCAGCAGTGCCCAGACATATGAGGGGTGGGTGTAGAAGACCCCCAGCAGTGCCCAGACATATGAGGGGTGGGTGTCTATCACTCCCAGCAGTGCCCAGACATATGAGGGGTGGGTGCAGAGGACCCCCAGCAGTGCCCAGACATATGAGGGGTGGGTGCAGCGAACCCCCAGCAGTGCCCAGACATATGAGGGGTGTGTGCCCATCACTCCCAGCAGTGCCCATACATATGAGGGGTGGGTGCAGAGGACCCCCAGCAGTGCTCAGACATATGAGGGGTGTGTGCCTATCACTCCCAGCAGTGCCCAGACATATGAGGGGTGGGTGCCTATCACTCCCAGCAGTGCCCAGACATATGAGGGGTGTGTGCCCATCACTCCCAGCAGTGCCCAGACATATGAGGGGTGGGTGCAGAGGACCCCCAGCAGTGCCCAGACATATGAGGGGAGGGTGCCTATCACTCCCAGCAGTGCCCAGACATATGAGGGGTGGGTGCAGAGGACCCCCAGCAGTGCCCAGACATATGAGGGGTGGGTGCCTATCACTCCCAGCAGTGCCCAGGCATATGAGGGGTGGGTGCAGAGGACCCCCAGCAGTGCCCAGACAAATGAGGGGTGGGTGCAGAGCCTCCCAGCAGTGGACAGAGACATGGGGGTGTGTACATCATCCTCCAAAAACTCCATGGGTGCATGAAGGCATCCACAATGTGCGACTATGTTGATAGTGCCATGACAACACATCACTGACAGCAGTGTCCCACTCACATGAGGATGGATGTCCTTCCCCCACTGCATGGCACACCACATGTGGGTGTGATGACAAATTATACATGCATACCCACCCCTGGAGGTGGCAGCACAATACACACATTGAGATCATGCAACAAGACTGTATCCTCATGTGAAACCCCACCAAACTAAGAGAGCCTAAGGGAACACACACTGTCACCCACATTCCAGGACTGATAGGAATGTACAGGTGCTGGGGCAGCCAACAAGTTGTTGCCTCCCATGGAAGGAAAAGGGTGGAGTACCCACAGATACAATGCCCACAATTGTCAGTCAGGTGCCCAAATACCCTGCAGAACAAGTAACACATGAGTGCTAGGCTGGGAGTACACACATGCATAGTGCAGAAAAGGGACCATGTCCACATTAAGCCATGGCAACATGCTCCATACACAAGTACAGTGACTACCAAGGAGGGCACAGACGATGCAGGCGGAGACATTGCTGAGCAGGCATGGGCAAAGTTGAAGGGATCCCTCACAGAGCAAGGAACTGTAGACACAGGTCAGCACAACAATTGGGAAACACCCTGCAGGGAAGAAGTCAGGTGCCACAGAGGAAGGAACACTCCTTGGGTCAATGTCACCATACAGTAAGAGCTTACATGACCAAAGATTATATGCAGAGACCTTGTGATGGCACGCAGATACCAGGGTCCTCCCCATGAGCAGCACACTACAACATTTCCCAGACACCTAACACATTATCACCACCCCAACTCAGGGAGCAGCAGCACCAACAGCAATACCAGAAAAGCATTTGTGTGCAAATGAAAAACAAAATGCTTTATTCAGCATAAAAAAAATTGGATTTGAAATGTACACTATATACAAGGCCCATAGGCCAGTCCATATGCGAATTCTGGGGGGGGGGCACATTGGGACGCATCTCCCCTAGCTTGCCTGCACAGTTCACAGTTCCTTTCCATCCACGGGGGGTCATCATGTGTGGGGGAAGGACCAGGCACCACAGGGACAGGAGGGGCAAGGGTAGGTGTTGTGGGTGCAGGGACGGACGACTCCACCACAGGTGGTGTGGCTGCGCCAAAGGTGGTGGTTAGGATGGCGCTGCACACGGTTGCAAGGTCTGCCAGCGTCTCCCCTGCACCCGAAGGAACCACAGGCCCCAAGGAGGGGGGGGTCAGAGGGATGGGTTGCAGCGCTATTGGGGGAGGGCGTGGACAGGGGGGGACTCAACTCCCCTGCCCGGGGACTTCCTCGACTGCTTGCGGGGTGGTGTCACACTGGGGCTGAGGGACAGACTGGCCAAGAAGGACTCTTTGTCCGACTGTTGGGCAGGGGAGCCACGGGGAGTGGTTTTGGAGAAAGTGGGTCGTGAGGACTGCGGACTCCCACTGTGGCTGCGTGACTGCCTTTTGCCCCCCGACCCAGTGGGTGTGCCTACTTCCCCCTGTGTGTGCGTGACTGGAGGAGTGCGCTTGGCCTTCCCTGTTGGTGTGCTGCCTGTGTCTGGTGAGGTGCGTGCATGGGGATGTCTGGGTGTGCTTGGGACAGGCATGGAAGTGGGAAGTGTGGATGGGGCAGGGGTAGGGGGAGATGGAGCGCTGCAGGAGACCCACTGCTGCCGTCAGTGACGAGTCCATGGACCTCAGCAACATCCGTTGGTGAGATATCGCTGATGACATGCCCTCCATGTACGACACCATCTGTGTCAGCAGTCTGGTGAGGCCATGGAGGATATTAAGCAGCGATGTCTGACCAACCTGCAACTGCCGCAGGATGTCCACAGACTCGGCATTAATGGCAGCAGGGGAGACAGGGGCAGGGGGTGCGGTGCCTGGCACGAAGGAGTCATGTGGTCGCCTAGCACGGACAGAAGGGACCCGAGCAAGTGGGAGGGCAGTGATGGGAATTGAGGGGGCGGCGAGAGATATACTGCTGCTTTCAGCTGTGGGAGCAGCCTCCGCCCCCTCTGGGAGCTCAGCCTCGGACCCGTCAGTTTCATAGTCAGTGTTGGGGCTGGACAGGTCCTCCGCCTGACTCCCCTCGCCCTCCGTGCCACTTGCTGCGCCAGACTCCCCAGTACTGGTGGCACCGGTGCTGGATCCCTCCTCCACGTCCGTGCCGGTGTCTCCCTCTGTGTCCCCCAACAATGCTGTGGGCAAGGTGAAGAGACAGGAAATAATCAGACACCTGTATACATATGACACATGAGTCCAAACTACATAGGTCACAATGCATAGCATGAGAAGCATCATGAGTAACATCTACAATACTACGCACATATGTAGGCCATGCACTACACAGTTGGTTGAGCCACCATGCCACTTTGAAAAAATGGAGAGCATGACACAACAGCAAAGAACTTGATATTGAATTATACAGAGAAGCTTGTGTCTGTGGACAGTCTAGCACAGCATCTGGACCACACACCGTTGGCAAAAATGGATGAGCAGGAACCATGTCTTTTAACTTTTGACACATGCTGCAAAGCACAAACAATAAACCCTGCACAACATGACTGGGTCAATACTTGTTGAGTGTCTGTTCCGACTATCATCACACACAGGCCAGACCTGGCAAGGAGACATATGCTTTGGACATGTAGGCCTTGCCCGCACAAACCCCCCCTACCTGAGACAATGTGATTGAGACAGAGGAAGGACTTACACCTAAAGCCTAATTGCACTCTAACTACCCCTCGTAGGGCTGACCACACATATTATTGACAAACAACCATCATCAGATAGTTGTACACAGACACACAGGCACTGGCCAGTGTGAGGATGCACAGGCCACATTGGGTCACCATGTACAGTGTACACATGTAGCACACTTTACATAAATATAAATGAGGCCAGGGTACAATGCCACAGAGGCCAACCTATGCTGAAGACACTGAGAATGTCCACAGTGTTGGATGACACACATGATTCCTAGGAAAAGGTGTCTCAGGGGACTGTAGTGGCCACACTGCTCCATGGTCCTGGATAGATCTGACTGCAACAGGAGCAACCGTCCCCGCACTATGCATATCTCCCCCTCATGCACATCATGCCTGAGGCCACAACATCGGTCATGCATGCTGCAAGGCAGTTCATTTTAAGCCTCACACTCCTATGTTGAGACTCTGCATCAGTGCCAACAATCATGGACCCCCAAATGACTGAACTGGACAGGGCACAGGCAAGGTCCCAACGCATGTCACAGACCACCCCCACACATGATGCTGCAAGCATTGGGCACTTAGATTAACTGCCAGCCTAGATTACCTTGTGCAAGAGTGACTACACACAGACCAGGGAACACATGTCAAAGAGGGGAAGGGAGGAAGAACAGGACCGGTTGACTTTGGGGAACAGGATATGCACTGCACATATAAACCCTGGCAGTGTATCCAGGCGACTGAGCACTTCCAAAAGCTGGTGACACACAACAAACACACATGTACCTACCCCCTTCCTGCTGCTGCTTCTCCTGTAGCTGCCTATCCATGTCAGGGAAGACCACTGCAAGGACGCGCTTCATTTGGTGGGTCAGGCGCCGGCGCCCGCGGTTCTTGCCCTCTGGTGAGCCCCCAACAGGACCAGGGCGATCCTCCTTTTCCAGCACCGGATATCCTGCCAGCATTTCCTCACCTGGGCCAGGCGCCGACTGCGACCCTCCACCGACCTCACGGCCCTGACGGCCCGCTTCCAAATCTCCCCTTGGCGTAGGTGGCTACCTGTGAGGATGACAAAGTGAGACAACATCAATACACCTGCTCCATGTCACAGAGACACACATTAGAACAATTGGGCTTGTTTGAACAGGGCATAGTATGCAGCAAACTCATTGCACCTTTGTCATAGGGACATTATCCTCTGGGGAAGGCCAAATGCACTACGTGGCATTTAAAGTACACGGGTGGCATGAGGGGTGCGAGAGAATCAATGATCATGGCTCACACTGTGCATCACAAGCAACCCCAGGATAATGGACAGCACCTCAAAGCAGTCACATGCCCCAGGCCACTGACGCAACCTCAGCGGAGTACACAGACACACACAGGCACAGGCCAATCACCTGCCATTGGCAACGGCGGGTACAAACATCCCTCTGCACATGTGCCACTTGACTGGGGGGAGTCACAGGTGTGGGCCTAGCTCAGCACGTCAGACACACAGCACGGCTCCCTGCTCACATCAGATGGGTAGGGCATATGCATCCTCCATGCAGCTGGGGTGCAACACTCCACATAGACACTCACCCACATGACAGGGGACTTACACACACACACCAATGTCCAGGGGTCGTACACTTCATTTGGACACTATCACCACAGGTACACTCAACTCACACACATCTGTAGGTACAATCACCTGTCACACTGGGGGGCCCACAGAATCACATCAGGACTATGGAAACAACATTCCCAAGGGGATTAGCCAGGCTGAATGTGGCATGCACCATGCAGTGATTGTCACAGTAAGCACAATGCAAGTGAGGAGTGCAGATATGAACCACATCAGGTTCTGCATGGGAGACATAAGGCATATCCCCCCCTGGGACCCACCATGAACAACATTGCATGTCTGTCACACCTGGACACAATGCCAGAAGTGACAGACACAAAAAAGGGGCACAGTCACAGCTAGTGGAGTCAGCACTCACCTGCTCCCCTGGTCTCCCATATAGGCAGGGGTACTGTGGGAGGATGACGTCCAGCAATGCCTAATTCTCCTCTTGGGTGAATCGCTGGGCCCTCTCCACAGACCTGGACATGGTGCCAGAGGAATCACGAGCAGCAGCAGTGATGTGGAATGAAATGTTGTGCAGGCAAGTGCTCTCTCATAGGTCCTGGCTACCTTATATCTCCCTTGCTGGGCTGTTTCATTTACAGGAGTACAGAGTGATTGGTCAATCTCATTTGCATCCTACGTTTCCTCCAATCCCTTTAAACCTACCCCAGTGAGGGCCTTTGCATGGTTCAAAATTTGAGCATGATGTCAAGTCAACAACCACTTTGCAACTTAGTATATTGTCTATAAACCAACTTTTGCTGGCCACCTGATGCAAACATTTGAACTGGAAACTCGGTCTCCATGACAACCAGCATGCATTTAGGCCCTTATACTTGTCCCTCATGTGTCCCCTATGTAATTTCACTATCCACACACAGGTACGGTGCGTTCCACACGTACCCCTAGGGCACCACTACTCCAGTGATACGGTCCATACCCGCGTGTGTAGGGCCCGTATCACTTCGGTAGTGTTGCCGTAGGCGTATGCCATAGAGATAGGGCTCGTACCCGCGTATGTACGGCCCGTATCTCTATGGCGTACACCTACGCCAACACTACCCTAGTGCTATGGGTCGTACCCGTGTGTGTAGGTCCCGTAGCACTATGGTAGTGTTGCCGTAGGCGTACGCCATAGTTCTACGGGCCATACATACGCAGGTACGAGCTGTATCTCTATGGCGTATGCTTACGCCAACACTACCCTAGTGCTACGGGTCGTACCCGCGTGTGTAGGGCCCGTAGCACTAGGGTAGTGTTGCCATAGGCGTACGCCATAGTGCTACACGGGTATGAGCCGTATCTCTATGGCGTACGCCTACGGCAACACTACCCTAGTGCTACGGGCCGTAACCGCGTGTGTAGGGCCCGTAGCACTATGGTAGTGTTGCCGTAGGCGTACGCCATAGTGCTACGGGCCGTACATACGAGGGTACGAGCCGTATCTGTATGGCGTACGCCTACGGCAACACTACCCTAGTGCTACGGGCCGTACAGGCCCCTTCACTTGTGTGCCAGTACAATGGATTTTCAGCATCTGTGGTGCAAAGGGGGTGTCCGGTGCAGGTCCCACATGTTAATCCAATAGACCTGTGAGTCTGTTAATGTTTATGCTTTTGCATAGGTGTGAGCCTGAGTAATAAAGGTGTTCCTCAGCCTCTAAGGTGCCTCATCTCTGTCAATGCAGGTCTCATGCCACTGTGCATGCGGCATCTCTGGCATGGTTGTCAAGGATTGTGCATATGAGTCTATGTGTAGATTAGCAACCTGCATGCTGTTCTTCATGTATTTGATTCTCTATTGTGCATGATGTCCATGGCTGTGTATGTGTTTTTCCATGTTAGTCCCCCCCACGGGCCGTCAACACCTTCTGGGGTGTGTTTCCTGTGCGCAGCTCGGCCTTCAGTTTCATGATCCGGTGTCAGTCATCTTTGGTGATTGTGCATCCTTTGTCTCTGGGTGTGCCATTGCAAACCGGTTACTCCTTCCTTGACATACACCTGTTGCAGTAGTCCTTTCTGACATCCTAGTCTTTGTGTGGAAATTGTGACATAATTCCCAGGACATGCCGCCTGCTGTTGCAGCCACTGCAGCAAGGGCACACGTAGTTTCCAGATTTGGCAACACACACACATCAAAGGTGCTCCTCCCTTCCTCCCTCAACACATTAATTTGGCTGTCTTCGGGTTGTCTGTGCCACAGTTGCGGCCACGCGGTACCAAAGGCTGGACCGTCTGCACATGCAACGTGCACATTGCACGACCCTCAGGTCCTTGCATGACCCACATCACACTACAGTGTGATGTTGCAGCCACCCTCCAAGCAAAGTCCATCCACACATCTCTCACCTGCTCTCAGGCTTGCACTGAGCGCACACACAACACCTTTGCATGATGAGTGTGCAACTCCGACTGCCTACATAGCGCTGCCACGTCTTCCAGGACCTGTCACACCCACCAGGTCATGTCCCTCCTACTCCCCACCGGATCTGTACCCCTGCAAGGCCATGGGAGTGGGACTCAAGGCTTCTGCATGTAGTATGCTTTCGTCGTGAGGCACATGGCACAGGTATCATCTTTCAGCGTGTCAATCTACAATGTGTCCAGGACCCCCCTATCCACCATCACATGCGCACATGCCCTCATCATCAACTCGTATGCCATTGACAGCCAGGTGCTCCTCACCCTCACCAAGGACGCAGACATTGCCAGTTCCAATATTCAAGATTGCATGGGATCCATAGATGAATGGCAGAACAGCAGCCACCTTAGGCTGGACTTGTACAGGACTGAGGTCAACATCTGAGGATTGTCCCCTTACAGCTGGCTCAACTGCTTGTGTCCCACTCACAGAGGCCCCGCACAGGCACCCAGTGTCTACACACACAAGATGTTGTGCATCATGGATTGCTTGCTCTAATTTGCCATGGTAATCACCAGCATCTGTACCTCACACTGCAACACCCTCAGCATTATGCACATGATCCCCAGATAGATCCACTCCAAGGTAAGACGGACCATCCCCCAGGTCCACGACAACATCCGTGTCAAATACTGCCCTGCCCTCTACGGAGCAGCCACATCCAAAATCCAGGGACACTTGTCCACATCCAGGCTGCATCTGCACACCTCAGCTTCAACATCCCGCGCCCCAGCCACATCACCGTCCAGCAGAAATAGCTGCAATGGATCACTGTGTGCTGCAGGATGACCTTCAGACTCCTCACCCACACTCAGGAGGCAGGCCACAACCCTGACCCAAAACTAACCTTGTACCACTGGCATCCGATTCCCCATAGTGCCATCTCCGTGCGTCCAACCTTGACCTGGCCACCATTCTTCTGATCCACCGTACTCCTGCATGCAGGACATAGTTCTCCCACCTGGGTACACATTCCTGGGACTCCCTCCCCGGGAACCTCCAAATGAGGCATGACCTCTATGCCTTAATGTTACTCTTCCAAATAGGTGTGTCCTCACAGTTTCCCTAGCACCCCCTCAGCAGCTTGAGGCCATCACAGGTGAGTATTGTGCTCCATGTCTGCATTTAATGATACATTGTGACCCATGTGTGTCCTGCACCAGACTCTGTTCCCAGGGTATGGATGTGTGGAGTTAGTTCAACACTCAGACATAGTTTGACATTTACACACACATATGTTGGTGAATAATGCCAAATGACAGCAACATCTCATGACAAACTTAAGTATTTATTTTTTGTGGGGTAAGTCTTTTGGTGGATGAAGTAAGGTGCTCTACCGGGTGCATAGAATCCAAAGTTCACAGGGGGAGATGGCATCCTTGTCAGTTGGAGTCATCGGAGTCCAGACCACAATGTTGGTCATCATTGGTCAGACTGTGACCAGCAAGTCCATGTGGCAGAGAATGTCATTGGGTGAGGTGGTGCTGTTGCGCCAGAGGGCCAGGTGCCAGGCCAGGTGACCTGGGAGATGTGTATGGTCCGCTGACACTCACGGTCTTTTCCGTGGATGACCCACCTTCCTCCGGGGACCCTCAGATGCAGGCCTTGACGATGTCTGTGATGCTCCGTCAGAGGAATCCTCCTCCTCCCTCCCTGTGGCTGGTGCTGGTCTTCGCCTGGTGTCACAGGGAGGGTTGCCCATGTTGTCGGCAATCCGATGGAGTGAACGGCTCATGTCCGTTTGCACCGCCAGGAGCTCAGCCAGTCTTGCCTCCATCCGTCCTTGGTGTTGTTGTTGATTGGCATGTTGCTCGGCCTACAGGTTCTTAATCTCGTTGAGGGTCGCCACTACCTGGCTGATGCCTCTGGTGTCACGCCGGTATGTGTCCAGGATGTGGCGCATGTGTGCTATACCGGTTCCCTCAGCTGGCTGGTCAGGTTCTCGCTTCCGCCTGCCTCCACTCCCACCACCCCTGCCCACACGAGCCAGGGCCTGCCATTGTGGGCACATCGGGTCTACGGGACCCCTGAGGGATGGCATTAGCATGGTCGTCTGCCTCCTCCTGGGCGCCCGGAGAACCTTGTCCCTCCTGGTCAGACTGGCTGTGTTCGGTGTGAGCAGGGCTCCTGGGTGTCTCCTGGGATGTGGCAGGAATGGGGGTGGTGCTTGGCACAGATGTACCTGACGCAGGTGCTGCAGGGGCTTGGGCACCAGAGGGGCCAGGTTGGTCGGGGTCCTCCATGGAGTGGTGAGAGTCGTCGTTGCCGGTGGGGTCATCTTCACGCTGAGCCTGGGACAGTGATTGTTCCCCCCATTGTTGGGGGGAGGTCAATGACGTTGCCCTGTGTGTGAGAGAGAGACAATGTTAATGCTGTTTCATGCCACATCCATGTTTCATACATATTCAAGTAGTCACAGTTCCTCCAGGTGGTTGGATGTGCCTAGCATTCCTCTTAATGTCCACTTGGGGATGGGTGTGTTGCGGGGGACAGATTGGTATGTGCTCCTGAGTGTTTGCCAGTAGTTCTTTTGCTGGGATGCTTATTTGGCTATGGATTGGTCTTGTTGTGTCACATGTCAATTGCCTGCCCCGGGGGTGTGTGCTTGTGTGAGGGGGGGGGTGTGACCAGGCCTGTTGTTGTGTGTAGTGTGATTTGTCATTGGGTCTCCCAGGTGATGTGTCTGTCCCCTCATGGTGCATGCTGGCATGACAGTGTGTGTGAGTTCCTGTGCTGGGTATGTGAGCTAGTGGAGTTGTTGTTTGAGTGTACAGTGGTCACAGGAGGGCCTTGTGCTGCCTACAGCAGGGCCAAGTGTCAGCTACCTTGTCATTACTTTGCCAGCCCCTGTGCATTGGGCATGGTGCATGGGTATGTACCTAGGCCATATGAGCTGTGGGCATTGGTGTCTGGTTCTGAGTTGCACAATGTGTTGTGTGAGCCCCACCCTCCCAGCATCCCAGACATCCAGTATTGGGTTTGTGGTTGGTGTGGCCTGGGACATGGCATTGCCTTTATTTGTGAATGGGGCATGGAGACGTTAGTGGCAGGAGCGTGGTTTTTAGGGTGTGGTTGTGTGCGGTGAGGGCTTGGGGGTAGGTGCGTGCATTTGTTGTAGTTGGGGTGTGGATGCCATTCCCCCATGTTACGTGAGTTGTTTGTGTCCTCACCAGGCTCTGCGACTCCTTCGACTCCGTGTACTCCCACCGGCGGGAGCGTGGCCATCACCTTCTCCTCCCAGGGATGGTAATGTACGGGTCTGCGGGGCAGCCCGCCTCCAGTGATGTTACTCTGGGCGTATTCCTCATTCATCTTCCTCTTGACTGCCCTGCGCAGATCGTACCACCTGGCTTGGCATTCATGCCTGGTCCTTCGGATGGGCGCAACAGCATTCACCTTATCGACGATCCTCTGCCACAGGCTGGTTTTTTGGGCTATGCTGGTCTGTCTGACCAATGTTCCAAACAGCTGTGGCTCGACTCTGATGACTTCGTTGGCAAGGAGCTCCAGCTCCGCCGTAGTGAACTTTGGATTCTGCTCAGTGGGCATGGTGTGGGGTGTGGGTGTGGATGGTTGTATGTGTGTGGGTGTGAATGTGAGGGTGTGTGTGTGAAGGTGAAGAGGGGGTGTTTGTGAAGGAGGTTGTGTGAAGGTGTGTAACTGAAGGTGTAGTTTAGGTGTGAGTAAGGTGCGAGTAAGGTGCAGTTGTTTGTCTGTCGTGTCTGTGAGCAGTGGGTCTGTTGCAATGGCTCATGGGTTGTGTGTGTGGGCCCTTTTTATTGGTCCAATTTTTGGGTGTGGCTGTGTTTGAATTTGTGGTGGGTGTGTTATAAGAGGTGGTTGTGATTTGGTCCTCTGTTTGGCAGTTTTGATGTGGCAGGTCAGTCATAGAGATGTATTTTGTCATGTTGACGTGTTTTGTGGTGTTGTGGGAGTCGAATTGACCCTCCTTGTGCTGTTTTACTGTGTCCTGGTTCTGTACGAGTCTTTTTCGCGTAGGTATGGTCCGTAAATACGCGATGCTGGGTAGGGGTGCTGGGGTACGGTGTTGGGGTACGATGCGTACAGGTGCGGGCTGTGCTACAGTGTTGGAGTACGGTATGTACAGGTGCGGGCTGTGCTAGGGTGTTGGGGTACGGTGCGTACAGGTGCAGGGCTGTGCTACGGTGTTGGGGTGCGGTGCGTACAGGTACAGGCTGTGCAACGGTGTTGGGGTACGGTGCGTACAGGTGCGGGCTGTGCTAGGGTGTTGGGGTGCGGTGCGTACAGGTGCGGGGCTGTGCTACGGTGTTGGGGTGCGGCGCGTACAGGTGCGGCCTGTGCTACGGTGTTGGGGTACGGTGCGTACAGGTGCGGGCTGTGCTACGGTGTTGGGGTACGGTACGTACAGGTGCGGGCTGTGCTAGGGTGTTGGGGTACGGTGCGTACAGGTGCGGGCTGTGCTACGGTGTTGGGGTACGGTGCATACAGGTGCGGGCTGTGCTAGGGTGTTGGGGTATGGTGCATACAGGTGTGGGGCTGTGCTACGGTGTTGGGGTGCGGCGCGTACAGGTGCGGGCTGTGCTACGGTGTTGGGGTGTGGCGCATACAGGTGCAGGCTGTGCTACGGTGTTGGGGTGCGGCGCGTACAGGTGCGGGCTGTGCTACGGTGTTGGGGTACGGTGCGTACAGGTGCGGGGCTGTGCTACGGTGTTGGGGTGCGGCGCGTACAGCTGCAGGGCTGTGCTACGGTGTTGGGGTGCGGCACGTACAGGTGCGGGGCTGTGCTACGGTGTTGGGGTGCGGCGCGTACAGGTGCGGGGCTGTGCTACGGTGTTGGGGTGCGGCGCGTACAGGTGCGGGCAGTGCTACGGTATTGGGGTACGGTGCGTACAGGTGCGGGGCTGTGCTACGGTGTTGGGGTGCAGCGCGTACAGGTGCGGGCTGTGCTACGGTGTTGGGGTATGGTGCGTACAGGTGCGGGGCTGTGCTACGGTGTTGGGGTGCGGCGCGTACTGGTGCGGGCTGTGCTACGGTGTTGGGGTACGGCACGTACTGGTGCGGGCTGGGCTACAGTGTTGGGGTACGGTGCCGAGGGGGGTACGGTGCTGACATATGGGGGTACAGTGCTGACATGTGCGGGGTAAGGGGGGCTGTACGACTCGTATTCGGGCACAAGTTTACCCGTGTACATGTAGGCTACAGCGTTCGCTCCGTACGGGGCCTTTTACATACGGTTGTGTATTCGGACGGGCGGTACGGATCGTACTAGCGCGCTCGGACTTCTGTTTTACGATTTGCACGTAAAAATGTCCGGCTCCCTATCGGACACTTTTCCCGACGCTATTCGGACGTCAAATTTTAAGGCTCCCTCTCGGACCATTTTCCCGACGCAATTCGTATGTATTTTTCACGTACGAATCGTACTTCGCAGTTTGTACGGTACTTGTACGATTCGTACGTAAAAAAATACAGATACGAGTCGGACGGTAAATTTTTTTAACGGATCGGAATCGGCACCTATATGTTACAGTTCTATGTGACCTACAGAATAGCTATCAGACATGAATAAATACATTGTATAATGAAAATAAAGGTAGTTTACGATTACCACACTGTGCCAACCAGTTCCTAAACAAAGACGTCTTTTTACATTTTTATCATGAGGTTCTGAGCAGAGGCTGACTTTGAGTAAAATTGTGTGAAAGGGCTTTGTGAATAACAGGCAGGCAGGCAGAGAGGTGTGAGCACAAAGAATAGACGTGGTTTCTAAATGGGTGTCGGGTTTAGGTTAATTTTGGAAGTAAATAGCGTATTTGCATAGGCCATACATCACAGATTCCTGGTTAGACTGGAGACGTAAGGGGGAATAATGAGGATAGAGTTCAAATGTCTGAGTATACTTAGAAAGTTATTATATCAAAGTAGTAGGATTGAAGTGTATTATAATAAATTTAAAGGAAAAAGTAAAAAAAGATGGAAAAAATTCATTCAAGAATAATGTGAGTTTCTTACAAGTCTTGGAGATTCCAGTCCAGAAGTTTTTCAGCTGCTTGAGATGCGTAATGTTCCAAGAGGCTATTGTTGCCATTGTGTGAGAAAAGTGAAGTGATCCAATTCATATCCTCGAAGGGACAGTAATGTTCCTCGAATATTGGAGCAGTAATTTGAATGGGCAGGCAATCTGCGATGTTGTGAAAGGTCGCACGTTGCAGGAGATCTTTCGCGGCTGCGCAGAAATCCCATTGCACTGCGATTCCTTTTTGCATTGCATTCGCCATTGCTCTGCTGCCAGAACAATCACGTTCATGGTTTTCAAGATACTCCATTACCTGCTGGATATCTGGAACGATTGGTGAGATGCTGGCAAGGCATCAATCCATTTGCCAGTCGAATGGGCAAGATTTGCAATCAAACGATGGTTGTACGCATATTGCATAAGTGTAGATAAATGTTATTTTGTAGCTAGCTCTGATAATATATAGAGGCAGGCAGCCGAAAAGTTTTTCAGTTTTTTTACAGTATTGATGTAGCTTGGCGTAGAGGCGTATTCTGTCGGACATAGTTGTTACCACACAGAGCGTAGCCATTTCTAGAAGTAGAATTAGTAGTAGGATGGCCGCAAAGAGGGTGAGAATTATGGGCACTGTTCCTGTTATTCCAAAGATGATCGAAAGAATGTCTGAATGTAGTCTGGTATTAAAAGAAGAACAGTTTGAAAGCGTGTTAGAAGGCTGTAGGAGACCGTGTTAAAAAAGTGTGCCAGACCTTGAGTGTGACATGTGTTGAAAATTGTGTAACAATTCACAAAGTGTATTGGGAGATTTGTATTTAAAAGGGAGTGTATTTTACTTGAAGTTTGTGGTATCTGCAGTCAATACATTTCTTTTGCAGAAGTGAGGGACACTTCTGTTGTGAACAGAAGCGCTTTCAGTTTGGTTTGTTTAATGAAATCTGTTTTCAAAGTAGGGATTGAAGGCCAAGTTGAAGTTTGGGAGTTAGTTTGTGTGGGTGGGAATAGACATTGCCACAGGAAGTTACTTGGTTTGAAACAGTACGGACATATGGTATGCCAGCTCACATTCGGTAGGAGTGCATGTTATTGAGAAGCAGATAACTGCTGTTAGAAAGCTGTGTGAATGTTGGTCTGATTGTGGGAGTTGGCGTCCTTTTAAGAAAGGATGCAAGATTGGGAGCTGTAAGCTTAGAAGCGCCGTGTAGTTGGACATTCTTGGATAGTAATGAATGGCTGCTATTGTGGTCGCACTTTTCACCTGTGAGAAAAACATCTGTATGCTCTTTGAAACAGCGATATGTAAATGGGAGAAACCACTGCTCGTGAATAAACTTGCTACTTCATATAATCACATACAACATGACAAACAACATGTACACCTAGCAGACACAATGACACTACGTACTGTGGGTACAGTGGCTAGCCATGTACACAAAGCAAACATGGCATGGCACCTCTGCCACACAATGCAGAATGCGGGGAGAGATGGGAGCAAAGTATGTGCGAAAGTGGCAAGTAATTCTCATTTATATAAAAGTATGCAATGCAAACTCTTGAGGGGATGTGCCGGACAGACTTGAGTATGCAGAGCACAGACATGTACATGTCAACATACACTGATGGTCTATTGAGTATAGTGAACAGTGGACGCAACCATGATAGTACAGTCAGTAGGGAAGATTACAGAATGGTAGCGCGTACGTGTCTCCCCCCCCCAAATGTTTAGGGAAGTGGGCTGGCTCGCCGTACGCAAGGCTAGCGTAGGAGTATGAATAAAAGGCAAGTTTCTTTGGGTGTGGTTCTCTTCCGGATTGGCGCACGTGTCTGCCAGCTCTGCGCAGCTTACACCGCCACACAGCTAACGCTGTGAGCGAAGGTAGGTGCGTGAATGATGCTCTCAGCCTGGTGGTACTCAGAAACCGTCATGGTCGCTGTGATGCATATATGCCCCACAGTTCAACTTTCGACACCGCTGTATGTGAAAGAGGGCTGACCACATGCCAGCGGAAGGTCCTGGGCCAAGGTCTGCGAGCTCAGAAGGCTCCTGAGATTAATGCTGGCTACCACGACAAAGGCACACAGAGTCCAGCCTGAGGCCCAGGAGCATGGAGTGCTCTGTATACTACTAACACAGTAGTCAAAGAGGTACCAGCAGTGGAATGGTGTTTTGATACCATACTGGATGATGTTAGAACTGTATCTGAGAGGGGAGATGAAGGTACTCCTTTCGACCAGCTTCAACCAACTGTAGATCCCAACAGTGGAATGGTGTCTTGATCCCATAATGGACGATGTCCGATATTACCTGCTGCTGAGTTTTCAGAGAACTCCCTCTGTTGAGGTGCATCACACTATGTGCTTCCGTACAGGATTATTGGGCTTTGTTGACTGCAGTCGGTCGAGTACACCACGGTAGAGCAGGTCCAAACAATGAAACGTGGTCTTGATTCTATGATTGAGGATGTCAGAAGTTAAAGTCTGTGATGATTTTGTTGTACCCCCCCCCCCCCCGATCAGGTGCAATCAACTCTGTGTCCCAACATGGAACGGTGTCTTGATCCTAGAATGGACGATGTCCGATATTACCTGCTGCTGAGTTTTCAGGGAACTCCCTCATTTGAGGTGCATCAAACTCTGTGCTTCCGTAGCTAACTGCTGCACATGATTAAAGGGGTTGGCTGACTGCAGTCGGTGGTGTATACCGCGGAACAGCAGGTCCGAACAGTGAAACTGTGTCTTGATATCACAATGGATGATGTTAGAACTGCATCTGAGAGTGGAGATGAAGGTACCCCCTCCGATCAGGTGCAACCAACTCTAGGTCCGAACAGTGGAACGGTGTCTTGATCCCAAAATGGACGATGTTAGAACTGCGTCTGCGAGTGGAGATGGAGGTACTCCCTTTGACCAGCTGCAACCAACTCTGGGTCCCAACAGTGGAACGGTGTGTTGATGCCATAATGGATTATTTTAGAACTGCATCTGAGAGTGGAGATGAAGGTACTCCCTTTGACCAGGTGGAACCAACTCTAGGTTGCAACAGTGGAATGTTGTCTTGATTCAACAATGGAAGATGTCCGATATTACATTCTGCTTAATTTTTACAGAACTCCTTCTGTTGAGGTGGATTAGACTCTGTGCTTCTGTAGTTAACTGCTGCACATGATTATTAGGCATGGTTTATTGCAGTTGCTGGAGTACACAGTGGTACAGCATGTTCAAACAGTGAAATAAGGTCTTAATTCTATGATTGAGGATGTCAGAAGTTAAAGTGTGTGATGATTTTTGTGTATAGCTTCTGATGAGGCGCAACCAACTCTAGGTACCAACAGTGGAATGGTGTCTTGATCACACAATGGACGATGTCCGATATTACCTCTTGCTGGTTTTTCACACAACTCCGTCTGTTGAGGTGCATCAGATTCTGTGCTTCTGTAGTTAAGCGCTGCACATGGTTATTTGGCTTAGTTGACTGGTATTTCTGGAATACACCGCAGTAGAGCAGGTCCAAACAGTGAAATGGGGTCTTGATTCTATGATTGAGGATGTCATAAGTTAAAGTCTGTGATGATTTTTGTGAACCCCCTCTGATCAGGTGCAACCAACTCCGTGCTTCCGAATCCAACGGTATGTGGCTGTGAGTTGTGAATGACCACTGGATTTGGTGTAGACTGCAGTTCGCAGGGTTCACAATTTAGATTGCATGGTGATTGTTCAATTACAGAATCCAGTAGTTAAGTAATTAGAATGTCTATTAAAACAGACACAATATTGTTTAAGTATACTTGCTTCAAGAAGTTTTTTTATATCAGTTATAGGTTTAGTGAAATGACCAAATTTATCTTGGAAGTCTAAAGGAACAGTGAATAGTGTAGACTATGGAGAGATGAAATCCCAATTCGAATTGTTTTGATTTATTCATTGTGAGTTCTCTGTAATTTATGTTGTTTTATTTTGTAAAGAGGGAGTGAGAAAAGTTATTGATGGTTGTGTGTGTGAGTACTGCTTTTAATTAACAATGCAGACAGTAGTGTTCACAATTCAGATCAAGTTGCTATTGTACATGATGCAGTCCTGTAAGAGAAGAGATTGCTGGAGTGTGCTCTGTCTGCAACACTCATACGCATTTTTGCAGGCTCCGCACACGTTTTCTTTGCTTCGTGTATTGCAAACTGTAGAGCTCAAGTCAATGCTACGTGACTGTGGGCCCTTGCTGAACGCTCTCTCTGGCCTATACTGCAGACTTCAGTTTTCACATTTGACATTGAGTCGGTATTGTAGATGATGCAGTCCTGTAGGAAAAGGCATTGCTCCAGTGTGCTCTGTTTGCACAACTCATACGCATCATTGCGGGCTCTGCACATGTTTTTTTTGCTTCGTGTATTGCATATCGTAGGGCTCAAGTCAAGGCCATGTGGCTGTGGGCCCTTGCTGACCACTCTCTCTGGCCTATACTGCAGACTTCAGTGTCCACATTTGACATTGAGTCGGTATTATAGATGATGCAGTCCTGTAGAAAAAGACATTTCTTCAGTGCGCTCTGTCTGCACCACTGATATGCATCATTGCAGGCTCCGCACACGTTTTTTTTGCTTCGTGTATTGCAAACTGTAGAGCTCAAGTGAATGCCAGGTGGATGTGGGCTCTTGCTGACTGCTTTCTCTGGCCTACACTGCAGACAGCAGTGTTCAGAATTCAGATGGAGTCGCTATTGTAGATGAGGTAGTCATGTAGGAAAAGACATTGCTCCAGTGTGTACTGTCTGCAGCACTCATACTCATCATTGTAGGCTCTGTACACGTTTTGTTTGCTTTGTGTATTGTAAACTGTAGAGGTCAAGTCAATGCCACGTGAATGTGGGCCCTTGCTGAACGCTCTCTCTGGCCTATACTGCAGAATTCTGTGTCCACATTTGACATTGAGTCGGTATTATAGATGATGCAGTCCTGTAGGAAAAGACATTGCTCCAGTGTGCTCTGTCTGCATCACTGATATGCATCATTGCAGGATCTGCACACGTTTTTTTTTAGTTTGTGTATTGGAAACTGTAGAGCTCAAGTGAATGCCATGTGGCTGTGAGCCCTTGTGACCGCTCACTCTGGCCTACACTGCAGACAGCAGTGTTCACAATTGAGATTGAGTCGCTATTGTAGATGAGGGTGTCCTGTAGGAAAAGACATTGCTCCAGTGTGTACTGTCTGCACCATGCATATGTATCGTTGCAGGCATTGCACACTCTTTTTTGTTGCTTCGCTGATGACAAACTGGGTAGGTGAAGTCACTTTACGTATCTGTGGGTCCTTTGTGACTGCTCTCTTTGGCCTACACTGCAGACAGCAGTGTTAATAATTCAGATTGAGTAGATATTGCAGATGATGCAGTGTTGATGGCAACAGATATTGCTCCTAGTACGGCCTGTCTACAGCACGCATTATTGGTGGCTGTGCACATGCTGAATGCTTTTGATTATGTGAGTGCAGTAGAACTGATGGAGCATTTATGAATCTTTTTGTATATTATTTCAGATCTTTTGATTGTGTGTCAGTATACCACAAGTTGTTGTTCTTGTACAATGGAATTATTTCTGTATTATTTCACATCTACTGTCCCTACCTTACTGCAGCATAAATTATTGATTCTTTTAATATTGAATCTCTGTGTGTGATCCAATGATTACTGTTGTAGTTGATGCTAGCAGCAACCATTGTCTGAAGGCTGGTTTAGACTTACCACACACACAGCACACACATCACTGGATATGTCACCATGGTAATAAAAAGGAGTCGAGTGTACGGGCCCCTATCCACTTCCACCATCTATCTGTGTCTGTGTGTTCATTATCTATGCATGATACTGTCTCTGGGCCGTACTATATTACATTGTGTTGTGGACAGCGTATTGAACCATGTTACCTGTGGTATTGGAGAAAATTTCGGTAATGTAACTTTTAGGTGTATGGGTATCATAGGTGGAAGGCTACTTCACAGAGCATGAATATTGATGAAAATGATGTTTGCATGTTATGTGGAGTGTAAGATATGTGTATATTGCAAAACATTTCGAACAAAGCTCTCTAAGCAGAAGGGGTGTGTCTCATGAAGTGCAGTATAGATATTGACTAAAATGAGTGGCGTTTTCGAACTGTTACAATGGGAAATGTTACGAACTAATCAAATGCTTTTTTTATGGTTACATGGCAATTGTGCAGCCAGTGTGCAATGAGACCGAACCGATGTGATTTTGAGAAAATATATTTATTATAATCATGTCATTTGAGATGTCATCAGTGATGTCATGAGTGATGTTACTGATCATGTCATGAGTGATGTAATATGTGACATCATCAGCAGTGCAGGGGGCGCGTTTGCAGAGTGCTGCAAGGAGGGGGCGTGGCCTCCGGCGTGATGCCGGTCTTTTATTTATTTTATTTTATTTTTTTAAGACGGAGTGTTGTGTGGCCCCCTTCTTTTTCTAATTTGCTGGCCCTGGGGACCCCATCCCCCAGGGCCTGCACTGCACCCTTATGTTTTTCTGTTGAAAAATATAAATTTGGCCCCCCGTGGCGCGTTTTAAGTTGGGAGATTAAGTCCCCTTGAATCCTGAGGTCCCCTGGCAGCCAACTAGCCCACCAGGTACTGCCAGTAAGCGCCAGGGAGCTGCGTTGCAGAGAGGTGTAAAAATGGGCGTGGCCTCATTACACCTCTCTGCAACGCAGCCCCCTGGCACATACTGGAGGTTCCTAGTGGGCTAGTTGGCCCCCAGGGACCCCCAGTATTGAAGGGGAATTCGTTCTTCCTCTGCAAATGCACCAGGGGGCGCGCTTGCAGAGTGGTGTAAGGAGGGGGCGTGGCCTCTGGCCCGATCCTTTTTTTTTCCCCCTCTGGTTTTTAGAAGGGGGCTGTGTAGCCCCCCTTCTTTTTCTTTGACCCTGGGGACCCCATCCTCCAGGGTCTGCCCCCAATTTTTAAACGGGAAGGGGGCGGCGTGGCCCCCCTCCCCAGGCCATAATTTGCCCCGGGGACCCCATCCCCCGGGGCATGGCCCTTTTAAAAAAAAAATATATATGCAGCCCCCCTCCTGTGCCATCCCCCGGGGCCATTTAAAAAAATATATATATATTAATAATTTGGGGGAGGGGGGCCACGTGGCCCCCCTCCCGAGCCACTTACGGCCCCGGGGACCCCATCCACCAGGGCCTGGCCTCCGTTGGGGGCCCTCCCCGCGTCCTGCGGAAGCCGGCATTGCCTTTCCTCATGGGGAGCAGCTAACATGCTGCTCCCCGTGTGGAAAAGCAATCATCTTTGGTATTTGGAAGAGAGAGCAGGTTTCCTGCTCTCTCTTTCAAATACCAAAGCAGTTTGCTATGGCAGGATCGGAGCCGCGAGGCTCCCACCCTGCCATAGCAAACAGCAGTGTCCCAGGGGTGGGCACCCCAGGACACTGCAGGAGCTGGCCCTGGGGGGTGGCGGTCCCCAGGGCCATCATTGGCTCCGGGGGGGGGGCGCGCGGCCCCCCCACTTAAGTTAAAGCCCTGGGGAGGTGGCAGTACCCAGGGCTGCGGGGGGGCCATGAGCCCCCCTGCATACATTAACATAATCCCCAGGGGTGGCCATCCCCGGGGCTGGGGGCCCCTCTGGACCCCCATTTTAAAACCATATTGCCCACGGGACTTGGCCCCCCGGGGGCTAAATCTAAATTTTTTTTCGTTAGCGGGATGCGCAGACCTTACGCGCATCACGCGATTTTTTATAAAAAAAGAATAAAAGAATTGGCCTGGGGGTCAGGGTGTTTCTATCCTCCCCGGCCATAGATATTTATGTACATTTAACTCTAATTTTCTCAGGAACTACTGAACGGATTTACACCATTTAAGTAAAAGGCACGAGTCTGATCTGAGGACTACCTCTTTGCCAAATTTGGTGTAATTCCGTTCAGCGGTTCGGGCTGTAGCTGCGACAACAGATCCTATGGGAAATTGCATGCGGAAAATGCATTTTGGGACCCCCCTTTTTTCTCGGCCCCCGCTTGACGAATCACCACAAAACGTTCAGGGTAGGAGCGGAGCGGAGCTGGCCAAAAGTTTGGAAAAATTTGCGAAGATTCGTCAATGGCCGCAAACGTTATTCCAAATAGAATGTTGCGGATTTCCTATGGAAAATAGGTCCTAACTATAACTATCTACTGGCGACCACCAGTGGATAATATATATATAGTTAGGACCGAGTTCTCATAGGAAATCTGAAAATTCTATTTTGAATAACTTTGGCGCCGGGTTGACTTATCTTCGTGAAATTTTTAAAACTAATGGGGCGCTCCGCTCAGCTCCTACCCTGAAAGTCTCGGGGTGATGCGTCAAGCGGGGGCTGAGAAAAAAGGGGGATCCCAAAACGCATTTTCCCCATGCATTTTCCCATAGGACCTTTAGTCGAAGGTACAGCCCGAACGGCTGAACAGAATTACTTGAAATTTGGAAAAGAGGTAGTGCTCAGGTCAGGGATGTGCCTTTTGCATATATGCGGTCAATCTGTTCAGTAGTTTCTGAGAAAATTGCAGTTAAAAGTACATAAATATCTATATGCACGCACCGTGCGTGCATGGTGCCGTGCACGAGCGTAATTCTAATTGGTGGTTAGATGTCAGTCAGCATTCGAATCGGTCGAAATCAGGAAGTGTCGGACACCATTTTGTGTGTGGCAGTGAAAAAGAAATGTGGAGAACGTGAAAAAGGGGGCAGGGTAGAGAGTTCCTGACCCACTAGCCCTTGTCAGGGGGTCCCTGAAGGACCCCGAAGGGTGAAAAAAACATTTTATTTTTTTTCAAAAAATCGCGGGGTGTGCACATGGTGCGCGCACACCCCAGCCGCCATTTTGAGTTTTAGAGCAGAAGAGAGCTAAAAATACAAGTGGAGAACGTGAAAAGGGGGAAGGGTAGAGAGTCCCTGACCCCCTAGGCCTTCTCAGGGGGACCATGAAAGACCCCTAAGGTCCCCCCCAAAAAATAAATATTTTATAAATATTGCGCTGTCAAGTTTAAGTGTTTAGATGTTGGTTGGCTCTAAAAAGAGCTGTTGTGTTCATTGAGTGTTTTTTTGTACCTACAAGTAAGTACCGATGCAGAGTCTAAAGATCAAGAGGAAGACTCTGTTCCCTTCATCTGTGAAATGAACACCGTCTCCTCTATAAATGCCTTGCATGTTGTAACGTAAGTTGTTGTGGTATATAGAACCCATACCATAGTCTCTGAGGAAAGCAGAAACAGACTTATTGACATGCTTTTTTGCTTTCTCAAACTGCGGACAATATTGGTTGGACCAGTTCCACTTTTGCCTTTGGCATATATTAGAATATACAAAGGTAGTTTGTGGAAAAAGTGACATCAATTGCACAAAGGTGTCCTTAACAAGCATTTCCAGACCTACCCCAGTTAAGGTGCCTAAGTCAGTTCCACCACAGTGCACAATTATAAGGTCAGGCTGTGGGAGATGTAGAAAGGATTTCACCAAAGGCATTACTTGGTGCCACTTTAACCCTCTCTGACCAATCCATTTAATGTCTACATTTGGCAAAGCAAGGTCTTTCACAATACCTCTTTTTTCTGCATACTTTTCACTCCAGTAGACATAGCTATGACCTACAATCCACACTGTGAACATCTTTCAAGGAGATCTGGATGCACTCAGAAAGTGTCTTTCAGTAGAATGGCAATATGAAAAGAAAGATAGTTGTAAAATGGAGGCTTACATACTTTTTTTTAAATAAAATGAGCTCATTAGCTGCTTCAGACCATTCAACACTAAAAACTAGGCTGTATGTATAAATTTTTAAAAGCATGTTTTGTATTGGTTCAAAAAAATGTGTTCCCACAGAAGATTACTTTGGATATGCTGTTAGGTTTGAAAAGTCAAGCACTCTTGCTCTTTGGATTAGAAACATTGTGTGCTGAACTTCTGACCTCTCTGCTCACACCAGTGTTCCATGATCTGTTGCTATGGTAGCAGGCAGAAGTCATGTTGGGGGTAGGAATCATTTGGAAAGGGTTGAAATTTGCAACCAATAGAAATGTGTGTTTCCATTTAAAAAAATGTGGGAAGCAATGTGATTTGAAGTTAACATGTATATGTGTGAAAAAAGAGAGGGACATTTTGCCATTTAGTGTTTTTGGTGAGAGGAGTACAGCTCGGAGATTCTGGCTCTGATAATCTGCTGTGTGAGTGGCACATTTCTTTCTCAACTAACTACTTTTAAAGGTGAGTTATGAATTTGAGAGGGGATGTATGTGGTGTATTTTGATATAAATATTAGAAATTTGTTTCTTCTTCTAAAGTTGTGTTTTACATTTTATGTTTTGGAAGATATTTAACTGCCTTAAACTTGTAAGATATTATGGAGTATGTCTTCACCATAAGGTAAGGTGTACTGGTATCACCCAGGAATACTGTTTTGTGCATAGAATCACACCATGAGTCTCTGTGCACACAGGAATTGTTGTCAGAGATTTAATTTGTGTTGCTCTTGTTCTGTAAGACTTGCATTCGTAGGAAAGGGGTAGCTTGTTTTCTTGAACTGTGATGGTTAGCATTCAGCACAAATCACTATCTCACAGATGGGAGACAAATGCTAACACATTTGAAAACAACAGGGTAGATTTTCCTTCCACTCCTGCAATGGGTGAGGTAGTTCCTACATGTTCAAAACTCCAATTAACCCTTACCACAGGTGATCTTACATACATCTCTGCAGTCTTTATGCAGTTGTGTAAGTGTCCATGCAGATCTCTCTTGCACCTGACAATACACAGTCTCCAGAAACACACTCTTAGCACACAGGCAGCTGCATCTCCTGCACTCCCATGCTTACTATTCAGCACTGTGTGGTATTTCAGATAGCAGTGTGTAACGCTAACACATTCAACATCACCAAGGCTCATTTCCTTTGCTCTAGTCTAATCACTCACCCAGGTTCCACATGCTCATGTTCTCAAGTAGCTGTTAGGACATGTGCTCTTTTCTGCCTCTCTAAACTATAAGGAAAATGTGTCAGGCTGTTACAGTAATAATCACTTGCTCTACCACAGTAGTAAATGTGCTTTGAAATTGCCAATCAAATATTGTTTTCTGCCGAGAATCACACCATGAGTCTGTGTGCACACAGGAATTGTTGTCAGAGATTTAATTTGTGTTGCTCTTGTTCTGTAAGACTTGCACTCGTAGGAAAGGGGCAGCTTGTTTTCTTGAACTGTGATGGTTTGCATACAGCACACATCACCATCTCACAGATGAGAGGCAAATGCTAACACATTTGAAAACAACAGGGTAGATTTTCCTTCCACTCCTGCAATGGGTGAGGTAGTTCCTACATGTTCAAAAGTCCAATTAACCCTTACCACAGGTGATCTTACATACATCTCTGCAGTCTTCATGCAGTTGTGTAAGCGTCCATGCAGATCTCTCTTGCACCTGACAATACACAGTCTCCAGAAACACACTGTTAGCACACAGGCAGCTGTTTCTCCTGCACTCCCATGCTTACTATTCAGCACTGTGTGGTATTTCAGATATCAGTGTGTAACGCTAACACATTCAACATCACCAAGGCTCATTTCCTTTGCTCTAGTCTAATCACTCACCCAGGTTCCACATGCTCATGGTCTCAAGTAGCTGTTAGGACATGTGCTCTTTTCTGCCTCTCTAAACTATAAGGAAAATGTGTCAGGCTGTTACAGTAATTATCACTTGCTCTACCACAGTAGTAAATGTGCTTTGAAATTGCCAATCAAATATCGTTTTCTGCCTAGAATCACACCATGAGTCTGTGTGCACACAGGAATTGTTGTCAGAGATTTAATTTGTGTTGCTCTTGTTCTGTAAGACTTGCACTCGTAGGAAAGGGGCAGCTTGTTTTCTTGAACTGTGATGGTTAGCATTCAGCACAAATCACTATCTCACAGATGAGAGGCAAATGGTAACACATTTGAAAACAACAGGGTAGATTTTCCTTCCACTCCTGCAATGGGTGAGGTAGTTCCTACGTGTTCGAAACTCCAATTAACCCTTACCACAGGTGATCTTACATACATCTCTGCAGTCTTCATGCAGTTGTGTAAGCGTCCATGCAGATCTCTCTTGCACCTGACAATACACAGTCTCCAGAAACACACTCTTAGCACACAGGCAGCTGCTTCTCCTGCATTCCCATGCTTACTATTCAGCACTGTGTGGTATTTCAGATATCAGTGTGTAACGCTAACACATTCAACATCACCAAGGCTCATTTCCTTTGCTCTAGTCTAATCACTCACCCAGTTTCCACATGCTCATGGTCTCATGTAGCTGTTAGGACCTGTGCTCTTTTCTGCCTCTCTAAACTATAAGGAAAATGTGTCAGGCTGTTACAGTAATTATTACTTGCTCTACCACAGTAGTAAATGTGCTTTGAAATTGCCAATCAAATATCGTTTTCTGCCTAGAATCACACCATGAGTCTGTCTGCACACAGGAATTGTTGTCAGAGATTTAATTTGTGTTGTTCTTGTTCTGTAAGACTTGCACTCGTAGGAAAGGGGCAGCTCATATGATAGGATTTGAAAAGCTAGTAATATATTTAAATTACATAAAGGTATTTTTTTTTAGTTTCCTTTAGGTATTGCTGAACAACACTGAAATAAATTAAACATGCCTATAAAATCAAGAAAGAGAAAAGAACAGCAAGAATATCTATATTTGAAGACAACTGGACAACAGAAATTAGTTGAAGAACCTCATGTTGGAAAAAAGAAAAATTCTTCTGGTAAGCAGACTAAGGATTTTTTTTTAAATATCCTCAAACATAGAAAAATGTACAATGTATATCCACTGCAAATCGTGTTTCAAGAAGAAAACAAGACAATAGAAAGAAAATACTAAATGCTAATGTACAATCAGAAGCAAGAAAGAATGACTTAAAAAGAACAACAGAATTTCAAAACATTCGTAAAAAACTGTTTCAGAGAAGAGTGGTGTTGAATTTGCTAAAGGATGTGAAAAAATATAGGAAGAAAGCAATATTTTATAAGAAAAAGAAACATATTGAATCAATTGTTGCAAAGGCTTTGGAATTAAAAAGAAAACTATTCATTTTAATTTTAAACAGGATCCGTACATTAGATAAAATAGTCAATGTAATGAAGTCAAAAAGCAAAAGGAAAAGAGTAGTGAAAAAAAATAACTTTTGTAATGTGTTCTTAGGAGAATGGAAGCATAGTTCAAGTACTGAACCATTTTTTAATGAAGAGAGTTATCTTCAAAGTAATAGTTTGCTGCATGCAGTTGACACCAGTGTTCGAAGTTATGAAGTTAAAGATGGTTGTGTAATGGAAAAGGAGAAAATGGATCCAAGAAATGAAGAAGAAGTGTTAGCTGATGAGGTTATGGGGAAACGTCCTAAAGCCCCAGTGTACACTTGGAATTGTAGTAGTATTTGTACTGTACCACAAGAATCTATTGATAAATTACGTGACTTTCTAAGAGAATATAGTAAAAAAAATTGTTGAACAGAAGATTAAGGTGCTTCAAAGACTAGATCCATGCAGAGTGAGAAAGAATACTGGTTTGCAAGGACATTCTCTGGCTTGTCTTTCTAGGAAAGTTTGTCAAAGTGTTTTTCACAATTTTAGGATGCTGGCAGTACATCATACTGAAATGAGAAAGTTTGTGAGAAGATTGTATTTTGCTAAAAGTCAAGCACTAAAGTTAAATGAGTTGAATAGTGCTCTGTTGCGTGGATCTGTATAAGATGTAGAGAAGTTTACTGATGATATTCAGTTTTGTTACTTTGGTCCAGAACAAGAAAGTGCAGGAAATGACACAGTTATTGAAGAAAATGTGGAAGAGAATGTAGAACCCACTGTTAGTAAAAAGTTTGAAGATCAAATTACAAAATTTACTATCATCTCTAATGAAAGACCAAATATTACTTGTATTTGTTGCCGGAGAAGCCATTATAAAACTCAAACAAGGAATGTTGATCTCTATAAAAAAAGTGAAAAAGAGAATAATTATGAGTGGAAGGATTTTGCTACATATTTGTTTCTGGAAAATTGTTTTGATTTGGGTGAAGATCAGCGTATTTGTAAATACTGTTATAACAAGTTAGAAGAAAATAAAATGCCAGCTAGAGCTGTACATAATAATTTAGAATTGGTTGATATTCCTGCAGAACTTAGTGATTTAAATACGTCTATACTCATTCAATGTGTCCATCCGTTTCAGACTATAGTTCGTATGGAGCCCAAAACAGGTAAATTACCTCCTTCCGATTTACAAAGAGGTTTAAAAGGAAGAGTTGTCTATTTGCCATTAGATTTGAAAAAAAATATTGAAACAATTGATGCAAATAGTTTGGAAACTGAACCATTAGTTATTCTGGTTAATGGTGTACCTACAAAGAATAAGAAAATTTGGCAGGAGCTAGTAGATGTACGAAAAGTACAAAGAGCAAATTTATATTTGAAAAGAGATAATAAGTACTATGAATCAATGTATATGTATGAAGATGAAGAAGTTTTACTAGCAGACACAGGAATACCAACTGGGCAAATTGAAAAAGTGGATAAATCAAAAGAAGAAATTTATGAACATTTCAGCATACATCCTCTTCAATCTAATGAAGTTATGGGAAACACTATTGATCTGTTTCAGATGAAAAAAGCAAAAGGAACTCCCGTGAGTGTATGGGAGGAGAGCTTGGAAGCTCGTTGTTTTCCCCAGCTGTTTCCTACAGGAAAAGGTGGACCATATGATGATTGTCCAGTTCAGATTCCTGCTTCTGAGTATCGGACTACAAGATTATATGCAGAAGATCCAAGATTTCGTCAATGTATTCCTTATTTGTTCCATCTTTTATATGAAAGTGACTTATCTGCACTATCTTATGCAGTAAATTACATTTTAAAAACTGGAGTACATCTATATAATGTGTCTGCAAAGGATTTTATGAACAAAGTGCAACAGTGAGATGATCATTTGGAATCTCAATTGATTAATCTGATGGCTTGTCAGCGTGGAACTAATGAATATTGGTACAGACGCCATGGCGAATTGAAATGTATGTTACGGAATTTAGGAACTCCTACATGGTTCCTTACCCTAAGCTGTGCTGAGTACGCTTGGGATGATTTACTGGATTTTCTTTGAGAGGCAAATTCAAATATTGAAAACATCCAATACAAGACAGCAGGAGAATTGTGCTCATTGGATCCGGTTAATGTTTGCAGATATTTCAATCATAGATTTGAGGCTATGATGTCCTTCATCTGCAATAAAAAAATCCACCTCTTGGAGAAGATGTGGATTTCTTTTGGAGAAAAGAGTACCAAGCAAGAGGCGCTCCTCATATTCATATGCTGTTGTGGATCAAGGATGCCCCAAAATTTGGAACAGATTCTGATGATGCAGTTTTATCTTTCATTGAAGAATATGCAACATGTGCTATACCTAAAAGCACAGAAGAAAAAAACTTAGAAGAGAAAGTTTTACGTTTCCAAAGTCATCGGTGTGGAAAATACTGTCGACTAAAGTACAAGAGTAAAGATAAATTCTACACAAAATGTTGATTTGGATTTCCACGACCTGTTCTTTCAAAAGGTAAACAGTTTTATGTTAGCTGTGCGACATACCATTACACAAAATCTCCGAAAAATACCTACAACCTAAGAAGAAAAGAAGAGTCAAAATATATAAATGACTACAACCCAGTCATGTTATCCATGTGGAATGCTAACATGGATATTCAGTATGTAGCTGACAATTCTATTGCTGTTGCTCGGTATGTCACATCTTACATCACTAAATCTGAGAAAACGGAATTGAAAGAAATGTGGGAAGAGATTTCTCACGAGAAGACTGTCAGTAAAAAGCTACATAGTTTCAGTTTAAAGATGTTATCGCATCGAGAAATTGGGTCATACGAATGCTCAGATAGGTTATCATCTGCAAGTCTGTACTCCAAATCCAGAAGAATAATTTGGGTAAGTTTAGGCCTTGCAGGAATGCGAAATCGGGTACTGAAATCCATTCGAGAAATTGAATATTTAGCAGAGAATGAACCATAAAGTACAGACATTTTGAAAACAAATATGTTGGACACATATTACCCAAACAGAAGTCATCATCTTGAGAACATGTGTCTCTATGATGTGCTGCAGAACTACATTTTTACACGGAATGCCACAGAAGACATCAACAATGGAAAATATGAAGTCATTGGTGAGGAAGGATGTTTGGTGAAACAAACAAAAGGAAGTTTGATTAATCACAGGAAGCTGAGTTGCGACACTACTGACAAAAAGGAATTTTACTACTTAGCACTTTTACAGCTGTTTAAACCATGGCGTTCAGAGGATGAATTACTTGGAGATTTTCAGAGCTATGAAGATTCCTTTAATGCATGTAAAGATAGCATAGAATGCAGTACTTTCACAAATTATGTACAAATGTTAAATGAAGAAAATGAACAAGAAGCTACAATTGCAGCTGAAGTAGCTAGAGACAGTTCTCAAGACAGTCAAAGTTCTGGTACACTCAGTCAAGATCCCCTAGGACAACCAATCGTAGAAAATGAAGCTGCAATAGCCATGACTGAAGTGGAAACAGCTATGAATCAAGGTCAGGAAGATTTAATAGACTTACTAAATTTGGAACAACAACTGAATGATGAACAACAACAAATTTATGAAGAAGTCACAAAACAAATTGATCATGGATTACTACATGAAAATAAAGAGTGCTCATGCACATCATTTGAACCAATCAGAATGTATGTGAGTGGACAAGCTGGAACTGGAAAAAGTTTCTTAATTAAAGTAATTAGAAGCTACCTACAGAAAAAAACTGATTCAACTTTGTCTTGTGTTGTTACTGCTCCAACTGGGTTAGCAGCATATAACATAAAAGGAATTACCTTACATCGTTTGCTAATGTTACCAGTAGAGCATGAGAACAAAATAGAATACCACAAGCTAACAGGAGAAGCATGTTTTGAACTTTCAAGAGTGTTGAAGAAAATGAAAGTTCTCATTATTGATGAGGTAAGCATGGTATCAAACTTAATGCTTGCCTTTGTGCATTTAAGAATGTAGCAAATTCTAAAGACAGACTATGACGTGTTATTTGGAGGAAAACATGTTATCGTTTTTGGGGATCTACTGCAGCTCACTCCAGTTGAAGGACAACCTGGGCCCGATTCACAGAACAAACTTAAGACTAAATCCTAAACTTAGTACCAATCTGGTATTCACAGAATGCACCTAGTACTTCTGGTATTCACAGAATGAACTTACTACTTTAGCGATTCACAAAATGAACTTAGGACTTTTGCTATTCACAGAATCCATTTACGACCACTAAACTTACGTCCGCACCCGGGCCGGAATTTCCGCCCCCGGAGCGGAGTTTCCGGGCCCGGAGCGGGAAGTCCGCAGGCGGGCCGGAAAGTCCGCTCTGAGGGCGGAATACCCGCTCCCGGGCCGGAAACTCCGGCCCCGGGCCGGAAATCCCGCTTCCGGGCCGGAACATCAGAATTGGGACCAGACTACATTACTGTTGCCATTGATCATTTGAGCCAAGGGGAAACACCTGTTCAAGTCCCTACCATCCCCCACCATGCATCAGCTGACACACTCCAGCCAATCCTAGCTCGGCAGCACGTATAACTGCAGAGCAGACACACATAAACCCTTTCAACATGTCACTGAATGTGTTTGTTGCACTGCCCCTTGCCATGCAGCAAAACCACTTGAGGAGGAGGAGGAGGAGAGCCAGAGCAGAGAGGATCTTCAGACAGAGGATCAACTTATTTGGAATGTCCAGTCAAGATATAAGGGCCAGGTACCGTTTCCCTCCAGAAATCATCTTGGAAATGGTATGTGAGTGGGAGCAGGAACTTGACTCCGTGACCTGCTGCTCACATGCAATACCAGCATACCTCAAGATCCTATCAGCGCTCCATTTCTTCGCCACTGGCTCATTCCAAAGGGTCTCCAGTGACCATGTGGGCATATCCCAGGCGAGCCAGTCGCGGTGCCTGCATCAGGTACTGCGATGCATCACTGCAAGATCCCACCTCCACATACATATGCCACCGACACTGGCCCTGAGACAAAGGGCAGTACGAGATTTCTTTCGCATTGCACAATTTCCACGTGTGCTGGGTGCAATTGACTGTACCCATGTGGCCCTTCAGCCACCCCGCCACATTGCACACATCTTCTGCAATAGACACCGATGGCATTCCATCAACGTGCAAGCTGTCTGTGATGCCAGAGGGAGGTTCATTGATGTGCATGCGGTGTTCCCCGGCAGTACCCATGACAGCTTCATATTCCGCATGTCACCTCTTGCCCGGCGGATAGCTGCGGAAGAATTTGGCAACATGTGGCTACTGGGTAAGTACCAAGCGTTAGAAAGGAGGAATATGTGTTTTTGAAATGTCTGAATGCCCCCCAAAATTAACCATAGTACTTTAAGAATCAGAAAGCTAGATACAGGGCCCACCTGACAATGCATGTAATACAGTATAGATCATGTCCTGTGCAAGTCAAAGAGGGAAATCTAACCTACTGCCCTTTCCCCTCTACTCAGGTGACGCTGGGTATGCACTCACCCCACATCTCCTCACCCCTTACAGGCGTGCAGACACTGTACCACAGCGTAGGTACAATAGGGCACACATACGGACTCGAGCCATCATAGAGCGCACTTTTGGTCTGTTGAAGTCGCGATTCAGATGTCTCGACCGTACAGGGGGGGTGCTGCAGTACTCCCCAGAAGTAGTGTGCAAGATCATTTTAGCCTGTTGTGTCTTGCACAACATTGCCTTAACGCATGGCTTACAGATACCGCTGGAACCTCGGCTACCTATGAATCTGGGAAACCGGGCCATGGCACATAACCGAGGTCAGGGCATGCAAGTCCGTGAGCAGCTTGTTGCCACGTTCTTCACATGAGCAACCTGTAGTGGAATGGACCAAATGTGGATTGCTGTCTGTTGCCAATGATGAAACTTGGATATACACGACTGTGTCAATAAATTCCTTCCTGAGGCAACTTTGCAAGCCACACTAACTGCATGTTAATCACAGCTCTTGACAGTAGTCAAAAGGTTGAGCCTGCATCAGCACATGTGCCCATATCAGCGATCAGTGTAGTGGATGTCCCGAAAGAATCAATAGCCACAGATACAAGATGATACATGTACTGAGAGACACAGCCGGACCTCATGAGGATGGGTCTCTTAATCAGAAAAGGCCATAACCATAGCATTGTCGGCCCTGTGCCATCAATAGATGTGACTCCCCCACAAATGATGCGCCCACGACGTGAGTGATGCAATGGGTCAATCAGACACCATGGGGCAGATTAATGTGGGACTTGAGGCCCTCTCACACTGCCGTTGCGTCACTTTTGTGACGCTGCGGTGGTGCAAAGCCAGCCCCATGCTGCGGGGAATGTACTATATGACGCATCTGGGAGATGCGTCACGTTGTAAAGGCCTGCGCCACATGTAGGCGTTCTGGCGCAGGGGGGGGCCTTCCGGGCGCAGAAACGCCTCCTAAAAATCTACAATATTTCACTCAGTCACTTTTAAGGCCATGCTGCGTCAAAACCCTGCCCCTGCTTGAAGCAGGCGTAAGGATTGACGCAGCATCATAGGGATAGGGCACCCCCGAGCCTTGCTGGAGCTGCGTTGTGCATGCGACGCAACTCCAGCAATGCGCCGCCTTTCCAACGGGGGATGCGTCACGCATCTGCACATCCGAGCTGCACGGTGCACCGAAATGTCAATGCGGCGCATCTGTGTTGGCGCACGGGTGGGCAGATGCATCGCAACTCTTCTGACGCATCTCTGCTGATTAGCAGAGATGCGCCCGAAGCCGTAACTCTGCCCCCCTGTGTCTGTGATATATCCACACTTCTCAAACACAATGTTCCGGAACACATCACACAACTCTGCAAATGAGCACCTAATATGGACTACATGTACCATAATGCAAAGCATGAGAAACTGAAACAGAAACTGCAGACATGTCTTGAAATGGTCACTTCACCCTCTTGTCACATTTAAATAATTCTCACATGCACTGTCTTTTCTTTTTCATCCACAACAGAACAGCAGGATGGCAGTAGATGTGATTCCAGATTGTGGATGGATCTGGATGACTACAAAATGGCAGGCAACTACTTCCTGTGATGTATTTGCTGCCTCCCACTCCCTGTCAAACATTTCCTGTATGGAATTATATGTTCCGGGTCATTTTCGGAATTTGCGGCCAAAAAGCGGAAGCTCCGATTACGGAGCGTACGGCCCGTGTGCGGAAACGCCGATTACGGAGCGTACGGCCCGTGTGCGGACCTCCCGCTCCGGAACCGGAAACTGCGCTTACGGGCCGTAAACTCCGAAAATGACCCGGAACACATAATTTCATTCAGGAAATGTTTTACAGGAAGTAGGAGGCAGGAAATACATCACAGGAAATAGTTTGCTGCCATTTTGTGTTCATTCTGAGTCATCCTCTATCACAGACAGATCCTCTGACATCCTGCTGCTCTCATCCTTCTTATTATCCCCATAATGGCTGAGGGTTACGAAGAGAAGGCACCCCCTTTCACTGAAAGTGAGTTGGACATCTTGGCTGAGGGGGTGCTGGCCAAATTTTCTCAGCTATATGGGGACCCTGAACACCAGCTGAGCAATGCAGCCCGGGCCAGGCTGTGGGCCAACATCGCCGAGCGCTGCAGTGCAGTGGGAGTCCACACCAGGAGTGCGAGGGCATGCCGCAAGCGCTGGGAGGACCTAAAACGGTGAGCCCGGCACAAGGCTGAGGAGCTGGTGGGCCAGTCTTCCCAGCACCATGTGCATCGTCCTCGCCTATCCCCACTGTACAGGAGGGTCCTGCGATCAGCTTGGCCGACCCTCCATGCTCAGCTGGAGGAGCATGAGCAGCAGGGACATGGTAAGTGCATCATATGCTAAATGTGTCTGGGAGTATGATGTGAGTGAAACAGTGCTGTACCATTGTGTGTCCGATGCCTCCATTCACAGATTCCGTGTCCATGCAGCAGTAACCAAGCTTAAAAAGGCACACTGTGGCATATGGACTGTACAGGGCAGAGTGCATTTTGGGAGTTGGAGTCTCGCCATGCCAACCGGCTAAATGAGCCATATTTGTGCATTTGTACTGAAATCAGCTCTTCCCGCACCACTACAATTGGCACTAGGAAATCATGTGTGCATTGGATGAGCAATGGTACAGACACTGTCCTGTGTGCGCATGGCAGGCCAAAGGGTATTGGATGCTATGACTTGCATAGCATTTTTAGAGTGTGGGTTCCAATTGTGACAAAACATCATGTGCCATGGAGTCAAGACAGACTTTGACATCCTTTCATCACTCTTAAGCGCTGCTAAATTTACAAGGGGTGTTCACTGACAGAGGTCTCAGCCTCAGTGGCCTGTTTCACATTTCACATGTACAGGTAGTTGTCACAAAATTCCCCCAGTGTTCAGTGGTGCACTGCATTACCATATCAGTCACCAAAGCCAATATGTGCCACTGGATTGTCAGTACATGTGTGGGGACAGCCAAAGGCTAGACTCACAATTTAGCTACAGAAATAGGCCTGAGCCTCAGTGCATGTGTGACCCACATTCGCCAATTGTCGTGTCCCATACAATGCTACAAAGCAGATGACACTTGTCCAGACCTTCAACAGCTGCGACTCCCTATGAATGGCCATAATCTGAGATTCGGGACTTCATGTTCTCCATTGGTGGACTGCTTGTGGAACCTGCACATGTAGCTGTGGCAGGACACACAGATCCCCAGAATGCCAGGTTGAGGGTTGGCCAATACAGTCGTGTAAGCCACACACATCCACGTGAGATGGCCATGTCAGACTCAATCCAGGAACTGACGGTGAACATACACGTAATGTCAGCTCATAGACACTGACAACTATTGAGTGTGATCAGAGGAAAATAAGTCTGACCTTGGCTCCTATGAATGTGTCTCGTCCTGCATGACACAAACATAACATTCGGATTTTGCTTACATTTCAGCAGGCACAGCTGGCGAAACAGAAGGGCAGCAGGACCTGGTCCGGAGCAAGAGGCCACCAGTGCGGCGGCGGCTACACCCACTTTCCACCAGCGAGGAAGAGGAGGATGAGGAGGGACCCTCAACATCAAGAGGCAAGGGGATTGCGCCCACCCGGACTGACAAGGGACACCCTGATGCTGGTGCCACATCCCGGGTGGAGGCTGCAGACATTGAATCGGGGGGGGTGAACACGACACCTCGGACCATGAGGTGTTGGAGAGCTACTCTCCTCAGGAATCTTCACCTGTGGTCCCTGAAAAGGTGTCCTCGGGGCAGGCCAACAAACAATCTGGGCCTGCCATCAGCCCCTCCCTACCTCTAGAGTTCCCCATTCCATCGGGGGACCCAGCTGCATCCCCTGCAACCAGTCCCCCTCATCGTAGCCGCCAGCTCCCCAACATCATTGGCTCCGGACCTCAGGCACCACATCCCTCCTTTTCCCCCCAGGCCCCTCCCAGTGTTGTTCCTCCTGTGGCTGTGCCAGTGGACTTGATGTGGATGTGTGAGGGTCAGCCAGACATGTCCGCCCGCATCCAGCTACAAGTGTGTATGGAGGTACGCATGATGCGAGAGGACATGCTCCGATGTATGGCCACCCTCACCACCAGCATCAATTCACTGCCCGCAGCCATCTCGTCTGTTGTCTCCCCAATCCCTTCCCATACCACTGTCAATGTCTCCCCCTGTCCGTTGCCCCACACTGTTTCCCCCCGTACTCCTCGTGTGGCACGAACCCAAGTGGTGCCTGTTCCTGCACCCGCCAGACGTGTGCCTGCATCGGACTCTGAGGATCTGGACATTGTGGTCCTAGAGGATGACCAGAAGGACACTTGACTTTTGACGCGAACAACTATTTCATTTTCCCCTTGTAAATAGACTGTTTTCCCTGAGGCTCCCTGACGTGTTATTTTTTTTTGCCCCACCCCAATCCAGGTTGCCATCTCCCTCTGCATTAAGATCATCATTTGTTTTCCTTTCTCCCTTCCAAACGGACGGTTGTTCTTTTGTACCTTCTCAAAATACAATTCGGAATACTAATAACTTCCACTTGTTTTACTTCATTCTGAATGTCTGGTTCTGAATATGGACACATATTTGGTGGGTCATCTGCTATGCACATAATGGCTGGTTGCAACGATGGGTTACACTTGTAACTGTGTCACACACACACATTCCTTCTCACATCTCCAGGCCACCTGCAACGTTACACAGGACATGATACACAACAGATTATTATTTTTGGTAGGTGTTTATTTGGTGCACACACAAACACGTGATCACATTGTCCCGGGTTCCTGTCACTGGTGAGTGCGACGCCGCAATTTAGGGGGGATGACCGCTCCGAGTGCTCAGGTCTGGCTCGCCGCCTACGTGGAGGTGGGTACTGTCCAGGGTCACCCACATGTGCTGTGGCAGATGGTGTATGCACACTTGATGGCTGTACAGGTGGTGGTGGTGGTTGTGCAGGTGGCGGGAGTGACTGTACAGGTGGTGGTGGTGGTGGTTGTGCAGGTGGCGGGAGTGACTGTACAGGTGGTGGTGGTTGTGCAGGTGGCGGGAGTGACTGTACAGGTGGTGGTGGTTGGGCAGGTGGCGGGAGTGACTGTACAGGGGGTGGTGGTTGTGCAGGTGGCGGGAGTGACTGTACAGGTGGTGGTGGTGGTGGTTGTGCAGGTGGCGGGAGTGACTGTACAGGTGGTGGTGGTTGGGCAGGTGGCGGGAGTGACTGTACAGGTGGTGGTGGTTGGGCAGGTGGTGGGAGTGACTGTACAGGGGTTGGTGGTTGTGCAGGTGGCGGGAGTGACTGTACAGGTGGTGGTGGTTGTGCAGGTGGCAGGAGTGACTGTACAGGGGGTGGTGTTGGGAGTGCCAGTTCAGCCCGCTGGTGTGGATGTCTCCCTTTGCTGTGTTGGTGTGCAGTTGGTACAGGTGTGGGGATGTGCTATCCTGTGGGCAGATATGATGGCTCCCCTCCCTGCGTTGACCATGAAGGGAAAGGTTGGCTCACTCTCAATATGCCCTCCATCATCTTCATGGCCAAGGCATGGTGTCTTGTACTCTCTTCCCTCTGGATGGATAGCATGTCTCGCATATTTCTGGACATGTCCTGCCAAGTCCTATCCATCCTATCCAACACTTGGCTCAGCCTCTCCACCGCCTGAGGGAAGTGGACCATGTCCTGCAGGGAGTCCGACATGGTGGACAGGGTAGCCCCTATGGCACTAATGTCCTGCCTCACATCGCTCTGCTGTTGGAAGAAGTCCTGCTCCCACTGGTCATCACAGCCAGGTGCAGGCCCTCTCTGCAGCTTTCTGCCATGGATGGGATGTGCAGGTCCTACGGCAGGGGGTGGGGTGGGAGGTGGGAGCCTGTGGGCAGGTGAATGGTGCCCAGGGGATTCCAGCAGCACAACAGGGCTGGTACTACCCCCAGATGGTGGAGAGGCTGGCAGGGATACACTGTCTAGGGAAGAGTGGGTAGGGGAACCACCATGTTGGTCCTGGACGTGAGGACTGTGAGGGAGTGATGTCTGTGTTGTGATGCGTGTGTGCTGTGGCTGGTTTGCTCGAGTCTGGGGACAGGCCATGGTATGCCTGGGAGGAGGCGGAGGGACGTTGCTTGGCAGAGGAGTTGATGCCCTGACCGATTTAGCCAGTCTGGCACGATATCGCGCATTGGCATCTTCATCGTCAGACATGTAGTCCTCATCATCCACCAAGCAGAGGTCCTCAGGATATTCTTCCTCCTCCTCCTGAGCAGTGCTTGCAGCCGACATCACAGCTTGGAGGATCAGGGGATTCTCCCCTCTGATTCCCCTTCGGCCCGCACTGGTCATAGGCCTGTCATCCTCGTCATCAGCATCCCCTGGAACAGAGGTTGCAACCGTATTAGGGATTGACCTGGTATGACATGTGGTGCAAAACAAGGGTTTGTATCAACTGTACTTTGCATCAACAGATGAGGATCATGTGACCTGTGTAGGGTACCACCACAAATGACAGCTCACACCATAGCACTGAGGTGTTACACAGATACAGGCAAACTCACCAGCTCCAGCCACAACTCTCTGTCCCTTGGTGTTCCCCCCTAGTGTCACCTGCTGGACCTGTCTCCTCACGGGCCTAGCTGTCCCTGAACCATCAGCTGTAGAGGGAAGTGACAACATTCTCAATTATCTGCATCACCAATTGTCAGACAGGCACATGACACTCCTGATTTGTATTTCACTTTGTACACAACTGCTGATTACATGCAGAGGGGAATCAGGATCTCTGACATGGCTTTGGAGTCGAAGCCAGTGACACACCTCATGCTAGAATTACCTGGAGGACGGCTGCGCGAGGGTTGGATGTCATTCAGTCCCCGGGATGGTGCATGCTGCTGGGGTGTAATCCGGTCAGCATCTGTGATAAGACATACAGGTCTATATTTTGCAACAAGAGATGGTAGCTCTGAGCCAACATGTCATTCTCAATGACCATTTGTGGCTAATCCAGAACTATGTGCAGCATGTTTAGCTCCTGAACTTTACATTTGGGCACCTGCTCACATGCAGCAGTTGCCAGCCGTTCCCTCCACACAGCAGTGACATCAATCAGATGACACATCAACAGACACCTCATGCTAGAATTACCGGAAGGACGGCTGCGCGAGGGTTGGATGTCATACAGTCCCCGGGATGGTGCATGCTGCTGGGGTGTAATCCGGTCAGCATCTGTGATAAGACATACAGGTCTATATTTTGCAACAAGAGATGGTAGCTCTGAGCCAACATGTCATTCTCAATGACCATTTGTGGGTAATCCAGAACTATGTGCAGCATGTTTAGCTCCTGAACTTTACTTTTGGGCACCTGCTCACATGCAGCAGTTGCCAGCCGTTCCCTCCACACAGCAGTGACATCTATCAGATGACACATCAACAGACACCTCATGCTAGAATTACCTGAAGGACGGCTGCGCGAGGGTTGGATGTCATACAGTCCCCGGGATGGTGCATGCTGCTGGGGTGTAAACCGGTCAGCATCTGTGATAAGACATACAGGTCTATATTTTGCAACAAGAGATGGTAGCTCTGAGCCAACATGTCATTCTCAATGACCAATTGTGGCTAATCCAGAACTATGTGCAGCATGTTTAGCTCCTGAACTTTACTTTTGGGCACCTGCTCACATGCAGCAGTTGCCAGCCGTTCCCTCCACACAGCAGTGACATCAATCAGATGACACATCAACAGACACCTCATGCTAGAATTACCTGAAGGACGGCTGCGCGAGGGTTGGATGTCATACAGTCCCCGGGATGGTGCATGCTGCTGGGGTGTAATCCGGTCAGCATCTGTGATAAGACATACAGGTCTATATTTTGCAACAAGAGATGGTAGCTCTGAGCCAACATGTCATTCTCAATGACCATATGTGGCTAATCCAGAACTATGTGCAGCATGTTTAGCTCCTGAACTTTACTTTTGGGCACCTGCTCACATGCAGCAGTTGCCAGCCGTTCCCTCCACACAGCAGTGACATCAATCAGATGACACATCAACAGACACCTCATGCTAGAATTACCTGAAGGACGGCTGCGCGAGGGTTGGATGTCATACAGTCCCCGGGATGGTGCATGCTGCTGGGGTGTAATCCGGTCAGCATCTGTGATAAGACATACAGGTCTATATTGTGCAACAAGAGATGGTAGCTCTGAGCCAACATGTCATTCTCAATGACCATATGTGGCTAATCCAGAACTATGTGCTGCATGTTTAGCTCCTGAACTTTACTTTTGGGCACCTGCTCACATGCAGCAGTTGCCAGCCGTTCCCTCCACACAGCAGTGACATCAATCAGATGACACATCAACAGACACCTCATGCTAGAATTACCTGAAGGACGGCTGCGCGAGGGGTGAACAGCTGCAGCCAGGATGTCATTGAGTGCCCGGGATGGGGCACGCTGCTGGGGTGTAATCCGGTCAGCATCTGTGATAAGACATACAGGTCTATATTTTGCAACAACAGATGGTAGTTCTGAGCCAACATGTCATTCTCAAAGACCATTTGTGGGTAATCCAGGACTATGTGCAGCATGTGTAGCTCCTGAACTTTCCATTTGGGCACCTGCTCACATCCAGCAGTTGCCAGCCGTTCCCTCCACACAGCAGTGACATCAATCAGATGACACATCAACAGACACACATGTATGAGAAGATTACTGATAGGAAGGGATAAATGACCCGGATTCCTCCACATTACACTGCTATCACCTTTGCCATTCAGACTTACATATTTCCAGAGTCTCATGTTGTTTGTTGTCAAGTCAGAAAGGGTTTCATGTGTGAGATTTACAATAGTCAGGGACATGATGTTGCTCATTTGTGCTTCCCCACGCATGAAGTCACACATATTTGTATGAGAGAACACAGATGTCTTACGTCCGTCCTTTGAGTGTCCTCTCTTTGCGTACTCTATTTCCCAGATCATGGTACTACTTAGCTGACGACGATTGGTGTCTTGTACAGCAGACATCCAAACCTCTTTTGTCAAACACTAACCTATACATGTGAATACAGTAGGAGAGGAGGCAAGCAGAATGTAACATTGCGGATAAGCTGAAAGGCTTTGATGCCTTCTGCCTGCACTGGATTAGCGTGTTGCTCTTCAGCCTAGTCATTTAGCAGGTGTAACTACATGAAGATTCACCTTAGCAGCCCCTACATTCATCTCAAAGGTACACTACTGGCATCAGTGTTGGCCTCAGCCATGCTATTTTCATCGTGGTGTTTCCTATCATTGAATTGCAAGCCGGTTGTGTTTTGGTCACTTCATATGACTCATGGTACTATTGAATGTCCATAGGTCTATATTTTGCAACAAGAGATGGTAGCTCTGAGCCAACATGTCATTCTCAATGACCAAATGTGGCTAATCCAGAACTATGTGCAGCATGTTTAGCTCCTGAACTTTACTTTTGGGCACCTGCTCACATGCAGCAGTTGCCAGCCGTTCCCTCCACACAGCAGTGACATCAATCAGATGACACATCAACAGACACCTCATGCTAGAATTACCTGAAGGACGGCTGCGCGAGGGTTGGATGTCATACAGTCCCCGGGATGGTGCATGCTGCTGGGATGTAATCCGGTCAGCATCTGTGATAAGACATACAGGTCTATATTTTGCAACAAGAGATGGTAGCTCTGAGCCAACATGTCATTCTCAATGACCATATGTGGCTAATCCAGAACTATGTGCAGCATGTTTAGCTCCTGAACTTTACTTTTGGGCACCTGCTCACATGCAGCAGTTGCCAGCCGTTCCCTCCACACAGCAGTGACATCAATCAGATGACACATCAACAGACACCTCATGCTAGAATTACCTGAAGGACGGCTGCGCGAGGGTTGGATGTCATACAGTCCCTGGGATGGTGCATGCTGCTGGGGTGTAATCCGGTCAGCAGCTGTGATAAGACATACAGGTCTATATTTTGCAACAAGAGATGGTAGCTCTGAGCCAACATGTCATTCTCAATGACCATTTGTGGCTAATCCAGAACTATGTGCAGCATGTTTAGCTCCTGAACTTTACATTTTGGCACCTGCTCACATGCAGCAGTTGCCAGCCGTTCCCTCCACACAGCAGTGACATCAATCAGATGACACATCAACAGACACTTCATGCTAGAATTACCTGAAGGATGGCTGCGCGAGGGTTGGATGTCATACAGTCCCCGGGATGGTGCATGCTGCTGGGGTGTAATCCGGTCAGCATCTGTGATAAGACATACAGGTCTATATTGTGCAACAAGAGATGGTAGCTCTGAGCCAACATGTCATTCTCAATGACCATATGTGGCTAATCCAGAACTATGTGCAGCATGTTTAGCTCCTGAACTTTACTTTTGGGCACCTGCTCACATGCAGCAGTTGCCAGCCGTTCCCTCCACACAGCAGTGACATCAATCAGATGACACATCAACAGACACCTCATGCTAGAATTACCTGAAGGACGGCTGCGCGAGGGGTGAACAGCTGCAGCCAGGATGTCATTGAGTGCCCGGGATGGTGCACGCTGCTGGGGTGTAATCCGGTCAGCATCTGTGATAAGACATACAGGTCTATATTTTGCAACAACAGATGGTAGTTCTGAGCCATTATGTCATTCTCAAAGACCATTTGTGGGTAATCCAGGACTATGTGCAGCATGTGTAGCTCCTGAACTTTCCATTTGGGCACCTGCTCACATCGAGCAGTTGCCAGCCGTTCCCTCCACACAGCAGTGACATCAATCAGATGACACATCAACAGACACACATGTATGAGAAGATTACTGATAGGAAGGGATAAATGACCCGGATTCCTCCACATTACACTGCTATCACCTTTGCCATTCAGACTTACATATTTCCAGAGTCTCATGTTGTTTGTTGTCAAGTCAGAAAGGGTTTCATGTGTGAGATTTACAATAGTCAGGGACATGATGTTGCTCATTTGTGCTTCCCCACGCATGAAGTCACACATATTTGTATGAGAGAACACAGATGTCTTACGTCCGTCCTTTGAGTGTCCTCTCTTTGTGTACTCTATTTCCCAGATCATGGTACTACTTAGCTGACGACGATTGGTGTCTTGTACAGCAGACATCCAAACCTCTTTTGTCAAACACTAACCTATACATGTGAATACAGTAGGAGAGGAGGCAAGCAGAATGTAACATTGCGGATAAGCTGAAAGGCTTTGATGCCTTCTGCCTGCACTGGATTAGCGTGTTGCTCTTCAGCCTAGTCATTTAGCAGGTGTAACTACATGAAGATTCACCTTAGCAGCCCCTACAATCATCTCAAAGGTACACTACTGGCATCAGTGTTGGCCTCAGCCATGCTATTTTCATCGTGGTGTTTCCTATCATTGAATTGCAAGCCGGTTGTGTTTTGGTCACTTCATATGACTCATGGTACTATTGAATGTCCATTCTGCACTCACTTGGCATACATTTTGTGTCATCCTTTCATTAGCCACCAGGGTCTGATCTTGCATGGGTTCAAATGCCATATGTGAGCATATTGTGATGCAGGACAACAGTGTTTTAATACACATGCAACATACGGCGGACGTGAAAGGCACATTTCTTGAGCAGTCAGCCTGATATATTCTTGGGTTCCCCTCCCTTGGCCCAGCACGGGAACAGTTTTTGGGCCATGAACAGATGTCACAGCCAACCTTGTAGCAGAAGTCAGTGTGTGTCTTTGATTCTGGGAGGACCTCGTTGTACCTACAATGATAAGTGTGTTTTGCTACTTCACATTCCGGCAGCCACATGTGATGCACTAGATTTCTGGCACAAAGGATGAGCACAAGCAGTTGTGGGCACCAGCGTTGCATTAGTGTGTTATACGTAATATCATGATTGCTCCCACATTACTTCGAATGGGCCCACCATCTGGATGCAACCTATATCACAATGACATGTCTACGGATCCTGATGTGCGGTCCACTATCGTGTTTTGTTGATGGGCAACACAGAAGCCAGACAATGTAAGTGGTACATGACCAGCTGTGTGGACTGGGCATTTGATCTAAATTGGAAACATTCAAAGTTGGACAGTGGATGCATTGTCAATACTAATGACCCTGGGATCTCACTTGTTCATCATTGCCATATTTCAGTCAATTACTTTGATTGATTACGTCTACAGACACCATTACAACATAGTGGGGACACCCTTTTGAGTAGTTGTGGAACTCGATAACAGGATTGGATTCCCAGGTCTGGGCCTGTTGCTGTAAAACATGTCATGTTCCGCAATTACGAAGGTTTGATGAGCCAAGACATGTAATATATTGTCTTCAGCTGTTCACAATTATAATTATCTAAAGGTGGATGTCCATTGACTACTCCAATAGTAATGCAGCTATTTGTACATCTCTGGTTGACTTTCATATGTGGGCACTACATGTCCCTCGGTCACTCCTGGCAATGTATGCATTTTGACCATCTCCTGGCCACTTTGACTTACCAGTCGGTGAGGGTGTACGGTGGCGATGCCTCCCAGTAGATGCAGGGACCTCCGCTACGGCAGTTGTCTGTGCTCTGGCTGAATGTGTCAATGGGTGAGAAGAGAGAAAACTAAACATCTGGAATATGTGCTTGTGGAACATTTATGTGATTTCCCCATTTCTTCTGCATGCTAACAGTGTTTTGCAGTACTGCTGCTGACTGGGCAGGTAGGAGCAGTGGTGCATTGGGGTCGTAGTGGCGTGGCAGGGTGGGAAATGTACAACAGAATAGGTGTCTGACTTTTGGACCACATGGTTCTCTCACCTTCTGCTTTGTGCTTTCAGCTTGCACGGGGTGATTTACTTCTTAGAGATTTAGTGGCATGTTTCCACGCCCCTTGTAATACATTAACACCGCAGTTGCGTCACTTCTGTGACACAGCGGTGGGGTAATACAGGTGACACATTTAGACTTATTCCTAATGTTATGCATCTATGGGAATGCCTCACGGTGTGCGGTCCTGAGCAACATTAAACATGCATCAGCTGTGATGTAGGCAGGGTGTGTGTTTATTTGGTTATGCCTCGTACAAGTGATGCATTGTAATCGCCGGCATTTCACGTAGTCACTTTTCATAGGGTGTTGCCATGCAAACTTAAACCAGCTTGAGGCACCTGTAATGAGTTGCCCTGAGCGTTAGGTGTAGGCGGTCCATGGACATAGTTGGAGTTGCGTCACACTTGCGACACTACTCCAGCAGAGCATCCCCCTAATGCCATCAGTTGCGACACCCATCTGTCTATCTCAGCACCACAGTGCACCGCATTGTCAATGTGACGCATCCGCGGTTGCACAAGAGTTGGATTGGGTGTGGCATTGTTACTGGCGCATCTCTGCTGTTATTTGTCAATTGCTACTTAGCGGGCTGGTGTATTAATGCAACTGGACAGTGGCCATGTTTTCAGAAGTGGAGGAGGGATTTGCCATTTCCATCCCTAAGGATTGTGGGACTTGTAGTGCTACATACAGAGGGTGACACAGGAGTCTCTGACTTACGGATTAATTAATACACTTTGGACTACTTCCTTATTCACACTGACAGTGCAACACAGACCTTCTATTCATGCACTTTAACTTTTCATCCCACTTACCTGGTACCACGTAGCGGACGTCACTGACAGGCAGCCCATGGACCAAGTGGGGGTGTATGGTCGTCAGGATGTCCTCCTCCTGTGTGGTGAGGCGGATGCGTGGTCCAGAGTGTGCGGCTGGGAGGATCCGTTGTAATTCCATCCTGGAGTATTTATCCTTTACCCTCAGCCTCTTATCCTGCCATTTTTTTTAACGTCCTGGACAGTGCGCCTGTCCTCCCCCAATGCTGTGACAGCAGTGGCTAATTACTGCCACAGGGCTGCCTTCTGGCTCCCACTGGTGCAGTAGGGTGAGAGTCCATAGAGGCGTTTGTGGTGCCTGACAATGAACTCCACAAGCATGGTGGTCTCCTCTGCTGTAAAGTTCCTCTTTCTCTTCAGGAGCTCCATTTTCTTGGCCGGTCTCTGCTTGGAAATACAAACTGCGTGTGGCCAAACCGGTTCCTTCACTGTGTGCTGCTTTTAAATGTTTTTTGCTGCTGGTCAATCTGTGTTAATTGGCTTCAGCTGGATCATGGTGGGGGATGGTAGGCACTAGCAACATGATGGCTAACTGGAGCTGTTGGCTGGGATTGGCTGGAGTGCGTCAGCTGATGCATGGTGGGGGATGGTAGGGACTTGAACAGGTGTTTCCCCTTGGCTCAAATGATCAATGGCAACAGTAATGTAGTCTGGTCCCAATTCTGATGTTCCGGCCCGGAAGCGGGATTTCCGGCCCGAGGCCGGAGTTTCCGGCCCGAGAGCGGGTATTCCGCCCTCAGAGCAGACTTTCCGGCCCGCATGCGGACTTCCCGCTCCGGGCCCGGAAACTCCGCTCCAGGGGCGGAAAATCCGGCCCGGGTGCGGACGTAAGTTTAGTGGTCGTAAATGGATTCTGTGAATAGCAAAAGTCCTAAGTTCATTTTGTGAATCGCTAAAGTAGTAAGTTCATTCTGTGAATACCAGAAGTACTAGGTGCATTCTGTGAATACCAGATTGGTACTAAGTTTAGGATTTAGTCTTAAGTTTGTTCTGTGAATCGGGCCCCCAGTATTTAATACTCTTGCACATGAAGACACGAAAAAGTCATTAGGAAGTATAGGTAATGTGAATATTTTGTCATACTTTGAGTACAAAGAACTCATTACCAATATGCGGCAAGCAAATGAGGATGATTATGCAAGTATTCTCAAAGATATCAGAATTGGACTACTCACAGAACATGGCAGAAAAGCTTTACAGAGTAGATTGCTATGTAATTTGTTTCCAACCGAACAAATAGTTCCAGAGAAAATATACAAGAAAATTGCAGAAAAAAATACTGTAATCTGCTTAATGCCAACACTACATGAATGCTCTATATTCAATGAAGAACTTTTGAAATTGGAAAATAAAGAGATTATGAAAATGGAAGCCGTGGATAAAATACAGCATGAAGGAATAACTATTACATTGACAGGCAAATTGAAAACTAAATTGGATTCTCTAGAGAAAAACATATCGAAAACAGCTGGTTTAGAAAAGAATCTTTATGTATGTATGAACTGTCGAGTAATTTTAAGACGTAATTTGAATGTAGAAAAAGGTTTAGTGAATGGAGCTATTGGTAAAGTTGTGGGTTTTGTTAATTACCAGAAAAAAGATGGAATTGAATTGTTAAAAATAAAATTTGATCAGATTGAAGAGGTCAAAGACGTTAGTCGTTGTTCAGTTCGTTTTTTGCTTGTGAAAGACTTATATGTACGTAGGAAGCAGTTTCTGTTTTCTCTAGCATATGCTGTAACTATTCACAAATCTCAAGGATTAACTGTAGATAGTGCTTTTGTAAACATTGGATCTAGTGTGTTTGAAGAAGGTATGGCATGTGTTGCTTTGTCACGAGTGAAACAATTATCTGGTTTATTCATGATAGACTTTGATGACTCAAAAGTTAGTGCTGATGCAAATTGTGTAAAGGAGTATAATAGATTAAGAAGAAGCTATGCTCCTCATTTAGGTCAGTATCCTGTGTTTGAAAAACGTGTTGTTTGTCGGAAAAGGAGAATTGAGAATATCTGTAATGAGGATGTACAGAAGAGAAAACAAAAGGAGAGTGATGTGATTGCAAGCAAAAAGAAAAAGGACAATGTTGAAGAGGTTGTTGGTTGTCATTTTGAAAATAGCTCTGGTGTCAACTGCTACGCTAATGTAGTGCTGAATGTTGTATTTTATCTTGAAAGTTTGCAAGAGCAGATAATACTAAATCATGAAAAAAGATTTTGTTCTCTGCTGAGTTTCATTTATGAGAAGTTGAGTAATGATAAAACTAAAATAGAAAGTGCTTCTGATGTTAGAAATCTTTTAGATGTATGTTCTGGATGTACACAGCTTACACAAAATGTCCAGCAAGATGCACAGGAATTCTTAATGTATATGCTTATGGTACTGGAAGATGAAGGGGTAGAAATAGAAAATATGTTTGGTCTCTCTTATAAATGGGAACATTGTTGTGAAAACTGTATGAACACATGCAGCACTAATGTTGATTCTGAAAGGTTCATACATTTAACATTACCAGAGAGTAAATCAGTGACTTTTAGTAAATTAGTTAAAGATGCAAATCACAACATGGAATGTTCTCAATGTAAATCAGAAATGTTATCAACGTTATTTTTAAAGAAATATGGACAGTATATAATTTTAATGATGCAACGTTGTAAAGCTGATGGAACAAAATTTGACACTTTAATAAAGAAGTTTGTTGGAAATCAATTATCAATATCAGGAAAGACTTTTGTTGCAGTTGCAATAATTTTCCATGATGGACCTTCTATAACTTCTGGTCATTACACAGTTTATCTAAAATGTGAAAAAGGCTGGACACTGTGTAATGATTCTCAATTGATTTTCAAGCAACGTTTGCCTGCAGAATTACCAAATTCCTACTTAATTTTTCTAAAACCAAAATTTTAGATAGATATTGCAGCATCTGAAGAAACCATTATTTCGATTTTATAGGATTACCATTGGATATTTCACCTATAAAGGATTTAAAAATTACCATTTGGCCTCATGGAAAGGTAAATGTTTCTATTGTGGACTTCTTTGACAGATATTATTTTGGTGTATGTGCTTAAGCAACAAGATTTACAGACGTTATTTATTGCAAATAGTTATTGTTCTTAGAAGATATTTTTAATATATATGTTACATTTCTATCAAGGTATGTTTTACTGAGGATAGATTCAGGGCTTTTTTAAACAATCTTTCAGATTGTTTATTTTTTTGCCCGCTGTTAAGTGATGAATGCAATTGATATCACTATTTTCAGTGAAATTCAATATATTCTGAAAACAGCAAGAAAATGGCAAAAAATTACTTTGTTAAATATGAAAATATGTGTACTGTATTCTAAAATGTATTGTTAAATATTACTACTTTTTTCTTTTTTTTCAGATCTAGAAAGAAAATTTAGGAAATTGAATCCATTTTTCTTGTAATTAAAAAAACAACATTTATTTCTAATTAAGTTATTTTGTTGGTCAGGTAAGTTTAAAATATCTGTATTTCTCACCCCTTCACTTTCATGCTCCCTTTTCTTCACTTCTCCTCACTCTGCTTTTCTCATTCCTCTTCCCTCTCTCTTCTTCCTTTACTGCTCTTTTGTAACTCCCTCACTCCTTCTCTACTACTCCCCTAGGTTTACTGCCTCCATCACTATTTTTTCAGCTATGTTTCCCTCCCTGTCTCCATATGTCTCAGTCATTCTAACTGCCTTACTCCTTCTCAGTTCCTTGCTCTCTGTATTTGTTTCTGTCTCTCTCCCTTTGTCTGTCTTACCCTTATTTTCCTTAACATCTCTGTTTCCACCACTCTTCCTCTCTCCATCACTCATTTTCCATCTATGTTAATTTTTTAACCTTCTCCATCATTCTCCTTCCCTCACCTTCCCTAACTGTCACTATCCTTTACTCATAGTCACTCCTATTCTCCTACTTCACTTTCTCCTGTCTGTATCTCACACCCCTTCATCTTTTCGCATTCTTTCCTTCACTCTCCCTCACTCTCCTTTGCTCATTGAAATCCTGACTCCCTTTCTCTCACTCCAGTTTCCTAAATCCCTCCATCCCCTCACTCCCCATCTGTCACTTTCCCTTACCCCTTTTCTAATCCTCATACCCCTTATCTCACCATCACTCCACTTCCCTTACTTTCAATCCCTTTACCCTGCTGTACTTCATCCGCTTCATCTGTTACTCCCTTTTCCTATCTCCGTCCCTTACTCCCCTTTTCTCACTCCCCCTCCATCACTCTCCATTACTCACTGCCATTCCCTTACTCATTCACTCTTCTTACCTGTATCCTCTACCCTTAGTCCTTTTGTTGCAGTCAGTCTTTCACTTCCCTTTCATGACTGATCATACTTTCCTTTTCTCACTCATTTTGTCTGTCCTTTCCTCCTCTTCACTCAGTCATTTCAATCATTTCAATCATTCATGCATACACTACACATTCATTCAATAAAATTACAACACAGTATATTAGGAATATAGCTCTTCTTGGAGAAGTGAAGTGAGTTCTGAAAAGAACTGGGTTTTTTGTCTTTTTTGTTTTGTATTTTTCTTTAGTTTTTTAACAATTTTGTATTTTTTTAAAAATTTTTTAGAGCACCAAAAAAAAACTGGTAATGAAAAACTGTTCAACAGGAACAAAACAAAAAAATGAAAAAAATTATGGGCATGTGTGCTGCTGTATTCTGTTTTCAATCAAGTTTATACTGCTCTCACCGTAGCAAAGAACAGCATTGCACACATTGCAATGTATGTGCACCTTCTGGAAAAGGGGGCGGATGTCCAGTGGCCTGGTACACGGTGAATCTGCGGCCGCAGATGATGTGCTCGGCTGAGCAGGTGGAGGGTTGTCCCTTAGGGCTCTAGTTGTTTCACGAGCATAACGTACAGGATGCACTGTCTTAAAGTGTCTCAGCATGGAATAAATACTAAAGGAGTATTTTTTGCTGGGATCTCCTCTAGATAAGACACTTCCACAAATAGTGCAAGTCACCTTTGGCGCATTCACCTTCTTTTGGCCCTCTGGAAAGGTGAAGTAATTCCAGATGAAAGAGTGTTTTTGCTTGCACTTCCTTGGCGGTTCCACAAAGGTCTCCTTCTCACTCCCTGAAGTTGACAGCTGTTCTGCCATTTTCAAGTAAGATTTCACTCGAGTAGCTGTTCAGCTCCTTGTCCCAGGAAGTAAGAAGAAATAGTGAGGGGAGTGGGTGTGGTGTTTGAAGATTCTGGAACAGAAACTACTATGAACCAAAGAAAAGTGTTGTTTCGTAATCACATGACTTGCCGTGTTCGCACGGTGCTCGCACGTATACGCGCACCGTGCGCACTTGTGTAAGAGTGGCAGACCTCCTCTTATCCGAATATAAACTTTGATACACACATTGAAAAATACAAACTAAAGTGTTGAAAACTATAGAGATACCAATACCAGTTAGAACAACCTATTCAGTAATTCCAAAATCTACATACGCATCCACTCATTCATCAACACTTCTATATAGTCACTCATACATGTACTCAGTTATCATATGTACTCATACACCTATACATCCTGTTACACACCTACACTCATACATAGAGTTACTCACACATGTACTCACACATGCAAATAAACATCCATTTACTTGCATATACAGCTATACACACACCACTACACTTACTTCTACAGAAACGTACACATACTTACTCTATTAAACAATCACTTATAGAAACACATACTTATTTATACAGGAACTCTTCCAATCTCTCACTCTCATATATCCTCACTTATATACATCAATACTCACATATACTAGTTCAAAACATATGGACATACTCATAAAGACACTATTGAGACAGTCATTCACTCTCTTACTCATCCATACACACACTCATCCACCCATACTGTCCTGCTCACATACTGTCTTCAAAACACATACAAACAGTGAGTCACTCATTCATGCATCCATACGCTAGGTAACATCCCCCACTGAACCATACAGACACTCATACTGATACTCTAAAAACAAACTAATAACCCATATACACACTCATGTCGCTACTCACCAACCCATGCAGCCACTTATACACAAAGTGAGACACTGATACAGATATGTTATACAATTAATTTTACAAAAAATAACATCCATTTAGACACTTATTTACCCATTTATTCTTCCATTAACCTTTAGATATACATATATAAAAATATTTATTGTTCAGAAAGACACATATTCACTGGATGATGTCATTAGTGATGTCATCAGTGATGTCATTTGAGATGTCATCAGTGATGTCATGAGTGATGTCACTGACCATGTCATGAGTGATGTAATATGTGACGTCATCAGCAGTGGATTGGGGTCGCGCGAGTTATAGTTAGCTGAACTAAATATAACCCGGGAATTTCAATGGTTTTATACGAGTGAAATGTCCAGCTAACTATAACATGTGTGAAACCTATGGTTTTTTCAGTGAATTTGCAAGGTTTTTTAAATGCTAATTCCTAACTATAACGTGTGTGAAACCTATGGTTTTTTCAGTGAATATATATATATATATATATATATATTCACTGAAAAAACCATAGGTTTCAGGGGCGTTATAGTTAGCTGGACTTTTCACTCGTACAAAACCATAGAAATTCCCCCGTTATAGTTAGTTCAGCTAACTATAACTCGCGCGCCCGCAATGCACTGCTGATGACGTCACATATTACATCACTCATGACATGGTCAGTGACATCACTCATGACATCACTGATGACATCTCAAATGACATCACTGATGACATCACTGATGACATCATCCAGTGAATATGTGTTTTTCTGAAAATTACATATGTTTTATATATGTATATCTCAAGGTCGATGGAAGAATAAATGGGTATATAAGTGTCTAAATGGATGATTTGTTTTTGAAAAATTGACTGTATAACTGACTGATTAAGTGTATCTTAGTGAATACATGGCTTAGTGAGTAATGTTTAAATATGTAAATATCTGTATCAGTCTCTCACTTTGTGTATAAGTGGCTGCATGGGTTGGTGAGTAGCTACATGAGTGTCTATATAGGTTATTAGTTGGTTTTTTGAGTATCAGTATAAGTGTCTGATGTCTGTATGGTTCGGTGGGGGGTATTACGTAGTGCATAGGTGCATGAATGAGTGACTCACTATTTGTATGTGTTGAAGACAGCATGTGTGCAGGACTGTATGGGTGGATGAGTGTGTGCATGGGTGTGTTAGTGAGTGAATGACTGTCTCAATAGTGTCTCTATGAGTAACTTCATATGTTTTAAACTAGTATATGTGACTATTGGTGTATATAATATAAGTGAGTATATGTGAGAGTGAGAGATTGAAAGAGTTCCTGTATGAATAAGTATGTGTTTCTATAAGTGATTGTTAAAAAGACTAAGTATGTGTAAGTTTCTGTAGAAGTAAGTGTGGTGGTGTGTGTATAACTGAATATGCAGGTAAACGGATGTTTGATTCTTTATTAGCATGAGTGACTATGTGTGTGAGTAACTTTATGGATGAGTGGCATTGTGTAACAGGATGTATAGGTGTATGAGTACATATGATGAGTGAGTACATGTATGAGTGAATGTATAGGACTGTTGGTGAATGAGTGGATGTGGATGTGGATCTTACAATTACTGAATAGGTTGTTGTAACTGGTATTGGTATGTCCATTGTTTTGAACATTTTAATTTCTATTTGTGAATGTGTGTATCAAAGGTTATATTAGGGGGAGAGGAGGTCTGCCACTCTATCACAAGGATGATGTCATCAGTGATGTCATCAGTGATGTCATGAGTGATGTCACTGACCATGTCATGAGTGATATAATATGTGACGTCATCAGCAGTGCATTGCGGGCGCGCGAGTTATAGTTAGCTGGACTAACTATAACGGGGGAATTTCAATGGTTTTGTACGAGTGAAAAGTCCAGCTAACTATAACGCCCCTGAAACCTATGGTTTTTTCAGTGAATTTCTAAGGTTTTTTAAATGCTAATTCCTAGCTATAACGTGCCTGAAACCTATGTTTTTTTCAGTGAATTTCAACGGTTTTTTAAATGCTAATTTCTAGCTATGCCTACAGAGATAGGACATGTGAAGAAAGAAGGAAAAACGCACAGAAAGAAAAAAAAGAAATGCAGAAAGAAGCAACAGAAGTCCTCAAAGACGAAGAAAAGTGCAGGAAGAAGTATAACGTGCAGAAAGAACAAACAGAGGATCAGAAACAAGCCTTGTTGCAAAATCATCCAGTACCCTCAACTTTTTCAGACGGATACTGGTGGTAACTGAGTCTGACTAACCAGTCCTAGAGCCAGTGCTATGTTAAAAGACACTCAGAATACAGTAGAAACACCTACATACACTAGGGCACACCATGTGTTGGGGTCCCCCTGTGATTAGCATGACCTCCTCTGTAAGCCCCTAGTATATAATAGGGCAGGGGATTAAAACTACCTCTTAAAACGCACCACAGGGCGTGTTTGAACACGTCACCTCATGCCCTGTCCCCTCCCTTCCCCACTGTGTAAACACGCCCTGTAGCCGTTTTAAGTTGGGAGATTAAGTCCCCTTGAATCCTGAGGGTCCCTAGGGTCCAACTAGACCACTAGGTACCTCCAGTAAACGCCACAGAGCTGCTTTGCAGAGAGGTGTAAAAAGTGGCACGGCCTGCACCACCTCTCTGCAACGCAGAGCAGTGGTGCTTGCTGGAAGCACCTGGTGGGCTAGTTGGACCCCAGGGTCCCTCAGGATTGAAAGGGAATTATTTCCCCAACTTAAAAACGCGCCACAGGGCCTGTGGGCGTTCTGAGTTGAGAGATTAAGTCCCCTTGAATCCTAAGGGTCCCTAGGGTCAAACTAGCCCACTAGGTACCTCCAGTAAGTGCCACAGAGCTGCGTTGCATGGAGGTGTAAAAAGGGGCGTGGCCTCAGAACACCTGTCTGCAACGCAGCTCCCTGGCGCATACTGGAGATACCTGTTGGGCTAGTTGGCCCTCAGGGACCCTCTGTATTGAAGGGGAATTAATTCCTCAACTTACAACTGGCCAGGGGGCGCGTTTGCAGAGTGCTGCAGGGAGGGGGCGTGGCCTCCGGCGCGATGCCGGTCTTTTATTTATTTATTTTTAAGAAGGAGGGCTGTGTGGCCCCCTTTCTTTTTCTAATTTATTAGCCCTGGGGACCCCATCCCCCAGGGCCTGCACCCTCATTTTTTGTTGTTGAAAAAAATTAATTTGGCCCTCCCAAGGCCTTAATTGGCCCCGGGGACCCCAACCCCCAGGTCATGGCCTTTTTAAAAAAAAATTATTCTTTAGGAGGGGGGCTGTGTTGCCCCCCTCCTCAGGCCACTTATGCCCCGGGGACCCCATCCCCCAGGGCCGGCCTTTGTTTTCTATTGAAAAAAATATATATATATATTTATAGAAACATCTAGGACATGCTGGACAAACCGTATGTACCTATCACCATGACGATTTGCGTGATATTCATTAAAAGGTGACTATGCATACAATGAATCCACGTAGAATGTATTCACACCGCTAGTGAAGCTCTGACATGTCTGACACCCTACCGTGCCTAATCTAGGTGCCCCCGCTGGTGGGTACTCTCCAAGTAGACACCCTTGTCGTTTATTTATACAAACATGTGTAGCTATTGACGGGCACATTTAATACACATGCACACCAAGCCATTCAAAGGAGATTCGACAAAAATTCGACCAAACTATGCAAGAAACCCCCTCACGGTTAATAAAACACACATCCACCGCCGGATGTGTAATACTTTTTATTTTACTCTCTGGAAAGGAGACAAACCTCACTTGAGAGTCACAGCGTGCTCCTGGCTGAGCCCAATGCTGTGTAACACCCACCAGTGCCCGCCGAGTGCCACGCACCTCTGTGTTTTATTCCACCAGCTAGTGCATATGCTATGAAACTCTCTAGCCCATGTGCACTGTAACACCACCCCGTGAATATGTCATGCCACACTTGCCTTCGCACGGGTTATATTGCCCCATCTAACGTGCCTTCCTCGATGCCTATGTTATAAAGCACAGCGCTATGCCATACATATTACAATCTGGGATCCATATCTTTGTCACAGTGCATATGCAATGTTACACTACCCAGCACATATTTTATATTACAACTTTAGAGACTAGTTAGGTTACACAACACTGCCCTGTGCATATTACACTCCAAGGCGCATATCACATAGCAAGCGCTAGTGCCTGTGCTATCCCGCGCTCTCCAATAAATCTGTCATTGCGCACAATGTATTGCATATTATATTTCACGCCCCGGTTCATCTTATATCACACTTTTTGGTGCATAGTTTATACCATATACTATATCTAGTTTTCATTTTCAATCGTGCTCTCAGGACTATGTTCTATATAACACTGCATCCACCTACCCTTTTCACGGGCATTACATTTTGCGATGGGGGGTGGAGGGTCAGGGGATGTTTCTGGCAAGTGAGCCCGGAGTCACAGTCCCAAACGTCCTCTTCTTCCTGAATAAAAGTGAGATTATGCTGCATACTTGTTCATATTTTAAGTAGTTCGCACAGACACACATTTTAAAAACAATAAAGTTCTTAATACCCACCTTCTATGAACAGTTAGCTTGCTGCCCCATCCACCTCCTCCCTATCCTCTTTTGTCTGAATCCATGGACTAGCCTTCTCCCTCCTGCCATGCATGGTCTGATGTGCTGCCACTGCCCTGCATTTAGCATGATGTACCAGTCCACTCATCCTGCCCTCCATTGCCCAATTCTATGGCCCATCATTGACCTCCTGCTTAGCCTCTGTGCTTTGCTTGCTGCCCCTATTCTCCTTCCCCCTGCCCTCCGATGTCTTTGTGCATGCCCCTGCTCCATCCTTTTTGACCACCATGTTCCATGGACCTGCCACTCCTATCTACTCTGAGTGTTCTGTTGAGCTGCCACTCCCCTACCGCCTGCCTAGCATTGTCAGATGACTGTAACCTGTCCCTGCCACCTCCACCCTGCCTGTCCACATGCCATGCCCCTATCCCCTTCCTCCTGTCCTCCATGGTCCATTTTACTGCCACACCCTTCTGCCCTCCCTGGTCTGTTGTGCTGCAACTGCTCCTCCTGCCTGCCACGCTCGGTCTGTTGTGAGGCCCCTTCCCCTGAACTCTCTTGTCTGTGCCCAGGTCCTGACCCTCCCTTCTATCCTCCATGGTCCTTTGTGCATGCCCCTGCACCCTCCTTCTTGCCCATCATAGCCATTGTGCTGCCACTAACCCTCCCGCTTGCCATGCATGGTCTTCTGTGCTGCCATGGCCCCTCCCTCCTTCCCTGTGTGGCCAGCTAGCTGCTCCTGACCCCCTCCCACCTTCCTTCCATGGTCTGTGTGTATGCCATCATAGTCTCACTGTTGCTCTCCATGGTGTGTCTTGTTTATAGTGCCCATCCTGCCTGACCTCCATGGTCATCTTGCTGCTCCTGCCCTGCCCCCTTGCCCCCAGCCCTCTGTTTCCATGTGCAGACCCCTATTCCCTCCCTCCTGGCTTGTCGGTTCCATTGTAATGCCCCTGATCCGTCCCTCCTGCCCTTTATGGTCTGTTATGCTGCAGCTTTCTCTCCTGTCTGTCCATTATGGTCAGCTAGCTACCATTGCCTCTTTCCCCTCTGTTGTCTGTTGTCCATGTGCATGGTCCTGTCCCCTCCCTATTGCTTTCTATGGATTGTTGTGCTGCACTCCCGTCCCGCATGCCCTGTGTGGTGAATTGCACTGCTGCAAACCCTGATGCCTGCCCTGTATGGTCAGTTTGGTGCACCTCTCAATGTCCCTCCTGTCCTCTGTTATCCGAGTCCATGTCCCTACCCCAATTCCTCCTGCCTACCATGATCCAATGTACCATACTTGCGAACATTTTGAACTTGGTAAGAGGGAGATTTTGAAATAAAACTGGGGTATTGATTTTCCCCTTTGAGTTACATTGAAAAAGAGAAGATTGTAGACAGGAAACAGATCAAGTAAAGCCCATTTGAGCTTAAAAACATTGGACGTTTCCAGGCTGGAACGGGTCTGTTGGCATGTATGGTTGTATGACCACTGCCTCTTCCTTCTGCCCACAATGGTCTATTATATTGCCACAGCCTCTCTTGCCAGTCCTGTATTGTTGGTTTGTTGCCCCTGCCCCCCTTTCCACTGCCCTCCATAGTCTGTTGTGCTGCCACTGCCCTTCCTGCCTGCCTAGTGTGGTCAAATTGTTGCCTCTGCACTCTCCTACCTGCCTTCAATTTTCAGAGTCCGTGCCCCTGGCCTCTGCCTCTCAACAGTATCCCAATGAACAACTAGATTGCTAACATTCTATATTTATTACAAAAGTGTGGAATGCCTGACGTCATCTTGATGTAATCAAAACTGTAATGCCTAGAGCATTTCCTTCAAAAATTACATATATGAGAGGGTCTTATTTGCATCAAAATTATGGTTAGTGCTCTAAAAAACTAAAATGAGGACATATTTTCTAAGTTTTCAAATAGCAACAAAGAACTTTTAAATTATTTGTAATCTTAGTTTTTTTTATCCAGTTGACCACTTGATTAAATGTTGCATCCAAGGGGAGAGGGTGTGGTGTTACTTCCAGAGCTGCAGACTTTGCAACTGGGGAACCAGGTTGGAGTTTCTGCTTCAGCTCAACATTCTGTGATTCTGGTCAAATCCCTTAATCTCCCCATGTCTACAACCAAAATGAATTTGATCTTGTGTGATGTAACCAATGTTCATGTAAAGCACTCCAATACCTGACAAGTCTGCACTATATAAAACTGCAAATACACAAAAAATAGGTGTTTTGCACACTTCTGTCATTGGGCTACATTTGGGCTACATCTGGGTGATATTTGGGCTACATTTGGGCTTTTTTGTTTCTGGTGGCCATTTTAGGAGATTTATTTGTTATGAAGTTTCCTAATTTCCTCATTTACTGCAGTCTCCTCAGTAGGAAATGCTTTCAGTTTTTTACTTTGATTCCATCAAGAAGGTATTCAGATATGTCACACATTTGCCATAAATTCTGAATGTTAGCACTCTAGTTGCTCATTAGATCACTGTAGTAAAGCTACTGCTCTCCACGGAAGTCTGCTGCTAGTATTAGAAGTGCAGGTTTCAGTCTGCATATCAGAATTTTTTAATGAAATAGAAGAGGATTTGAGAAGTCACTCAAAATGTGCCCTAATTTTTCTTTCTTCAGCACTAATCATAATTTCTATGGCAAAATGAACCCCCTCATTGTGTTCCTTTTTAAATTAAATGTTTTAAGTGTTACCAGTTTATTCCAATCAAGATGGCTTCAGGTGTGCCATACTTTTGTAATAAGTAAGACAGTAAGCACTCTAGTTGTTCTTAAGAACACTCTGGGACATTCTGTCATTGGGCTATACTTGGGCTACATCTGGGTGATATTTGGGCTACATTTGGGTTCTTTTGTCTCTGGTGGCCATCTTGGGAGATTTATTTGTTATGAAGTTTCCTAATTTCCTCATTTACTGCAGTCTCCTCAGTAGGAAATACTTTCAGTTTTTTACTTTGATTCCATCAAGAAGGCATTCAGATGTGTCACACATTTTCCATAAATTCTGAATGTTAGCACTCTAGTGGCTCATTAGATCACTATAGTAAAGCTACTGCTCACCAGGCAAGTCTGCTGCTGGTATTCAAAGTGCATGTTTCAGTCTGCATGTCAGAATGTTTTTATGAAATAAAAGAGGATTTCAGAAGTCAAAATGTGCCCTAGTTTTTCTTTCTGCAGCACTAATCATAAATTATATGGCAAAATGAACCCCCTCATTTTGTTCCTTTGTAAATTAAATATTTTAAGTGTTACCACTTTATTCCAATCAAGATGGCTTCAGGTGTGCCATACTTTTGTTATAAGTAAGACTGTTAGCGCTCTAGTTGTTCTTTAGAGCACTCTGGGAAGCTGCAGTAGAACACAAAGGAATCAACTGACAGTCTCTGCCCTTGTTGGATGTACATGTTTTACTGAGAATGTCAGACTTCATTCTTACATGACTGAGAAAGATAATGTGAATTTACAGAAAATATGCTCTCAGTTTAGCTTATAGATCACCTTCCAAACCTCTGCAGGGGTGTGGAATTTTCCAAATAATCTAGTTGTCCAAGGGACAAAATGCCACTGAGATCTACATGTCCTGTAAAATCCACTTGTCCCACCTACCCCCGTTCCACATCAAACCTAAGGGCTCCGGCTGACAGAGAAACATTAATATATTTTTGCTTTATTAAAATCAGTAAACCATTGAATGCTGTGCAATAATAATGCTAAAGGAAAACTTGTCAAGCAATATTATCGCATCCCTGCCCCCCTGCGCCCCCTCCCCTTAACCCTGACGGCAATTCTTTTATTTCTATTCCCCTTTTTTCCCATTTTTTTTGGCTGTGTATTTATTCCCACAAAATACGTACATTTCAAACCATACGTGATGTACTAATTTACCGTCACCCTTGGCTGTGTATTTATTCCCACAAAATACCTACATTTCAAACTGTACGTAATGTACTAATTTACCGTCACCCTTGTAAAAACGTATGGGTGGGATATAAAAGGTGTCAGCCAGCGTGCCTCCTGCCATTTCCCCCTCACTTTTGCAGCTGGCCAGACGTGAGCCCTACGTTCCTTGCGAATCGGTAAGTTGTATCGAAAAAGAAACAGCAAAGTTGGGAGCTTCCTTTAATAATAAGAATCGTTTTTTCGCCAAATGTACCCTCTTTGCAACATTAATCAATTGTGTAATGTATATTTGTCGGTGTGTTTACGCAGTTATGGGCTGAAAGTTAATAGCTCACTATTCTATATTAGGACTTTAAGTTATAAATTGCAAGTCACCAACGGATGTCTCTTTTGAAAGCATTAATCTGCAGATCTGTTCCCATCCTATGCACTCTGTAATCGACTTCGTACATGTTCTTTGCAGCAGGCATATTAACCCTCTGCACTAAATTCACAGAGGTCACAACCTCTACTATACAAAACACAGGATGGTAATTCATCACACGAGTTTTCTACACATTTCTGTGAGGCCTGGTAATTGCCGGCGGAAAGAAACGCTGCAGCAGGTGCTTCGAAAGCTTTTAGTCCTGGCTGCGCCATGTGCGACAATGTTTTTTTGCCCATAAGCCAAAGGAGTGAAAGTGTAGGAGTCACATGTCACCCATACTGGTAGGCAGTAGTTTACGAGTGCTTGGTGTGGAGAAGCACAAACGCAGAGTCGAAAAAGAAACAGCAAAGTTGGGAGCTTCCTTTAATAATACGAATCGTTTTTTTCGCCAAATGTACCCTCTTTGCAACATTAATCAAACGGATGTCTCTTTTGAAAGCATTAGTCTGCAGATCTGTTTCCATCTGCGGTATGAAGGCTCCGGACCCGCGATGTTAAACCCGCGTTGCGATGGCAGCGCGTGAATCTGAATTCGTTGTAATGGGTGTTTCCCCCAGGAAGCGGTGGTAGCGCAGCGTGCCTGCTTGCGATACGCTTTTTTGACGTCCTCATCTGAGGCGCCGAGGCGGGCCAGGCCTAGGCTTTTGTACTAATTAATCTACCCACGCACGGTTGCTAAAAATATAAATAAAAGAAAATCGCAGCACCTCCGTCACAATATCACACAATTCAAGCGGGCAAAACTACTTATTTTACCTGAATGAATATTGCAAGCCTCGTGGCGGCCACGGACTACTGCTTGCAGAGGCTGAGTGAAGTTTCACTCCCCCAGCCAATCACTGGCTAGAGCCCAGTCATGGGCTGCTAGCCAATCAGATGCCGCCAGAGGCTCTCTGCAAGCTTCGGATTGGCTGTGAGCCCCAGAGTGCCCACAGCCTGTTGTTTTAACGTGATTAAAACGTGATTAATGTCTACATGTCCTTCGGACATAAATAGACAATAAATCTTCTTGCCCGTCAATATAAACAATATGGTTCGGGCGTCCGGCGATATGATTCCCCCACCTCTGCCTCTGTGGGAAAAGTATGAGAAAATAGTTTTCTCTCAAACATGGTTCATGATATCACAGCAGAAGGCTTTTTCACATGGTAAAATCACCTTAGAACACACCACAATTCCTAAAACGGGTATGGTACCATCAACAAATGAATTATAATGTAACTAAAGTCTTAAAACCTTCTATTAACTGCAATGCTTTTTAATGAGGTGCTATCATGTATATTGGTCCCAAGATGGCTGCCAACACTTCTTGGATGAAGTACTGACAGCCAATCAGATCTCACGATGAGATGTGTGGTTAGGCTCCGCCCAGATATGTATGTGATTTTACTTTTGATTTTCTCAGGAACTACTGAACAGATTGACACCATATATGCAAAAGGCACATGCCTGACCTGAGGACTACCTCTTTGCCAAATTTCAAGTAATTCTGTTCAGCCGTTCGGGCTGTACCTTGGACTAAAGGTCCCTATGGAAAATTGCATAGGGAAAACGTGTTTTGGGACCCCACTTTTTTCTGAGCCCCCGCTTGACGAATCCCCCCGAGACTTTCAGGGTAGGAGCGGAGCGGAGCGCCCCACCTATTTTGAAAATTTCGCAAGGATTCGTCAACTGGCGCCAAAGTTATTCCAAATAGAATGTTGCGGATTTCCTATGGAAACACGGTCCTAACTACCGTCATATATATATATATATATGACGTGAATTCTGCTGTAGGTTCCTTTCTCCCAATATAACGGACACGGACCCAAACTGGTGCTAAAAGGTGTTTTATTCAACCGTCGCCATTATGCGTTTCAGCTCCGCAGAGCCTTGATCACATGACATGGTTGCCTCATTTCGTGTCTATTTTAGAGTAAAACACAAACATTTCCGGGACAGTCACATGGTCATAGATGTAGAGAACAGACTTCATTGTACCATTGTATATCTATTGTACATGGCGTGTTTTAAAATATAGTTTTTTAAGATATGCAAATTGCTTTTGCGCCATTGACATTTTGAAACACATTTACTATTCATGACTTCTTTTACAATTGATATCTGTATATGTAAATCAACATAACTGAATAGTTATATAATATAGGGTTAAATCCCTATGTTTGTACAAATCATTTCCTACAATATCGACCAACTTGTGTAACCCAAATATGATGTGCAAAAAAGTGCTGTATGTGAAAAAGTGCAAAAGTGCAATGTGCTGAGTTCATTGAGAATTAGGCATGTATCTAATAATAAAAATCATAAAAATCATTGTAGAATAACCGCTGCTAGATACTTTGAATTCCATATTTGCACATTCAATAACTCTATATATTTATATCAATTGTACAGTCGAAGGGGATGAACTGTTAGTTAGAATACATCTCATATTGATTATCCAGATTAATACTTTCATTTTGCAGATATCCAACGTATAACATATAAATATATTATAGATAAATACATAAATAAATAATTTAAATAAATAGATATATATGTACATATAAATATAATAAATTCACAAGGAATCCCTTAAAAATATTAATTTGAATTCATATATAACTGCTAATCAGTATTGTTATTGACTTATGATGAGGCCAGTATATTTCTACCCTTCTAATAGTATTCTTTTACAGTGATAGTTTGCTGCTCATTAGCTCAAACATGTATGTAAATCTTCTGTTACATTTAACCCTGATGGTGCCTTTGAGTCAAACTGTATTATATATCTCGTTTCCAGTTTCCTCAGCTTTGTGACCCTGTCTCCTCCCCGTCTACTGGGGGGTACTGAGTCAATAACATAGTATTTGAGGGCTGTATTGTCGGAGTTGTGCTTCTCTTTGAAATGGCGCGCCACAGGATATGTGTTGTCTTGATTTGTTATGGTGCGCAAGTGTTGTAAAATGCATTTGTGCACCTGCAACACAGTGCTGCCTATGTATTGCAGGCCACAAGTGCACTGCAATACATATACAGCAAATTCCGTTTTACATGTTAGTAGTTTGTCAATTTTAAATTCTCTATCACTGAATGGAGTGCTATAGGTAGTTTTATTTATACCATGTGTGCAAGCTTTACATGTTTTGCATCTGAAGAATCCTCTTCTCATTTGTAACCAACTGCTTTTGTCAATAATTTCTGGATTTGTCTTAACCACTCTGTCTCTTGTTGATGGCGCTCTACTATAGGTGATGGGTACCTTTTGAGGGACAAGTGGACCAATTACTGGGCCACATAGTACCATGGCCCAATTTTTGTGTATAATTTTCTTGATCTCTTTGTGCTGATTATTGTATTTCATAATCATACGATATTCTACAGTCCCTTGTTTTATTAAGTCCCCCTCTTTTTCTTTTAGGGCATCACTTCTGCTTTGTTCATATGATCTTTGAATGACTCTGTCTATTGTACTTTCTTGATATCCTCTCTGTAAAAATCTAGCTTTACTTTCTTTTTGAGCTGCCAATAAATCACTGTTGTTACTGCAGATTCTCCGCAACCGTAACATCTCACCATATGGTATACTATTGACCAGATGTTTCGGATGCATGCTACTTGCGTGTAGAGTTGAATTGCCTGCTGTTTTCTTCCTAAACAACCTGGTTTCAATTTTGTGATTTTCAACATATATCTGGGTGTCTAGAAATTCTATAGAGCTAGAACTTATGGTCGCCGTGAATTTTAGATTGATATCATTGATGTTGAGGCATTGCACAAATTCATGGGCTTCACTTTCTGTTCCCTGCCAAATCACAAAAAGATCATCAATAAACGTCGCCACATTTTTACATTTTTCACCATATTCTGTTTATGTACACCCATGAGAACCAGTTCCTCCCATTTGCCCATATGAAGGCATGCATAACTGGGAGAGAAACTGGCTCCCATGGCGACTCCTCTAACTTGTTGGTATAGCTGGCTGTTGAACATAAAAATGTTGTTGTATAGACAGAATCTAATCATATCAATTAACATATTGCTATGGCATTTTAATGATGTGGGTCTCCTAGATAGAAAATGTCTTATTGTTCTTTTCCGTCTGTATGTTCAATACTCGTGTATAACGAGGTTACATCCAATGCTATCAACAGATAATTATCTTGCCATTCAAATTCCGAGATTTGCCTTAAAAAGTCACTTGTATCACGAACATAGCTAGGTAAGTCTTTGACATAGGCTTGAAGAAAATAGTCAATGTATCTGGTGGTATGTTCTAGTAACCCATCCCTTGCTGAAATAATGGGTCTGCCTGGGGGATTATCTCCGTCCTTATGAATTTTGGGGATAAAATATAATAAAGGAGTAGTTGGATGTTCTTTCTTAAGATATTTATATTCTTCTACTGTGATTACATTTTCTTGTCTCCATAGGGATAGTTTTCCATAATATTCTTCATATGACATAGTCAGTTTGGCTTGATTACTACGATTGTAACATGATCTGTCATTAAGTTGGCTGTATGCTTCTTTGTCGTACATGTTTCTAGGCCACAGTACGATATTTCCTCCTTTGTCACTGCTGCGTACTACAACTTCATCATTTTTTTTCAGTTTTTTGATTCTATATTGTAGATCTTTATTCTTTAAAGTGGTTTGTTTTCTTGCCACAATTTTATTCAGTTTTTTTATGTCCGCTATTGTGGACTTATGAAATAGATCTATAGAGTCTCTCATCATGATTGGGTTGAAGGTTGATTTCGGTCTGAAGGGGGTAGATATAGCTTCCCTCATATTTTCATTTTCCCATATCTCTGATCCATTGTTGCTTGCTGAATTGCTGACATTCTCATTCCATAGTTCTTCCATAGCCTGAAGGAGTGTTTGATCAATTTGTGATGTTATTGACATACTTGATCCTTCATTGAACATTTGATTTCCATCTGTTTCCTGTTGTTCATCTTTATCTTTATTTGTTTTCATTTGGCTATGGTATTTTTTTAGTTTTAATTTTCTGACACCTTTATAGATGTCCAATCTTGTTGTGGCATAGTCAAAGTTCACTTTAGGGGCATATGAGAGTCCTAGACTTAACATGTTTGTTTCTTGATTTGTCAGGCTTACGTTGGACAAATTGATAATCGTGTTGTTATTTTCATTGGGTTGTTGTATAGATATTACCAATTTTTCCTGCCACCTCTTCTGTATGGTCTTCGCGTGCCTCTTGATTGCTTGGCGCCTCTGCTGGCGCTTGTAGTTGGCAAGTCGTCTATGTTGTTCCTTTGTTGCGGCCGTGGGCGAAGAGTTTGTCTCCTCTCTTGGCAAATAAAATGTAATTCTTCCCCCGGTGAGGGTTTAGATATTTGACTTGCTTCATTTGTTTTATGCATTTCTGACTATATATATATATATTATCTACTGGCGGTCGCCAGTAGATAGTTATAGTTAGGACCTATTTTCCATAGGAAATCCGCAACAATCTATGGGGAATATCTTTGGCGCCGATTGACGAATCTTCGCGAAATTCTCCAAACTTTTGGCCAGCTCTGCTCCGCCCCTACCCTGAAAGTTTTGCGGTGATCCGTGAAGTGGGGGCCGAGAAAAAAGGGGGGTCCAAAAACGCGTTATTCCCATGCAATTTCCCATAGGATCTGTTGTCGCAGCTACAGCCCGAACCGCTGAACGGAATGACACCAAATTTGGCAAACATGTAGTCCTCAGTTCGGACTCGTGCCTTTTGCATATTTGGTGTGAATCTGTTCAGTAGTTCCTGAGAAAATTAGGGTAAAAAAGTTAGTGATATCTATTGCCGCGGAGGATCCGCGGACCCTACCCGCATCGCAAGCGCACCCTCCCCAAATGGAGCGCGCACCCTCCCGATCGCGCACTGAATGCTAATTGGTTGTCGAGCGTCTCTCTACATTCAAAACCAGGAACTGTTGGCGGCCATTTTCTGCCTCGGCAGAAGCGAGGCTGAAGATGGAAGGGGAATAAGTGTGTAAAAGATATAAAGGGGGCAGAGTGGAAATACTCTGACCCTCTAGATCTGCTTAGGGGGTCCCAGAAGGACCCCCTGTGGCCCCCCTTTAAAAAAAAAAAAGCGGTGAAATGCGCGCACTGTGCGCGCATTCTATCGCGTTGGATGCACGGATTCTCTTGCGGTGGGTTCGCGGATCCAAGGAAAAAAAAATGAAATCGTTGGGAGATAATTAAGCTAAAGTGTTTTGTTCTTGAGTGGCTCTAAAAAGAGCCGTTGTGTTCATTGAGAGTTTTTGGTGCTTATAAGTAAGTACCTATACAGAGTCTAAAGTTGTTGAGGAAGACTCTGTTTCCTTCATCAGTACAGTGTACTCCATCTCTCCTATACATCTCTTGCATATGAAAGCGCAGATTGTTATTGTAAATGGACCCCATTCTGTAGTCTCGGAGAAAAGCAGAAATAGATTTATTCACATGTTTCCTAGCTTTCTCAATCTGTGGACAAAAATGATCGGACCTTTGGCATATGTTAGAATACACAAAGGCAGTTTTAGGGAAAAGTGAAATCAGTTGTGCAAAGGTGTCCTTCATAAGCATTTCCAGACCTACCCCAGTCAAAGTGCCTAGGTCATTGCCACCACAGTGCACTATTATGAGGTCAGGGTGTTGGATTTGCATGAAGGATTTCACCAATGGCATCAATTGGTGCCACTTTAACCCTCTCTGTCCAATCCATTTAATGTCTACATTTGGCAAACCGAGGTCTTTGTGAATGCCTTTGTTTTCTGCATACCTTTGGCTCCAGAAAATGTAGCTGTGTCCCACAATCCACACTAGAAGCATCTTGTAAGGAGGTCTGGATGCACTCAGATGGTCTCTGTAAATGAAATGGCAGTTTGTAAAGTAAGATGTTTCTAAAATGTTGGCTAAGATGCAATTTTGAAAAAAGACAAGAAATCATTGGTTGTTTGACAACCTTCTACACTGAAAGGTAGGGTGCATATTTCTGTTTTTTAAACGCATGATTCTTATTGGTTAACAAAAAGTGCGTGAAAGGAACATTATATATGATATGTTGAGAAGTCAAGCACACTTGCTGTTTTGATTAGCAACATTGTGTGTGCTGAACTTGTGACCTGTGTGCTCAGTACAGTGTTCCATGACCTGTTTCTATGGTAACGGGCAGAAGGCAGATTGGGGGGAAGGGTTGAAGTTTATGTCATTTGGAAAGGGTTGAAATGTTTAACCAATAGAAATGTGTGTTTGCTTTTGAATTTATGTGGGAAGGAATGTGATTTGATGTTTACATATATATGTGTGGAAAATGAGAGGGAAACTTTGCCATTCATTGGTTCTGCTGACAGGTGCACAGTGCAGAGATTCTGTATAAGAAAATCTGGTGTGTGACTGATATATTTCTTAATCTACAAAACATCTTGAAAGGTGAGTTATTTAATTGTGAGGGGATGTATGTAGACTATTTTTATTTTAATCAGACTAATGTATTTTTTCTGCTAAAGTGTAGGGAGTATTTTTTTTTCTCTACAATCTTATTGACAGTGTGTGTGCATGTGGAAACCATGTTGTGATAAGGATTTGTGTTTTTTCATGTGTTTGTAGACAGATAACTATGCAGTTCTTATATTTTGGTAGATTTAGAAACCACTTATTGTTTATGAATTTGTAAAATGAGTTATGTTTCTGCAGTAAAATGTAGTACTCCTTGTATATGAAGAAATGTGTTTTGGTATAGTGCAAGGGATAGTGTTGTTTGTCTAGAGAGCCTGTGTGCATTTGGGAACCACTGTGGAGATAACTGTTTTGAAACCTGTCATGTTGTAAAGTTTTAGTAGCATTAGAAGACCTTATGCTTTCATTAAATGAGTTAGGTATTGACAGTAAAGTGTAGTCGTGAAATATGTAGATTTTGTGCAGTTCCCTTACCACTTCCAGTGTAGTGAATGAGTTTTGGTAAACTCCTAGGGATACTGGTGCTTGTCTAGAATCACACTGTGAGTCTTTGTGCATTTGGGAACCACTGTGAAAGAAGCGTTTGGTAACATTGTGTATTTGCTGACAGAAAACTGTTTTAAAACTTGTCATGTTGTCAAGTTTTAGTAGCATTAGAAGCCAGTCTTTGCTTATGTGTTGATTAAATGAGTCAGGCATTGACACTAAAGTGCAGTCGTGAAATATGTAGATTGTGTGAAGTTCCCTTACCTCTTCCACTGTAGTGAATAAGTTTTGGTAAGCTGCTAGGGATAGTGTTGTTTGTCTAGAATCACACTGTGAGTCTGTGTGCATTTGGGAACCACTGTCAGAGAAGCGTTTGGTAACATCGTGCATTTGCTGACAGAAAACTGTTTTGAAACCTGTCATGTTGTCAAGTTTTAGTAGCATTAGAAGCCAGTCTTTGCTTATGTGTTGATTAAATGAGTCAGGCATTGACACTAAAGAGCAGTCGTGAAATATGTAGATTGTGTGCAGTTCCCTTATCACTTCCAGTGTAGTGAATGAGTTTTGGTAAACTCCTAGGAATACTGGTGCTTGTCTAGAATCACACTGTGAGTCAGTGTACATTTGGGAACCACTGTGAGAGAAGCGTTTGGTAACATCGTGCATTTGCTGGCAGATAACTGTTTTAAAACATGTCATGTTGTCAAGTTTTAGTAGCATTAGAATCCATTGTTTGCTTATGTGTTGATTAAATTAGTCAGGCGTTGACATGAAAGTGCAGTCGTGAAATATGTAGATTGTGTGCAGCTCCCTTACCTCTTCCACTGTAGTGAATGAGTTTTGGTAAACTCCTAGGGATAGTGGTGCTTGTCTAGAATCACACTGTGAGTCTTTGTGCATTTGGGAACCACTGTGAAAGAAGCGTTTGGTAACATTGTGTATTTGCTGACAGAAAACTGTTTTAAAACTTGTCAAGTTGTCAAGTTTTAGTAGCATTAGAAGCCAGTCGTTGCTTATGCGTTGATTAAATGAGTTAGGCTTTGACACAAAAGTGCAGTCCTGAAATATGTAGATTGTGTGCAGTTCCCTTACCACTTCCACAGTAGTGAATGAGTTTTGGTAAACTCCTAGGGATAGTGGTTGTTGTCTAGAATCACTCTGTGAGTCTGTGTGCATTTGGGAATCACTGTGAGAGAAGCATTTGGTAACATCATGTATTTGCTGACAGATAACTGTTTTAAAACCTGTCATGTTGTCAAGTTTTAGAAGTATTAGAAGCCAGTCTTTGCTTATGCGTTGATTAAATGAGTCATGCTTTGACACTGATGTGGTGTACTTAAATATGTAGATTGTGTGCAGTACCATTAACTCTTCCAGAGTAGTGAATGTGTTTTGGTAAACTCCTAGGATAGTGTTGCTTGTCTAAAATCACACTGTGAGTCTGTGTGCAATTGGGTAAGGTTTGTGAGAGAAGCATTTGGCAACATTGTTTATTTACTGACAGATAACTGTTTTAAAACCTGTCACGTTGTCAAGTTTTAGTAGCATTAGAAGCCAGTCTTTGCTTATGTGTTGATTAAATAAGTCAGGCATTGACACTAAAGTGTTGTCGTGAAATATGTAGATTGTGTGCAGTTCCTTTACCAGTTCCAGTGTAGTGAATGAGTTTTGGTAAACTCCTAGGAATAGTGGTGCTTGTCTAGAATCACACTGTGAGTCTGTGTGCATTTGGGAACCACTGTCAGAGAAGCGTTTGGTAACATCGTGCTTTTGCTTACAGAAAACTGTTTTGAAATCTGTCATGTTGTGAAGTTTTAGTAGCATTAGAAGCCAGTCGTTGCTTATATGTTGATTAAATGAGTCATGCCTTGACACTGATGTGCTGTACTTAAATATGTAGATTGTGTGCAGTCCCCTTACCCCTTCAACAGAAGTGAATGAGTTTTGGTAAAGTCCTAGGATAGTGTTGATTGTCTAAAAGCACACTGTGAGTCTGTTTGCATTTGGGTAAGGATTGTGAGAGAAGCATTTGGTAACATCGTTTATTTACTGACAGATAACTGTTTTAAAACTTGTCATGTTGTCAAGTTTTAGTAGCATTAGAAGCCAGTCTTTGCTTATGTGTTGATTAAATGAGTCAGGCATTGACACTAAAGTGTAGTCGTGAAATATGTAGGTTGTGTGCAGTCTCTTACCTCTTCCACTGTAGTGAATCAGTTTTGGTAAACTCCTAGGGATAGTGGTGCTTGTCTAGAATCACACTGTGAGTCTGTGTGCATTTGGGAACCACTGTCAGAGAAGCGTTTGGTAACATCGTGCATTTGCTGACAGAAAACTGTTTTGAAACCTGTCATGTTGTCAAGTTTTAGTAGCATTAGAAGTTAGTCTTTGCTTATGTGTTGATTAAATGAGTCAGGCATTGACACTAAAGGGTAGTCGTGAAATATGTAGATTGTGTGCAGTTCTCTTACCTCTTCCACTGCAGTGAATGAGTTTTGGTAAACTCCTAGGGATAGTGGTGCTTGCCTAGAATCACACTGTGAGTCTGTGTGCATTTGGGAACCACTGTCAGAGAAGCGTTTGGTAACATTGTGCATTTGCTGATAGAAAACTGTTTTGAAACCTGTCATGTTGTCAAGTTTTAGTAGCATTAGAAGCCAGTCTTTGCTTATGTGTTGATTAAATGAGTCAGGCATTGACACTAAAGGGTAGTCGTGAAATATGTAGATTGTGTGCAGTTCCCTTACCTCTTCCACTGTAGTGAATGAGTTTCGGTAAACTCCTAGGGATAGTGGTGCTTGTCTAGAATCACACTGTGAGTCTGTGTGCATTTGGGAACCACTGTCAGAGAAGCGTTTGGTAACATCGAGCATTTGCTGACAGAAACTGTTTTGAAACCTGTCATGTTGTCAAGTTTTAGTAGCATTAGAAGTTAGTCTTTGCTTATGTGTTGATTAAATGAGTCAGGCATTGACACTAAAGGTTAGTCGTGAAATATGTAGATTGTGTGCAGTTCCCTTACCTCTTCCACTGTAGTGAATGAGTTTTGGTAAACTCCTAGGGATAGTGGTGCTTGTCTAGAATCACACTGTGAGTCTGTGTGCATTTGGGAACCACTGTCAGAGAAGCGTTTGGTAACATCGTGCATTTGCTGATAGAAAACTGTTTTGAAACCTGTCATGTAGTCAAGTTTTAGTAGCATTAGAAGCCAGTCTTTGCTTATGTGTTGATTAAATGAGTCAGGCATTGACACTAAAGGGTAGTCGTGAAATATGTAGATTGTGTGCAGTTCCCTTACCTCTTCCACTGTAGTGAATGAGTTTTGGTAAACTCCTAGGGATAGTGGTGCTTGTCTAGAATCACACTGTGAGTCTGTGTGCATTCGGGAACCACTGTCAGAGAAACGTTTGGTAACATTGTGCATTTGCTGACAGAAAACTGTTTTGAAACCTGTCATGTTGTCAAGTTTTAGTAGTATTACAAGCCAGTCTTTGCTTATGTGTTGATTAAATGAGTCAGGCATTGACACTAAAGTGTAGTCATGAAATATGTAGATTGTGTGCAGTTCCCTTACCTCTTCCACTGTAGTGAATGAGTTTTGGTAAACTCCTACGGATAGTGGTGCTTGTCTAGAATCACACTGTGAGTCTGTGAGCATTTGGGAACCACTGTCAGAGAAACATTTGGTAACATCGTGCATTTGCTGACAGAAAACTGTTTTGAAACCTGTCATGTTGTCAAGTTTTAGTAGCATTAGAAGCCAGTCTTTGCTTATGTGTTGATTAAATGAGTCAGGCATTGACACTAAAGTGTAGTCGTGAAATATTTAGATTGTGTGCAGTTCCCTTATCACTTCCACTGTAGTGAATGAGTTTTGGTAAACTCCTATGGATAGTGGTGCTTGTCTAGAATCACACTGTGAGTCTGTGGGCATTTGGGAACCACTGTCAGAGAAGTGTTTGGTAACATTGTGCATTTGCTGACAGAAAACTGTTTTGAAACCTGTCATGTTGTCAAGTTTTAGTAGCATTAGAAGCCAGTCTTTGCTTATCCGTTGATAAAATGAGTCATGCTTTGACACTAAAGTACAGTACCATGTAGTATTTTCTTTACTGCCCCAGAACTGAAAATTTAATATTTTTACCCAGGCACTGTCCTAGAAGTAGTCTGATGATTTAGTCAGTTTCTAAGTACTTATGTTGTGAACCATTCATTACCAAATAGACTACTTCAAATGTCCATGCAGTATGCATGTAGTTCTCTAACCACCTAAACAGTTGTTTTTCACACCTACAATTCTCTAGACAGTTTCCATACACTTCCAGGAAACACCCTATCACTCTCTTTGTAGTCTTCTAGTGACCCATTTAGCACCATGTAGTAATTCATTCACTGTGCCAACACCCAAACATTTATAAATTCACCAAGACACTCTCTTTCCAGTACTCTAATGATTCAGTTACTGTCTAAGTACTCATGCAGTGAGCCGGGCCTTAGCACATGGACTGCTTTAAATGCCTATCCAGTATGCATTCAGTTCTCTAATGAGCTACACAGTTGTCTTTCGCAGCTTCAATTCCTCAGTTATTATTCATACACTTCTAGCAAACACCCTGTTACTCACCCAGTGTGTCTCTTTTTAGTACTGTAATCATTCAGTTAGTTAGCATGAAGTCTTTTAGCGAGGTAGGCTTTAGGGCATGAACTGCTTCAAAGTAGTATGCATTATGTATGTAGTGTTTTAATCATCGTCACACTTGTGGTTCAGGGCTATAGTTTTTTAGTCTGTTTTTATATAAAATGTGTTTGTACAGTAATGGAATATTGTAAATTTGAAAGTTATTAATATACATTTATTTGTGACTCTTTTTTGCAGATACTGTTTTTCAACGTTAAAATCGAGAAAGTATGCCAGAAAAAAAAAAGAAAAAGAAAAGAACAGAGACAGGAGGATTATTTGAAGAAACATCAACCACAAGTATTGAATGAAAAAGATAATGTGGCTAAAAGAAAAAAATCTTCTGGTAAGATCTCGAAGCAAATTATTAAAAATGTTTGTAGGAGCAAACATTATGTAGAGAATGCTGCAACTTCAAATAATTTTTTAAGTAAGAAAAAAAATCAAAATAAGAGGAAAATTAAAAAAGCAAATGTTCCGTCAAAGGAGATAAAGTATGGTAAAAGAAGACAAAATCAGTATAAGGAATTACGCAAAAAAATATTTTACAAGAGAGTAGTGCATAATTTGCTGAAAGATGTAAAGAAATATAAAAAGAGAGCTTTATTTTATAAAAAGAAGAAGCATATTGAAAGCATTGTGGAAAAGGCTTTTGAAGTAAAAAGGAACTGTTTATTTTAGTGTTAAACAGAATTCGATCACTAGATAAATCAATATATGTAATGAAGGCCAAAAGTTATTAATAAAAAAAAAATTGTGATGCTTTTTTGGGAGAATGGAAACACAGTTCTAGTTCAGAGCCTTTTTTTAATGAAGAGAGTTATTCACTAAGTGAAACATTTTTGTATGCAGTTGACACCAGTGGGGGAGGTTATGAGGTTAGTGATGGTTGTCCAATGGAGAAAGAGAAAAGGGTTGAAAGAAATGCAGAAAGAAGTGATAGCTGATGAAGTTTTAGGGAGACGTGCTAAAAACCCTGTGTACACTTGGGATTGCAGTAGTGTTCGTAGTGTACGACAGGAATCTATTGAAAAATTATGTAGTTTTTTACGGGTCTATACTAAAAAAAGTGTAAAACAAAATATTAAGCTGTTGCAAGGACTAGACCCTTGCAGAGTGAGAAAACATACTGGTTTGCAAGGTCATTCTCTGACTTGTCTTTCTAGGAAAGTTTGAGAAAGTGTTTTTCACCATTTCAGAATGCTGGCAGTACATCATACTCAAATGCGGAAGTTAGTGAGAAGGTTGTATTATGCAAAAAGTCCTGCACTAAAGTTAAGTGAGTTGAACAGTGCTCTTTTGCGTGGGTCAGTTTCAGATGTGAAGCAGGTCTGTGAGGATATTGAGTTTTGTTACTTTGGGCCTCAGCAAGAGAGTGAAGAAACTGACACATTAGTAGAACAAAATGTTGAAGACAATGTAGAACCTGTAATTACAGAAAAATTTGAGGATGAAATGACAAAGTTTAAGGTAATTTCAGGTGAAAGACCAAATGTTTCTTGTATTTGTTGTCGGCGAAGTCACTATAAAAATCAGACTAGGGGTGTCAATCTGTATTTAAAAAGTGAAATAGAAGATAATGATAAGTGGATGGAATTTGCAACTTATTTGTTGGGAGAGGATTGTTTTGATTTGGGATGTGAGCAGCGTATTTGCAAATATTGTTTTAATAAATTAGATGAGCATAAAATGCCTGCTAGAGCTGTTCATAATAATCTAGAGTTGGTTGCTATTCCTCCAGAGCTGATAGATTTAAATACGTATGAGTCTATTCTGTTCACCCATTTCAGGCTATTGTTCGTATGGAGCCCAAAACAAGTAAATTACCTCCATCAGAGTTGCAAAGAGGATTGAAAGGAAGAGTTGTGTATTTACCATTAGATTTAAGGAAAAATGTTGAAACTATTCGTGTAGATCATGCAGAAAATGAGCCACTAGTCATTCTAGTTAATGGTGTTCCTACTAAGAATAAGAAAATCTGGCAAGAGTTAGTGGATGTTAGAAAAGTGCAAAAGGCATCATTGTATCTGATAAAAAATAATGAGTACTATAGAAATGTGTTTGTTGGAGAAAAAGAAATAGATTTAGCAGAAGATAGTGAAACATTAAGTGGACAAACTGAAAAAGTTGACATGTCCAGATGTGAAGAGATCTATGAACATTACAGTGTACATCCACTTCATTCCAAAGAGGTGATGGGGAATACAATTGAGTTGTTTCAAATGAAAAAAGCAACAGGAAGTCCCATGAGTGTTTGGGAAAAGAGTTTGGAAGCTCTTTGTTTCCCGCAGTTGTTTCCAACAGGAAAAGGTGGACGATATGATAAACGTCCTGTGCAGATTCCTGCATCTAAATATCGGACAACAAGATTATATGCAGAAGATCCAAGATTTCAACAATGTATGCCTTATAAGTTTCATCTTCTGTTTGAAAGTGACTTGTCTGGACTTTCATATGCAGTAAATCACATTTTAAAAACTGGAATGAATCTGCAAAATGTAACTGCAAAGGATTTTATTAATAAAGTGCATCAGAGAGATGATCATTTAGAATCTCAGTTGATTAATCTGATGGCATGTCAGCGTGGGACTAATGAATATTGGTACCGTCGACATGGAGAACTGAAATGCATGCTACGGAACTTGGGAACTCCTACATGGTTTGTTACACTAAGCTGTGCTGAGTATGCTTGGGATGATTTACTTGAATTTCTTCGAGAGGCAAACTCCAATATAAATAATATTGAATACAAGACACCTGGAGAATTGTGCTCTTTGTATCCTGTCAATGTATGCAGATATTTTAATCATAGATTTGAAGCTATGATGTCTTTCATCTGCAATAAAAAGGATGCTCCTCTTGGAGAAGTTGTGGATTTCTTTTGGAGAAAGGAGTATCAAGCAAGAGGTGCTCCTCACATACATATGTTGTTATGGGTCAAGGATGCCCCCAAATTTGGAACAGATTCAGATGAAAGTGTTTTGTCTTTCATTGAAGATTATGCTACATGTGCTGTACCAAATAGCAGAGAAGACAAAAACTTAAAAGAACAAGTATTACGATTTCAAAGCCAGAGGTGTGGAAAATACTGTCGATGAAAGTACAAGTCAAAGGATAAGTTCTATACCAAATGTCATTTTGGATTTCCACGTCCTGTATTAGCCAAAGGAAGAGTGAACAGTTTCATGTCAGCTGTACGACATACCATCACAAGAAAGTCTCCGAAAAACACCTACAACTTAAGAAGAAGCGAAGAATCAAAATACATAAATGACTACAACCCAGTTATTTTATCCATGTGGAACGCTAATATGGATATTCAGTATGTTGCGGACAATTCTATTGCTGTTGCTCAATATGTAACGTCTTACATTACTAAATCAGAAAAGACTGAATTGAAAGAAATGTGGGAAGAGATTTCTCACGAGAAGAGTCTAAGTAAGAAATTATACAGTTTCAGTTTGAAAATGTTATCGCATCGTGAAATTGGAGCATATGAATGTTCAGATCGGTTATCATCTGCAAGTCCATATTCCAAAAGTAGAAGAATCATTTGGGTGAGTCTAGGTCTTGCAGGAATGCAAAATCGGGTACTGAAATCTGTTCAAGAAATTGAATATTTAGCAGAAAATGACCCTGAAAGTACAGATATTTTGAAAACCAATATGTTGGACACATACTATCCAAAGAGAAGTCATCATCTTGAGAACATGTGTATCTATGAAGTGTTGCAAAACTACACTTTTAAACAGAATATTACAGAGAACATCAACAATGGAAAATATGGAGTGATTGGTTCTGAAGGATGTCTGGTGAAACAAAGGAAAGGAAATTTAATTAATCACAGAAAACTGAGTTGCGACACTGCTGACAATAGGGAATTTTACTATTTAGCCCTTTTGCAAATGTTCAAACCATGGCGTTGTGAACTGGAATTACTTGGAGATTTTCACAGCTATGAAGATTAATTTAATGCTTGTAAAGATAGCATACAATGCAGTGCTTTCGCAAATTATGTGAAAATGTTGAATGATGAAATTGATCAAGAAGCTACAATTGCAGCTGAGATTGCTAGAGACAGTTCTCAAGACAGTCAAAGTTCTGCTGCACTGAGTCAAGATCCACTTGGACAACCAATTGTTGAAAATGAAGCAGCGATTGCCATGAATGAGGTGGAACCAGGAATGTATCAAGCACAAGAAGATGCAATACAGTTAGGAAACTTGGAAGAGCAACTACATGTTGAACAGAAACAAATATATCAGCAAGTGAAAGAGCAGATTGGCCATGGATTACTTCATGAAAAGAAAGACTGCTCATGTACATCATTTCAACCTATCCGAATGTATGTGAGTGGTCAAGCTGGAACAGGAAAGAGTTTCTTAATTAAAGTAATTACAAGTTATCTGCAGACAACAACTGAGTCGCATTTGTCTTGTGTTGTCACTGCTCCAACTGGGTTGGCAGCATATAACATTAAAGGAATTACTTTACATCGTTTACTAATGCTGCCAGTAGAGCATGAGAACAAATTGGAATACCACAAGCTATCTGGAGAAGCTTGTTGTGAAGTTTCAAGAGTGCTGAAGAAAATGAAACTTCTCATTATTGATGAGGTGAGCATGGTTTCAAACTTGATGCTTGCCTTTGTGCATTTAAGAATGCAGCAAATTCTTAAAACAGAGTATGATGTGTTATTTGGAGGAAAACACGTCATGGTTTTTGGAGATCTACTGCAACTGACACCGGTAAAAGGACAACCGGTATTTAAAACACTTGCCCATGAAGATACTAGAAAGTCTCTTGGCAGTGTTGGTAATGTGAACATTTGGAGTAATTTTGAATACAAAGAACTGACAACAAATATGCGACAGGCAAATGATGCTGAATATGGAAGTATTCTTCAAGATATAAGAATTGGAATTCTTTCAAAAAAAATGCAAAGAAGCTTTGGAGAGTCGATTACTTTGCAATGTCTTTCCAAATGAAAATGCAGTTGCTGCAAAAGTGTACGTGGAAATTGCTAAAAATAAGTCAGTGATTTGCTTAATGCCAACACTGTGGGAGTGTTCATTATTCAACGAAGAATTATTAAAATTGGAAAATGAAGAAATTGTCAAAATGGAAGCCATCGATGAAATACTACATGAAGGAATCACTATTATTTTAACGGGTAAGATGAGATCAAAACTAGATTGTTTAGAAAAAAAAAATATCTAAAACTGCTGGTTTGGAAAAGACACTGTATGTGTGTGTAAACTGTCGGGTAATTTTAAGGCGTAATTTGGATGTAGAGAAAGGTTTAGTTAATGGTGCAATGGGCAAAGTGGTGGATTTTGTTAATTATCAGAAAAAAGAAGGAATTGAATTTTTAAAAATTAAATTTGATCAGATTGATGAAGTTAAAGAAATTGGTTGTTGTTCAGTTCGTTTTTTGCTTGTTAAAGATTTATATGTCCGTAGGAAACAATTTCCATTTTCTCTGGCATATGCAGTGACTATTCATAAATCTCAAGGATTGAGTGTAGACAGTGCATTGGTGAACATTGGATCTACTGTATTTAAAGAGGGTATGGCATATGTTGCTTTGTCGCAAGTCAGAACATTATCTGGTTTGTTTTTGATTGATTTTCATGAGACAAAGGTTACTGCAGATGCAAACTGTGTAAAAGAGTATAATAGGTTAAGAAGGGTGTATGCTCCAAATTTAGGTCAATATCCTCTATTTGAAAAGCGTGTGGTTGGTCGAAAAAGAAGGTTAGAGAATATCTGTTCTGAAGGTATCAAGAAAAGAACAAGATAATGTTGTGATTGCAGGTAAAAAGAAATTGGACACTGTTGAAGAGATTGTTGGTTATCAGTTTGAAAATAGTTCTGGTGTCAACTTCTATGCTAATGTAGTGGTCAATGTTGTTTTTTATCTTGAAGATTTGCAAGAGCAAATTATGGAGAATCGGCAAAAAAGATTTTGTTCTCTGTTGCACTCTGTTTATGAAAAATTGACAACAGATAGAAGTAAAATACAATCTGTTTCAGATGTTCGTAGTCTTTTGGATGTGTTTTCTGGTTCTACACAATTTACACAAAATATCCAACAAGATGCTCAGGAATTTTTAATGTATATGCTTACCATTTTTGAAAATGAAGGTGTAGAAATAGAAAATATTTTTGGCCTTTCTTACAAATGGGAACATCATTGTGAAAATTGCACGTATACATGTAGCACCAATGAAGACACTGAGAGATTTCTGTATTTAACATTACCAGACTGTAAATCAGTGGCTTTCAATAAGTTAGTGAAAGGTGCAATTCAAAACATGGAGTGTAGCCAATGTAAATCAGAAATGTTATCCACAATATTGTTAACAAAATATGGAAAATACATAATTTTAATGATGCAACGTTGTACAGCTGATGGAAGAAAATTGGATACTTTAATAAAACAATTTGTAGCAGCACAAATATCAATATCAGGAAGGACTTTTGTAGCAATTGCAATAATTTTCCATGATGGTCCTTCCACCACATCTGGACATTACACTGCCTATGTAAAATGTGACAAAGGCTGGACACTTTGTAATGATGCCCAGTTGGTTTTCAAACAATGTTTGCCTAGGGAATTACAAAATTCTTACCTAATATTTTTGAAGCCAAAGTTTTAGGAAGCTAATTCACTCTCTGAGGAATTTATTATTATAAATTAACAGAACTACCATTGGACAGTTTACATAAAGAAGAAGTGCAAAAATACCATTTGGACTCAAGAAAAGGTTTTTGAATTATGGACTTTTTGGTGGTCATTTATTCGGTGATTATTTTAATGTGGCAACATTTACAGTTTTTATAAGTTAAAGTTATAAAATGTTGTAATCTGTAAGCATTTCATATATGTATGATTTGTATTTTCTGGTATTTTACTGAGAATAGTATGTTGTTTTTTTTTTAACAATCTTTCTGATTGTTTTTTTTTTTGCCCGCTGTTAAGTGATGAGTACCATTGAAATCACTATTTTGAGTGAAATTCAATATATTCTGAGATCAGCAAAAAAGCCAAAAAAATTACTTTGTGGAAATTATGTTGTGTTGTAAAAAATGTATAATTAATTTTTATTTTATTTTCTTTTACAGATCCAAATTTTAAAATGAGCAATTTTTAAGAATTTATATTTTAGTGAAAAATAGGCAAAAATGAATAACATTTTTTATTCCTATTACTGTGAAGGTAAGTTTAACTAAGTCTCAATATGCAGAATGAAGAGGCCTGCAAGAATCTACAAAGTTGAAACACTTTTCTTAACCCCTTGTATGCCCATGACGAGCTGGACTCGTCATGGTGCACAGTCGAGCTGTGCCCATGACGAGTCCAGCTCGTCATGAGGCATACCCTAGAAAATCCCTAGAAAATCCCTCTGGTGCAAGCACCAGAGGGATTCCCTTTCTGCAAGAACAGCCTCGGGAGCTGAGGAAGAGCTTCCCCTGCACCCGAGGCCCCCCCCTTTTACTGTAATGACGATCGTCGTGCACGTCGCGCCGACGTCATTACAGTGAAAGTGAAACTGAAATGAGCCAAGAGGTTCATTTCAGGTTTCACTTTGTACGTGCTCAGGGGGCTATCTCAGCCCCCTGAGCACGTAGAAAGATGGGAGAGGTATCGTTGGAAAGGGGAGAATCTCCCCAGTGGATCCCTGCTTGGGGATTGCCACAGGATGGCGATCCCCAAGCAGGGATCCACCCACTAGACACCAGGGAGGGGGGAGCGGCCCCTTGGGCAAGGGCCTTTGCTCCCCCCTGTTTATTTTTAGGAAATTTAGTCTTTTTGCCCCCCCTGGGGGGCAGATGGGGGCATTAGCCCCCAATCTGCCCCCCCGGGGGGGTAAGAAGCCCACTAGACACCAGGAAAGTTCTGTATAAAGAAAAATAGGGGTGGGGGCTGCCCAAAACGGGCAGGCCCATGCCCCCACCCCCCACCCCAATTACTACAGTCTCTCTGCCCCCCCTGGGGGGCAGATGGGGCATTGGCCCCTAATCTGCCCGTCCGGGGGGGCAGAAAGCCCACTAAACACCAGGGATTCATTTTTAGTTTTATTTTTAGGGTGGGGGCTGCCTGCAACGGGCACGCCAATGCCCCCACCCACCACCATTACAGCCTTTCTGCCCCCCCTGGGGGGCAAATGGGGCATCGGCCCCCAATCTGCCCCCGGGGGGGGCAAAAAAACCACTAGACACCAGGGAATTGTAAAAAAAAATAGGGGTGGGGGCTGCCCAAAACGGGCAGGCCCATGCCCCCACCCCCCCAATTACTACAGTCTTTCTGCCCCCCATTGGCCCCTAAGCTGCCCCTTTGGGGGGCCAGAAAGCTCACTAAACACCAGGGATTCGTTTTTAGTTTTATTTTTAGGGTGGGGGCTGCCTGCAACGGGCACGCCAATGCCCCCACCCACCCGCCACCATTACAGCCTTTCTGCCGGGGGGCAGATGGGGCATCGGCCCCCAATCTGCCCCCCCGGGGGGGCAAAAAGCCCACTAGACACCAGGGAATTGCAAAAAAAAAAAAATAGGGGTGGGGGCTGCTCAAAACGGGCAGACCCCCCAATTATTACAGTCTTTCTGCCAACCCCCGGGGGCAGATGGGGCATTGGCCCCTAAGCTGCCCCTTTGGGGGGGCAGAAAGCTCACTAAACACCAGGGATTCGTTTTTAGTCTTATTTTTAGGGTGGGGGCTGCCCGCAATGGGCACGCCAATGTCCCCACCCACCCGCCACCATTACAGCCTTTCTGCCGGGGGGCAGATGGGGCATCGGCCCCCAATCTGCCCCCCGGGGGGGCAAAAAGCCCACTAGACACCAGGGAATTGTAAAAAAATAAAAATAGGGGTGGGGGCTGCCCAAAATGGGCAGAACCCCCAATTATTACAGTCTTTCTGCCAACCCCCAGGGGGCAGATGGGGCATTGGCCCCTAATCTGCCCGTTCGGGGGGGGGGGCAGAAAGCCCGGTGCTCAGCGGATTTTTTTTGCGCAATTGTTTTTAGGGTATGGGCTGCCCGAAATGGGCACGCTAATGCCCCCACTCTCCCCCCCACAAAAATGTCAGTCTTTCTGCCCCCCAGGAGGCAGATGGGAGCTGTAGCCCCCAATCTGGCCCCCCCTGGGGGCGCAGAATGCCCACTAGAAACCATGGATTTATTTGTTTTATTAGTGTAGGGGTAGGGGCTCCCCAAAATGGGCATGACAATACCCCACCCCACCCCAGAGAAATTCCAGTCTTTCTGCCCCCCCGGGAGGGCAGATGGTGGCAGTGGCCCCTGATCTGCCCCCTGGGGGGGGGGCAGAAAGCCCAGTAGGCGCCAGCGAGTATGCCGGCTTTTTTTATGCGTGGGGGTGGGGGCTGCCCAAAATGGTCATACCAATGCCCCCACAAAAAATAGCTACAGTCTCTCTGCCCCTTTAGGGGCATATCAGGATGAAACACCCTTCCCCGAGTCCCCCCCAGGGCGGCAGAAAGCACACTGGGCTCTGATTTTTTTTAGCAATGTGCATACCTGTGGATTTTGGGCCCTAGCACAGTTGGCACATAGGCAAACCTAGCACAACTGTACATTCTTTAAAACTAGACACCGAGGGGAATCCTGGATGGGGTGACTTCACTGGCTCTCACCAGGTTCTGTTACCCAGAATCCATTGCAAACCTAAAAATGTGTTCAAAATAACACATTTTCCTCACATTTCTTTGTCGGAAAGTTCTGGAATCTGCGTGGGTCCACAAAATTCCACCCACACTGCGTTCTCCAAAGTCTTCAGAGAAAAATGATACCTCACTTGCGTGGGCAGGCATAGTGCCCGCGTCAGGCAAGGGCCCAAAACCTATTGAGGAGACATCAAAATTACCTATCACAAAACAACCTGGTTTTGCAAAGAGGGTCCTATGAGTTTTTGGCCCAGGGCTTGGCGGCCACCTAGGGAAACCTACCAAACCCACACATTTATGAAAACTAGACACCCGGGGGATTCCAGAGAGGTATGGCTTGCGTGGATCACCCAACGTTTCCTTACCCAGAATGCCCTGCAAACCTCAAATTTAGCTGAAAAAATCACCTTTTTCACACATTTTTGTGTGGGAATGTTGTGGCATCACCGGGCTGACACAAATTTCCTACCACCCAGCATTCCCCCGGGTCTCCCGATAAAAACGGTGCCTCACTCGTGTGGGAGGCCCAAGTACCCACGACAGGCAAGGCCCCAAAACGTATTGAGGCGACATGAAAATTGCCTACCTCAAAACGACCTGGTTTTGCAAGGGGGGTCACCTGGGTTTTTGGCCCGGTGCTCGGCGGCCACCTAGGGGAACCTACCAAACCCACACATTTCTGAAAACTAGACACCCGGGGGATTCCAGGGAGGTATGGCTTGCGTGGTTCCCCTAACGTTTCCTTACCCAGAATGCCCTGCAAACCTCAAATTTAGCTAAAAAAATCACCTTTTTCACACATTTTTGTGTGGGAAAGTTGAGGCATCACCGGGCTGACACAAATTTCCTACCACCCAGCGTTCCCCCAGGTCTCCCGATAAAAATGGTGCCTCACTCGTGTGGGAGGCCCAAGTACCCGCGACAAGCAAGGCCCCAAAACGTATTGAGGCGACATGAAAATTGTCTACCTCAAAACAACCTGGTTTTGCAAGGGGGGTCACCTGGGTTTTTGGCCCGGTGCTCGGCGGCCACCTAGGGCAACCTACCAAACCCACACATTTCTGAAAACTAGACACCCGGGGGATTCCAGGGAGGTATGGCTTGCATGGATCCCCCAACGTTTCCTTACCCAGAATGCCCTGCAAACCTCAAATTTAGCTGAAAACATCACCTTTTTCACACATTTTTGTGTGGGAAAGTTGAGGCATCACCGGGCTGACACAAATTCCCTACCACCCAGAGTTCCCCCGGGTCTCCCGATAAAAACAGGGCCTCACTCGTGTGGGAGGCCCAAGTACCCACGACAGGCAAGGGCCCAAAACGTGTTGAGGCGACATGAAAATTGCCTACCTCAAAACGACCTGGTTTTGCAAGGGGGTCACCTGCGTTTTTGGCCCGGTGCTCAGCGGCCACCTAGGGGAACCTACCAAACCCACACATTTCTGAAAACTAGACACCCGGGGGATTCCAGGGAGGTATGGCTTGCGTGGATCCCCCAACGTTTCCTTACCCAGAATTCCCTGCATACCTCAAATTTAGCTGAAAACATCACCTTTTTCACACATTTTTGTGTGGGAAAGTTGAGGCATCACCGGGCTGACACAAATTCCCTACCACCCAGAGTTCCCCTGGGTCTCCCGATAAAAACGGTGCCTCACTCGTGTGGGAGGCCCAAGTACCCGCGACAGGCCAGGGTCCAAAACGTATTGAGGCGACATGAAAATTGCCTACCTCAAAACGACCTGGTTTTGCAAGGGGGTCACCTGGGTTTTTGGCCCGGTGCTCAGCGGCCACCAAGGGGAACCTACCAAACTCACATATTTCTGAAAACTAGACACCCGGGGGATTCCAGGGAGGTATGGCTTTCGTGGATCCCCCAACGTTTCCTTACCCAGAATGCCCTGCAAACCTCAAATTTAGCTGAAAACATCACCTGGATGTTTTTCTACAGGAAGGTGTGTCTTCCTGTAGAAAAACAAACAGCACATGACACAGATATCCTTGCACTATTGTGCAAGGGTGCCTGTGTCACCACATGGCTGCAGTTTAAGCAGCCGTGCAGAGAGAAGCATAGATTTGCAACATATTTATGTACATATGTTGCATCAATGTGCTTTGGAAGTACTACAGCACACTACAATTAAAGGGGTTACTGTGTGATGCTGCAGCACTTCCTTATAGTTCTGCACTTATACATTCACCATACGCTACTAATGCGTTAATTCAGTCAATTACGTACTACACATACATTCATCTAAACTTTCACACACTAACAAAGAAATTTAGCTCTTTTTTTAAACCAGGAAAGTTAGTTCTTACAAGAACTTATTTATTTCTTCTTTCTTCTTTTATGTTTTTTGGGGGGTTTTCTGAACAATTTTGTGATTTTTTTGGTTTTTCTGAAAAAAAGAAAAACAGGAGAAACCAAATTGAAATTGAGGACGGATGTCCAAGGTTTGGTCTGAGGGATGCACTCTTGACGTGCTCGGCTGTGATGAGGTGGATGGCACAGGAGCAGGAGTGTCTCTCATCTGTCGGCACTCTAAACATGCAAGATTGTTTGGATGAAGGCTCCTCATGTGCTTCATCATACTTGCCGTGCCGCAAGAGTATTTCTTGGTAGGATCCCCTCTCGATAAGACTCTTTTGCAAATCTTATATGTGACCAAGGTGGCATTGGTCTTATTCTGTCCTTCGGGAAAAGTAAAGAATTTCGTCACCACTGAAGCAAAACGTTTTTTCTGTGGTTCCTCTGGCAAAAATTCATCCTCAGAAGTTTGAGGTGATACAGGTGATGCCTGCTGCCCTGAAGCCATTTTTGGTTGTAAAAAGTTAGAACTAAGTGTATACTTAGTCTAAAAAAATCTTCTTCTCTCCAAAGAGATGGTTCTCCAAAGAAGCTCAAAGAAGAATGATTGAAATGGGTGGGGTCTTTCAATAGTTAGAAGAACGGATCGTGAATGGTGCGCTTAGGGTGCGCGGATCCAAAAACATTGAAAAAATATATATCTAAAATAAAGTTTAGCACTTATAGTTAAAAAAATATTTTGCAAAATATAAAAAAATATGTTTGAAAAACCCATTAAGTTCAAATAATATTTTTTATTTTTAAAAGAATTAATTAAAGAAATATGTTTAAAAAATGGTGATAAAAAAGTATTTAAAAAAAAAAATTTATGAAATTGACACACTGAATTTGAAAAATATAGAAATCCAATCAAAATCATTAAACATGATATCTTTAGAGATAAGTTATAGATAGGAATTAGCATTTAAAAAACCTTTGAAATTCACTGAAAAAACCATAGTTTTCATGCACGTTATAGTTAGGAATTGGCATTTAAAAAACCTTTGAATTCACTGAAAAAAACATAGGTTTCATGCATGTTATAGTTAGGAATTGGCATTTAAAAAACCTTAGAAATTCACTGAAAAAACCATAGGTTTCAGGGGCGTTATAGTTAACTGGACATTTCCCTCATACAAAACCCTAGAAATTCCCCTGTTATAGTTAGTTCAGCTAACTATAACTCGCGCCCCCGCAATGCACTGCTGATGACGTCACATATTACATCACTCATGACATCACTGATGACATCTCAAATGACATCACTGATGACATCACTGATGACGTCATCCATTGAGTATGTGTTTCTGAACAGTTTTAATATGTTTAATATATATAGGGAAAGGCCTGTTGAAGAATAAGTGGGTGTACAAGTGTGTGAATGGGTGATTTTCTAGGTGCGTAACTGACTCTATAAGTGAGTCATTAAATGTATCTTACTGCAGACTAGTGACTAAACTGTGTGAATGTCTGTATCTGTCTATCTGTTGGTGTATAAACGGCTGCATGGTTTTGTGAATAGCAATATGAGTGTCTCTATGGGTTATTGATTGGTTGTCTGAGTATCTGTATGGGTGCCTGAGTGTATGTGTGGGTGGGGTGTGTGTGACTCTGTGCATAGATGTGTGAGTGGGTGATTCTATGGGGGCATGGTTGTAAGAGTGCAACTGTGATGGACTGTATGGTTGGGTGAGTGTATGTGAGGGTGTGTTAGTGATTGAATGTATATCTCAGTTGTACATGTGACAGTAACTACATATGTGAAACACAGTGTATATGTGTATAAGAGTAAATAACTATCTATATGTGAGAGTGTGTGATTGCGGGACTGGCTGTATGGATGAGTGTGTGCTTGTACTAGTAATTGAATAAGACTGTCAACATTTTTTAGTATTTTTATGAGTAAGTGAACTTGAGTGTGTTTAACTGTATAGGTAAGTCAATTGGACTGTGTTTAATTATTTGCACAACTGACTAGGTGTGTCAGTACCTCAATGGATGATTGGCAGTGTGTGAGTGTCTATATATCTGTATAAATGCATATGCTAGTCTTGTACGGAGGGACTGTAAGTATGAGTGACTGTACAGGTGAGTGAGTGGAGGTGCATGTAGACCTAAGAGTCAATGAGTGGGTATGTAGTTATTGGTATTGGAGTATCTATGGTCTTCAAAATGGCCGTCTGAAATTTTGAGTTGGTGTATCAAAAGTTATATTTGGGTGTGAGAAGGTGTACTAATTTATCACATAGATGACGTCACCAGTGATGTCATCAGTAATGTCATTTGAGATGTCATCAGTGATGTCATCAGTGATGTCACTGCCCATGTCATGAGTGATGTAATATGTGACGTCATCAGCAGTGCATTGCGGGGGCGTGAGTTATAGTTAGCTGAACTAACTATAACAGGGGAATTTCTAGGGTTTTGTATGAGGGAAATGTCCAGCTAACTATAACGCCCCTGAAACCTATGGTTTTTTCAGTGAATTTCTAAGGTTTTTTAAATGCCAATTCCTAACTATAACATGCATGAAACCTATGGTTTTTTCAGGGAATATATATATATATTATCTACTGGCGGTCGCCAGTAGATAGTTATAGTTAGGACCTATTTTCCATAGGAAATCCGCAACATTCTATTGGGAATATCTTTGACGCCGATTGACGAATCTTCGCGAAATTCTCCAAACTTTTGGCCAGCTCCGCTCCGCTCCTACCCTGAAAGTTTTGCGGTGATCCGTGAAGCGAGGGCCGAGAAAAAAGGGGGGTCCCAAAACACATTTTCCCCATGCAATTTCCCATAGGATCTGTTGTTGCTACAGCCCGAACCGCTGAACGGAATGACACCAAATTTGGCAAAGAGGTAGTACTCAGTTCGGACTCATATTTGGTGTGAATCTGTTCAGTAGTTCCTGAGAAAATTAGGGTAAAAAGTTAGTGAAATCTATGGCCGCGGAGGATCCGCGGACCGTACCCGCACCGTAAGCGCACCCTCCCCGAACGGAGCACGCACCCTCCCGATCGCGCGCTGAATGCTAATTGGCTGTCGAGCGTCTCTCTACATTCGAAACCAGGAACTGTTGGCGGCCATTTTCTGCCTCGGTAGAACCGAGGCTGAAGATGGAAGGGGAATAAGTGTGTAAAAGATATAAAGGGGGCAGAGTGGAAATACTCTGACCCTCTAGATCTGCTTAGGGGGTCCCAGAAGGACCCCCTGTTGCCCCCCTTTTTAAAAAAAAAAAAAGCGACCAAATGTGCGCCCGGTGCGCGCATCCTATCGCGTTGGATGCACGGATTCTCTCGCGGTGGGTGCGCGGATCCACGGCAACGTTTTTTGAAAAACAACAAGAAATCATTGGTTGTATAACAACTTTCTACACTGAAAGGTGGGGTGTATAGTTTTGTTTTTTAAAGGTATGATTGTTATTGGTTAACAAAAACAGATTGTAAGGAACATTATATATGATAAGCTGATATGTTGAAAAGTCAAGCACACTTCCTGTCTTGTGTAGGAACATTGTGTGCTGAACTTGTGAACTGTGAGCTCAGTGCAGTGTTCCATGACCTGTTTCTATGGTAACAGGCAGAAGGCAGATTGGGGGAAGGGTTGAAACGATTTCAGTTGGAAAGGGTTGAAATGTTTAACCAATAGAAATGTGTGTTTGATTTTGAGTTTATGTGCAAAGGATTGTGATTTGATGTTTACATGTATATGTGTGGAAAATGAAAGGGAAACTTTTCCATTCTTTGCTTTTGCTGAGAGGTGCACAGTGCAGAGATTCTGTAAAAGAAAATATGGTGAGTGATTGATATACTCCTTAATCTACAAAAGAACTTGAAAGATGAGTTATTTAATTGTGAGGGGATGTATGTAGACTATTTTGATTTTAATCTGACTAATGTATTTTTCCTGCTAAAGTGTAGGGAGTTCTTTTTTTCTCTACAATGTGTGTGCATGTAGAAACCATTCTGTGATAGGCAGTTTTGTTTTTCATGTGTTTGTAGACAGATAACTGTGCAGTTTTTATATTTTGGTAGAATTAGAAACCAGTCATTGTTTATGAATTTGTGAAATGAGTTATGTTATGTTTCTATACTAATATGTAGTACTACTTCTAGATGTGTTTTGATATAGTGCAAGGGATAGTGTTGTTTGTCTAGAGTCAGACAGTGAGTCTGTGTGCATTTGGGAACCACTGCGAGAGAAGCATTTGGTAATATTGTGTATTTGCTGACAGATAACTGTTTTAAAACCAGTCAGGTTGTCAAGTTTTAGTAGCATTAGAAGACAGTTATGGCTTATGCATTCATTAAATGAGTGAGGCATTGATAGTAAATTGCAGTCGTGAAATATGTAGATTGTGTGCAGTTCCCTTACCACTTGCACTGTAGTGAATGAGTTTTGGTAAGCTCATAGGGATAGTGGTGCTTGTCTAGAATCACACTGTGAGTTAGTGTGTATTTGGGATCAGTGTGAGAGAATCATTTGGTAACATCATGTGTTTGCTGACAGATAACTGTTTTAAAATCTGTCATGTTGTGAAGTTTTAGTAGCATTAGAATCCAGTCTTTGCTTATATGTTGATTAAATGAGTCATGCTTTGACACTGATGTGCTGTACTTAAATATGTAGATTGTTTGCAGTACCATTAACTCTTCCAGACTAGTAAATGAGTTTTGGTAAACTCCTAGGATAGTGTTGCTTGTCTAAAATCACACTGTGAGTCTGTGTGCATTTGGGTAAGGATTGTGAGAGAAGCATTTGGTAACATCGTGTATTTGCTGACAGATAACTGTTTTAAAACCTGTCATGTTGTCAAGTTTTAGTAGCATTAGAAAACAGTTATGGCTTATGCTTTCATTATATGAGTCAGGCATTGACAGTAAATTGCAGTTGTGAAATATGTAGATTGTGTGCAGTTCCCTTATCACTTCCAGTGTAGTGAATTAGTTTTGGTAAACTCCTAGGGATACTGGTGCTTGTCTAGAATCACACTGTGAGTCTTTGTGCATTTGGGAACCACTGTGAATGAAGCGTTTGGTAACATAGTGTATTTGTTGACAGAAAACTGTTTTACAACTTGTCGTGTTGTCAAGTTTTAGTAGCATTAGAAGCCAGTCTTTGCTTATGTGTTGATTAAATGAGTCAGTCATTGACACTAAAGTGCAGTCGTGAAATATGTAGATTGTTGCAGTTCCCTTCTCACTTCCAGTGTAGTGAATGAGTTTTGGTATACTCCTAGGAATACTGATGCTTGTCTAGAATCACACTGTGAGTCTGTGTGCATTTGGGAACCACTGTGAGAGAAGCGTTTGGTAACATCGTGTATTTGCTGAGAGAAATCTGTTTTAGAACCTGTCATGTTGTCAAGTTTTAGTAGCATTAGAAGCCAGTCTTTGCTTATGTGTTGATTAAATGAGTCAGGCATTGACACTAAAGAGCAGTCGTGAAATATGTAGATTGTGTGCAGTTCCCTTATCACTTCCAGTGTAGTGAATGAGTTTTGGTAAACTCCTAGGAATACTGGTGCTTGTCTAGAATCACACTGTGAGTCTGTGTACATTTGGGAATCACTGTGAGAGAAGCGTTTGGTAACATCGTGTATTTGCTGAGAGAAATCTGTTTTAAAACCTGTCATGTTGTCAAGTTTTAGTAGCATTAGAAGCCAGTCATTGCTTATGCGTTGATTAAATGAGGCAGGCATTGACACTAAAGTGCAGTCATGAAATATGTAGATTGTGTGCAGTTCCCTTACCACTTTCACTGTAGTGAATGAGTTTTGGTAAGCTGCTAGGGATAGTGTTGTTTGTCTAGAATCACACTGTGAGTCTGTGTATATTTGCGAACCACTGTGAGAGAAGTGTTTGGTAACATCGTGTATTTGCTGACAGATAAGTGTTGTAAAACATGTGATGTTGTCAAGTTTTAGTAGGATAAGAAGACAGTTATGGCTTATGCTTTCATTATATGAGTCAGGCATTGACAGTAAATTGCAGTTGTGAAATATGTAGATTGTGTGCAGTTCCCTTACCACTTGCACTGTAGTGAATGAGTTTTGGTAAACTCATAGGGATAGTGGTGCTTGTCTAGAATCACACTGTGAGTTAGTGTGTATTTGGGATCACTGTGAGAGAAGCATTTGGTAACATCATGTATCTGCTGACAGATAACTGTTTTAAAACCTGTCATGTTGTGAAGTTTTAGTAGGATTAGAATCCAGTCTTTGCTTATGCGTTGATTAAATGAGTTATGCTTTGACACTGATGTGGTGCACTTAAATATGTAGATTGTGTGCAGTACCATTAACTCTTCCAGAGTAGTGAATGTCTTTTGGTAAACTCCTAGGATAGTGTAGCTTGTCTAAAATCACACTGTGAGTCTGTGTGCATTTGGATAAGGATTGTGAGAGAAGCATTGGGTAACATCGTGTATTTGCTGACATATACCTGTTTTAAAACCGGTCATGTTGTGAAGTTTTAGTAGCATTAGAAGCCAGTCTTTGCTTATGCTTTGATTAAATGAGTCAGGCTTTGACACAAAAGTGCAGTCCTGAAATATGAAGATTGTGTGCAGTTCGCTTACCACTTCCACAGTAGTGAATGATTTTTGGTAAACTTCTAGGTGTTGTGGTTGTTGTCTAGAATTACACTGTGAGTCTGTGTGCATTTGAGAACCACTGTGAGAGAAGCATTTGGTAACATCGTGTATTTGCTGACAGATAACTAATTTAAAACCTCTCATGTTGTCAAGTTTTAGTAGCATTAGAAGCTAGTCTTTGCTTATGCATTGATAAAATGAGTCAGGGTTTGACACTAAGGTGCAGTACCATGTACTATTCTGTTCACTGTGGCAGAACTGGAAATTTAAAAGTTTTACCTAAGCACTGTCCTAGAAGTAGTCTGATTATTTAGTCAGTTTCTAAGTACCAAATAGATTGCTTCAAATAAAAGTGTTCTGACATACTATACACTTGTCTTTTACACCTTCAATTCCCTTGTCAGTATCCATACACTTCCAGGAAACATCCTGCCACTTCCTTTGCAGTCCTCTAGAGACCCATTCAACAGCATGTACTAATCCATTGACTGTGCCAAAACTCAAACACTTATAAATTCACCTAGACACTCTCTTTCCAGTATTCTAATGATTCAGTCACTGCCTAAGTATTCATGCACTGAGCCAGGTCTTAGCACATGGGCTACGTCAAACCCATATCCACTATGCATGCAGTCCTCTAACCACCTACACACTTGTCTTTCACATCTTCAATTCCCCAGTCAGTATCCGTTCACTTCCAGCAAACACCCTGTCACTGCCGTTGCACTCCTCTAGTGACCCATTCAGCATCATGTACTAATCCATTCACAGCGCCAAACCCTAATAACTTCACCTAGGCACTCTCCTTGCAGTACTCTAATCATTCAGTCAGTACCCAAGTACTCATCCAGTGACCCAGGCCTTAGTATATGGACTGATTCAAACCCTTATCCTCTATGTATGCAGTCCTCTAACCACCTACACAATTGTCTTTCACACCTTCAATTCCCTAGTCAGTATCCATACACTTCCAGGAAATACCCTGACACTCTATTTGCAGTTATCTAGTGACCCATTCAGCACCATGTACTAATCCATTCATGGTGCTAAAACCCAAACACTTATACATTCACCAAGATACTATCTTTGCAGTACTCTAATCATTCAGTCAGTGCCTAAGTATTCATACACTGAGCCAGGCCTTAGCACATGGGCTGCTTCAAACCCCTATGCACTATGCATGCAGTCTTCTAACCACCTAGACACTTGTCTTTCACACTTTCAATTTCCTAGTCAGTATCCATACAGTCCAGCACTTGTCACTGCCTTTGCACTCCTCTAGTGACCCATTCAGTACCAAGTACTAATCTATTCCCTGTGCGAAAAGCCTAGCACTTATAAATTCACCTAGGCACTCTCCGTGCTGTACGATAATCATTCAGTAAGTACCCATGTAGTCATGCAGTGAGCCAGGCCTTAGCACATGGACTGCTTTAAATGCCTATGCAGTATGGATGCAGTCCTCTAATCACCTACACAGTTGGGTTTCACACCTTCTATTCCCTAGTTAGTATTCATACTCTTCTAGCAAACACCCTGTGAGACACCCAGTGTGTCTCCTCATAGTACTGTAATCATTTAGTCAGTTAGCATGTAGTCTTTTAGTGAGGTAGGCTTTAGTCCATGAACTGCTTCAAAGTAGTATGCACTATGCATGTAGTGTTTTAATGATCGTCACACTTGTGGTTCAGGGCTATAGTTTCATAGTCAGTTTTTATATAAAATGTGTTTGTACAGTATTGGAATAGTATAAATTTGAAAGTTATAAATATACATTTATTTGTGATTCTTTTTTACAGATACAGAACAGGAGTGTTTCTCATCTGTTTGCACTCTTCTCGTGCAAGATTGTTTGGATGAAGGGTCCTTAGGTGCTTCATTATTCTTGCTGTGCTGCACAAGTATTTTTTGTTAGGATCTCCTCGTAACAGAACTCTTTGGCAAATCCTGCGAGTGATGAAGGTGGCATTGGTCTTTGTTTGCTCCTTGGAAAAAGTAAAAAATGTCCTTACCACTGAAGAAGAACGTTGTTGGTGTGGTGCCTTCTGCAAAACATTTTCTTCAGATTCGGTAAATATTTTAAAGCGGCAACATTTACAGTTTTTGTAAGTTAAACTTATAAAATTTTGTTAGCTGTATGCATTTTATAAAATCTGTGATTTGTTTCTTGTGGTATTTTGTTGAGAATACCATGTTGTTTTTTTTTTAACAATCTTTCTTATTTTCCAGGTCTGTCGTCGACATCCATTGTCCCCACAGTAGTGTTCCGCCTTGTTGTTTTGTATTATTGTTGTTACATTTTGTTTATTAGTTTATTGTTCATATATATGTTAATAAAAAAATAAAGTTTGAAAATAGTTTTTCGTTTATATATTTATTATTATAAAAAATAAAGATTGAAAGAAAAATTAATAACGTTTTTGGTTGTTCTCTTAACTGCTGTGTGACTCTTTCTTGTTCTTATTACTGTTATTTGATGGAGTCCACCATGGTGTTAAATTTTGGGGCACTTATCGCTGGAATACTGGTGATATCTGCAGTTTGCACCAACTTCTGAATAGTGTGTTAGATTTATCTCAACTTTACTTCCGTTAAATTGCTGATAATGAAATGGAGATTAGGCGATCCCATGCAAAAAGACACGAGGTGCACCTTTACGATTTATTCTAAATACTAAAATCCTGTATTGAATTGCACTGAGGTATTGGCTGCACTTACAGTGTACACACAAAATCTATTAAGAAATCTCATTGTATTTATATTGATTGGGAATAGTGCGTCAGGTGCTGGATCTTGATGAGATACACTGCTCATTTCGTATATTGTTCTGCACACGAAAAAAATCACATCACAACTTTCACACCAATTGCAATGCGAAACAAATTCCAGCGATAAGACACGTTAGCACCAGGGATTTTACACCTGCTTTCTGCTGGTGTTAAGCAGGACAACTACCTGCACCATGAAAGGGAACACAGCCAAGAGCCACACCAGAACACCCACAGGTACCATAGAGTCAATGAGCATGATACAGGGATACCCATGAGGGCCAGAAGACTCATCTCAACAACTCCAGGACCGCCAATGCCCCCCAAACCCACATCTTAGTAAGTGTGTCCCTGTGGTCATTGTCTTGGCATGATAGGCACGAGCCCTGCAACATCACAGTGTGCTGTCACCTCAGCGTTGGTAGTGAGCCTGGATGTGAAGCTACGCACGCATCCTCCTGCATGCACAACTGGCGTGTGCTGGTCTGGGGTTCACAGGTCAGTGCAGGGGTGTGCCTATCCGGCAAGGGGAACGGGGTGTCTCGGACATGTCCGTGTACAGGAAGTGCGGTAAGTGTGTCTCTGTGTTCTGGTGTGGCCTGCTACAAGAGCCGCAGCAGTTGATGTTGTAAACTGGCATGCACCACCTCCAAACGGCACTGTGATGTTGTAGTTGGAATGTAGCAGGACATGCGCAAATAGGCATTACAATGGTGTGTCGTACGAGTGCACGAGATACAACAGCGCACCGTACAAAAGTGTGGGGGCTCGTGGGAGGGAGGTGCAGCCGTTTGGCAACATAACACACAGTGAACCCGACCATGTGCCACATGCTGGGCATCTCATCTATGATGACCACGGTCGCAGACATCCCACAACACCACCGACTGGCCTTTGTACACATCCTGTATGAATGCAGCATGGTTTTCACTTCTATGCTTGGTTAGTGGTGTGATGTTGGCGGGTTGTGTGACTTGTGCTGCTTGTTGGTGTGTTTCATTTTGGCCATTGCTAGTCTATATGTGTGTTGTACTTAATTGTGCATGTGTGCCATTCTGCCCATCTCCCCCCCTCCCCCACTCCCTGCTTCTTCCTCTTCCTAGTGTTGTTGTGTCTATAATTTTGTTGCTGCACACATAAATACATGTAAAGAATAAATTAGAATAGTTCCTTGATTCTTTTAGGTTTCAAAACTTCTCTATTGGTTTCTTTTTAATTTTCCATATGAACCGTTTTTTTAATATTCAACAACACATAGAAGTCAGAAGTGCAACGTATTCTATCAACACACTTTCTAGAACATTCTACAACACGTGCAGGTTAAAAGTTCATCAATTTTTTAAAACTTAACGATATTTTTTTGTAGCATTTTCTTGAATATTTAACGACACGTGCTGGTTAAAAGTTGACAATTGTTTTAAGTTCGAACAGTGCCTTCCAAATACAAGTAGCAGGTGTGGTTGATCTGAGCAAATTTTATCCTTTGATATGTACTCCACGTTGAAACTGCTTTTTCTTACCAATCACAAAGATGCTTTTCCACAAAACTAATGTGCACCCTACTTTTAAAAAAGAATGCTTTTCATGATATCTTCAGAGATAAGTTATAGATAGGATTAGCATTTAAAAAACCTTTGAAATTCACTGAAAAAACCATAGGTTTCATGCACGTTATAGTTAGGAATTGGCATTTAAAAAACCTTTGAATTTCACTGAAAAAAACAAAGGTTTCAGGGGCGTTATAGTTAGGAATTGGCATTTAAAAAACCTTAGAAATTCACTGAAAAAACCATAGGTTTCAGGGGCGTTATAGTTAGCTGGACATTTCCCTCATACAAAACCCTAGAAATTCCCCTGTTATAGTTAGTTCAGCTAACTATAACTCGCGCCCCCGCAATGCACTGCTGATGACGTCACATATTACATCACTCATGACATGGTCAGTGACATCACTGATGACATCACTGATGACATCTCAAATGACATCACTGATGACATCACTGATGATGTCATCCATTGAGTATGTGTTTCTGAACAGTTTTAATATATTTAATATATATAGGGAAAGGCCGGTGGAAGAATGAGTGGGTGTACAAGTGTGTGAATGGATGATTTTCTAGGTGCTTAACTGACTCTATAAGTGAGTCATTAAATGTATCTTACTGCAGACTAGTGACTAAACTGTGTGAATGTCTGTATCTGTCTATCTGTTGGTGTATAAATGGCTGCATGTCTTAAAGATTATGAGCACTAGGATCATTGCGGTTCTGGGTGGACTTTAAACAGGAATCAAGCAAGATGCTGGGAGTGTTAAGGTGTGGTTATTTAAGTCATGATGCAATGTGCATAGCATTTGATCATATGCTGAAGAATAAAGACGTCTGCTACAGAGCTCGTTTTGTGGCTTGTTTCATTTGCATGGTCCCGGGCTGGGGAGGATGCTACAACTTGTGACAAGGAAGGGATATGTGCCCTGAAACAACAAGACTACTCTCCCCGAGAGATTGCAATGGTACAGCAAACTGCTATGCATGCCATGTGCACCCCAAATCTTTGCGAAGCAGTCTGAGGTTGGCATATGTGGAGTCAAAACTCCGCTCCAACCCATACACAGCCCAAGAATAAGTTGAGTGTCCGGCAGAAGAGCCCATTTGAAAATCCCACCAGAATCTGCTCTTGATGCTGAAAGAAGAGATATTGTGCTGCTCCATAACACAGAGTCATAATCCATGCAAAGTAAATGCTAAAGTCAGTGACAATCAAGTGCGAAAGAAGAAACTTACTGACATAAGCAAGTGAAGCATTTTATGACCTCCGTTTGGACATGGAGACCTAAGCACAAACACATGGGTTCTGTTTTAAAAAGTTGCTGGTGCTATCCTCATTTGCGGTCGGCCAGACAGCACATGCCAACTTGCTGTTGGCAAAGGGACACCTGCATTCCTGAAACCACCACCACCATTCAGCACGGCCAAAGAAACAGAATATTGGTGCCAAGTGGGCTGCATGGATTGAAACAGTTGATGACTTCATAGATGCATTAGAAGATGATGAGAAGATCATTAAATATTTATAGAATCTTGCTGGTGATGGAGTGACAGAAGTGAGAAAGAAAATTTCACCAAGTGAAGCAAAACCGTACCAAAAGATAAAAGAAGCATTAAGCCAAGTTCAATCCAATGCTGAACGTCGACTATGAAAGGTACATCTTCAATCAAGCACGACAAAAGGTTGGCGGCACAATGGATGAGTTTGTGGAAAGACTTGATGCACTCATTAGGCATTGCAAGTTCTGAGTCTCAGAATCATCTATAGCTGCCTTTCCTTTTCATTTAGAAAGCATATGTTGAAAGAAACACACAGTCTGGAGAAAATTATAATGGTTGCGAGAGCAAAAGAAGTGGCAGATCGACAAGCTGCTGATATGAAAGTGGGAAAGCCCCATCATGAATCGGTCCTGAAAGTGAAAAGCAAGCACAGGTGAAAACAAGATGCAAGTAAGTTAAAGTCTTTAAAGAAATGTGGATTTTCATTTCCTCATTAAGGTAAATATCTAGCTATAGGACAGACATGAAAAAAGATGCGGGAAACCAAAAAACGTAATAATGGTCTGCAAAGGAAAAGGGAAATCAAAAGTGTCACTGTGAGAAGAGAAAATGGGCAACAGAAGGATCCAGAAACATTCTCGCCACGCCCTCAAAACCAAAAATGAACATCAGCCGCAAAAAATGGAAGCAAGGCTAAATCAATCATCGGCAAGCTCATTGTACAAAGGCTTTTCGACATCGCTATCGAGCACCGATGAAGAAGAAGGGTATGTGTTAATGGTAGCTACCAAAGAGCAGCGTGTACATAAAGGATTAGCTGCTTGTAAAGAAGACCACAGTTAAACAAAAAGAAGTCACCAAATGAAACATCAAACTTAATTTGAATATTGCCCCAAAATCACAGTAAAAGTGAATGACCAACCACTAGCTTTCATCATGGACAGTGGAGTGTCGATCAACATTATGCCCATGGAAACGTTTAGTAGCCTGTCCCCTGTGGCTCTCCTGACTCCATCACAAAGATATATATGTGGGCTGCTTCTGAGCCACTGTAAAGCCAAGGGTCATTCACAGCAACCATGCAACACAAAACAACAGCAGTGCAGGCGCTAATCCATGTCCTTCAAGGAACCTCATCCAGTGCATGCCTGCTCAGTTTTGCCACTGCTGCTGACACTGGACTGATATCTCTCAATTACAACCTTCATACTCAGTCTGAAGTTGTAAGTCAGTCCCCATCATTGTTTTATGATTCGGGAAAGCTCAAGAAAATGAAAGTGCAACTCCATATTAATGAGAACATTCACCCTGTTGCACAACAGCACCACCGTAACTTTTCACTTCCAAGAAGCTGTTGAGAAAGAACTAGAAACACTGTTGAAGCATGACATCGTTGAACGCTTCATCTGTCCTATGACGTGGTTCTCACCCATAGTAATGGTGCCAAAAAAGAACAATGGAGGTGCAGTGCGCATTTATGTTGATATGTACCAGGCCAACAAAGCAATCAAGAGAGAAAGACATCCTGGTCCCCACAAAGCGGACCTGATCATGCAATTAAATTGAGCCAAAGTCTTCTCCCACCTTGATCTGAGCAAAGGACACCATCAGCTTGAGCTGGAAGAGAATTGCAGGTACATTGCTATTGTTTCAATTCATGTTGGCCTGTTCAGATAAAAAGGCTGCGTTTTAGAGTGTATTCAGCTGTGGAAATATTTAAGAATGTTACACGCTGAGTAATTCAACCTGCTACACATACCTTTAAATATAGTGATGACATTCTGATGTTTGGGACAACACGAAAGGAGAATTACAAGGCTCTTGCACAAATGTGTCAGTTACTTGCTGATGCTGGCCTCACTACGAATGCTGAAAAGTGTGAGCTACACAAGATGAAACATAAAATCTTTGGGCAAATTTTTTCTGATGGGGTAATGGTGCCAGACCCAGATAAGGTGAAAGCACTGTCATCTACTTACCCCCCTCAAGATACAACCATGCTGTGATCCTTCTTAAGCATGGCCAATTACTGCTCAAGTTACATTAGTGACTTTGCAACAGTGAGTGCCCAAATGAGTGAATGTCCCATACCAGTGGTCTCCTGAATGTGACCAAAGCTTCAAAAGAATAAAACATGTGATTGAGAATGCAACTGAAATGGCCTACTTTGATCCCAAACTGCACCCGGAGATCACAGCAGATCCTAGTCCGGTGGGACTGGGGGCCGTCCTTGCTTAACACAATGGTTATCCAAATGCTCAAAGACATATTGTGGCCTATGCCAGTCGAAGCTTGTCTGAAACTGGACGTGCATATTCTCCACCTAAAAAGGACAGTCTGGCTATAGTGTGACCGTGCAAACATTTCCATGTGTTTCTATATGGAAAACATTTCTCCATTATCATGGACCACCCAGCGTTGCTCACTGTCTTTGGAAATCCAAAAGCTAAAATGTCCCCTCACATTGAGAGGTGGGGCTTGTGACTGCAAGAGTATGATTATGAAACTGTGCACAAGCTGGAGAAAGATAAAACCCTGCTGAACACTTTACATGAGTGCCGCTAAATAGCCACAATTCGACATCCAAAACGGCTGAAGAGTATGTCAACTTTATTGTGAGGTTCAGCATGCCAACAGCCCTATCCACTGAACAGGTTATTGCTGTTACCAATAGAGATAAGAGCATGATTATCCTCAAAGACTTAATTTCAACTCAAACATGGAGAAAAGCATTTGATCCTTTGCTGACGCTGTTGAATTAAAAAAATTCAAATATTTACTGGATAAACTATCTGTCAGCTTTGAGGGTATCGTTTTGAGATGCAAGAGAATCATCATCCCTGAGAACCGAGACAGCAAGTCATTGAGCTGGCCCATGAAGAACATTATAGCATTGCAGCTACCCAAAAAGCACTAAGAGATCAAGTGTAGTTCCGTCACTTAGACAAACAAGTTAAGAAAGAACTGTAACTGCTTGTCTCCCAAAGTGATGCAGCATCCAGTGAGAAAGTCTGACCTTCCTGTTCATGCCTGGGAGAGAGTGGCTGTTGATTTATTTGGGCCCCTAGAAAATTGACACCATCTCGTGGTAGTCAGTGATTAAAACTCATGTTTTCCTTTGGTGGAAGACTTATCATCAACAACCCATGACAAAGTCATTTAGTGGCTTGATGACATCATTGCAGCATGGGGCTTCCCAGCTGTTCTCAAATCTGACATCAACCCACCTTTCAATCACAAAAAAATCAAGGAGATTCTTGTTAGATGCAATATCAAGCCTCAGGCCAACAGTGTTGTCAAACAACTTATGGGCACTGTTAGAAATGGGATTTCTGGTTGGCTAAGGCGTGCGCCAAAGCCAGGCAGAAACCACCACTCTAAGTCAGGGCTGGGGAGTTACACGCCAAAGATAACCCCTGCTCACCCCCTTGGTAGCTTGGCACGAGCAGTCAGGCTTATCCCGGAGGCAATGTGTAAAGCGTTTGCGTGCGCACACAGCAACAACACCCTAGGCCCACCACAAAAGAAACTCCACACAAGGTTATATATGAAAAATAGCCATTGTATTATAATAAACCCATTAGATGATAATCACATAATGTATACTGTGCCAACAGGCACTGGGCAGAATTTTACAGTGGACTATTTACACAAGACAGGGCCACATGGACCACTGTCAGAATTAGCACAAATCTCCAATTGTGAATGTAGAACATATACCAACTGTAACACAAATTATAACTGTAGAGCACAACCAGTAACCACTGGCACAATAATGACTTCAGCATTATCACAATAGAATTAGGTATAAAACCTATCCTGCACACATCACAGGGGCATAAACACATCATGCAATTTCTCATGAGTCTAACGCATTAGACTTTACCTTCTAAGCATAATTACACTAGGGGTGTATATCACACAGAGAAGTATAATCTCCCTAACATAAACCTAAACAGGTAAAACAAACTCCTATGCAGAAATCATACCTAGAGGTATAAAACACAGGGTGCGCAAAACATACTACACACAGTACATTCCCTAACACCATAAGCATTAACACAGGGTGCGCAAAACATACTACACACAGTACATTTCCTAACACCATAAGCATTAACCCAGGGCATGCAAAACATACTACATGCGGTACATTCCCTAACACCATAAGCATTAACACAGGGTGCGCAAAACATACTACACACAGTACATTTCCTAAAACCATAAGCATTAAACACAATAGTACTTCAATCACATTGGGGTCCAGGTTGCGCCAGAACCTAAACGTAGCAGCTGCCCACTACTTGCTGGGCAGCTGGGGACAAGAACAGGGCCTAAACACTGCAGCTGGCACTAAGTGCTGCGCAGCTGTGGAGGTCAAATGTGAGGAAACCAATGTGCCCCACGTTGGAGCCATCTGGCTCAGAAAACAAACATGTCCCCATGGAGCGCACGGGCTCCTGAAATCAATATGCGCCAACACAGCAAAAGAAGGACTGGCCCTGAGCACTGGGGTGCGTACTGGTGTTTTAAATAAATGCAATGTGCAATTGTCGGAGCCATGGAGGCTCTAAAAATAACATGCCCCCAATGCAGTCACGCACTAAAGATAACTGGACCCCCAGTGTTGGAGTGACCCCCTATCAGGCGGGGGCCACTCAGAACATAGTCCAGGACACAGAGAAAGACATTGGCCCCTCGGAGCCCTCTATAAACAATGATGCCCAGTGTTGGAGCCACTCGGTGCTCTAGAACAATAAGGAATGCCACTTTGGAGCCACGCAGGCTCAGAAATGCAGGTGCTCATCGTTGGAGCGGCCCACTGCACACACGGGCCGCTCTGACTCAGTGCCCCGTACGGGCGCCTTAACGGAACCTGATCCCTCGAGGAGGGGGGAGCCAACTGCCCATGTCCCCTGCCCAGCCCTAACTCACCGGGCTTCGACGCAGGGAATTCCTCTATTCGGGCGGCCGCCACGCTTCACCCGGTCCCCCATCTCGGGACCGGGACTTAAGGGGTGGAGCCCTCATGGCTCCTGCAATGTTCAGGCGGCCGCCACGCTTCACCACGCTTCGCCCGGTCCCCCATCTCAGGACCGGGACTTAAGGAATGGAGCCCTCGCGGCTCCTGCAAGGACTCCTTTTCCGGGGCTCCCTCCAGCCAATGGGAGCCCCGCAACGCTCGCCCTACTTCCTGCTTCACTGACCCAGCCGCAGGTCCCGCCCACGTCACAGGCAGACTTGCCTGACTTCCGGGCGGCCGCGACTAGGCAGCGGCGGCAATTTCTCCAGGCACAACGAGGGGTAAGCTCCCTCGAGAGGGAAAATACATGTAGAAGCGGGGTGGGCACCCGCATTGGACTCCAATAAGCGGGGTGGGCACCCGCATTAATTATGAAATCAAAAACGAAGACGCAGGGTTGGCACCTGCATATGATTAAAGCAAAAGAAGCGGGGTGGGCACCCGCAAGGCTCACGAGGCGGAGGGAATCCCTACGAGGGGGATTCCCTCGGCAAGGGCTGCTGCTTGGCGCAGCTGAGCCTCCCAGGCTCCAAGGCGACACCAAGCCTTGGCAAAAGCTAAACAAAAGGAGGCAATGGTCCAAGAAGTCCTGGGCATAAGGAAATGGAGCAAAAAACTCCCAGCAAAGAAAAGTCCTCCTGGCATCCAGGGGCAGGGCAGGGCCCAGGGAGGCAAGCCTTCCCCTGAGCCCCAGCAGCAGCACGCCCCTGGTAGTTTCTAGTCGAAGAACAAGAACATTTTGATGGGTCACAGCCCCTCTTTTATACACAGAATCCTTTGTCTCCAAAGGTGCAGGGAAGGGGCGAACCAGATGCAACTGGTTCCTGAGCACTTTGTTTTGCTCAGCCCCTCTTCCTATTCAAAGGACAGGCCAGGGACATCAGACGCACCACAGGGGGTGGAGCCAGCATTGTGTAGGGAAAGCCCAGCACTATTTCAGGTCCCAGGTGTACTCCTCCCTGCCATCAACATGCAGCTCTCTCCACTCACCACCGGGGCAGACCCATCCTGACTCCTGGAGACAGACACACCAGCCAATCGCAAGCCAGACAGTCACTGCACATTTATTATACAGACAGGCCAGCTTCTAGAAGTGGCACTTCTACACGAGACACTGTAACGCCGCACACATCATTGCGCAGCATTCACTCAAACGAGTTTGCACATACCAAACTCGACCCAGCACTCCTCTCACATCAGGACTTAACACGGTCACTCAGATCCCCCATGTATTCCTATGGGAGGGCAGGTCAGTCTCACTAAAACATACACAGAGCGCATGCACTTTCCACTGGGACACAGTGTGAAAGCCCCTAGAGGCCTAAAACCACTAGTACAACATAGGAAAAAGGCTAAGATAATGCAAAAAGTTCTAGGGGTGAACTGGCCAGAAGGGCCAAGCCCAACAGGCACCATCAAGACAGTGATTCAATGAGCATTGATGGAGGGAATCAATCTAAAACAAGCTATGTGACAAGTCCTTTGTGCCTATCAATCAACTCCACACTCCACCACTGGTGAGAGTCCTGCCACCTTTCTATGTAGGAGAGCCATCGGAACTAAGCTACCACAATGGACATTGAACCGATCGAAAAAACACCGATAAGGTTTGTGTCAGAGACACTTGTCGAAAGCGTAAGATGAAAACCTATGCTGCTCAGTGCACACACACTATAAACTGTTTTTGATAAAGGGGACTGGATGCTGGTCAAACTGAAATGGAAGTGGAAAACGGACACTCTGTCTTCTGCCAACCCTCTGAGAGTTGTAAAGACCAAAGGAAAACATGATGACCACACATTGTTATGGAAAGTCTTTCACACTGGATTCATCACACTTCGGACATTTGCCTCTGTGTCTGCATGCTCCTGAGATCATGAGTGAGACAACCAGGCATGAATGTCAATATCAAGCATTTGAGCCTATGTCATCGGTGAATGATCAAAGCACTCCTCAACTTCCTCATATCACCAGATCTGGCAAACCAGAGTGAGCGCCTCAACGACTCATTGAGGAAATATTATGTTCATATTGCTTGTACTTTTTATTTAACAAAGGGAGAGATGTAGTGTCTTTAAGATTATGGGTGCTAGGACCGTTGCAGTTCTTGGTGGACTTTAAACATAAATTATGCAAGCTGCTGTGAGGTGTTAAGGTGTGAGTATTAAAGTCAGGACGCAAAGCATGCAGTGTGTGATTGCATGCTGAAGAATGTAGATGTCATATCCAGAGCTCCATGTGTGGCTTGTTTCATTTTCATGCTCCTGGTTTGGGAGGACTCTACACCAACCTCCTGTGCCCCCTGAAAAAAAAAATGAACTTAACAAGAGCATACTTTTCAATTCTCCTTTCAGGATGACTTGAGCTTTGTCCCAAAAACTGTGACATAAATTTAGAATTAAGGAAAGCACTAAGACACTAGGACAGTCCTTTGAAAACTGGGACTGACCGGGGAATTCCAGAACTTCCAGTAAACTTTCCTCTTTCTGCAAAACAGTTGTACAGATGGTTCTAGTTCCTTTGTTAGATTACAGCAATTACCATATGTCCTCCAATGGCAAATCTGTTTTACTCAATTATTCAGAATTCAGCTGCACATTTTTTACTAGGAATCAACAAAAAATCTTGTGTAACCTGTCATCTAAGGGGACTTCACTGCTTCCCTGTTCATGTCTTTTTAAATCTCTCTGTCTCTTTCATCAGTCCTTGCATCAACTGGCCGCCTCTTACATCAAGGCAGTCAGTGCTCAACTTTAAAAGGAATGAGTGCCGTGGCCCAAAGCTCTGCTCAGTCATCCGCATGCCTCTTTATTTCACTTCCAGACATCTTCCAGACATCCCTTGTCCATTTATCTATCTCTTGCAGGTTTCTGCTTTCTCTCTTTGTGACAATGTTTCCATCTTTCTCTTCATCTGTGTTTCTGTGATTTGTTTTCACTTCTCGTTCTCTCATAAATGCCTGATCCAGAAAAATAAACGCTGGTCCCCAAGCCTCAAGAATGAGTGCTAGTGGCAGCCACTGACAAATTTAGCACTGCAGACCAGTGGCAGCTGGTGGATTAGAAAAGTGGTGAGGCGCATGTTTAAGTTCTAAGTTGTAACCCCTGACAAGCCCTCCCCCCAAAAAAACATCTAAATAATTGCCCAAAGCCCTGTTGCTTTGCACTTGTTGTGGGAGCTTGAAGGCTTTCAGCCCAATTATGGTTTGATATAATTCCACAAATTGTTTCTGTATGTTTTTATTATGTTGCTAATTTTATTTTAATGTGAAGATTTGCACGGTTCAAAAAGCATATCGCCACCAGGTAGCTTGACATAGAGACAAGAATAACAAGTTGAAGACTGACTGTGCAAACAGCAAAAGAGAAATAAGAATAAGATTGCCTTAAATGGATACAAGTCTTTTTAATATCAAAATACATATGATGCTATCATTGCAGCTACAACGACCACTGTTACTTCCAGGGCCTTGCAGACGTTGGTTGCAGTACTTCACATGTATTAGAATTAGACAGACTACCAGTTTAAAATATTAACTATAGCGTTTCCTTAAAAGAAGAAGCATTGAGTGTTTTTTTTTTTAAGTAGGTTTTCATATTGCCACATCTCCAAGGTGTGATTTAACCCCATTTGCTGTCTCTTTGAAATCATGCATTAACGCAAGAGACTACATTAGCCATCTATGCATTGGAAAGATTTCCACTCTAAAACTACCGATTAGACTTCACATGTGTCACCAATTTCCTACATCAATATTACTTTTTTCCTTGGCATGGCAAATTATTTCCAGTGCACATCTTGCAATATATGCCTTGGTAGAAACGCATGTGCTGGGCCCTGCTTGGGTCTGAGGCACCTTTCATCCTCCATTCATGGCATCCACATCTGTTTTGAGCGCCCTTGCAGACCAAGGTACCACACGCCACTTGCAAGGAGTGAAACGGGATGGGTACACTTCCACAATATCTTTACATGCTGCAGAAAGAATTGTGGTCCTGCTTGTGCAAAAAAATGCAAGAGCAAACAGAGAGAGTGCAGTCGAAAACAGAGCTACACAAAGCTACCACCTTGTAAGGGAAAAAACCTTATAATTATGGAAATTCTAGAATGCGCAGAGGGAAAGATCTTGGGCCCGATTCACAGAATTAACTTAAGACTAAATCCTAAACTTACTACTTTGTGGTATTCACAGAATGCACTTACTACTTTTGTTATTCACAGAATGCACTTACTACTTATGGTATTCACAGAATGGATTTACGACTACTAACTTTACGTCCGCACTCGGGTCGGAAATTCCGGTCCGGAGGCGGAGCTTCCGGTCCGGAGGCGGAGCTTCTGGGCCGGAGGCGGAGCTTCCGGCCCGGAGGTGGGGATTCCGGCCAGTGGTGGAGATTTAGCCATGGCCGAAATCTCCACCTCCGGCCCGGAAGCTCCGCCTCCGGCCCAGAAGCTCCGCCTCCAGCCCGGAAGCTCCGCCTCAGGGCCGGAATTTCCGGCCCGAGTGCAGACGTAAAGTTAGTAGTCGTAAATCCATTCTGTGAATACCATAAGTAGTAAGTGCATTCTGTGAATACCAAAAGTAGTAAGTGCATTCTGTGAATACCACAAAATAGTAAGTTTAGGATTTAGTCTTAAGTTAATTCTGTGAATCGGGCCCCTTGCCTTGAAGGTGAAAAACTGATTACTCGTCCTGGTTGACAATTCACAGCTGAGTGCAGAGGGTTCAAGGCTATGCCTGTCTGTCTCCCCTGGATACACCACATGCCAAATCTCCAACCCCCACCCATCAGCCGCTTCATGTTACAGTAATCTTGTTCAGGAAGGGGAATGCAGGCCAGAGAAAGGGAGTAGACACACGATACACACACACAAGTATAGATACAAACACACTCCTAACTCATACATGCACGCAGTCACCCCGGGCACATGCTCACACATAAACACATACACTCACACGCAGACATGCGTGCACACACACATATGCATACTCAAAAGGACTCTCATAGAGGCAAACTCACCAACTCACACATTTTCCACACAATCGTCACAAAGTTTGTGCAAAGAAAACCAATATCCAGGTAACTTGTGATTTAATTCACACGACGATAATATACACAGCCTTGTAGGTTTTCTCATGTATACGTTATTTTAAACATGAGATAATTGGAAATACGAAAATATGTGTGTGTTCTTTATTCCATGTTACTTGACGGCTTCAAACCCCCAATTAATTACAAGTGTTCAATTTCCATTCTTGGTCCGCAACAGCCAGAGACTGAGAGGAGTGGCCCTCCCATGCAGAGAAGATGGCGTAACGTGTAAGACTGCACTCAGGGCGAGCTGGGAATCTGGCTGGGTCTAGGCTGCAAGTGAGAAAGAGACATGAGCAGGAGCTGGAGGGGGAATAGGCTTGTTTAAAGTGTGATTATAAGTAGAGAGAGAAAAATGCTGTGCAGGGAAAAGTGAAGTAGTAAATGGCATTTGTGGGGCTGTTTTAAGGCAGCGGCAATGTGGGGTAACTGAACATAGGAGTGGCTGAGCCACTTTCCACTTGGGTCTGCGGTCGCTGTGCAGTCGACCTGAGTATTTCACCTCTGTGACTCCCAATAATGTTCTTTGTCTCTGCATTTTATTATGCACATTTAAAATGGTGTATTGTTACTTCTGCTGCTTAGGTAACCCAGATAAATTAGCTCACTGCCACATATTTCGAAGCACTGAGCCGTTAATATTTTTTACATCACACAGTACGCTTTCCCAAAGCTGTGCATCAAAGGAGGTCACACCCAACATTCTAATGTGTTTAAAGTACTGGTGTCAACAGGAGATTCCACTGACTAGTTGTCGATTGCAGCTTTGGGGTTAATGATCCAACTTTAAGTGAATTAGACAAAGGCACCGGGTTCCCAACAACCAAATTTGTCACTGCAAAACAAGTTGGTTTCCATTGGCCTGCCACGTGATGCTAGGATCAGGCCTTTGTGGCAAATTCACCTTGAGCAGCCTGACTTTACAAACTCTCGCCTACTGCAAATATTGTTTCCGAGTTGGTAATTGCAACCCTCATTTTTTCTCAGGGTTGGCAATGTGAGAGCACTGCACCACACACAATCACTGTTCGGGCTCTCTCCTGTCCCTCAGCTCTCCCCAGGTCCCACACAGCTCCCCACAATCATGCAGGCCTCATGCACGAGGTATTTCACCCAGGGACTTGCATTCAGCCTCTTTGGGATTCATGCCCCTTTATTCTGCCTCCCACACACTGCGCGCCAGTCTAAACAAGCGGAAGCTGTCATGAATGATAGCTGTTGCTTATCCTGGCCTGGAACGCAAGTTACTGCCAAATCAGATGCCGGGATGGGGCTGGAGGCGAGCCCACCACCTCTATCCTGCCATCTGATAGGATATCGGGATGACGAGTGACAAGCCCTACCGAAGCCTCATTAACATGCATGCTGCACTGCCCGAGGCAAGTGTTTCCTGTCTGCTATGTACTGTGAATGTGCGAGGTGGTCAGAAAAAGCCTCCGCCTGACACATGCGCAGTTCCAATCAGACAGTGAGTCCCTCTTTGATCCTGGTAGGTTGCATACGGTGACCAACTGGTATGGGTGCAAATTCAGGATGGTCAGTGAAAAAATTCAGAACAAAGGGTCAAAATTCAGGAGAAAAATATAGGACAGAAAGTCAAAATTCATGACAAAAAGTTGGGACAAAACATATGTTTTACAGACATATCGAAGGAGGTGGCACAATAATATACAAGTAAGTAGATAGACAACCAAAATAAGCACAAGTCAAAATAAGTTTATACTAGGTTGAGACAATCGTGCACTTCACATTTTTTCAATATGCGCGCAACTTTGCACAGCAACAGCAGGCCCTTTCTGCAATCAAGATTTGTGCCAATGTAACAATAAACAAGTAGTATTTTGTTATTTGCATGTTTAAATATTACTTTTAAATGTACAGTGAAAATGCTGCTCCAGTCCCATGACATTAAGAAGCACTTCGCTGAATAGCCTATTGTATTCATTTATACTCAGAATTATTTTACCTTGCACCATATATTTATTAAGAGCTAATACTTTCAGGGACATCCGAAACTGAACTGAATACTATTTTAAAAGTGGTTATCACGTCTACCCTTCACAAATGTCCACCTTGACAATGTGCTAAATGACCTATAGATGGAGGTTTTGCACGAATAAATGTCCTGCCTCTGACAGTTATTATTTTTTTTTTTTCTCCAGCATGGCGCCAAGAAAAAAGCAGAATGCCTTGCCCTAGTCTGATGCAGGAGAAGGCACACCACATGCTGTCACTACAATAGGGCCCATTGTCATTCTATATGTGATAATCAGCTGCAGTCTCAGAATGACAATGGGCCAGTCCACAGTCTGTGCGAGGTTTGAGAGGGGCTGCTGCAGGCAGCCTCAGTCTACAGTTTAAAAGAAAAGTGCCAGAGACCCCGGGTGAAAACTTTTAAACTCATGTGATCTCTCTGGGGGACCAGCATACCTTCCTGCAATTCCCCTATTTGATTTTAGTATGATGTCTGTAAGGCGTCCGTAATTTGGGGACCCCAAATTACGGATGCCTTACGGACATCATACTAAAATAACGGACCGGCCATGAAATTTACGGATGGTTGGTCACCCTAACGATGCACTTTCTTATGAAAACCGACAATCGTTTTCCCTCAAAGTGCAACATCATGACAGCAAGTAATTGGAGACGAGGCAGGCCTGGGTCATTTGTTATCAGGTTGGCAGTGTCCTATGGGTGAACTGCCACCGCTGCAGACAGTCTTCACTCGCTATTTTCTTTCACATGCATTGCTCTGACATTCGTCCCTGCGCACTATGTCTTTTTTTCGGAAAATTCTGAAACTTACATTTTCTCATCCTGTAGATTCAGCCCACCTGCTTATCAACAAGACACTCCTTTCCCAGGTAACATTTGCGCTTTATAAACTCTGAATCTAACAATCAATCTATCAGTAAATCAAGCAATCAGTCCAGCTGTGAAAACTTTTTGGGTTACATAGGGGCATATTATCAAGAAACAGAGTTAAAATTATCGCTGCTTTAGCGGCAGAAAACTGCCGCTAAAGCGGCAATAATGGGCTTGATAATATGCCCTTGAGAATTCCAATAGAAGCCAATGTTTTGGTGACAATATGGCCTTCTATTGGAATTCTCAAGGGCATATTATCAAACCCATTATCGCCGCTTTAGCGGCAGTTTTCTGCCGCTAAAGCGGCGATAATTTTAACTCCATGCTTGATAATATGCCCCATAGTGTCCTTTGCTCATGCAGATGCATTGTGAATGCAACACCTGGGACTAGTTGCCCAAATACACATGGTTGTGTTTTGGTTGCAATGGGCAGGAGTTCTTCTGGTGTATTGACGAGGCTCCTACGGGTCAGAGTAAATGTGTTTTCCCCTGACTAGGGTGCCGGCTGAGCTTGTTGGCAGCGCTCGATACTCATAGCAAAACACTCCCTTAAACATTGTACTGTTGGCACTACCTCACCATTTTCTCCTGTTCCCACTCCTTGTCACTGGCACAGCCAGTTTGGCTCCGCTTGGAGGAGCGTCTCCATCATATGGCGCGGAGACTGCATCTGCTTTCAAGAAGAAGCCTCCTGTTCCCTTCAACAGGGAAGACGTGACCCCTTAGTTTGGTCCAGGCTCTACCATGATAGATTCTAAGCTGGGTGATCAGAAGTTGGCGCCAGAGGAAGTCATAGGCACGCACATTGGGAAGACATTTCTCCCTGGGTGCAGTCTTAGATTCGTAAACATATGAATCTTTTCATTTTCAGGAAGTCATGAGTACATCCTCTGTCATGAGGCTCAGACAGTCTCAGCACATTCCTAGGCTGGTTGGGGTTCTTTCTACCAGCATGCCCATGCTGTTCTTTCTGAATGGAAAGACCTGGACAAGAGTAACCTTCTCTGTTTTATGGCACATCCTCCTCTGGTAGATGAAATGTTATGCTCTGTTCTGTTATTTTATAACTTGAGGTTTTGTGTGTGATAGGCTAAAAGGAGAATAATGCCTATAATATCTAAGGTTTGTGTGGGCACTTGCATGGTACTATACAATTTTATGTTTCCACCGCACTCCTTTTTAATGGTAAGTAAATCAATGAAAAGCTTTTACACTGCTTTGCGCCACGTTGCGTCTGCGCTAGACATTAGTGAATAACTCTCAGGTCTCTATTAAAGAATAAAGCACCTATAGCAGGAACTGCACAGAGGACTTGTAATGGCCAATGTCAGTCTTAGATCTAAGAGTAGGAGGCAGTTAGTTCCACAGAGAAGAGTGAAAGCACCATCTAACCTACATAAAGCAAATAAAGATGCTCCAGAGGAGTGAAATGCCTCCTTGGGAGTATATTGTACTAGGTGCCATCTCAGGAAGAGGGAGGGAAGTCATAAATGTAAGACAAATGTGGCAGGATCTAAAATGTTACCCTCTAACGAATGGAGAGTCAATTGAGCTTTCTAAGTGGAGGGTTAGAGTGACTGAATCTTGGGACACCAGTCACAAGTCTGGCATGGCTTCCTTGTAACTTGGGGAGACTTTAATTTAAGAAAAAAGGAATGACCACATTGGTCTTGACGCCTTTGGGCAATAGTTTGCGCTTTAGAAGTTGGTCATTCATTCATTCATTCAGTCATTAACATTCCAGAAAGGAATCAACAGAAGCTGCGGTGGCAAGGTGTTCTCCCCCCTGTATCAGATTGGGCATAACCTTGCAGAGCCTGCACATTTGAAAAGTACAGGTGGCGAAAACTGCAGAAACAATCATCTCAGTTTTATCGAGGTAAGATTTGAGCCTTTTGCTTCACATCCACTCCTTGACCTCAAGCAAACAATGACTCATCTACTTCCCAGAAAAGGCATCCCCCTTCCCAGTTCAAGAAACAGAGGGGCATGATCAGCATTTATGCAGAACTGGAGGCCATGGGAGTGGATGAATCTAGCCATAAGGCTTAATGTACATGACAAAAAGATCACATAACTGACTTTTGGATGATTGATGTGAATGTTCAGCCTGGAAGTCTCCCATGCATGATGTAGCTTCAGCAAAAATTTCCCAATGGTTGCCAGCCTCTTGCCTTTGCTTATTCAACTCAAATCACAGCACTGTCTCTCATCCCCTATATAATCAAAAGGTTATTGAAATTGGGCAGAAGTAAAACTAACCTTTCAATACCAGAAGTAACCTCAGTTGAGATTAAGAAGCATCTTCACTTAGGAAGAACATTGTCTTGAGCCTATTGTGGGGCCTATATACAAACAAAACTTTGTAATACATTAATACATCTGCAATAAAACTACTACTCACATACTGCAGAATGCCATTCACAAACCTACATGAAAAGGTATCCGCTTCCACCTATCCATTTTTTGGAGAGAGAACTCTGCCCCGACTGCAGAGATTTTAGTGTTAAATGCAGGAGAAATGGAGAAGTGTCTGAAAATGGGGAAAACTTATGACTGATTAGGTGGTGTTTAGGAAGGAGTAATGAGCGGCTTAGAAAGGGACATGAACCCATCATCAAAAGAGTAAGCCTATTCTAATTTACCAATAGCACGTCTAAAACCACTACAGCAAAAAATGTTCCAAAACAATTGTAAATTTACTCCAGTTCAGAGCTGGAGTATGTCCAGCACAAGAAATGACTAATCACCGTTGTAATGTTTTAATTTTGGTCGAAAAAAAAATATGAAACACGTTTTGTTGATTTGTTTAACAAATAGCATATAGGAAATGAAATTTTATGTATGTTTAAATAGAGTTTTTTTGAATTGAGTGAAATGCAAAATATAACTAGACATACATTTAAGCTACCCTTTATTTTTTTTTGCGTATTTTGCTTTTGGTATCTTTAACAATTTTAATTACCGTATTTAGTCAGCAATTTGTATACACTAACTCCGTGGAAACATTGTGACAACATGTGAGGGGGAAAAAGAAAAATAATGTGAAGTTTTTTGTTTTTGTCCATGACTGGTATCTTTTCCACTTGTCACTTTAAAAGGGTTAAACAAAGCTGAGGCACGTGTCATGTGATCAAGGCCCGCGAGGGCAGAAATGCATAATGCCTGACTAAAAATAAGCAAACAGATTTGCACATATCTTGTGGTCCGTGCCCGTTTGTCTTGAGGATTGGAGGGATTAGCGGAGTACTTTCATCTAAATATATATTATAATATATATATATGTATATATATATATGTAGGAGAGTAGGGTCTGCTATCCTATGGTCACCCCAAATTTTTGCTTTTTCCTTCACTGGTTTTTGACATATTGAGGCTGTGGGCCTGCCAATCATACCCCCAGCCTGCTGTTCTCTCTACTAAATTTACACTATGCACCCTAGGTGCATAACCAATTGGAAGTGGATCACCCTGTGAGCCCCTGTACCAGTGTACACTAGGTACCCAGGGCATTGGTGTATCTAAGGCCTGCCAGGGGCTGAAGCATGTATTATGCCACCCCAGGCTTGGCCTAACAAATTTGACACAACTGGCTGATCACTCAGCTGGGGTAAGTTGGTGTAACCACCTCTTACTTAGGTGTAGTATACCTATACCTAACCTTAAATGGGACACATGTTAACCTATAAGTCACTCCTATGGCAGGCCTTAACAATCCTGAAGGCAGAGTGCTTGGTTCCATGTGAGATGGTGCTCTGGCGTGAGCTGAGCCTGTCTGCAGTGGTCGGAACAACTTCCTTCTACTGTTTCCAGATATCGTCATACCATATACTCTTAAGTGCATTATGAACCTCGCGGTTAAATGCTATCTTTGGTTTGGCTTTATCAAAACATGTCGAGTAAGGTGTCATACGAATTGGAATACTAACCCCTCGCCAATTCTGGCGACGGGGTTAGCATTCCACCCTTCTAGAGGGACACGACATGTACAGTACCTGAAACCCGGGTAAAATCAGACATAGCCTCAGCTCCACAAAATGGATGCTGCCACCACAGACACAAGTCTGCCCTCCTGCTGCTGGGAGTCCTTCCAGCTTGGGAGGTGTGGACAAAAGGTTTCCTGCCAGGGGAGGTGCGTGCACCACCACAGACAGGATTTTGTGTATTGGTCAGGTAGGGCTTGAAAGGAACCAGACATGCCTGAGGCTCACAAGGAGCCTCGGTGCATATGCCAGTTCAAACCGGTCCTGGGGCACACCAGCCCTGGACCTGGGGCGAGCTGGACAAAGGATTGGGGGTGTAACCACCCCCCTTCCTAGTCCCACCCTTAGGGAGGGACCTAGCAGGTAGTCCGGCCCCTAGAATCCGACTAAAGGTAGGAGCTGTGTCCTAAGACTTTAGACATCCTGGAATCAACTTAACTACAAGAAGAAGACAGGAACTTCAACGCTCTGCCGCACAGAGGACTGAAGCCAATCTCCCCTGTGGTCAGGGAGTGACCACCTTGCTAATGCAAGCACCATCCAGCGAATCAACGTCTGCTTTGTTGCCGCCTCCCGCCGGAGCCCGAGCTCAGAGACTGACAAGACCTGGACCTCCAGACCTCTCACCGCCTGATCCACAGTCCCTGAAAAGAAGGAACCCGTGGAGGCACCGAGACACGTGGAGCCAGCCATCTTGAAACGACCATGATAAGCTGCAAGCGCAACAACCGAGGCTCCCTCCAAGTTGTGCTTTGGGATCTGAGAAGCCCAACACCCGAGCAGCATCTGCACCAAAGGTGAGCCCTCCAGCATCTCCATGATCTGCGTGGGGCCCTTCTGCATTTTGCCACTCGACGCGCCTAACCGGTTGCTGGCCCGCTGGCTAGTGGCCATCTTGGCGACGAACTTCAAGAACTACACCACTGGTCTGATTGCTCCAGACTGGCCCTTGCTCCCCTCCAAAGGAGCAGTCCCTCTGACCTTGCTGGTCAGAACCATCAGCTTATTTCGTTTTCCACAACAATTGCTTTTGCCAAGGCTTGTTTGCTTCGATCAAGTCGCCGACACCGCCGACAGCGAGAGCCTGCGTGGGACAGCTCGTGAACCGACTCCTGGACGTCGTCAACCTTCAGGGACCACGTGGCTGCAGAGACAAGCTACACCTTTCTTCCTGTTTGCATCCGACATCGCCTGGTACCCACCTGGTGCCACGCTGGTCACTGGCTAGTGACTGTGAACACTGTCCCCTCTGCTCACAGGTCTTCTACAACTCTGATCCACCCTTGGATCCACCGCATCCCTTCCGGACCGACCGCCTGCAGCATCTTTGTCTTCAGGCTCCATTGAACAGATAGAAGAAACCCGACGCACTTCGAGACCTATGCACCCGCTTCCTGTGGGTGAGGTAAAGCTGTCACTCCGGTGCCCAAGTGTAGAGTAACATCTCTAGTGTCTGTGTTTCCAATCTTGAGTTCATAGTCCATCCGGAAGATCCTTTTTTCAGTAACTTTGTAACTTTTACGCACCCATTGAAAACCTATGGGAGCTCGCGTGTGACTATTTGCTCTGCACACGCAACCCGTGGACCTCCTGGTCACTAACTAAAGTTAGCTCCTTGTAGGCCCAGCGATTCTAGAGGCCCTAGGCCTTTTCCCTTTTCTGTTCGTGGTACTTATACCACTATTTTAGTATATGGTTCAAGTGGCCACCAGGGCCTATCCATATAAAGTGCAACTTCTGTGTATTCTAACGTATTCTTGTTTAACGATTTGTGCTTCTGTGCTCAAAAAGAGTCTAGGGGATACTTTGAGAAATAAATACATATATATTTTCAATATATATCTGTGTGGTGTCCTTTCATTGGTATAAAAGGGGGTTGCATTTGGTAAAACAGCTTGCTTAACACGTTTCACGAGTTTAGCCTCAAAGACTGCTTAGCCTACGCTACCACTAGGGCAGCTGGTCCGAAAAGGTTGACTTACAACCACACCATAAGGGTTGCTTGGCATGGTACAAGGTGGTCACTTTAACTAGTGAACATCATATACCAGGCCAACTTCTCACATTGGTGAGCAGCGGTTGGATTTGAGCTTGCTGTGTTTTACCTCTGTAATCTCTTTGTTACCAATTGAAAGATCATACAGGTACCTTTAGGTACATATAAAACAAGAATAGATATACTTAAGTTCTACTGAACTTAGTTGTTGTAGAGCAAAGGGAGTAGCACACCCTGACTACAACTACTAAATAGGTTTAGTAGGTAAACCCAAGTGTAGGTAGATTGCAACACATCCACCCACACTTAAGAGCAATGGAGGGGGCAGAGGGGTCCAAGGTACCCATCTCTGTCGAGAGTGACCCCCAGAGGGCACCAACTCTCTTTGCTACCCTAACTCAAAATGAGCTCAGGCAGTTGGCAAATATCAGGGGCCTTAAACAGCCCAAGAATCCTACTTCTGCTGAACTCAGAGAGCTTTTACAGGCTGATGAAGATCAGAAAGCTCTCAGGAAAGCCTCCCAGTTAGGCCCCTTAGGGACAGGAACAGGAGGCCCCCCTTCTGAAGATGCTACTGAAGTACCCCTTTCCAATAGCCATCCCTTAGATGAGAATCATACTACAGAGGAGGAAAGTGGTGGGGATACAGAAGGTAGTGAGGATGAAGAGAGACCTAGCCCAGTGCCAAGTGTTATACGTGGCCCAGCTAACTTAAGGCTATTGGGGACTGTCAATGGGATCACCCCATTGGATCTCCCCAGTGGACTTAACCAGGGGCTTGGGAGGCAAAGGAATCACTCGGGTGACTCTAATGCTTCTCATGCCTCTAGAGGCTCTCAAGGTCACTCCAGGAGAAGGATGACCACCCCTCAGAGGAGGGAACATGAGGCCAGAATGCAGGAAGCTCAGCTGAGAATCAGGAAACAGGAGCTAGAAGTAGCTCTGATGGAAGAGAAACTGAGTAAGGCTAGGCGACCTAAAGAGAGTGGGTCTATACCCACTGGTGGCAGCATTGTCCCTAAGGACAAAGATAGGGTCTTTGATAATAGGAACCTGTCTAAGGTTGTGCCCCCCTACAAAAGTGGGGATGACATCCACAAATGGATGACTGCTCTTGAGAGAGCCTGCAAAGTGCAGCAGGTTCCTGAAGACCAGTGGGCAGCAATCCTCTGGCTCTCCTTTGAAGGAAGAGGCAGAGACAGACTCCTCTCTGTTAGGGAGGAGGATGTCAGAAACTACAGAGTCCTGAAGAGTGTCCTAGTTGATGGGTTAGGCTTAACCACTGAACAGTACAGGTTAATGTTCAGAGACACCCAGAAGACACAGACTCAGGACTGGTCTGAATACATTGAATGTGCCACTAAGGCTTTGGAGGGTTGGTTGCTGGGAAGTAAGGTATCTGATTATACAGGATTGTACAATTTGATGATGAGTGAACAGATTTTAAATAACTGTCAAAACCAGCAACTGCATCAACACTTGGTTGACTCTGATCTGACCTCTCCCCAAGAATTGGGAAAGAAGGCAGACAAATGGGTCAGAACCAGGGTTAAGCAAAAGAACCAGAACCAGGGCCAAGGGGGTGATCAGAAGAAAACAGACCAAAAGGGTGGAGATCAGAAATCTAAAGACCAGAAGTCTTCAACAGGGCCCCAAACTACTGCTAAGGAGGGTGGGTCCCAACAACAATCCAAGGGAAAGAAGAAAGAAGGTCAAAAGAAACCCTGGTGCAATCATTGTGTCAAGAATCCGTCCCAGGTCCAAACACTCCTCAGGATTCGGGCGACGCAATATGGGTCCACCTCTCGACGTCACCAACTTCCTGCACTAACGGCACAGAAGACTGGAGCAATCGAGCGAGGGAAGGGAAGGATGGGAACAGCGGGGAGTAGAACCTGTAAAGAAAGTTAACAGACAAAACAAAACATAACCAAATGCAAGTCACAAAAGACTACTCTCAGTAATTCTCGCTAGTGTGTATTTGTATGAGGAAAAGCCTCCTTATGTCCCTAGAAACATTCATGCATCACTCTGGTAGTACCCATACCCAACTCTCATCCACCAACAAAGCCAATGGAAAACTCATATGATCTGAGTGTTGCCTTGTACACGCTTAACTAAGAGAGAGTGTTGACTGACCCCTTCTCAGAGCATGAGATACTGAACGACCTGAAAAGCTCTCAGGGAATACTAACAGGATACCAAGTTGATACAAACACACAGAATGCAGTACTTCAAAGAACGATATCACGGCAGGTTATACGTAGATAGGGATTTTTCTTTTGTCTCTGAAGCGTTATAACCTTAAGTCTGCTGGATGCTCTCTCCAGCAATATCTCTGAAAATGTAGTCGAGTAATATTACCCCTCTTCTTTAAGAATCAGCGATTCCTCTAAGCTTCTTTTATGACAATCACAATGATGCAAAACAGTTAGAAAATAGGTCTTACTCCAGACCAATTACGGGAAAATTCTATGACCAAGAAACAACTGCCAACGGCCAGCCGGCCTTGCACTCCTTTCAGTGTTACAATTGTAGTTCCGGTATGTCAACGACACACCCCCACTTCATTATACTTGCTGTTTGCCGGTCTATAGGAACTCCGCCGGTGTAGCGGTTCTCTAGTACCCCTCCTGCGATTGTTGCAGTAAGCGCCGCTGCCCTTGAGATGGCCCCGAAGCTCCTCGTCGCTCTGCCGGGAACCTAGGACACTGAGGCAGGGCTCCGGGTAGACGTAAATAGAAGATGCCGACTCGCTCGGCAAACCTGGTGCAGAAATTCCCCAGCCGCTCTACCGGGACTCTAGACACGGAGACGGGCTCCGGGTTCAACGATGTCGGAAAATGCCGTCGCTCTCGGCCTTTTGGTGCAGCTCACCCCTACGGCACCAATATCGCGGGAAAGTGTTGTACGGGTCGCCGCCCGTCAAATCAGGAAACTTTAATTACGCACAACGGCTTTCGTGCGTCCCGGGCGTTTTATGCCCGTGGCTCCTCCCCCTCTACACACGGGATTCTGGGAACCGTAGTCTCGGCAGGCGCTCTCGATACGGATCCTGACAGTAGGTCCCCCGCCAGGCGCCTCCTAGAACCCGGTTTTTCCGGGTGTTTTCCATAGAAAGCCTTGAGTTTTGCCGGAGCATGTACGTGGTTACTGGGCACCCACGAATCCTCCTCAGACGAGTACCCCTTCCAGGAGATCAGATACCACAATTTCCCTCCCCTGAACTTGGAATCCACTACGCGCTGAACCTCGTATTCCAGACCGACGTCCGTGGAAACCGCCGGGGGAGGTCTGCGCACTCCTCCTTTGGCCGGTTTCAGAAGGCTACAGTGGAACACTGGGTGAATACGCAACGATCCAGGAAGCTGAAGTTTATAAGCCACCGGATTCACCTGCTTGAGCACCCGATAGGGGCCGATGTTACGTGGGTGAAAAACACTCCGCAACTTAAAATGGAAATTCTTCGTGGACAACCACACCCTGTCCCCCTTTTTATACTGTGGGCCCTCCGCCCGGTGTTTATCCGCCCAGTCTTTATACCGAAGTTTGGCCGCCACCAAGTAAGTCTGCACTCGGGAGTGCCCTTGACGCACCTTTCTCATGTGTTCTTGTAGGGACGGTTGATTCAGGACCCTGCCTGGCATGACTAAGGGCAGGATTCTAGCGTCATACCCGAAGTTGGCCCTAAAAGGCGAGACACCGATGGAGCTGTGATGGGCGTTGTTATATGCCAATTCGGCCATCCATAACAGGGCCATCCAGGATTCGTGAGCGCTTTCCGCATAACACCTCAGATATTTCTTCACTGTTTGGTTTAACCTTTCGGTTTGTCCATCCGTCTGAGGGTGAAAACTGGAGGACAACGCCGAGTCGATCTGCAGGGCTTTACACCACCCTTGCCAGAACCGTGCCACAAACTGAGGGCCTCTGTCGGACACGATGACTTGTGGAATTCCATGCATTTTTACTATGTTTTGTAACAACAGTTGAGCTGTTTGTCCCGCTGTAGGCAGTGTCTTGCACGGAATAAAGTGGCCCATCTTGGTTAGGCTGTCTATGACCACCAGAATGGCCGAATGCCCTTGATCCTCCGGGAGGCCGGTAATGAAATCCAGGCTGATATTTTGCCAAGGGGCCTGGGGCGTTGGTAAGGGAACCAGTTTGCCTCTGCGGGTGGTTGTGTCTGTCTTCCCCCTCGCGCAATCCTCGCACCTTGACACCCAATTCTTCACGTCCTGAACTAGAGATTCCCAATAAAAATATCTTTGCACCAAATGCATGGTCTTTAGTATGCCCGGGTGCCCGGCCAAAGGAGAGTCGTGGCACCACTCAAAAGCTCTTCTTCTAAGGGCGTGTGTGGGTAGGAACAAGGTCTTGTTCTGAAACGGTAGCCCTCCCTGGATCCTGCGTGCCGGGCATTTGTTCGCCCAACAGTTCCACGCCTCCGGACTCCTGTTTGTTCGTATGCTTTCCAAATACTCTTCTGCTCGCAATGCGCATATCACCTTGGACGGTGGTATGATAGCCTCTTTGTGATCTTCCTCTTTGCCTTCCACGGCCATTACTCAAGATAGAGAATCGGCCTTTCGGTTGTCTACCCCCGGGCGGAAGGTAATGATGAAATTATACTCCTCAAAGAAGAGCATCCACCTCATTTGTCTGGGTGACAGACGCCTGGCGGTTCTTAAATACTGTAAATTCCAATGATCGGAATATACCGTTACCGGGAACCTGGCCCCCCATAGATACAGACGCCATTCCTGGAACGCCTTTTTAATAGAGAGGAGTTCTTTTTCTGCAATGTTATAATTCCTCTCGGCCGGTAACAGTTTCTGTGACAGATAGGCCACAGGGTGAAGCTGCCCTGTGTGTTTGTCCCTTTGTGAAAGGATGGCCCCGATCGCTTCATTAGACGCATCCGCCTCAACTATGAAAGGCACATCCAATTGAGGGTGTCACAATACCGGTGCAGAGGTAAACGCCTCCTTCAGGTATTCAAAGGCCTGGTTGGCTTCTGTGGTCCAGGCGAATGCCACTCCTTTTCTGAGAAGACGTGTAATAGGAATAGCCCGTTGTGAGAACCCTTGTATAAATCTCCTATAGTAATTAGAAAACCCCAGGAAGCACTGTACCTCCCTCACATTTAGGGGGACCGGCCACTCCTGGACCGCCTGAACCTTTCGCTCTGACATACTCATACCATCCGGACGGAGTATCACTCCCAAAAATTCCACTTCCGTCACCCCAAACTCGCACTTGCTCAGTTTGCAAAATAGCCTGTGCTTTCTCAACTCTTGTAGTACCTGTGACACATGTTCCTGGTGCTTAGTGACCGACTCAGAATAAATCAATATGTCGTCAATATAGACGACGACTGTCCGATCGACGAAGTCTTTAAGGACATCATTCAAGAAGTACTGGAATGCCGCCGGGGCGTTACACAACCCGAACGGCATTACCAGGTACTCAAACAGACCATAGCGGGTTTTAAACGCGGTCTTCCACTCGTCCCCGCTATGAATGCGTACCAAATGGTACGCCCGCGCAGATCCAACCGCGTGTAGATCCTTGCCTCCCTTACTTGATCCAATAGGACCGGAATAAGGGGTAGCGGATACCGGTTACGAACGGTATTTTTGTTGAGCATGCGATAGTCGCAGCAGGCTCTCAAATCCCCGTTTGCCTTCGCAATAAAGAACAAAGGAGAGGCTGCTGGCGAGCGGGACGGGCGAATGAAACCTATCTCCAAAAAATGATCGAGATACTCTCGTAGATGTTTAGTCTCCGGTTCGGATAGCGCATAGACCCTACACGTAGGGATCACTGCTCCTTCAACCAAATCAATCTGGCAGTCATACGGCCTATGTGGAGGAAGGGTCTCGGCCCGTTCTTTGCTAAATACGTCTGCATATCTCCGGTATTCTTCGGGTAGACTTATGTTCTTTTCGGCTGCCGTGGCTGCTACCCACTTGTGTGCCACAGCGGTGGCCCCTGAACTCCCTCCTACCAACATATGCTCTTGACATTCCTCCGACAAAAACTGAACAGTTCGACCTCTCCAATCGACTGTGGGATTGTGAAGGCTGAACCAGGGCATCCCCAGTATTATCTCGTACTGTGGAGCATCTATAATATTAAAAGCCAAGATGTCGATGTGACACATCTCACCTGCTTTACAAGTTGGTCTTAATTGTTCTGTCTGTTCTATGAGTAAACCTGAGGTGAGAGGTTTGCCATCCACAGCCAATACTTCTTCTGGTATTTTCCTAGCGATCCTTCCTATCGCTAACCTGTCCACCAGTCCACTATGAATGAAATTACCGGTTGCCCCTGAATCCAACATGGCTTTGATCTGGAAGGTTTGTCTGCTGGTATCCAGCCACATGATTAGTTCGAAATGCCTTTCGAGGTCACCCTGTTGAGTGGTTGCCAGGGACGGAATCATCCACTTGTGCACCACTGCCTCTTCGGAGTCTTCTCCACCCTTTGGGGAAACGTTTCCTCCGGCCACTGTTGCTATTGCCTTTTTATTCCTATAACTCCCCCCTGTTCTTTTGGGACAGGCAGGGCACTCGCGGACGTAGTGGCCCTTCTTACCGCAGTACATACACAGGCCTTGTGTCCGTCTGCTCTCCCTTTCAGTTTTCGACAATGGGGCATGTATTGCTCCTATGTCCATAGGCTCCGACGTCACCCCACATCCCCCTGCTTCCTTACTCAATTTGTCTCCCCGGAATCTATCGCCCCCCCGGTCTGTGATCCGACTGTCCAAACGTAAGGCTAGACTTATTAGAGCCTCACACGTTTTGGGCTGGGGATCTATTCGAGCAATGACATCCTTCAATTCATTACAGAGGCCCTGATAGAACAGGGACATTCTTTTCTCTTCCGGCCATGCCGCTTCCGCCACCAAACGATTAAACGTGGTCAAATAGGTAACCAGCTCCGTCCTACCTTGTTTTAATTTCAGAAGCTCCCTATCAGCGCTAAATGTGGTAGTTCTTCTGTCAAAAACACCCTCCAAAGCGGTTCTGAAATCATCCCAATCCGATAAAACCGGATCGTTATGGCGTACCAAGGGCACCGCCCAATTGGCTGCATCACCAGCCAAGTAGGAGATAGCAAACGCCACCCTAGAATGATTGGTAGGAAAGGAGGAAGGCCTGCAAGAGAAGTGCATCAGGATCTGAGTGAGGAATAATTGTATCTTATGGGGGTCTCCTGCATACCTCTCGGGATTGGCTAATGGAATAGGGGGGGGGGTACCGTGACCTGTATCGGATGCATCCCTGATCCTACATCAAAAGGATTCCTTGCCAACCTCTCCACTTTGTCCCTTAAATCCGCCGCTTCTGCCCTAGATGCCGCCAACTCTCGTTGTACAGCGGCAAGCGCCACTAAAACTTCTTCCATAACGTGTCGCTAACCACCCCCCGAACCGGGAGGAGTTTTAATACGTGGGTGCGTAATTCTGTCAAGAATCTGTCCCAGGTCCAAACACTCCTCAGGATTCGGGCGACGCAATATGGGTCCACCTCTCGACGTCACCAACTTCCTGCACTAACGGCACAGAAGACTGGAGCAATCGAGCGAGGGAAAGGAAGGATGGGAACAGCGGGGAGTAGAACCTGTAAAGAAAGTTAACAGACAAAACAAAACATAACCAAATGCAAGTCACAAAAGACTACTCTCAGTAATTCTCACTAGTGTGTATTTGTATGAGGAAAAGCTTCCTTATGTCCCTAGAAACATTCATGCATCACTCTGGTAGTACCCATACCCAACTCTCGTCCAACAACAAAGCCAATGGAAAACTCTTATGATCTGAGTGTTGCCTTGTACACGCTTAACTAAGAGAGAGTGTTGACTGACCCCTTCTCAGAGTATGAGATACTGAACGACCTGAAAAGCTCTCAGGGAATACTAACAGGATACCAAGTTGATACAAACACACAGAATGCAGTACTTCAAAAAACGATATCACGGCAGGTTATACGTAGATAGGGATTTTTCTTTTGTCTCTGAAGCGTTATAACCTTAAGTCTGCTGGATGCTCCCTCCAGCAATATCTCTGAAAATGTAGTCGAGTAATATTACCCCACTTCTTTAAGAATCAGCGATTCCTCTAAGCTTCTTTTATGACAATCACAATGATGCAAAACAGTTAGAAAATAGGTCTTACTCCAGACCAATTACGGGAAAATTCTATGACCAAGAAACAACTGCCAACGGCCAGCCGGCCTTGCACTCCTTTCAGTGTTACAATTGTAGTTCCGGTATGTCAACGACACCCCCCCACTTCATTATACTTGCTGTTTGCCGGTCTATAGGAACTCCGCCGGTGTAGCGGTTCTCTAGTACCCCTCCTGCGATTGTTGCAGTAAGCGCCGCTGCCCTTGAGATGGCCCCGAAGCTCCTCGTCGCTCTGCCGGGAACCTAGGACACTGAGGCAGGGCTCCGGGTAGACGTAAATAGAAGATGCCGACTCGCTCGGCAAACCTGGTGCAGAAATTCCCCAGCCGCTCTACCGGGACTCTAGACACAGAGACGGGCTCCGGGTTCAACGATGTCGGAAAATGCCGACGCTCTCGGCCTTTTGGTGCAGCTCACCCCTACGGCACCAATATCGCGGGAAAGTGTTGTACGGGTCGCCGCCCGTCAAATCAGGAAACTTTAATTACGCACAACGGCTTTCGTGCGTCCCGGGCGTTTTATGCCCGTGGCTCCTCCCCCTCTACACACGGGATTCTGGGAACCGTAGTCTCGGCAGGCGCTCTCGATACGGATCCTGACACATTGCAAGAATACAACTCACTGGACTAGTGATTGTAAAAAGGGTGGAGCCCTCAACACTGTTGCCCCTAAGGCACCTGCTCCCAGTACTACTGTTAGCAGTGTTGGTCCCCAGACAAAGGGTGTAGTGGGAATCACTATGGGAACTGAAGGAGATTCTGACGTAGACAGAACCCTTACCCAGGCAGTCCTGATCTGTGATGGGGACCTTGATTTGTCACTGACTGTGAGCCCCAGTAACCTGGGCAAGTACAGACAGACTCCTTTAATTAATGAAAAAGTGTCTCAAGCCTACAGGGACACATGTGCCAGTGTCACTATGGTGACACCAGGCTTTGTGGATCCTGGACAGTACATACCAGGTGAGAATTACCTGGTGACCAATGCCAGCAATGCCACTACTTCACATAGTGTGGCAGTTGTTAACTTCTCATGGGGAGGGGTAACTGGCCTCAAAAGGGTTGTGGTTAGTGCAGACCTCCCAGTAGAATGTTTGTTGGGCAATGACCTAGAGAGTTCTCTATGGTCTGAAGTGGAGTACAGGACACATGCAGAGATGTTAGGTATATCACCACATGTCCTTGCTGTGACCAGGTCACAGGCCAAAAAGTGCCTTACTGAACCACAGGTCTTGGATCCTGGAACAATGGACCAATCACCTACCAAGAAGAAGAACAGGAGGGTCAAGGCTGTGCCTTCCCCCCTGCCTCAGAGTGATGATCAACCTTCCCAGGAAGCTGATCTAGAGAACCCTGAAGGAACTGTCCCTGAAGAGCTTGAACCTGATCAGGTTGAGTTTCTGGGGACAGGGGGACCTTCAAGGGCTGACTTGAGGCAGGCTCAGTTATCCTGTCCCTCTCTTGAACCCCTCAGACAGCTGGCTGCTGCTGAGGCTGCTGGGAATGCTCAAGGTACCCATAAAGTGTATTGGGATGAAGGGCTCCTTTATTCAGAGGCTAGAGACCCCAAGCCTGGTGCAACCAGGAGGTTGGTTATACCTCTGCAATTTAGGGGCTTCCTTCTTACCTTGGCCCATGATATTCCTTTAGCAGGACACTTAGGCCAGAACAAGACTTGGGACAGGCTTGTCCCTCACTTTCACTGGCCTCACATGAATGAAGATACCAAGGAGTTTTGTCGCTCCTGTGTGACCTGCCAAGCCAGTGGCAAATCAGGTGGCACAACAAAGGCCCCCCTGATACCACTACCTGTGGTGGGGGTCCCCTTTGAAAGAGTGGGAATAGATATAGTGGGTCCCATGGATCCTCCCACTGCATCTGGGCACAGATTTATACTGGTGGTAGTGGATCATGCCACCAGGTATCCAGAGGCAATTCCCCTTAGGACCACTACAGCACCTGTTGTGGCCAGGGCCCTGCTGGGAGTATTCTCCAAAGTGGGGTTTCCTAAGGAGGTAGTTTCTGACAGAGGTATCAACTTCATGTCAGGATACTTGACAGCTATGTGGAAGGAATGTGGTATCAACTACAAGTTCACCACCCCTTATCACCCACAATGCAATGGGCTTGTTGAGAGATTCAACAAGACCCTAAAGGGTATGATCAAAGGATTACCTGAAAAGCTCAGGCGAAGATGGGACATCCTTCTACCCTGCCTTCTGTTTGCTTACAGAGAGGTCCCACAAAAAGGAGTTGGTTACAGCCCCTTTGAATTGTTGTTTGGGCACCCTGTAAGAGGCCCACTGTGTTTGGTGAAGGAAGGATGGGAGTTACCTCTCAAAAAGCCTAAACAAGACATAGTGGACTATGTACTTGGTCTCCGCTCCAGGATGGCTGAGTATATGGAGAAGGCATCCAAAAACCTTGAGGCAAGCCAGGCCTTACAGAAAGCTTGGCATGACCAAAAGGCTGTCTTGGTTGAGTTTCAGCCAGGACAGAAGGTATGGGTGTTGGAGCCAGTGGCCCCAGCAGCACTCCAAGACAAATGGTCTGAACCCCATACAATCCTGGAAAAGAAGGGAGAGGTTACCTACTTGGTGGACCTAGGAACTCCCAGGAGTCCCCACAGGGTACTCCATGTTAACATGTTAAAAGCATATGTTGACAGGGCAGACATGGGCTTGCTCATGGCTACAGATGAGGGACAGGAGGAAGAGAGTGACCCTCTCCCAGACCTGTTGTCTCAGAACCCTGAGGATGGCTCAGTTGAAGGAGTGACCCTTGGAGGCAACCTCACTGATCATCAACAGACTGAATGTAGACAAGTTCTACAATCATTTCAACACATGTTTTCCTTGATACCTAGCCAAACTGACTGGTGTACCCATGTGGTGGACACTGGTGACAGTCTGCCTGTAAAGAACAAGCTTTACAGACAACCTGACCACGTCAGGGACTGTATAAAGGCTGAGGTACATAAAATGCTGGAATTAGGTGTCATTGAACCCTCAGAGAGCCCCTGGGCTAGCCCAGTGGTTCTGGTCCCCAAACCTCACACCAAAGATGGCAAGAGAGAGATGAGGTTCTGTGTGGACTACAGGGGTCTCAATGCTGTCACCAGGACAGATGCACACCCTATTCCAAGGGCAGATGAGCTCATAGACAAACTAGCTTCTGCTAAGTTTTTGAGCACATTTAACTTGACAGCTGGCTATTGGCAAATCAGATTAGCTGAGGAGTCTAAGGCCAAAACAGCATTCTCAACCCCAGGTGGGCACTACCAATTTGTGGTGATGCCCTTTGGTCTGAAGAATGCACCTGCCACCTTCCAAAGGCTGGTGAACCAAGTCCTTACTGGGTTGGATGACTTTTGTGCAGCATATCTTGATGACATTGCTGTCTTTAGCTCCACCTGGGAGGATCACTTGATCCACCTGAAGAAGGCTCTTGAGGCTCTGCAAAGGGCAGGCCTCACTATCAAGGCTACTAAGTGCCAGATAGGGCAGAGTAAGGTTGTGTATTTGGGCCACCTTGTAGGTGGAGGCCAAGTTCAACCACTGGAGAGTAAGATACAATCCATCAAGGACTGGTCTCCTCCAACCACCCAGACTCAAGTTCGAGCTTTCTTGGGCTTGACTGGGTACTACAGGAAGTTTGTTAAGAACTATGGGTCCATTGTGACTCCTCTTAATGATCTGACATCCAAGAAGATGCCCAAAAAGGTTCAGTGGACAGTAAGCTGTCAAAAGGCATTTGATGACCTGAAGGAGGCCATGTGCTCTGCACCTATCCTGAAAAGTCCTGACTACTCCAAAGAGTTTATTGTCCAAACAGATGCTTCTGAGTTGGGTGTGGGAGCTGTGCTGTCACAACTTAATGTAGATGGTCAAGACCAACCCATTGCTTTTATTAGCAGAAGGTTGACCCCCAGAGAGAAGAATTGGTCAGCTATTGAGAGGGAGGCCTTTGCTGTGGTGTGGGCCCTGAAGAAGCTGAGGCCATACTTGTTTGGCACTCACTTCAAGATTCAGACCGACCATAAGCCCCTCTTGTGGCTAAATCAGATGAAGGGTGAAAACCCCAAACTGCTTAGGTGGTCCATTTCCCTACAGGGGATGGACTTTACAGTGGAGCACCGGCCAGGTACTGACCATGGGAATGCAGATGGTCTCTCCAGGTACTTCCACTTAGGACATGAAGACGAGACTGGTCAAGGCTAGTTTAATGTCCCTGCGTTTGGGGGGGGGGTTGTGTAGGAGAGTAGGGTCTGCTATCCTATGGTCACCCCAAATTTTTGCTTTTTGCTTCACTGGTTTTTGACATATTGAGGCTGTGGGCCTGCCAATCAGACCCCCAGCCTGCTGTTCTCTCTACTAAATTTACACTATGCACCCTAGGTGCATAACCAATTGGAAGTGGATCACCCTGTGAGCCCCTGTACCAGTGTACACTAGGTACCCAGGGCATTGGTGTATCTAAGGCCTGCCAGGGGCTGAAGCATGTATTATGCCACCCCAGGCTTGGCCTAACAAATTTGACACAACTGGCTGATCACTCAGCTGGGGTAAGTTGGTGTAACCACCTCTTACTTAGGTGTAGTATACCTATACCTAACCTTAAATTGGACACATGTTAACCTATAAGTCACTCCTATGGCAGGCCTTAACAATCCTGAAGGCAGAGTGCTTGGTTCCATGTGAGATGGTGCTCTGGCGTGAGCTGAGCCTGTCTGCAGTGGTCGGAACAACTTCCTTCTACTGTTTCCAGATATCGTCATACCATATACTCTTAAGTGCATTATGAACCTCGCGGTTAAATGCTATCTTTGGTTTGGCTTTATCAAAACATGTCGAGTAAGGTGTCATACGAATTGGAATACTAACCCCTCGCCAATTCTGGCGACGGGGTTAGCATTCCACCCTTCTAGAGGGACACGACATGTACAGTACCTGAAACCCGGGTAAAATCAGACATAGCCTCAGCTCCACAAAATGGATGCTGCCACCACAGACACAAGTCTGCCCTCCTGCTGCTGGGAGTCCTTCCAGCTTGGGAGGTGTGGACAAAGGGTTTCCTGCCAGGGGAGGTGCGTGCACCACCCCAGACAGGATTTTGTGTATTGGTCAGGTAGGGCTTGAAAGGAACCAGACATGCCTGAGGCTCACAAGGAGCCTCGGTGCATATGCCAGTTCAAACCGGTCCTGGGGCACACCAGCCCTGGACCTGGGGCGAGCTGGACAAAGGATTGGGGGTGTAACCACCCCCCTTCCTGGTCCCACCCTTAGGGAGGGACCTAGCAGGTAGTCTGGCCCCTAGAATCCGAATAAAGGTAGGAGCTGTGTCCTAAGACTTTAGACATCCTGGAATCAACTTAACTACAAGAAGAAGATGGGAACTTCGACGCTCTGCCGCACAGAGGACTGAAACCAATCTCCCCTGTGGTCAGGGAGTGACCACCTTGCTAACGCAAGCACCATCTAGCGAATCAACGTCTGCTTTGCCGCCGCCTCCCGCCGGAGCCCGAGCCCAGAGACTGACAAGACCAAGACCTCCAGACCTCTCACTGCCCGATCCACAGTCCCTGAAAAGAAGGAACCCGTGGAGGCACCGAGATACGTGGAGCCAGCCATCTTGAAACGACCACGACAAGCTGCAAGCGCAACAACCGAGGCTCCCTCCAAGTTGTGCTTTGGGATCTGAGAAGCCCAACACCCGAGCTGCATCTGCACCAAAGGTGAGCCCTCCAGCATCTCCACGATCTGCGTGGGGTCCTTCTGCATTTTGCCACTTGACGCGCCTAACCGGTTGCTGTCCCGCTGGCTAGTGGCCATCTTGGCGACGAACTTCAAGAACTACACCACTGGTCTGGTTGCTCCAGACTGGCCCTTGCTCCCCTCCAAAGGAGCAGTCCCTCTGACCTTGCTGGTCAGAACCATTAGCTTATTTTGTTTTCCACAACAATTGCTTTTGCCAAGGCTTGTTTGCTTCGATCAAGTCGCCGACACCGCCGACAGTGAGAGCCTGCGTGGGACAGCTCGTGAACCGACTCCTAAACGTTGTCAACCTTCAGGGACCACGTGGCTGCAGAGACAAGCTACACCTTTCTTCCTGTTTGCACCCGACATCGCCTGGTACCCACCTGGTGCCACGCTGGTCACTGGCTAGTGACTGTGAACACTGTCCCCTCTGCTCACAGGTCTTCTACAACTCCGATCCACCCTTGGATCCACCGCATCCCTTCCGGACCGACCGCCTGCAGCATCTTTGTCTTCAGGCTCCATTGAACAGATAGAAGAAACCCGACGCACTTCGAGACCTATGCACCCGCTTCCTGTGGGTGAGGTAAAGCTGGCACTCCGGTGCCCAAGTGTAGAGTAACATCTCTAGTGTCTGTGTTTCCAATCTTGAGTTCATAGTCCATCCGGAAGATCCTTATTGCAGTAACTTTGTAACTTTTACGCACCCATTGAAAACCTATGGGAGCTCGCGTGTGACTATTTGCTCTGCACACGCAACCGGTGGACCTCCTGGTCACTAACTAAAGTTAGCTCCTTGTAGGCCCAGCGATTCTAGAGGCCCTAGGCCTTTTCCCTTTTCTGTTCGTGGTACTTATACCACTATTTTAGTATATGGTTCAAGTGGCCACCAGGGCCTATCCATATAAAGTGCAACTTCTGTGTATTCTAACGTATTCTTGTTTAACGATTTGTGCTCCTGTGCTCATAAAGAGTCTAGGGGATACTTTGAGAAATAAATACATATATATTTTCAATATATATCTGTGTGGTGTCCTTTCATTGGTATAAAAGGGGGTTGCATTTGGTAAAACAGCTTGCTTAACACGTTTCACGAGTTTAGCCTCAAAGACTGCTTAGCCTACGCTACCACTAGGGCAGCTGGTCCGAAAAGGTTGACTTACAACCACACCATAAGGGTTGCTTGGCATGGTACAAGGTGGTCACTTTAACTAGTGAACATCATATACCAGGCCAACTTCTCACAATATATATTCACAGAAAAAACCATAGGTTTCAGGCACGTTATAGTTAGGAATTAGCATTTAAAAAACCTCAGAAATTCACTGAAAAAACCATAGGTTTCAGGGGTGTTATAGTTAGCTGGACTTTTCACTTGTACAAAACCATTGAAATTCCCCCGTTATAGTTAGTTCAGCTAACTATAACTCGCGCGCCCGCAATGCACTGCTGATGACGTCACATATTACATCACTCATGACATGGTCAGTGACATCACTCATGACATCACTGATGACATCACTGATGACATCATCCTTGTGATAGAGTGGCAGACCTCCTCTCACCCTAATATAACCTTTGATACACACATTCAAAAATAGAGACTAAAATTTTCAAAACAATGGACATACCAATACCAGTTACAACAACCTCTTCAGTAATTCTAAGATCCACATACACATCCACTCATTCACCAACAGTCCTATACAGTCACTCATACATGTACTCACTCATCATATGTACTCATACACCTATACATCCTGTTACACAATGCCACTCATCCATAGAGTTACTCACACACATAGTCACTCATGCTAATAAAGAATCAAACATACATTTACTTGCATATACAGTTATACACACACCACCACACTTACTTCTACGGAAACTTACACATACTTAGTCTTTTAAACAATCACTTATAGAAACACATACTTATTCATACAGGAACTCTTTCAATCTCTCACTCTCATATATACTCACTTATATACACCAATAGTCACATATACTAGTTTAAAACATATGTAGTTACTCATAAATACACTATTGAGACAGTCATTCACTCACTAACACACCCATACACACACTCATCCACCCATACAGTCCTGCACACATGCTGTCTTCAACACATACAAACAGTGAGTCACTCATTCATGCACCTATGCACTACGTAATACCCCCCACCGAACCATGCAGACACTCAGACTGATACTCAAAAAACCAACTAATAACCTATATAGACACCCATGTAGCTACTCACCAACCCATGCAGCCACTTATACACAAAGTGAGAGACTGATACAGATATTTACATATTTAAACATTACTCACTAAGCCATGTATTCACTATGATACACTTAATCAGTCAGTTACACAATCAATTTTTCAAAAACAAATCATCCATTTAGACACTTATATACCCATTTATTCTTCCATCGACCTTGAGATATACATATATAAAACATATTTAATTCTCAGAAAAACACTCATTCGCTGGATGATGTCATCAGTGATGTCATCAGTGATGTCATTTGAGATGTCATCAGTGATGTCATGAGTGATGTCACTGACCATGTCATGAGTGATGTAATATGTAGGGGTGGGCGGAATTTGCGGAATTGCGTTACGCAAATCTCCGCGAAACGGTAAAAAATCTCCGCGAACACGCAGAAATTCCGCGAACACGCGGAATTGCTTGTTTGCGATGCTTTTTTCCTGTTCGCAATTGCTGTTTGCGTGCTCGAGGAGAAATATCTCGCGAACATGCATTTTGAGAACGCGAACAAGCAAAAATTGCGCAAAATCGCGGAAAGCAGACTTTTGAGCAATTTCGCGTTCTCCGCGGAATGTGAAATTACGCAAATTCAGCAAATTCCGCAAGCGGAACGGAATTTGCCGCCCAGGCCTAGTAATATGTGACGTCATCAGCAGTGCATTGCGGGCGCGCGAGTTATAGTTAGCTGAACTAAATATAACGGGGGAATTTCAATGGTTTTGTACAAGTGAAAAGTCCAGCTAACTATAACACCCCTGAAACCTATGTTTTTTTCAGTGAATATATATATATACATATTTAAACATATAAATATAATCTGCATATCTATATAAATATAAATTCATGCAAACATATACATATACATATATGCATACATATGCATGGTATGTTTATAAAAGTTTGAAAAACTGTAATACAAGCAAAGCTAAAAAGCCACCTAATTACAAACAGAATTGCTTTAACTTAAACGAGGGCGAGACCTATTGCATTTTCAATGCTTGTTTACTTTGATTCCATCAAGAAGGCATTCAGATGTGTCACACATTTTCCATAAATTCTGAATGGTAGCACACTAGTTGCTCATTAGATCACTGTAGTAAAGCTACTGCTCACCAGGGAAGTCTGCTGCTGGTATTGAAAGTGCATGTTTCAGTCTGCATGGCAGAATTTTTTTATGAAATAGAAGAGGACTTGAGAAGTCACTCAAAAGGTGCCCTAATTTTCTTTTTTCCTCACTAATCATAATTTCTATGGCAAAATGAACCTCCTCATTGTGTTCCTTTTAAATTAAACTACTCACTCTCTACTACTCACTCACTACTACTTTCTACTACTCACTCTCTACTACTCACTTTCTACTACTCTCTAGTACTCTACTACTCTCTACTACTACTCTCTACTACTCACTCTCTACTACTCACTCTCTACTACTCTCTACTACTCTCTACCACTCACTCTCTACTACTCTACTACTCACTCTCTACTACTCTCTACTACTCTCTCTCTACTACTCCCTCTCTACTACTCCCTCTACTACTCTCTACTACTCACTCTCTACTACTCTACTACTCTCTACTACTCTCTACTACTCACTCTCTACTACTCACTCTCAACTACTCACTCTACTACTCTCTCTACTACTCACTCTCTACTACTCTCCACTACTCACTCTACTACTCTCTACCACTCACTCTCTACTACTCTCTCTCTCTACTACTCACTCTCTACTACTCACTCTACTACTCTCTACTACTTTCTCTGCTACTCACTCTCTACTACTCTCTACTACTCACTCTCTACTACTCTACTACTCTCTACTACTCACTCTCTACTACTCTCTACTACTCTCTCTCTACTACACACTCTCTACTACTTGCTCTCTACTACCCACTCTACTACTCATTCTACTACTCACTCTCTACTACTCCCTACTACTCACTCTAATACTCACTCTCTACAACTCTCTACTACTCACTCTCTACTACTCCACTACTCTCTACTAATCACTCTCTACTACTCTCTACTACTCACTCTCTACTACTCTCTACTAGTCACTCTCTACTACTCTCTCTCTACTACTCACTCTCTACTACTCACTCTCTACTACTCACTCTCTACTACTCTCTCTCTACTACTCTCTACTACTCTATACTACTCACTCTCTACTACTCTCTATTACTCACTCTCTACTACTCTCCCTACTACTCTCTACTACTCACTCTACTACTCATTCTCTACTACACATTCTCTACTACTCTCTCTCTGCTACTCAGTCTCCACTACTCACTCTCTACTACTCTCTACTACTCACTCTCTAATACTCACTCTCTACTACTCTCTACTACTCACTCTCTACTACTCCCTCTACTACTCACTCTCTACTATTCTCTACTTCTCTCTACTTCTCACTCTCTACTTCTCTCTACTACTCACTCTCTACTACTCACTCTACTACTCTCTCCTACTCACTCTCTGCTACTCTCTCTACTACTCTCTACTACTCTCTCTCTACTCTCTATTACTCATCCTCTACTCTCTACCTCTCTACCTTTCTCTACCTCTCTCTCTACTACTCTCTACCTCTCTACCTCTACCTCTCTACCTCTACGTCTTTACCTCTACACCTCTACCTCTCTACCTCTCTCTACCTCTTTCTACACGCACACATATGCACATATATGCATATGCATTTATATATATGTATGTGTATATATATACATACATATATAAACATATATATAATCTGCATATTACCTACTGGCGGTCGCCAGTAGGTAGTTATAGTTAGGACCGTGTTTCCATAGGAAATCTCAAAATTCTATTTTGAATAACTTTGGCTTCGGTTGACGAATCCTTGCGAAATTTTCAAAACTTATGGGGCGCTCCGCTCAGCTCCTACCCTAAAAGTTTCGGGGGGATTCGTCAAGCGGGGGCCAAGAAAAAGGGGGGGTTCCAAAACGCGTTTTCCCCATGCATTTTTCCATAGGGACTTTAGTCGCAGCTACAGCCCGAACGGCTGAACAGAATTATGTGAAATTTGGCAAAGAGGTAGCCATAAGGTCCATGAAGTGCCTTTTGCAGGTTTGGTGTAAATCTGTTCAGTATTTCCTGAGAAATTAGCATTTAAATCAATATATATATCTGTAAGCGCGCAGCGTGCGCGCACTGAGCAAGTACTGTGCGCGCACCTTGCCGTGCGCGAGCGCACTTCTGATTGGTTGTTCGATGTCAGTAAACATTCGAATCGGTGGAAATCAGGAAGCGGCGGCCGCCATTTTGTCTCTCGCATAAAGAGGGGGTGATAAACAAAGGGGGAGAACTTGAAAAGGGGGCAGAGTGGGGAGATATTGACCCACTAGGCATTGTAAGGGGGTCACAGTAGGACCTTGTAGGGCAAAAAAAAAGATTTATATTTTGAAAAAAAATATCGCCGAGTGCGCGCACCCAGCGCGCACCCGAAAAAAAACTTTTTAACAAAAATAATAAAAAATCGCATTTAAGTGTTTAGATATAAGGTGGCTCTAAAAAGAGCCCTTGTGTTTATTGTTTGTTTTTTGGTACCTACAAGTAAGTACCGATGCAGAGTCTAAAGTTCAAGAGGAAGACTCTGTTGCCTTCATCAGTGAAGTGTATACCATCTCCTCTATAAATGTCTTGCATGTTGTAACGCAAGTTGTTGTGGTATATAGAACCCATACCATAGTCTCTGAGGAAAGCAGAAATAGATTTGTTGACGTGCTTCCTTGCTTTGTCAATCTGCGGACAAAATTGGTTGGACCAGTTCCACTTTTGCCTTTGGCATATGTTAGAATATACAAAGGCAGTTTGTGGAAAAAGCGCCATCAATTGCACAAAAGGTGTCCTTCATAAGCATTTCCAGACCTACCCCAGTTAAAGTGCCTAGGTCATTACCACCACAGTGCATAATAATAAGGTTAGGCTGTGGGAGATGTACAAAGGTTTTCACCAAAGGCATTAATTGGTGCCACTTTAACCCTCTCTGACCAATCCATTTAATGTCTACATTTGGCAAAGCAAGGTCTCTCACCATACCTCTTTTTTCTGCAAATTTTTCACTCCAGAAGACATAGCTGTGACCTACAATCCACACTGTGAACATCTTCAAAGGAGATCTGGATGCACTCAGGAGGTGTCTTTCAGTAGAAAGGCAAAAAGAAATGAAAGACAGTTGAAAAATGGGGGCACACATACTTTTTTTTATAAAAAGAACTCATTGGCTGTTTCAAACCATTCTACACTAAAAACTAGGCTGTATGTTTAAATTTTTAAAAGCATGTTTTGTATTGGTTCAGAAAAATGTGTGAGCAAAGAACATTAGTTTGGATTTGCTGTTAGGTTTGAAAAGTCAAGCACTCTTGCTCTTTGGAAATGAAACATTGTCTGCTGAACTTCAGACCTCTCTGCTCACACCTGTGTTCCATGACCTGTTGCTATGGTAGCAGGCAGAAGTCAAGTTGGGGGAAGGGTACATTTGGAAAGGGGTTGAAGTTTTCAACCAATAGAAATGTGTGATTTCGTTTGAAAAAAAGTGGGAAGCACTGAGATTTGTAATTAACATGTATATGTGTGAAAAAAGAGAGGGAAACTGTGCCATTAACTGGTTCTGCTGAGAGGAGAGAGGTGTTCAGCTCAGAGATTCTGGTCTGAAAAACTGCTGTGTGACTGCCACATTTCTTTCCCAAATAACTAATTTTAATGGTGAGTTATGAGTTTGAGAGGGGGTGTTTGTGGTTAATTTAGATATAAAAAAAGAATTGTGATTATTTGTTTAAAGTTGTGATTTACATTTTCTGTTTTGGGAGATATTTAACTGTCTTGAATATGTAAAATATTATGGAGTATGTTTTCACCATAAGTTAATGTGTACTGGTAACAATGAGGAATACTGTTTTGTGCCTACCATCAAACCATGAGTCTGTGTGCAGAGAAGAATTGTTGACAGAGATTTAATTTGTGTTGCTGTTGAAAAGTAAGACTTGCAGTTGAAAGAAAAGGACAGCTTCTTTTTAATTGTGATGGTTAGGATTTAGCAGAAATCACTTTGAAAGAAAAGAGAGGAAAATGGCAGCACATTTGAAAAAAACATTAGTTCTGTAAGAATTGATGACCCAGGAAAGGGGCAGCCTGTGCTTTGTGCCTACCAACACAGCATGAGTCTGTGTGCATATAGGAATTGTGGCCAGAGATGTATTTTGTGTTGCAGTTGTTTTGTAAAACATGCACTTGCAGGCAAGGGACAGCTTGTTTTCTTCAAATGTGGTGGTTAGCACTCAGCAGAAATCAGGGTAGATTTCCCTTTCAAAATAGCAAAGGCACATGTAGATGCCATATGTTCAAAACTGAAAATAACCCTAAGCACACATGCACTGTTACATACATCCCTGCAGTCTTCATGCAGTTCTGGAAGTCTCTTTGCTCATCTGTTTTGCACCAGAAAATACACAGTCTTCAGAAACACACTCTTGGCACACACGCAGCAGCTTCTCCAACACTCTCATGTGTAGTACTCAGCTCTGTGTGCTGTTTCAGATAGCAATGTATAATGCAAACACATTCAACGTCACCAAGGCCTCATTTAAATTGATCTAGTCTAATCACTCACCCTGTAACACATGGTCATGTTGTTAAGGAGCTGTTAGGACATGTGCTGTTTTCTGCTTCTGTAAATGACATGGGAAATGTGTCAGGCAGTAACAGTAATTTGGTACTATTTAGGGACACTGTTTTGTTCCAAAAAACATAGCATGAGTCTGTGTGCGCACAGGAATTGTGGGCAGAGATTAAATTTGTGAAGATGTTGTTCAGTAAGAAATGCAGTCCCAGGAAAGGGGCAGCCTGTGTTATGTGCCTAAAATGATGGCATGACTCTGTGTGCACACAGGAATTGTGGGCAGAGATTTAATTTATGAAGTTGTTGTTCAGTAAGAAATGCAGTCCCAGGAAAGGGGCAGCCTGTGTTTTGTGACTAAAATGATGGCATGAGTCTGTGTGCACACAGGAATTGTGGGCAGAGATTTAATTTGTGAAGATGTTGTTCAGTAAGAAATGCAGTCCCAGGAAAGGGGCAGCCTGTGTTATGTGCGTAAAATGATGGCATGAGTCTGTGTGCGCACAGGAATTGTGGGCAGAGATTTAATTTGTGAAGATGTTGTTCAGTAAGAAATGCAGTCCCAGGAAAGGGGCAGCCTAGTGTGTTTACACAAATTATCCCTTAGCACACATGCACTGTTACATACATCCCTGCAGTCTTCATGCAGTTCTGGAAGTCTCTTTGCTCATCTGTCTTGCACCAGACAATACACAGTCTTCAGAAACACACTCTTGGCACACACGCAGCAGCTTCTCCAACACTCTCATGTGTAGTACTCAGCTCTGTGTGCTGTTTCAGATAGCAATGTGTAAGGCAAACACATTCAACGTCACCAAGGCCTCATTTAAATTGATCTAGTCTAATCACTCACCCTGTGACACATGGTCATGGTGTTAAGGAGCTGTTAGGACATGTGCTGTTTTCTGCTTCTGTAAATGATATGGGAAATGTGTCAGGCAGTAACAGTAATTTGGTACTATTCAGGGACACTGTTTTGTTCCAAAAAACATAGCATGAGTCTGTGTGCGCACAGGAATTGTGGGCAGAGATTTAATTTGTGAAGATGTTGTTCAGTAAGAAGTGCAGTCCCAGGAAAGGGGCAGCCTGGGGCAGCCTGTGCTTTGTGCCTACCAACACAGCATGAGTCTGTGTGCATATAGGAATTGTGGCCAGAGATGTATTTTGTGTTGCAGTTGTTTTGTAAAACATGCACTTGCAGGAAAGGGACAGCTTGTTTTCTTCAAATGTGGTGGTTAGCACTCAGCAGAAATCACTTAATCGCAAATTGGAGGTAAAAGCTAAAAAATTTGAAACCAACAGGGTAGATTTCCCTTTAAAAATAGCAAAGGCACATGTAGATGCCATATGTTCAAAACTGAAAATAACCCTTAGCACACATGCACTGTTACATACATCCCTGCAGTCTTCATGCAGTTCTGGAAGTCTCTTTGCTCATCTGTTTTGCACCAGACAATACACAGTCTTCAGAAACACACTCTTGGCACACACGCAGCAGCTTCTCCAACACTCTCATGTGTAGTACTCAGCTCTGTGTGCTGTTTCAGATAGCAATGTATAATGCAAACACATTCAACGTCACCAAGGCCTCATTTAAATTGATCTAGTCTAATCACTCACCCTGTAACACATGGTCATGGTGTTAAGGAGCTGTTAGGACATGTGCTGTTTTCTGCTTCTGTAAATGATATGGGAAATGTGTCAGGCAGTAACAGTAATTTGGTACTATTTAGGGACACTGTTTTGTTCCAAAAAACATAGCATGAGTCTGTGTGCGCACAGGAATTGTGGGCAGAGATTAAATTTGTGAAGATGTTGTTCAGTAAGAAATGCAGTCCCAGGAAAGGGGTAGCCTGTGTTATGTGCCTAAAATGATGGCATGACTCTGTGTGCACACAGGAATTGTGGGCAGAGATTTAATTTATGAAGTTGTTGTTCAGTAAGAAATGCAGTCCCAGGAAAGGGGCAGCCTGTGTTATGTGACTAAAATGATGGCATGAGTCTGTGTGCACACAGGAATTGTGGGCAGAGATTTAATTTGTGAAGATGTTGTTCAGTAAGAAATGCAGCCCCAGGAAAGGGGCAGCCTGTGTTATGTGCGTAAAATGATGGCATGAGTCTGTGTGCGCACAGGAATTGTGGGCAGAGATTTAATTTGTGAAGATGTTGTTCAGTAAGAAATGCAGTCCCAGGAAAGGGGCAGCCTATTGTGTTTACACAAATTATCCCTTAGCACACATGCACTGTTACATACATCCCTGCAGTCCTCATGCAGTTCTGGAAGTCTCTTTGCTCATCTGTCTTGCACCAGACAATACACAGTCTTCAGAAACACACTCTTGGCACACACGCAGCAGCTTCTCCAACACTCTCATGTGTAGTACTCAGCTCTGTGTGCTGTTTCAGATAGCAATGTGTAAGGCAAACACATTCAACGTCACCAAGGCCTCATTTAAATTGATCTAGTCTAATCACTCACCCTGTGACACATGGTCATGGTGTTAAGGAGCTGTTAGGACATGTGCTGTTTTCTGCTTCTGTAAATGATATGGGAAATGTGTCAGGCAGTAACAGTAATTTGGTACTATTCAGGGACACTGTTTTGTTCCAAAAAACATAGCATGAGTCTGTGTGCGCACAGGAATTGTGGGCAGAGATTTAATTTGTGAAGATGTTGTTCAGTAAGAAGTGCAGTCCCAGGAAAGGGGCAGCCTGGGGCAGCCTGTGCTTTGTGCCTACCAACACAGCATGAGTCTGTGTGCATATAGGAATTGTGGCCAGAGATGTATTTTGTGTTGTTGCAGTTGTTTTGTAAAACATGCACTTGCAGGAAAGGGACAGCTTGTTTTCTTCAAATGTGGTGGTTAGCACTCAGCAGAAATCACTTAATTGCAAATTGGAGGTAAAAGCTAAAAAATTTGAAACCAACAGGGTAGATTTCACTTTCAAAATAGCAAAGGCACATGTAGATGCCATATGTTCAAAACTGAAAATAACCCTTAGCACACATGCACTGTTACATACATCCCTGCAGTCTTCATGCAGTTCTGGAAGTCTCTTTGCTCATCTGTTTTGCACCAGACAATACACAGTCTTCAGAAACACACTCTTGGCACACACGCAGCAGCTTCTCCAACACTCTCATGTGTAGTACTCAGCTCTGTGTGCTGTTTCAGATAGCAATGTATAATGCAAACACATTCAACGTCACCAAGGCCTCATTTAAATTGATCTAGTCTAACCACTCACCCTGTAACACATGGTCATGGTGTTAAGGAGTTGTTAGGACATGTGCTGTTTTCTGCTTCTGTAAATGATATGGGAAATGTGTCAGGCAGTAACAGTAATTTGGTACTATTTAGGGACACTGTTTTGTTCCAAAAAACATAGCATGAGTCTGTGTGCGCACAGGAATTGTGGGCAGAGATTAAATTTGTGAAGATGTTGTTCAGTAAGAAATGCAGTCCCAGGAAAGGGGTAGCCTGTGTTATGTGCCTAAAATGATGGCATGACTCTGTGTGCACACAGGAATTGTGGGCAGAGATTTAATTTATGAAGTTGTTGTTCAGTAAGAAATGCAGTCCCAGGAATGGGGCAGCCTGTGTTATGTGACTAAAATGATGGCATGAGTCTGTGTGCACACAGGAATTGTGGGCAGAGATTTAATTTGTGAAGATGTTGTTCAGTAAGAAATGCAGTCCCAGGAAAGGGGCAGCCTGTGTTATGTGCGTAAAATGATGGCATGAGTCTGTGTGCGCACAGGAATTGTGGGCAGAGATTTAATTTGTGAAGATGTTGTTCAGTAAGAAATGCAGTCCCAGGAAAGGGGCAGCCTATTGTGTTTACACAAATTATCCCTTAGCACACATGCACTGTTACATACATCCCTGCAGTCTTCATGCAGTTCTGGAAGTCTCTTTGCTCATCTGTCTTGCACCAGACAATACACAGTCTTCAGAAACACACTCTTGGCACACACACAGCAGCTTCTCCAACACTCTCATGTGTAGTACTCAGCTCTGTGTGCTGTTTCAGATAGCAATGTGTAAGGCAAACACATTCAACGTCACCAAGGCCTCATTTAAATTGATCTAGTCTAATCACTCACCCTGTGACACATGGTCATGGTGTTAAGGAGCTGTTAGGATATGTGCTGTTTTCTGCTTCTGTAAATGATATGGGAAATGTGTCAGGCAGTAACAGTAATTTGGTACTATTCAGGGACACTGTTTTGTTCCAAAAAACATAGCATGAGTCTGTGTGCGCACAGGAATTGTGGGCAGAGATTTAATTTGTGAAGATGTTGTTCAGTAAGAAGTGCAGTCCCAGGAAAGGGGCAGCCTGGGGCAGCCTGTGCTTTGTGCCTACCAACACAGCATGAGTCTGTGTGCATATAGGAATTGTGGCCAGAGATGTATTTTGTGTTGCAGTTGTTTTGTAAAACATGCACTTGCAGGAAAGGGACAGCTTGTTTTCTTCAAATGTGGTGGTTAGCACTCAGCAGAAATCACCTAATTGCAAATTGGAGGTAAAAGCTAAAAAATTTGAAACCAACAGGGTAGATTTCCCTTTCAAAATAGCAAAGGCACATGTAGATGCCATATGTTCAAAACTGAAAATAACCCTTAGCACACATGCACTGTTACATACATCCCTGCAGTCTTCATGCAGTTCTGGAAGTCTCTTTGCTCATCTGTTTTGCACCAGACAATACACAGTCTTCAGAAACACACTCTTGGCACACACGCAGCAGCTTCTCCAACACTCTCATGTGTAGTACTCAGCTCTGTGTGCTGTTTCAGATAGCAATGTATAATGCAAACACATTCAACGTCACCAAGGCCTCATTTAAATTGATCTAGTCTAATCACTCACCCTGTAACACATGGTCATGGTGTTAAGGAGCTGTTAGGACATGTGCTGTTTTCTGCTTCTGTAAATGATATGGGAAATGTGTCATGCAGTAACAGTAATTTGGTACTATTTAGGGACACTGTTTTGTTCCAAAAAACATAGCATGAGTCTGTGTGCGCACAGGAATTGTGGGCAGAGATTAAATTTGTGAAGATGTTGTTCAGTAAGAAATGCAGTCCCAGGAAAGGGGCAGCCTGTGTTATGTGCCTAAAATGATGGCATGACTCTGTGTGCACACAGGAATTGTGGGCAGAGATTTAATTTATGAAGTTGTTGTTCAGTAAGAATTGCAGTCCCAGGAAAGGGGCAGCCTGTGTTATGTGCGTAAAATGATGGCATGAGTCTGTGTGCGCACAGGAATTGTGGGCAGAGATTTAATTTGTGAAGATGTTGTTCAGTAAGAAATGCAGTCCCAGGAAAGGGGCAGCCTGTTGTGTTTACACAAATTATCCCTTAGGAAACATGCACTGTTACATACATCCCTGCAGTCTTCATGCAGTTCTGGAAGTCTCTTTGCTCATCTGTCTTGCACCAGACAATACACAGTCTTCAGAAACACACTCTTGGCACACACGCAGCAGCTTCTCCAACACTCTCATGTGTAGTACTCAGCTCTGTGTGCTGTTTCAGATAGCAATGTGTAATGCAAACACATTCAACGTCACCAAGGCCTCATTTAAATTGATCTAGTCTAATCACTCACCCTGTAACACATGGTCATGGTGTTAAGGAGCTGCTAGGACATGTGCTGTTTTCTGCTTCTGTAAATGATATGGGAAATGTGTCTGGCAGTATCAGTAATTTGGTACTATTCAGGGACACTGTTTTGTTCCAAAAAACATAGCATGAGTCTGTGTGCGCACAGGAATTGTGGGCAGAGATGTAATTTGTGAAGATGTTGTTCAGTAAGAAGTGCAGTCCCAGGAAAGGGGCAGCCTGGGGCAGCCTGTGCTTTGTGCCTACCAACACAGCATGAGTCTGTGTGCATATAGGAATTGTGGCCAGAGATGTATTTTGTGTTGCAGTTGTTTTGTAAAACATGCACTTGCAGGAAAGGGACAGCTTGTTTTCTTCAAATGTGGTGGTTAGCGCTCAGCAGAAATCACTTAATCGCAAATTGGAGGTAAAAGCTAAAAAATTTGAAACCAACAGGGTAGATTTCCCTTTCAAAATAGCAAAGGCACATGTAGATGCCATATGTTCAAAACTGAAAATAACCCTTAGCACATATGCACTGTTACATACATCCCTGCAGTCTTCATGCAGTTCTGGAAGTCTCTTTGCTCATCTGTCTTGCACCATACAATACACAGTCTTCAGAAAGACACTCTTGGCACACACGCAGCAGCTTCTCCAACACTCTCATTTGTAGTACTCAGCTCTGTGTGCTGTTTCAGATAGCAATGTGTAATGCAAACACATTCAACGTCACCAAGGCCTCATTTAAATTGATCTAGTCTAATCATTCACCCTGTAACACATGGTCATGGTGTTAAGGAGCTGTTAGGACATGTGCTGTTTTCTGCTTCTGTAAATGATATGGGAAATGTGTCTGGCAGTAACAGTAATTTGGTACTATTCAGGGACACTGTTTTGTTCCAAAAAACATAGCATGACTCTGTGTGCGCACAGGAATTGTGGGCAGAGATGTAATTTGTGAAGATGTTGTTCAGTAAGAAGTGCAGTCCCAGGAAAGGGGCAGCCTGGGGCAGCCTGTGCTTTGTGCCTACCAACACAGCATGAGTCTGTGTGCATATAGGAATTGTGGCCAGAGATGTATTTTGTGTTGCAGTTGTTTTGTAAAACATGCACTTGCAGGAAAGGGACAGCTTGTTTTCTTCAAATGTGGTGGTTAGCGCTCAGCAGAAATCACTTAATCGCAAATTGGAGGTAAAAGCTAAAAAATTTGAAACCAACAGGGTAGATTTCCCTTTCAAAATAGCAAAGGCACATGTAGATGCCATATGTTCAAAACTGAAAATAACCCTTAGCACATATGCACTGTTACATACATCCCTGCAGTCTTCATGCAGTTCTGGAAGTCTCTTTGCTCATCTGTCTTGCACCAGACAATACACAGTCTTCAGAAAGACACTCTTGGCACACACGCAGCAGCTTCTCCAACACTCTCATGTGTAGTACTCAGCTCTGTGTGCTGTTTCAGATAGCAATGTGTAATGCAAACACATTCAACGTCACCAAGGCCTCATTTAAATTGATCTAGTCTAATCACTCACCCTGTAACACATGGTCATGGTGTTAAGGAGCTGTTAGGACATGTGCTGTTTTCTGCTTCTGTAAATGATATGGGAAATGTGTCTGGCAGTAACAGTAATTTGGTACTATTCAGGGACACTGTTTTGTTCCAAAAAACATAGCATGACTCTGTGTGCGCACAGGAATTGTGGGCAGAGATTTAATTTGTGAAGATGTTGTTCAGTAAGAAGTGCAGTCCCAGGAAAGGGGCAGCCTGGGGCAGCCTGTGCTTTGTGCCTACCAACACAGCATGAGTCTGTGTGCATATAGGAATTGTGGCCAGAGATGTATTTTGTGTTGCAGTTGTTTTGTAAAACATGCACTTGCAGGAAAGGGACAGCTTGTTTTCTTCAAATGTGGTGGTTAGCACTCAGCAGAAATCACTTAATCGCAAATTGGAGGTAAAAGCTAAAAAATTTGAAACCAACAGGGTAGATTTCCCTTTCAAAATAGCAAAGGCACATGTAGATGCCATATGTTCAAAACTGAAAATAACCCTTAGCACATATGCACTGTTACATACATCCCTGCAGTCTTCATGCAGTTCTGGAAGTCTCTTTGCTCATCTGTCTTGCACCAGACAATACACAGTCTTCAGAAACACACTCTTGGCACACACGCAGCAGCTTCTCCAACACTCTCATGTGTAGTACTCAGCTCTGTGTGCTGTTTCAGATAGCAATGTGTAATGCAAACACATTCAACGTCACCAAGGCCTCATTTAAATTGATCTAGTCTAATCACTCACCCTGTAACACATGGTCATGGTGTTAAGGAGCTGTTAGGACATGTGCTGTTTTCTGCTTCTGTAAATGATATGGGAAATGTGTCAGGCAGTAACAGTAATTTGGTACTATTCAGGGACACTGTTTTGTTCCAAAAAACATAGCATGAGTCTGTGTGCGCACAGGAATTGTGGGCAGAGATTTAATTTGTGAAGATGTTGTTCAGTAAGAAGTGCAGTCCCAGGAAAGGGGCAGCCTGGGGCAGCCTGTGCTTTGTGCCTACCAACACAGCATGAGTCTGTGTGCATATAGGAATTGTGGCCAGAGATGTATTTTGTGTTGCAGTTGTTTTGTAAAACATGCACTTGCAGGAAAGGGACAGCTTGTTTTCTTCAAATGTGGTGGTTAGCACTCAGCAGAAATCACTTAATCGCAAATTGGAGGTAAAAGCTAAAAAATTTGAAACCAACAGGGTAGATTTCCCTTTCAAAATAGCAAAGGCACATGTAGATGCCATATGTTCAAAACTGAAAATAACCCTTAGCACACATGCACTGTTACATACATCCCTGCAGTCTTCATGCAGTTCTGGAAGTCTCTTTGCTCATCTGTTTTGCACCAGACAATACACAGTCTTCAGAAACACACTCTTGGCACACACGCAGCAGCTTCTCCAACACTCTCATGTGCAGTACTCAGCTCTGTGTTCTGTTTCAGATAGCAATGTATAATGCAAACACATTCAACGTCACCAAGGCCTCATTTAAATTGATCTATTCTAATCACTCACCCTGTAACACATGGTCATGGTGTTAAGGAGCTGTTAGGACATGTGCTGTTTTCTGCTTCTGTAAATGATATGGGAAATGTGTCAGGCAGTAACAGTAATTTGGTACTATTTAGGGACACTGTTTTGTTCCAAAAAACATAGCATGAGTCTGTGTGCGCACAGGAATTGTGGGCAGAGATTAAATTTGTGAAAATGTTGTTCAGTAAGAAATGCAGTCCCAGGAAAGGGGCAGCCTGTGTTATGTGCCTAAAATGATGGCATGACTCTGTGTGCACACAGGAATTGTGGGCAGAGATTTAATTTATGAAGTTGTTGTTCAGTAAGAATTGCAGTCCCAGGAAAGGGGCAGCCTGTGTTATGTGCGTAAAATGATGGCATGAGTCTGTGTGCGCACAGGAATTGTGGGCAGAGATTTAATTTGTGAAGATGTTGTTCAGTAAGAAATGCAGTCCCAGGAAAGGGGCAGCCTGTTGTGTTTACACAAATTATCCCTTAGCAAACATGCACTGTTACATACATCCCTGCAGTCTTCATGCAGTTCTGGAAGTCTCTTTGCTCATCTGTCTTGCACCAGACAATACACAGTCTTCAGAAACACACTCTTGGCACACACGCAGCAGCTTCTCCAACACTCTCATGTGTAGTACTCAGCTCTGTGTGCTGTTTCAGATAGCAATGTGTAATGCAAACACATTCAACGCCACCAAGGCCTCATTTAAATTGATCTAGTCTAATCACTCACCCTGTAACACATGGTCATGGTGTTAAGGAGCTGCTAGGACATGTGCTGTTTTCTGCTTCTGTAAATGATATGGGAAATGTGTCTGGCAGTATCAGTAATTTGGTACTATTCAGGGACACTGTTTTGTTCCAAAAAACATAGCATGAGTCTGTGTGCGCACAGGAATTGTGGGCAGAGATGTAATTTGTGAAGATGTTGTTCAGTAAGAAGTGCAGTCCCAGGAAAGGGGCAGCCTGGGGCAGCCTGTGCTTTGTGCCTACCAACACAGCATGAGTCTGTGTGCATATAGGAATTGTGGCCAGAGATGTATTTTGTGTTGCAGTTGTTTTGTAAAACATGCACTTGCAGGAAAGGGACAGCTTGTTTTCTTCAAATGTGGTGGTTAGCGCTCAGCAGAAATCACTTAATCGCAAATTGGAGGTAAAAGCTAAAAAATTTGAAACCAACAGGGTAGATTTCCCTTTCAAAATAGCAAAGGCACATGTAGATGCCATATGTTCAAAACTGAAAATAACCCTTAGCACATATGCACTGTTACATACATCCCTGCAGTCTTCATGCAGTTCTGGAAGTCTCTTTGCTCATCTGTCTTGCACCAGACAATACACAGTCTTCAGAAAGACACTCTTGGCACACACGCAGCAGCTTCTCCAACACTCTCATGTGTAGTACTCAGCTCTGTGTGCTGTTTCAGATAGCAATGTGTAATGCAAACACATTCAACGTCACCAAGGCCTCATTTAAATTGATCTAGTCTAATCACTCACCCTGTAACACATGGTCATGGTGTTAAGGAGCTGTTAGGACATGTGCTGTTTTCTGCTTCTGTAAATGATATGGGAAATGTGTCTGGCAGTAACAGTAATTTGGTACTATTCAGGGACACTGTTTTGTTCCAAAAAACATAGCATGACTCTGTGTGCGCACAGGAATTGTGGGCAGAGATTTAATTTGTGAAGATGTTGTTCAGTAAGAAGTGCAGTCCCAGGAAAGGGGCAGCCTGGGGCAGCCTGTGCTTTGTGCCTACCAACACAGCATGAGTCTGTGTGCATATAGGAATTGTGGCCAGAGATGTATTTTGTGTTGCAGTTTTTTTGTAAAACATGCACTTGCAGGAAAGGGACAGCTTGTTTTCTTCAAATGTGGTGGTTAGCACTCAGCAGAAATCACTTAATCGCAAATTGGAGGTAAAAGCTAAAAAATTTGAAACCAACAGGGTAGATTTCCCTTTCAAAATAGCAAAGGCACATGTAGATGCCATATGTTCAAAACTGAAAATAACCCTTAGCACATATGCACTGTTACATACATCCCTGCAGTCTTCATGCAGTTCTGGAAGTCTCTTTGCTCATCTGTCTTGCACCAGACAATACACAGTCTTCAGAAACACACTCTTGGCACACACGCAGCAGCTTCTCCAACACTCTCATGTGTAGTACTCAGCTCTGTGTGCTGTTTCAGATAGCACTGTGTAATGCAAACACATTCAACGTCACCAAGGCCTCATTTTCTTTGCTCTACTCTAAACACTCACCCAGGTTGCAGATACTTATGGTATGAAGTAGCTGTTAGGAAATGTGCTCTTTTCTGCCTCTGTGGTCTACAAGGAAAATGTGTAAGGCTGTAACAGCAATTATCACTTGATCTACCAGAGTAGTAAATGTGCTTTGAATTTGCAAATCATATTCTGTTTTCTGGTTAGAAGCACAACATGAGGCTGTGTGCGCACAGGAATTGTGGCCACAGATATAATTTGTGTTGCAGTTGTTGTGTAAAACATGCACTTGCAGGAAAGGGGAAGCTTGTTTTTTTTCAACTGTGGTGGTTAGCACTGTGCACTAATTAGTAAATCACAAATGAGAGGTAAATGGAAAAACATTTGAAATGAATGAAAAGTAAAAAAAAATATTTTAATGAATTATAATTACAAAAAGGATTTTTTTTTAAGTTCCTTGCAGGTATTGCTGAGCAACAGTGAAAAAAAAATGCCTTTAACGACAAGAAATGGGAAAGAAAAGCAACAACAAGTATATCTGGACAAAACTGGGAAAAAAGAAAATAGGAGGAGAAGCTGGTGATGGCAAAAAGAAAAAGTCTACTGGTAAGCAGAGCAGAGATTTCTTAAAAAAGATTTTCCAAAAACAAAAAAATGGCAAAAATAACTGTAAAACAAAGAGTGTTTTATGTACAAAGCAACAACACAGTCAACAGAAAAAAAAAAAGCTAATGTACAATCAGAAGTATGTCAAACTGATTTAACACGAAAATTAGATTTTAAAAACATGCGTCAAAAAATGTTTCAGAGAAGAGTGATGTTAAATTTGCTAAAGGATGTGAAAAAATATAAGAAAAAAACAAAATTTATAAAGAAAAAAAAATGTATAGAAAATATTGTAAGTAAGGCTTTGGAAATAAAAAGAAAACTTTTTATTCTAATTTTGAATAGGATGCGTAGATTAGATAAATTACTGAATGCAATGAATTCACAAAGCAAAAGGAAAAGAGAAGTGAAAAAAAGTAACTTTTGTAAAGTGTTCTTGGGAGAATGGAAACACAGTTCAAGTACTGAACCATTTTTTAATGAAGAGAGTTATCTTCAAAGTAATAGTTTGTTGCATGCAGTTGACACCAATGGTAGAGCATATGAAGTTAAGGATGGTTGTGTGATGGAAAAAGAGAAAATGGTCCCAAGAAATGATGAAGAAGTAATGGCTGCTGAGGCTATGGGGAGACGTCCAAAAGCCCCAGTGTACACTTGGAACTGTAGTAGTATTTGTACTGTGCGTCAGGAATCTATTGATAAATTACGTGACTTTCTAAGAGAATATAGTAAAAAGAGTGTAAAACAGAAGATGAAGGTGCTTCAAACACTAGATCCATGCAGAGTGAGAGAGAATACTGGTTTGCAGGGACATTCTCTGGCTTGTCTATCTAGAAAAGTGTGTAAAAGTGTTTTTCATCATTTTAGGATGCTGGCTGTTCATCATACTGAAATGAGAAAGTTTGTGAGAACATTGTATTTTGCTAAAAGTCCAGCAGTAAAGTTAAATGAGTTAAATAATGCTCTGTTCCGTGGATCTGTATCAGATGTAGTGAAGGTTACTGATGAGATTCAGTTTTGTTACTTTGGTCCAGAACAAGAAAGTGCAGAAAAGGACACAGTAAATGAGGAAAATGAGGAACAGAATGTAGAACTCATTATTACTAAAAATTTTGAGGATGAAATGACAAAATTTACTATCACCTCTAATGAAAGACCAAATATTACTTGTATTTGTTGCCGCAGAAGTCATTATAAAATTCAAACAAGGAATGTTGATCTGTATAAAAAAAGTGAAAATGAAGATAATTATAAGTGGAAGGATTTTGCAACATATATATTTCTTGAAAATTGTTTTGAATTGGGTGAAGATCAGCGTATTTGTAAATACTGTTATAATAAGTTAGTAGAAAATAGAATGCCGACCAGAGCTGTACATAATAATTTAGAATTGGATGCTATTCCTGCCGAACTTTCTGAATTAAATACATATGAGTCTATACTCATTCAATGTGTTCATCCGTTCCAGACCATAGTACGTATGGAGCCCAAAACTGGTAAATTACCTCCTTCTGATTTACTGAGAGGTTTAAAAGGAAGAGTGGTGTATTTGCCCTTGGATTTGAAAAAAAATATGGAAACTATTGATGCAGATACTTTGGAAACTAAACCATTAGTAATTCTGGTTAATGGTGTACCGACAAAGAATAAGAAGATTTGGCAGGAGCTGGTGGATGTACGGAAAGTACAAAGAGCAAATTTGTATTTGAAAAAAAATAATAAATGGTATGAATCAATTTATATAGATGAAGAAGAAGAAGATTTACAAGAAGACACAGAAACACCAACTGGTCAAATTGAAAAAGTGGACAAGTCAAAGGAAGAAGACATTTATGAACATTTTAGCATACATCCTCTTCATTCAAAAAAAGTTATGGGAGACACTATTGATCTGTTTCAGATGAAGAAAGCAAAAGGAACTCCCGTGAGTGTATGGGAGAAGAGCTCGGAAGCTCGATGTTTTCCTCAGCTGTTTCCTACAGGAAAAGGTGGACGATACGATGAACGCCCAGAATAGATTCCTGCTTCTGAGTATCGGACTACAAGATTATATGCAAAAGATCCAAGATTTCGTCAAAGTATTCCTTATTTGTTCCATCTTTTATTTGAAAGCGACTTGTCTGCATTATCTTATGCAGTAAATCACATTTTAAAAAGTGGAGTACATTTACAAAATGTGTCTGCTAAGGATTTTATGGAGAAAGTGCAGCACCGAGATGATTATTTGGAAACACAACTGATCAATCTGATGGCTTGTCAGCGTGGGACAAATGAATATTGGTACCGAAGCCATGGTGAATTAAAATGCATGTTACGGAATATAGGAACTCCTACATGGTTTCTAACCCTAAGCTGTGCCGAGTACGCTTGGGATGATTTACTGGATTTTCTACGAGAGGCAAATTCAAACATTAAAAACATTGAATACAAGACAGCAGGAGAACTGTGCTCATTGGATCCAGTTAATGTTTGCAGATATTTCAATCATAGATTTGAGGCTATGATGTCCTTCATCTGCAATAAAAAAAATCCACCTCTTGGAGAAGTAGTGGATTTCTTTTGGAGAAAAGAGTACCAGGCAAGAGGTGCTCCTCATATTCATATGCTGTTGTGGATCAAGGATGCCCCAAAGTTTGGAACAGATACTGATGAAGCAGTGTTATCTTTCATTGAAGAATATGCAACATGTGCTATACCTAAAAGCACAGAAGAGAAAAAGTTAAAAAAACAAGTTTTACGTTTCCAAAGTCATCGGTGTGGAAAATACTGTCGACGGAAGTACAAGACCAAAGATAAATTCTACACAAAGTGTCGATTTGGATTTCCTAGACCTGTTCTTTCAAAAGGAAGAGTCAACAGTTTTATGTCAGCTGTGTGACATACTATAACCAGAAAATCTCCCAAAAATACCTACAACCTAAAAAGAAAAGAAGAGTCTAAATTTATAAATGACTTCAACCCAGTCATTTTATCCATGTGGAATGCTAACATGGATATTCAATATGTGGCAGACAATTCTATTGCTGTTGCTCGGTATGTGACATCTTACATCACTAAATCTGAGAAAACAGAATTGAAGGAAATGTGGGAAGAGATTTCTCACGAGAAGACTGTCAGTAAGAAGCTGTACAGTTTCAGTTTAAAGATGTTATCGCATCGAGAAATTGGATCCTACGAATGCTCAGATAGGTTATCATCTGCAAGTCTTTACTCGAAATCCAGAAGAATAATTTGGGTAAGCTTAGGCCTTGCAGGAATGAGAAATCGGGTACTGAAATCTGTTGGAGAAATTGAATATTTGGCCGAGAATGACCCAGAAAGTACAGATATTTTGAAATCAAACATGTTGGACACATATTACCCAAAGAGAAGTCATCATCTTGAGAACATGTGTCTCTATGAAGTGCTGCAGAACTACATTTTTTCACGGAAAGCCACAGAAGACATCAACAATGGAAAATATAAAGTCATTGGTGAGGAAGGATGTTTGGTGAAGCAAACAAAAGGAAGTTTGATAAATCACAGGAAGCTCAGTTGCGAAACTACTGAGAAAAAGGAATTTTACTACTTGGCTCTTTTACAGCTGTTTAAACCATGGCGTTCAGAGGACGAACTACTGAGAGAATTTCAAAGCTATGAAGATTCTTTTAATGCTAGCAAAGACAGCATAGAATGCAGTACTTTCACAACTTATGTCCAAATGTTAAATGAAGAAAATGAACAGGAAGCAAAAGTTGCAGCTGAAGTAGCTAGAGACACTTCTCAAGACAGCCAAAGTTCAGGAACACTTAGTCAAGATCCCCTAGGACAACCAATCATAGAAAATGAAGCTGCAGTAGCCATGACTGAAGTAGAAACGGCTATGAATCAAGCACAGTAAGATTCAATCGACTTACTAAATCTGGAACAACAACTGAATGAAGAACAAAAAGAAATTTATGAAGAAGTCACCAAAAAAATTGATCATGGATTACTACATGAAAAGAAAGAGTGCTCATGCACATCATTTGAACCAATCAGGATGTATGTGAGTGGACAAGCTGGAACTGGTAAAAGTTTCTTAATAAAAGTCATCAGAAGCTACCTACAGCAAAAAACAGCTTCAAATTTGTCTTGTGTGGTAACTGCTCCAACTGGGTTAGCAGCTTATAACATAAAAGGAATTACCTTACATCGCTTGCTAATGTAACCAGTGGAGCATGAGAACAAAATAGAATACCACAAGCTAACTGGAGAAGCATGCCTCGAAGTTTCAAGAGTGTTGAAGAAGATGCAAGTTCTCATTATTGATGAGGTGAGCATGGTTTCAAATTTAATGCTTGCCTTTGTGCATTTAAGAATGCAACAAATTCTTAAGACAGACTATGACGTTTTATTTGGAGGAAAACACGTCATAGTTTTTGGAGATCTTTTACAGCTCACTCCAGTTAAAGGACAACCAGTCTTTAATACTGTAACACATGAAGACACGAAGAAGTCATTAGGAAGCATTGGTAATGCGAATATTTGGTTGTTCTTTGAGTACAAAGAACTCACTACCAATATGAGACAAGCAAACGACGAAGATTATGCAAATATTCTGAAAGATATCAGAATTGGACTACTCACAGAAGTTGGCAAAAAAGCATTACAGAGTCGGTTGCTACATAATTTATTTCCAAATGAAGAAATAGTTGCAGAGAAAATATACCAGAACATTGCAGAAAAAAATACAGTAATCTGCTTAATGCCAACACAACGTGAGTGCTCAATATTCAATGAGGAACTTTTGAAATTGGAAAAGGAAGAGATTAAGAAAATGGAAGCAGAGGAAAAAATTCAGCATGAAAGAATTACTTTTACATTAACAGGCAAACTGAAAAATAAATTGGATTCACTAGAGAAGAACATTTCCAAAACAGCTGGATTAGAAAAAAATCTATTTGTTTGCATGAATTGTCGAGTGATTTTAAGGAGAAATTTGGATGTTGAAAAAGGTTTAGTGAATGGAGCTATGGGAAGAGTTGTGGGTTTTATTAATTATCAGAAAAAAGAAGGAATTGAATGTTTAAAAATAAAATTTGATCAGATAGAAGAAGTTAAAGACATTTGTCGTTGTTCAGTTCGTTTCATGCTTGTGAAAGACTTATATGTGCGTAGGAAACAATTTCCGTTTTCTCTAGCATATGCTGTACCTATTCACAAGTCTCAAGGATTGACTGTAGATAGTGCTTTTGTAAACATTGGTTCTACTGTGTTCAAAGAAGGTATGGCATATGTTGCTTTGTCACGAGTGAAAACATTATCTGGTTTATTTATGATAGACTTTGATGACTCAAAAGTTAGTGCTGATACAAACTGTGTAAAGGAGTATAATAGATTAAGAAGAACCTATGCTCCTCATTTAGGTCAGTATCCTGTGATTGAAAAACATGTTGTTTGTCGGAAAAGGAGATTTGAGAATATCTGTAATGTGGATGAACAGAACAAACAAAAAAAAGGACAGTGATGTGATAGCAAGGAAAAAGAAAAAGAACAGTGTTGAAGAGGTTGTTGGTTGCCATTTTGAAAATAGCTCTGGTGTCAACTGCTATGCAAATGTAGTGCTGAATGTTGTATTTTATCTTGAAAAGTTGCTAGAACAGATAATAGTAAATCATGGAAAAAGATTGTGTTCTCTGCTGAGTCTCCTTTTTGAGAAGCTGAGTACTGATAAAACTGAAATAGAAAGTGCTTCTGATGTTAGAAATCTTTTAGATGTATGTTCTGGATGTACACAGTTTACACAAAATGTCCAGCAAGATGCACAGGAATTCTTAATATATATTTTGAGTGTACTAGAAGATGAAGGAGTAGAAGTAGAAAACTTATTTGGTGTCTCTTACAAATGGGAACATTGCTGTGAAAACTGTATGAACACATGTAGTAGTAACGTTGATTCAGAAAGGTTCATATTTTTACCATTACCACAAAGTAAATCAGTGACTTTTAGTAAATTAGTTAAAGATGCCAATCACAACATGGAATGTTCTGAATGTAAATCAGACATGTTTTCCACATTATTTTTACAGAAATATGGTCAGTATGTAATTTTAATGATGCAACGTTGTAGAGCTGATGGTTCAAAATTGGAAACTTTAATAAAGAAGTTTACAGGACAGCAATTATCAATTTCTGGAAAAACTTTTGTTACAGTTGCAATAATTTTTCATGAAGGACCTACTGTAACTTCTGGGCATTACACAGTTTATCTTAAATGTGAAAAAGGCTGGACACTGAGTAATGATTCCCAATTGATTTTCAAGCAACGTTTGCCTTATGATTTACCCAATTCTTATTTCATTTTTCTGAAACCTAAATTTTGAAAACTAAGAACTGCATCTGAACAAAGCATTTTTTGTATTTTTAAAGGATTATAATTGAAGATATCACTTAAAAAGGATTTTAAAATTACTATTTGGCCTAAAGGAAAAGTAATAAAAACAATTGTGGACTTCTTTGACAGAAATTATTTTGGCATGTGTGCTTTTGCGACAAGGTTTAAAAACGGTTTGTCTAGAAAAATGTTATTCATCTAGAAAAGTACTTGTAATATATATGTAATATTTATACCAAGGTATATTTTAGTGAGGAAAGTTTTAGGGCTTTTTTTAAACAATCATTCAGATTGTTTTTTTTTTGCCCGCTGTTAAATGATGAATACAATTGTTTTCACTATTTTAAGTGAAAATTAAAAAATTCTGAAAACAGCAAAAAAGGGCAAAAAATTGCTTTGTAAAATATGTAAAAACATGCAATGCTTTTTGTAATGTATGATTGAATATTAATACTTTTTTTCTTTTTTTGCAGAACTGGAAAGAAAAAAATAAAAAAAAAATTCTGTTCCCTTGCAAAATACTTTAAAAATTTTTTTACCAAAACGTTTTTTTTTTAAAAAAAATAAGTGAAATATATTTGTATTTCTCAAATCTCCCTTTTCATGCTTACATTTCTTCACCTCTTTTTGTACATTAAATTTAAAAAAAAAAAAATTTTTAAAAAACCTTGGGTGCGCGCAGGGTGCGCGCACCCCAAAAAAATAAAATAATAAATACCCCCCAAAAAATTTTTGGGATTTAGTTTTTAAGTGGCTCTTAAAAGAGCCCTTGAGTTAATGGAGGGAAACAGGAAGAGAAAAACGAAAAAAAGAAAAAACATCTATGGCCTATTCCACTCATGGGCATCAAATTTTCTCTGAATGATATCAAGACTGGTCTCACACACAGAAATAAGTTTGCCACAATCAATGCAACGTGTGGACAACCTCGCAAAACAAGGGGGTCCAAAACGAGGTGTGGAAGAAGGCAAAGGCACCACTGTAGCTGAAGTGCTCGCCTGAGCTGCCGAAGATGTGCTCGGCTGAGCTGCTGCAGATGTCGTCGGTTGAGCAGGTGGAGGATTTGCTCCAGATGCTCGACGAAAAGTCACTGGATGCATTTTGTCAACATGCCTCAACATAGTGTGAATGCTAAAAGAATATTTCTTGTTAGGATTCCCACGTGACAAGACTTTTTTTCAAAGTACACATGTAACTTTAGGTGCATTTACCTTTTTTTGTCCCTCTGGAAAAGTGAAAAACTGCCATATAAAGCTGTCTTTCTGCTTCCTGCTCCTCTGCCTCTCAAGAGTGTCCTGGTCACTGTCTGAAGATGGTTGCTGTTCAGCCATTGTCTCTCAACAACAGAATAGCTCCTTCTCCAAAGGAATCAGAACTAATAATGAGGGGAGTAGGTGTGGTTTGGGAAGAATCTGGATCTGAAAGTACCTCAAACCAATCAAAAGTGATGAATCTTGATCACATGACTAGCCATGAGGGGATTGGGTGTGGTGTTGAAACAATCAGAAACTGAAAGTAATGATAACCAATAAGAAGTGTTGTTTTATTATGCATATAATCCGAGGTGCGCGCACTGAGCAAGCTCAGAGCGCGCACCTTGTGATTACGCATGCGCGAACGCGTATGAGCGCATGTACATACGTCATATGCGCGCACGTAACGCGCATACGTTGAACACGCGTATACGCGAACGTTATTGCGCGTAATTTAAGCGTATGCGGAAGTGAACCGCGTGGAGCACGTATGACGCACACACGCATGCGTACGTACGTACGCATACTTACTGGGTGCGCGCTCCCAGCGCGCACTAGAACGTATGTATGCGTACGTAAATTACGTACGACGGTATTCATAAAAAACTTACGAAAACGTACTAGGAGCGCGCTCAGAGCGCGCACCCAAAAAATTTATATAAAAAAAAATGAAAAAAATAAATTTCAAAAATTAAATAAACTGTTCAACTTTATCCTAATTCAAATTTAAAAAAAAAAAAAGAATACAGATAATATATAAATCAATACATAGGATTTTTATTTATATTATAAAAAAAAAAAATATTTAATTTAATTTTTCAAAAATTAGCATTTAAAAAACCGTACAAATTCACTGAAAAAACCAAAGGTTTCACACACGTTATAGTTAGGAATTAGCATTTAAAAAACCTTGCAAATTCACTGAAAAAACCATAGGTTTCACACATGTTATAGTTAGCTGGACATTTCACTCGTGAAAAACCAATGAAATTCCCCCGTTATAGTTACTTCAGCTAACTATAACTCGCGCCCCCGCAATGCACTGCTGATGACGTCACATATTACATCACTCATGACATGGTCAGTGACATCACTCATGACATCACTGATGGCATCTCAAATGACATCACTGATGACATCATCCTTGTGACAGAGTGGCAGACCTCCTCTCCCCCTGATATAACCTTTGATACACACATTCAAAAATAGAGACTAAAATTTTCCAAAAAATGGACATACCAATACCAGTTACAACAACCTCTTGAGTAATTCTAAGATCCACATACACATCCACTCATTCACCAACAGTCCTGTACAGTCACTCATACATGTACTCACTCATCATATGTACTCATACACCTATACATCCTGTTACACAATGCCTCACATCCACAGAGTTACTGACACACATAGTCACTCATGAAAATAAAGAAAGAAACATACATTTACTTACATATTCATTTATACACACACCACCACACTTACTTCTACGGGAACTTACACATACTTAGTCTTTTAAACAATCACTTATAGAAACACATATTTATTCATACAGGAACTCTTTCAATCTCTGACTCTCACATATACTCACTTATATACACCAATAGTCACATATACTAGTTTAAAATATATGTAGTTACTCATAGAGACACTATTGAGACAGTCATTCACTCACTAACACACCCATGCACACACTCATCCACCCATACAGTCCTGCAGACATGCTGTCTTCAACACATACAAACAGTGAGTCACTCATTCATGCACCTATGCAGTATGTAATACCCCCCACCGAACCATACACACACTCACACTGATACTAAAAAAAACAACTAATAACCTATATAAACACCCATGTAGCTACTCACCAACCCATGCAGTCACTTATACACAAAGTGAGAGACTGATACAGATATTTACATATTTAAACATTACTCACTAAGCCATGTATTCACTATGATACACTTAATCAGTCAGTTATACAATCAATTTTTCAAATCATCCATTTAGGCATTATTATATACCCATTTATTCTTCCATCGATCTTGAGATATACATATATAAAACATATTTAATTTTCAGAAAAATACACATTCACTGGATGATGTCATCAGTGATGTCATTTGAGATGTCATCAGTGATGTCATGAGTGATGTCACTGACCATGTCATGAGTGATGTAATATGTGACGTCATCAGCAGTGCATTGCGGGGGCGCGAGTTATAGTTAGCTGAACTAACTATAACGGGGGAATTTCATTGGTTTTTCACGAGTGAAATGTCCAGCTAACTATAACATGTGTGAAACCTATGGTTTTTTCAGTGAATCTATATAAATACAAATATAAATGCATGCATACATATACATATATGCATGTTATGTACATGAAATTTTGAAAAACACTAATAAAAGCAAAGCTAAAAAGCCACCTAATTACAAACAGAATTGCTTTAACTTAAACGAGGGCGAGACCTATTGCATTTTCAATGCTTGTTTACTTTGGTTCCATCAAGAAGGCATTCAGATGTGACACATTTGCCATACATTCTGAATGGTAGCACTCTAGTTCCTCATTAGGTCACTGTAGCAAAGCTACTGCTCACCAGGGAAGTCTGCTGCTGGTATTCAAAGTGCATGTTTCAGTCTGCATGTCAGAACTTTTTAATGAAATAGAAGAGGATTTGAGAAGTCAAAATGTGCCCTAATTTTTCTTTCTGCAGCACTAATCATAATTTCTATGGCAAAATGAACCCCCTCATTTTGTTCCTTTGCAAATTAAATGTTTTAAATGTTACCACTTTATTCCAATCAAGATGGCTTCAGGTGTGCCATACCTTTGTCATAAGTAAGACTGTTAGCGCTCTAGTTGTTCTTTAAAACACTCTGGGATTTCTGTCATTGGGCTATACTTGGGCTACATCTCGGTGATATTTGTGCTACATTTGGGCTCTTTTGTCTCTGGTGGCCATCTTGGGTGACTTGTTATGAAGTTTCCTAATTTCCTCATTTACTGCAGTCTCCTCAGTAGGCATACTGTCAGTTTTTTACTTTGATTCAATGAAGAAGGCATTCAAATGCGTCACACATTTGCCATAAATTCAGAATGTTAGCACTCTAGTTGCTCATTAGATCACTGTAGTAAAGCTACTGCTCACCAGGGAAGTCTGCTGCTGGTATTGAAAGCGCATGTTTCAGTCTGCATGTCAGAATTATTTAATGAAATAGAAGAGGATTTGAGAAGTCACTCAAAATGTGCCCTAATTTTTCTTTCTGCAGCACTAATCATACATTCTATGGCAAAATGAACCCTCTCATTTTGTTCCTTTTTAAATTAAATGTTTTAAATGTTACCACTTTATTCCAATCAAGATGGCTTCAGGTGTGCCATACCTTTGTCATAAGTAAGACTGTTAGCGCTCTAGCTGTTCTTTGGAACACTCTGGGAAGCTGCAGTAGAAAACAAAGGAATCAACTGACAGTCTCTGCCCTTGTTGGATGTACATGTTTTACTGAGAATGTCAGACTTCATTCTCACATGACTGAGAAAGATAATGTGAATTTACAGAAAATATGCTCTCAGTTTAGCTTATAGATCACCTTCCAAACCTCTGTGGGAAAAGCATGAGAAAATAGCTTTCTCTCAAAGATGATTCATGATATCCCAGCAGAAGGCTTTTTCACATGGTAAAATCACCTTAGAACACACCACAATTCCTAAAATGAGTATGGTACCATTAGCAAATGATTTATAATGTAACTAAAGTCTTAAAACCTTCTATTAACTGCAATGCTTTTTAATGAGGTGCTATCATGTATATTGGTCCCAAGATGGCTGCCAACACTTCTTGGATGAAGTGCTGACAGCCAATCAGATCTCACAATGAGATGTGTGGTTAGGCTCCGCCCAGATATGTATATGATTTTACTTTTGATTTTCTCAGGAACTACTGAACGGATTTACACCATATATGCAAAAGGCACATGCCTGACCTGAGGACTACCTCTTTGCCAAATTTCAAGTAATTCTGTTCAGCCGTTCGGGCTGTACCTTCGACTAAAGGTCCTATGGGAAAATGCATGGGGAAAACGTGTTTTGGGACCCCCCTTTTTTCTCAGCCCCCGCTTGACAAATCACCCCGAGACTTTCAGGGTAGGAGCTGAGCGGAGCTCCCCATTAGTTTTGAAAATTTCACGAACATAAGTAAACCGGCGCCAAAGTTATTCAAAATAGAATTTTCAGATTTCCTATGGGAACTCGGTCCTAACTATAACTATCTACTGGCGACCGCCAGTAGATAATATATATATATATATATATTATCTACTGGCGGTCGCCAGTAGATAGTTATAGTTAGGACCGTGTTTCCATAGGAAATCCACAACATTCTATTTGGAATAACTTTGGCGCCGGTTGACGAATCCTCGCGAAATTTTCAAAATTGGTGGGGCGCTCCGCTCCTACCCTGAAAGTCTCGGGGGGATTCGTCAAGCGGGGGCTGAGAAAAAAGGGGGGTCCCAAAACGCGTTTTCCCCATGCAATTTTCCAGAGGGACCTTTAGTCCAAGGTACAGCCCGAACGGCTGAACAGAATTACTTGAAATTTGGCAGAGAGGTAGTCCTCAGGTCAGGGATGTGCCTTTTGCAGGTCTGGTGTCAATCTGTTCAGTAGTTCCTGAGAAAATCAAAAGTAAAATCATATATATATGTGGGCGGAGCCTAACCACACATCTCATCCTGAGATCTGATTGGCTGTCAGCACTTCATCCAAGAATTGTTGGCAGCCATCTTGGGACCAATATACATGATAGCACCTCATTAAAAAGCATTGCAGTTAGTAGAAGGTTTTAAGACTTTAGTTACATTATAAAGCACACCTGAAGCCATCTTGCTTGGATTAAAGTGGTAACTCTTAAAACATTTAATTTAAAAAGGAACAAAATGAGGGGGTTCATTTTTCCATAAAAAGTATGATTAGTGCTGCAGAAAGAAACATTAGGGCATATTTTGAGTGACTTCTCAAATCCTCTTCTATTTCATTAAAAAATTCTGACATGCAGACTGAAACATGCACTTTCAATACCAGCAGCAGTTTTCCCTGGTGAGCAGTAGCTTTACTACAGTGATCTAATGAGCAAAAAGAGTGCTAACATTCTGAATTTATGGCAAATGTGTGACACATCTGAATGCCTTTGGAATCAAAGTAAAAAACTGAAAGTATTTCCTACTGAGGAGACTGCAGTAAATGAGGAAATTAGGAAACTTCATAAGAAATAAGTCTGCCAAGATGGCCACCAGAGACAAAAGAGCCCAAATGTAGCCCAAATATCACCCAGATGTAGCCCAAGTATAGCCCAATGACAGAATGTCCCAGAGTGTTCTTAAAAACAACTAGAGCGCTTACTGTCTTCATTATGACAAAAGTATGGCACACCTGAAGCCATCTTGATTGGAATAAACTGGTAACACTTAAAACATTTAATTTAAAAAGGAACACAATGAGGGGGTTCATTTTGCCATAGAAATTATGATTAATGCTGAAGAAAGAAAATGTGGGCACATTTTGAGTGACTTCTCAAATCCTCTTCTATTTCATTAAAAAATTCTGACATGCAGACTGAAACATGCACTTTTAATACCAGGAGCAGACTTCCATGGTGAACAGTAGTTTTACTACAGTGATCTAATGAGCAACTAGAGTGCTAACATTCAGAATTTATGGCAAATGTGTGACATATCTGAATACCTTCATAATGGAATCAAAGTAAAAAACTGAAAGCATTTCCTACTGAGGAGACTGCAGTACATGAGGAAATTAGGAAACTTCATAACAAATAAATCTCCCAAGATGGCCACCGGAGACAAAAGAGCCCAAATGTAGCCCAAAATCAACCAGATGTAGCCCAAATATAGCCCAATGACAGAAGTGTGCAAAACACTTATTATTTTGTGTTTTTGCAGTGTTATATAGTGCAGACTTGTCAGGTATTGGAGTGCTTTACATGAGCATTGGTTACATCACACAAGAACAAATTCATTTTGGTTGTAGACATGGGGAGACTAAGTGATTTGACCAGAATCACAGAATGTCGAGCTGAAGCAGAAACTCCAACCTGGTTCCCCAGTTGCAAAGTCTGCAGTTCTGGAAGTAACACCACATCCTCTCCCCTAAGTGCAACATTTAATCAAGTGGTCTACTGGATAAAAAAACATAAAGGTAACAAATAATTTAAAAGTGCTTTCTCGCTATTTGAAAACTCAGAAAATATGTCCTTATTTTAGTCTTTTAGAGCACTAACCATAATTGTGATGCCAATAAGACCCTCTCATATATGTAATTTCTAAAGGAAATGCTCTAGGTATTACAGTTTTGATTACATCAAGATGACGTCAGGCGTTCCACACTTTTGTAATAAATATAGAATGTTAGCAATCTAGTTGTTCATTAGGATACTGTTGAGAGGCAGAGGCCAGGGGCACGGACTCTGAAAATTGAAGGCAGGTAGGAGGGTGCAAAGGCAACAATTTAACCACACTGAGCAGGCAGGAAGGGCCGTGGCAGCACAACAGACTATGGAGGGCAGTGGAAAGGGGGGCAGGGGCAATAAACCAACAATACAGGACTTGCAAGAGAGGCTGTGGCAATGTAATAGACCATTGTGGGCAGAAGGAAGAGGCAATGGTAGTACAGCCATACATGCCAACAGACCCCATTCAGCCAGGAAACGTCCAATGTTTTTAAGCTCAAATGGGCTTTATTTTATCTCTCTCCTGTCTACAATCTCCTCTTTTTCAATGTAACTCAAAGGGGAAAATCAATACCCCAGTTTTTTTTCAAAATCTCCCTCTTACCAAGTTCTAAATGTTCGCAAGTATGGTACATTGGATCATGGAAGGAAATGGGGTAGGGACATGGACTTGGATAACAGAGGACAGGAGGGACATGGAGAGGTGCACCAAACTTACCCTGCAGGGCAGGCATCAGGGTTTGCAGCAGCACAATACACCACAATAGCCCAATGACAGAATGTCCCAGAGTGTTCTTAAGAACAACTAGAGCACTTACTGTCTTACTTATGACAAAAGTATGGCACACCTGAAGCCATCTTGATTGGAATAAACTGGTAACACTTAAAACATTTAATTTAAAAAGGAACACAATGAGGGGGTTCATTTTGCCATAGAAATTATGATTAGTGCTGAAGAAAGAAAAATTAGGGCATGTTTTGAGTGACTTCTCAAATCCTTTTCTATTTCATTAAAAAATTCTGATATGCAGACTGAAACATGCACTTCTAATACTAGCAGCAGACTTCCGTGGTGAGCAGTAGCTTTACTACAGTGATCTAATGAGCAACTAGAGTGCTAACATTCAGAATTGATGGCAAATGTGTGACATATCTGAATACCTTCTTGATGGAATCAAAGTAAAAAACTGAAAGCATTTCCTACTGAGGAGACTGCAGTAAATGAGGAAATTAGGAAACTTCTTAACAAATAAATCTCCTAAAATGGCCACCAGAGACAAAAGAGCCCAAATGTAGCCCAAATATCACCCAGATGTAGCCCAAATGTAGCCCAATGACAGAAGTGTGCAAAACACTTATTTTTTGTGTATTTGCAGTTTTATATAGTGCAGACTTGTCAGGTATTGGAGTGCTTTACATAAACATTGGTTACATCACACAAGATCAAATTCATTTTGGTTGTAGACATGGGGAGATTAAGTGATTTGACCAGAATCACAGAATGTTGAGCTGAAGCAGAAACTCCAAACTGGTTCCCCAGTTGCAAAGTCTGCAGCTCTGGAAGTAACACCACACCCTCTCCCCTTGGATGCAACATTTAATCAAGTGGTCAACTGGATAAAAAAACTAAGATTACACATAATTTAAAAGTTCTTTGTCGCTATTTGAAAAATCAGAAAATATGTCCTCATTTTAGTTTTTTAGAGCACTAACCATAATTTTGATGCAAATAAGACCCTCTCATATATATAATTTCTAAAGGAAATGCTCTAGGCATTACAGTTTTGATTACATCAAGATGACGTCAGGCATTCCACACTTTTGTAATAAATATAGAATGTTAGCAATCTAGTTGTTTATTGAGATACTGTTGAGAGGCAGAGGCCAGGGGCACGGACTCTGAAAATTGAAGGCAGGTAGGAGAGTGCAGAGGCAACAATTTGACCACACTGGGCCGGCAGGAAGGGCAGTGGCAGTACAACAGACTATGGAGGGCAGTGGAAAGGGGGGCAGGGGCAACAAACCAACAATACAGGACTGGCAAGAGAGGCAGTGGCAATATAATAGACCATTGTGGGCAGAAGGAAGAGGCAGTGGTCATACAACCATATATGCCAACAGACCCGTTTCAGCCTGGAAACGTCCAATGTTTTTAAGCTCAAATGGGCTTTACTTGATCTGTTTCCTGTCTACAATCTTCTCTTTTTCAATGTAACTCAAGGGGGAAAATCAATACCCCAGTTTTATTTCAAAATCTCCCTCTTACCAAGTTCAAAATGTTCGCAAGTATGGTACATTGGATCATGGTAGGCAGGAGGAATTGGGGTAGGGACATGGACTCGGATAACAGAGGACAGGAGGGACATTGAGAGGTGCACCAAACTGACCCTACAGGGCAGGCATCAGGGTTTGCAGCAGCACAATACACCACACAGGGCATGCGGGACGGGAGTGCAGCACAACAATCCATAGAAAGCAATAGGGACGGGACAGGACCATGCACATGGACAACAGACAACAGAGGGGAAAGAGGCAATGGTAGCTAGCTGACCATAATGGACAGACAGAAGAGAAAGCTGCAGCATAACAGACCATAAAGGGCAGGAGGGATGGATCAGGGGCATTACAATGGAACCGACAAGCCAGGAGGGAGGGAATAGGGGTCTGCACATGGAAACAGAGGGCTGGGGGCAAGGGGGCAGGGCAGGAGCAGCAAGATGACCATGGAGGTCAGGCAGGATGGGCACTAGAAACAAGACACACCATGGAGAGCAACAGTGAGACTATGATGGCATACACACAGACCATGGAGGGAAGGTGGGAGGGGGTCAGGAGCAGCTAGCTGACCACACCGGGAAGGTGGGAGGGGCCATGGCAGCACAGAAGACCATGCATGGCAAGCGGGAGGGTTAGTGGCAGCACAATGGCTATGATGGGCAAGAGAGTTCAGGGGAAGGGGCCTCACAACAGACCGCGTGGGGAAGTCAGGAGGAGCAGTTGCAGCACAACCGACCAGGGAGGGCAGAAGGGTGTGGCAGTAAAATGGACCATGGAGGACAGGAGGAAGGGGATAGGGGAATGGCATGTGGACAGGCAGGGTGGAGGTGGCAGGGACAGGTTACAGTCATCTGACAATGCTAGGCAGGTGGTAGGGGAGTGGCAGCTTAACAGAACACTCAGAGTAGATAGGAGTGGCAGGTCCATGGAACATGGTGGTCAAAAAGGATGGAGCAGGGGCATACACAATGACATCGGAGGGCAGGGGGAAGGAGAATAGGGGCAGCAAGCAAAGCACAGAGGCTAAGCAGGAGGTCAATGATGGGCCATAGAATTGGGCAATAGAGGGCAGGATGAGTGGACTGGTACATCATGCTAAATGCAGGGCAGTGGCAGCACATCAGACCATGCATGGCAGGAGGGAGGAGGCTAATCCATGGATTCAGACAACAGAGGATAGGGAGGAGGTGGATGGGGCAGCAAGCTAACTGTTCCTAGAAGGTGGGTATTATGAACTTTATTGTTTTTAAAATGTGTGTCTGTGCGAACTACTTAAAATATGAACAAGTATGCAGCATAATCTCACTTTTATTCAGGAAGAAGAGGACGTTTGGGACTGTGACTCCGGGCTCACTTGGCAGAAACATCCCCTGACCCTCCATCCCCCATCGCAAAATGTAATGCCCGTGAAAAGGGTAGGTGGACGCAGTGTTATATAGAACATAGTCCTGAGAGCACGATTTAAAATGAAAACTAGATATAGTATATGGTATGAACTATGCACCAAAAAGTGTGATATAAGATGAACCGGGCCGTGAAATATAATATGCAATACATTGTGCGCAATGACAGATTCATTGGAGAGCGCGAGATAGCACAGGCACTAGCGCTTGCTATGTGATATGCGCCTTGGAGTGTAATATGCACAGGGCAGTGTTGTGTAACCTAAGAAGTCTCTAAAGTTGTAATTTAAAATATGTGCTGGGTAGTGTAACATTGCATATGCACTGTGACAAAGATATGGATCCCAGATTGTAATATGTATGGCATAGCGCTGTGCTTTATAACATAGGCATCGAGGAAGGCACGTTAGATGGGGCAATATAACCCGTGCGAAGGCAAGTGTGGCATGACATATTCACGGGGTGGTGTTACAGTGCACATGGGCTAGAGAGTGTCATAGCATACGCACTAGCTGGTGGAATACAACACAGAGGTGTGTGGCACTGGGTGGGCACTGGTGGGTTTAACACAGCATTGGGCTCAGCCAGGAGCACGCTGTGACTCTCAAGTGAGGTTTGTCTCCTTTCCAGAGAGTAAAATAAAAAGTATTACACATCCGGCGGTGGATGTGTGTTTTATTAACCGTGAGGGGGTTTCTTGCATAGTTTGGTCGAATTTGTGTCGAATCCCCTTTGAATGGCTTGGTGTGCATGTGTATTAAATGTGCCCGTCAATAGCTACCCATGTTTGTATAAATAAACGACAAGGGTGTCTACTTGGAGAGTACCCACCAGCGGGGGCGCGGGGATTAGGCACGGTAGGGTGTCAGACATGTCAGAGCTTCACTAGCAGTGTGAATACATTCTACGTGGATTCATTGTATGCATAGTCGCCTTTTAATGAATATCACGCAAATCGTCATGGTGATAGGTACATACGGTTTGTCCAGCATGTCCTAGGTGTTTCTATAAATATATATTTTTAAAAATAAAATAAAAACAAAGGCCGGCCCCGGGGGATGGGGTCCCCGGGGCCATAAGTGGCCTGAGGAGGGGGGGCAACACAGCCCCCCTCCTAAAGAATAAAAAAATAAGGCCTTGGGAGGGCCAAATTAATTTTTTTCAACAAAAAAAATTAGGGTGCAGGAGGGCTAATAAATTAGAAAAAGAAAGGGGGCCACACAGCCCTCCTTCTTAAAAATAAATAAATAAAAGACCGGCATCGCGCAGGAGGCCACACCCCCTCCTTGCAGCACTCTGCAAACGCGCCCCCTGGCCAGTTGTAAGTTGAGGAATTAATTCCCCTTCAATACTGAGGGTCCCTGAGGGCCAACTGGCCCAACAGGTATCTCCAGTATGCGCCAGGGAGCTGCGTTGCAGACAGGTGTTCTGAGGCCACGCCCCTTTTTACACCTCCATGCAACGCAGCTCTGTGGCGCTTACTGGAGGTACCTAGTGGGCTAGTTTGACCCTAGGGACCCTTAGGATTCATGGGGACTTAATCTCTCAACTCAGAACACCCACAGGCCCTGTGGCGTGTTTTTAAGTTGGGGAAATAATTCCCTTTCAATACTGAGGGACCCTGGGGTCCAACTAGCCCACCAGGTGCTTCCAGTTAGCACCACTGCTCTGTGTTGCAGAGAGGTGGTGCAGGCCGTGCCACTTTTTACACCTCTCTGCAACGCAGCTCTGTGGCGCTTACTGGAGGTACCTATTGGTCTAGTTGGACCCTAGGGACCCTCAGGATTCAAGGGGACTTAATCTCCCAACTTAAAACGGCTACAGGGCGTGTTTACACAGTGGGGAAGGGAGGGGACGGGGCATGAGGTGATGTGTTCAAACACACCCTGTGGTGCATTTTAAAAGGTAGTTTTAATCCCCTGCCCTATTATATACTAGGGGCTTACAGAGGAGGGACCCCAACACATAGTGTGCCCTAGTGTATGTAGGTGTTTTCACTGTATTCTGAGTGTCTTTTAAGATAGCACTGGCTCTAGGACTGGTTAGTCAGACTCAGTTACCACCAGTATCCGTCTGAAAAAGTTGAGGGTACAGGATGATTTTGCAACAAGGCTTGTTTCTGCTCTTTTGTTTGTTCTTTCTGCACGTTATACTTCTTCCTGCACTTTTCTTCGTCTTTGAGGACTTCTGTTGCTTCTTTCTGCATTTCTTTTTTTTCTTTCTGTGCGTTTTTCCTTCTTTCTTCACATGTCCTATCTCTGTAGGCATAGCTAGAAATTAGCATTTAAAAAACCTTTAAAATTCACTGAAAAAAACATAGGTTTCAGGCACGTTATAGCTAGGAATTAGCATTTAAAAAACCTTAGAAATTCACTGAAAAAACCATAGGTTTCACGGGCGTTATAGTTAGCTGGACTTTTCACTCGTACAAAACCATAGAAATTCCCCCGTTATAGTTAGTTCAGCTAACTATAACTCGCGCGCCCGCAATGCACTGCAGATGACGTCTCATATTACATCACTCATGACATGGTCAGTGACATCACTGATGACATCACTGATGACATCACTGATGACATCATCCTTGTGATAGAGTGGCAGACCTCCTCTCCCCCTAATATAACCTTTGATACACACATTCAAAAATAGAAATTAAAATTTTCAAAACAATGGACATACCAATACCAGTTACAACAACCTATTCAGTAATTGTAAGATCCACATCCACATCCACTCATTCACCAACAGTCCTATACAGTCACTCATACATGTACTCACTCATCATATGTACTCATACACCTATATATCCTGTTACACAATGCCACTCATCCATAACGTTACTCACTCACATAGTCACTCATGCTAATAAAGAATCAAACATCCGTTTACCTGCATATACAGTTATACACACACCACCACACTTACTTCTACGGAAACTTACACATACTTAGTCTTTTAAACAATCACTTATAGAAACACATACTTATTCATACAGGAACTCTTTCAATCTCTCACTCTCACATATACTCACTTATATACACCAATAGTCACATATACTAGTTTAAAACATATGTAGTTACTCATAGAGACACTATTGAGACAGTCATTCACTCACTAACAAACCCATGCACACACTCATCCACCCATACAGTCCTGCACACATGCTGTCTTCAACACATACAGTGAGTCACTCATTCATGCACCTATGCACTATGTAATACCCCCACCGAACCATACAGACATCAGACACTTATACTGATACTCAAAAAACTAACTAATAACCTATATAGACACTCATGTAGCTACTCACCAACCCATGCAGCCACATATACACAAAGTGAGAGACTGATACAGATATTTACATATTTAAACATTACTCACTAAGCCATGTATTCACTAAGATACACTTAATCAGTCAGTTATACAGTCAATTTTTCAAAAACAAATCATCCATTTAGACACTTATATACCCATTTATTCTTCCATCGACCTTGAGATATACATATATAAAACATATGTAATTTTCAGAAAAACACACATTCATTGGATGATGTCATCAGTGATGTCATCATTGATGTCATTTGAGATGTCATCAGTGATGTCATGAGTGATGTGACTGACCATGTCATGAGTGATGTAATATGTGATGTCATCAGCAGTGCATTGCGGGCGCGCGAGTTATAGTTAGCTGAACTAACTATAACGGGGGAATTTCTATGGTTTTGTACGAGTGAAAAGTCCAGCTAACTATAACGCCCCTGAAACCTTTGGTTTTTTCAGTGATATATGGATATATATATATATATATATAATGCTTTATTTTGAAATAGTTTATGAGATTAAAAAATATATATGTATATATCTTACTTGAAAAAAATTATTATGTTAAATTAAGCAGGACCCCCATCCCCCATGGCCTCTGCTATGAGGCCCAGAAGCACCTGTGCCCCCCACCAAACATCCATGCATTGAATGGCAGGCACAGCATGGTTTAAAAGTGTATTTTTTCTATTGTGGCTTGAGCTGTAGTCCGTAGCACAAGCCACAATAGAAAATATACACTTTCCGACCGCCGTGAAGCAGTACTGCTGAATCCTTGTTGAGTGGTCCCGTTTCCGCTAAGATGTTAGTCTGACGCTCATCCGACCGACATCGTAATGGGTTTGTCTGTTACAGACAGTGCTTTAAATAGACAGGTACTATCCGTTAAGGAGTACCTGCACTTCTTACATTTTATATGGAGAGCACCTTCACTTTTTAACTTTGTTGCAATACATTTAATGGGAGAGTACAGACCCTTCTCAAGGCAAATGGGTACTTTGAGTAGATAGTACCTGCTCTTCATGTATTTCTATTAAAATCACTGGTTTTCGGGGAGTCTAACAACTACATGTTCCATTTCATCTCAATTATAAACAAAGAAGTTTGAGACAGCTATATAGCGTCCGATAAGCTTCCACAGTGGCCTAAGAGCCTCAACCACTTAGTCCATGTTAGATCGTTATCTTTGACTGGTGTTCTGTGATTGGTGGAGACTTGCTTAGTTGGGTATGTGTCGGAAGCAGCGCCTCTTTCCAGCAACCACAAATCATAATTTTTTTGTTTGCAGTTTTACGTAGCGCAAATTCGATTCAAATGTTTTGAAATGCTTTACGTGAGCACCAGTTACGTTACTGACTGACACATTAATTCGTTAACTAAGCTGAGGTCTTGGACTTAGCCTCTAGTTTATCTAATACTGACTCCCTTTCACAAGTGCACAGCATGTAAACATGCCAAATCCTAGGAATGTTCCATTTACGCCATGCTTCATAGAAATTATTTACATAGTACTTTACTAACATCTAGTGGTCACATTGGAGAACTGTGACTCTTCTTTGAAAAAAGATAATTTTCGATCTCGGGTACAAGAAAAAAAGTTTAGAGTATTTTCCCTTGCAAGACAGTTTCATGACCACAGCAGATTTAGTTTATTTATCCATGGCTGGGTAAACCTGAATTCACAAGGCGGTGAACACATTTACTTTTGTTTGCATGTCGTTCTGCCGAAGCCTAAATCTTTTACAATGACTTTGATTGTCCCATATGGTACACGAAATGTACAAGAGAACAAGCATTTCTTTCTTTTTTGTTTTTTGAACATCTTTTATTTCAAAGTCGTAGTGCATGAAGCGTTTTTTATTAAAATCACATTGCTTCAAAGTAAACCTTCCATTTGTTATTTCAATCAATATTCGCTCTCCTATTAGTCTGCAGGTCTCTTCTCTCTATCCTCTATTTCTCCACACCTCGCAACCCCCTAGAAATTCTTAAATATTGTATCATTTCCTAATATGCATGATATTTTTGTATAGCACATTGCACAAAGTGAGTTGGTTACAGTGCTACCAGTATTGGTACTTAAGAGATCAGAGATCAGAGCTAATTAAGGGGCATATTATCAAGACAGGCGATAAAATTGTCGCCGCTTTAGCGGCAGAAAACTGCAGCTAAAACGGTGATATAGGGCTTGATAATATGCTCTATGGAATTCCAATTGAAGCTCAGGTTAGATGTCCTTCACGGTAAACAACGTTTAACCCGAAACTTTTTCCCCGCTTGGAATCATAACGCGGTTGTTACAACGACCGCGTTGTGAATCTGCATACCATTACTCCGCAAGTCGGAAGAACGACTTGCGGAGGGGGGGAGGTGTTGGATTTAAAATCCAACACCTTCACTAGTGTCCGCACAGACTGGAGTTGGAATAGTAAATTATACTATGCCAACATCCAGCACCCCCCCTCCGCAAGTCGTTGTTCCGCCTTGCGGAGTAATGGTATGCAGAATCACAACGCGGTCGTTGTAATAACCGCATTGTGATTCCAAGCGGAGAAAAAGGCGACAGACAAACGTCGTAGATTCGTCCTTCACATCTAACATGGGCTTCAACTGGAATTCCATAGAGCATATTATCAAGCCCATTATCGCCGTTTTAGCGGCAGTTTTCTGCTGCTAAAACGGCGATAATTTTATCACCTGTCTTGATAATATGCCCCATAGTCTTATAGCCTGCTGCTGAGGGCTATACTGGTTGCTAAACGCCTTGAACCCCAATTTACGGAGAGGGCCTTTAACAACTGATATAGCCCCAGGCAGAAGGTCTGTAAGGCTTTTAGAACACTTCACCCACTGAGTTTAACAAATTAAATAGGTAGAAACTGAAAGACAAACATTGGAACTTTTTAGCGGTAGGCTGGTACCAGCCATTATTTGCCGTGAGCCCCTTCATTGTCTTCAAAGGAACTCCCAACATTTTAATGTTCTAATGAAGATTATGGAACGTACTCAGATATTGTTCACCTTTATGTTTGAGTTAGGCATCCACAGTGTATTTACAAATCGAAATTCCATGGAATAGAGATGTGGCTGGGAAATGGGGAAATCTTATAGCTAAATAGGTGGTGTTAAGGGAGGAGTAATGATGGGCTTAGGGAGGTACATGAACCCTTCATCATAAGAGCAAGCCCATTCTTTTTTACAAATTGCATGTCTAAAACTACTACAGCAAAAAAGGTTCAAAAACATTTGAAAATGTACTCCAGTTGAGAGCTGGACTATGTCAAACACAACACATAGCTAACCACTGTTACCGCAAAATCCTCCTATAGAAAATAACAGAGGCAGGAACTTAAAATATTATATACATGAGAAATAATATTTAAATAAATTGATTTATTTTGACATGTAAAAAATATGTATACACTAATTTATTGTTAAATATATATGTATATATATGATTTTATTTAAGTTCAAAATAGTTTATTAACTTTAAAAATATATATATATAACTTCATAAAAAAATATCGCTTAGAATTAAGTTATCTTAATTCTATGCATAGCATTTAGTAATTTTTACTATTTAATAAATAAATATAAAAATTGTACTTCATGTGAGATATTTTCAAATTGATCTTTAAAAACAATTTAATTTAATATATTTAAACTAATTGTATCTTTAATTCAAAATTAGGATAATGAGGCTGTAGCATTTAAAGTAATCAATTCTACATTTAAAATAAATATATACAATTAATTTACATGAAAATGTAACAATAAAATATTTTTACAAAGTTTTTATAAAGATTAATACCCGTTTAAAACGCTCCTGTAGTTTACCATATAGAGATCTCCACCCCTGTGGCAAAGACCTATGCCTACATGTAAAAGTTATGTATAGTAACTTTATATTCATAAATTTGGCTCCACCCCCTGTTTCAGGAGCTGGAGACATGTAAGTTTACACTTTGTAGTAAATTTATACTTGGAAATGGTAAATAGTCTTATACAGTTACTGAAAAGTGTAAAACTGAATACATACATGTAGATTCACTCACATGTAAATTGAACTTTGCTAGTAGGACTAGGTGGGCGGAATTTGCGAAATTGACTTTCGCAAATTATTGCAAAATGTCTCAAAATCTCCGCGAACACGCGGAACTTTCGCAAAGATACGGAGAATGCTATTCCCGCCCATTCGCGATGTGTTTTTGCGTGCTCGCGGGGAAATATATCTCCAACTTGCCCATGAGGTCGCAAATGGGTGCGGCCATCTAGCTTGAGATGCATATTTCCTGTCCCGGGTCGAATGACGTGTTCGCGATCACAAACTCTCGCGGGATAGCGCGACCGGCTACCAACAATCCAACATCTCGTGGCGCACGCGAACGGATAGGAAAACTGGGCGGTGAACGCAGGGACCCGGTAAGTCGCGACCGCGCGTGCGAGAATGCATTTTTAAAGAGCGAACAAGAAAAATACTTCAGTTTCGTGGCAGATTGAGAAAGTTTTGACATATTCACGCTCTCCGCGGTACGCGAAAATGTCAAAATATCGCACATTCCGCGAGCGGAACAAAATTTACGCCCAGGTCTAAGTAGGACACTCAGTCTCTGTACAGCACAGGAGGAAGAGACATGTTGAAAAGAAACAGAAAATGCCAGTAATGAAATTACCATGACATATCTATGGCTCCTTTTTTTAGCCCCATCTTAAGGAAAGATCCCCCATTTCAACACAGTAAAGTTCAAGACCCCTACACTTTGTCTGACAGAAACAAGCCACTCTTCGTAATATTAGATGAATTTATGAAACTGTAAAAGAAAATCATTTTAAACAAGATGCAGTACTGAACACCAGGTGCAACGTTTATGCCTAATGGACTCTCTAGTGCAGGCAGCACTGTCTTGGGTAGGCTTTGGTTAAATACATTGTAAACAAGCACAACATGCTGAAAGGCAAATAAATGCACAAAACACTCTTACTGCCGATTCCTTGTCCAACGGTCCCGTTTCTGCTACGATGTCGGTCGGACGCTCATCCGACCGACATTGGAATGGGCCACTCTGTTACAGGCAGTACTTTAACTGGACAGGTACTATTCGTTAATGAGTACCTGCACTTCTTTCATTTGATATGGAGGGTACTTGCACATTTCAGCTCTGTTGCAGTACATTTAATGGGAGAGTACCATCACTTCTCACAAGCAAATAGATACTCTTAATAGAGAGCACCTGCACTTCTTTATTTCTACTAAATGCATGTGTTATCGGTGATTTAAAATACTAAATGCCCCATTTAATCTTAAATGTGAACAAAGAAGTTTGAGACATCTATAAAGTGTTTGAATAAGCCTCCGCAGTGGCCTAGGAGTCTCGACCACTTAGTCCATGTTAGATCATTATTACTGAGTGGAGTGCTGTGATTGGTGGAGACTTGCTTAGTTGGGTATTATGTTGGAAGCCATGCCTCTTTCCAGCCACCACTCAGGAAATCATAAACTTTTTTTTTGCAGTTTTACGTAGTTCGAATTCGTCCAGAAGGTTTTGAAAAGCTTTATGTGAGCACCAGTTACATTGTACACGGACGTATTCTGTCATTAACTGAGCTGAGGTCTTGGACTCAGGCCAGTAGTGAAGCTAATGACTCCCTTTCACAGGTGCACAGCATGAAAACATCCAAAATCCTAGGAGTGGTCCTTTTACGCCATGCGGTTATAGAAATTATTTCGTAGTACTTTTCTGCCATCTAGTGGACACTTCGGAGAACTGTGACAGAAACCTGTCCTTTAAAAAACACATGTTCTTCGATCTCAGGGTCAGACTTAAAGACAGTTTTATGGGCACAGCAGATTTAGTTGATTTATCCATGGCTGACTAATCCTGAAATTACCAGGCGGCGAGCACATTTACTGGTGTCGCACGACGTTGTGCCGCAAGCAAACTCTTTTGCAATGAATGTTAATGTCCCATGTGGTGCAACAGATGAACAAGAGAACAAGGAGAAACACCAGATTTCTTTTTTTTTTTAAACATCGTTTAATTTAAAGTCGTAGTGCATGGAGAACATTTATTAAAAATCACATTGCTTTAAAATAAACCTTCCATTTGTTATTTCGATCTTCCCTCTCCTATTAGCCTATGGGTCTCTCCTCTCGCCCCTCTATTTTTCCATACCCCTCCAGCATCCTAGACATTCTTAAACATTGTGGGTCAGATCTACAAGAAAGTGCGGCAGCGCTTCACCGCAAGCCCTTTAGCTGTGCCACCCTGAGGCATCTTCACTTAGGAAGAACATTGTCTTGAGCCTATTGTGGGGCCTATATACAAACAAAACTTTGTAATACATTAATACATCTGCAATAAAACTACTACTCACATACTGCAGAATGCCATTCACAAACCTACATGAAAAGGTATCCGCTTCCACCTATCCATTTTTTGGAGAGAGAACTCTGCCCCGACTGCAGAGATTTTAGTGTTAAATGCAGGAGAAATGGAGAAGTGTCTGAAAATGGGGAAAACTTATGACTGATTAGGTGGTGTTTAGGAAGGAGTAATGAGCGGCTTAGAAAGGGACATGAACCCATCATCAAAAGAGTAAGCCTATTCTAATTTACCAATAGCACGTCTAAAACCACTACAGCAAAAAATGTTCCAAAACAATTGTAAATTTACTCCAGTTCAGAGCTGGAGTATGTCCAGCACAAGACATGACTAATCACCGTTGTAATGTTTTAATTTTGGTCAAAAAAAACAATATGAAACACGTTTTGTTGATTTGTTTAACAAATAGCATATAGGAAATGACATTTTATGTATGTTTAAATAGAGTTTTTTTGAATTGAGTGAAATGCAAAATATAACTAGACATACATTTAAGCTACCCTTTAAATTTTTTTGCGTATTTTGCTTTTGGTTTTTTTAACAATTTTAATTACCGTATTTAGACAGCAATTTGTATACACTAACTCCGTGGAAACATTGTGACAACATGTGAGGGGGAAAAAGAAAAATAGTGTGAAGTTTTTTGTTTTTGTCCATGACTGGTATCTTTTCCACTTGTCACTCTAAAAGGGTTAAACAAAGCTGAGGCACTTGTCATGTGATCAAGGCCCACAAGGGCAGAAACGCATAATGCCTGACTAAAAATAAGCAAACAGATTTGCACATATCTTCTGGCCCGTGCCCGTTTGTCTTGAGGATTGGAGGGATTAGCGGAGTACTTTGATCTAAATATATATTATAATATATATATATATATATATATATATATATATTCACTGAAAAAACCATAGGTTTCACACATCTTATAGTTAGCTGGACATTTTACTCGTAAAAAACCAATGAAATTCCCCCGTTATAGTTAGTTCAGCTAACTATAACTCGCGCGCCTGCAATCCACTGCTGATGACGTCACATATTACATCACTCATGACATGATCAGTGACATCACTCATGACATCACTGATGACATCTCAAATGACATCACTGATGACATCACTGATGACATCATCCATTGAGTATGTGTTTCTGTAAAGTTTAAATATGTTTAATATATATAGGGAAAGGCCTGTTGCAGAATGAGTGGGTGTACAAGTGTGTAAATGGATGATTTTCTGTGGTGCGTAACTGACTCTATAAGTGAGTCATTAAATGTATCTTACTGCTGACTAGTGACTAAACTGTGTAAATGTTTGTAAGTGTCTGTATGTTGGTGTATAAGTGGCTGCATGGTTTTGTAAATACCTATATAAGTGTGTATATGAGTTATTGATTGCTTGTCTCAGTATCTGTATGGGTTCCTGAGTGTTTGTGTGGGTAGGGTGTGTGTGACTCTATGCATAAATGTGTGAGTGGGTGAATCTATGGGTGCATGGTTTTAAGAGTGCATCTGTGATGTACTGTATGGTTGAGTGAGTGTATGTATGCGTGTGTTAGGGATTTAATGTATATCTCAGTTGTACATTTGTGACTAACTACATATGTGAAAGGCAGTATATATGCATGTAAGAGTATATAAGTGGGTAGATGTGAGAGTGTGTGATTGTGAAAGTGACTGTATGGATGAGTGTGTGCTTGTATGAATGATTCTATAAGAGCGTAAGAATGTGGTACTATTTTTATGACTAAGTGAACTTGAGTGTGTATAACCGCATAGGTGAGTAAATGGGAGTGTGATTATTTACATGACTGACTAGGTGTGAGTGTACCTCTATGGATGATTGGTGGTGTGTGAGTGTCTATATAGGTGTATAAATGCATAAGATAGTTTTGTATGGAGTGACTGAAAGTATGAGTGACTGTACAGCTGAATGATTGGAGGTGTATGTAGACCTAAGAGTTAATAAGTGGGTATGTAGTTATTGGTATTGCAGTATGTATAGTTTTGAGAATTGAACTCTTAAATTTTGAGTTGGTGTATCAAAGGTTATATTAGGGTGTGAGAAGATGTGCTCATTTATCACATGGATGACATCATCAGTGATGTCATCAGTGATGTCATTTGAGATGTCATCAGTGATGTCATGAGTGATGTCACTGACCATGTCATGAGTGATGTAATATGTGACGTCATCAGCAGTGGATTGCGGGCGCGCGAGTTATAGTTAGCTGAACTAACTATAACGGGGGAATTTCATTGTTTTTTTACGAGTAAAATGTCCAGCTAACTATAACATGTGTGAAACCTATGGTTTTTTCAGTGAATTTGTAAGGTTTTTTAAATGCTATTTCCTAACTATAACGTGTGTGAAGCCTATGGTTTTTTCAGTGAATTTCAAAGGTTTTTTAAATGCTAATTTTAGAATTTTTTATATTTTTTTTATATATTTCTTTTACAAAAATTTCCCTATGTATACATTTATAAATTATCTGTATCCTTTAATTTGGTGTGGCTCATTTTTTTTTTCCTTTGAATTTGGATAAAGTTGAACAGCATAGTTAATATCTTCTATTAACTTATGTCCACTTTATTTCTTTTTCTTTTATTTCTATAAATTTTTAGGGTGCGCGCACAGAGCGTGCACCTAGTACGTTTGCGTACGTTTTTCATGTATGCAGGCGTACGTTATCTACATACGCATACATACATTTTAGTGCGCGCTCGCAGCGCGCACCTAGTACGCATGCGTACGTTATATACGTACGCATACGTACGTTTTAGTACACGCTCGCTGCGCGCACCCAGTACACATGCGTACGTACGCTTGTGTGCGTCGTACGTGCTCCGCGCGCTACACTCGCGTATATGCGCAGAGTAGGCGCGCTGACGTTCGCGCATGTGCGCGTGCTGCGTATGCGCGTTACGTACGCGCATAATACTTATGCGCATGCGCGCGTACGCGTTTGCGCATGCGCAATTGCACCGTGCGCGCTCTGAGCTTGCTTTGTGCGCGCACCTCGGGTTATGTGACTAATAAAACAACACTTTTAATTGGTTTTCATTACTTTCAGTTTCAGATTGTTTCAACACCACACCCAATCCCCTCATGGCAAGTCATGTGATCAAGAAACATCACTTTTCATTGGTTCAAAGTACTTTCAGTTCCAGATTCTTCCAAAACCACACCCACTCCCCTCACTGTTAGTTCTGATTCCCTTGGAGAAGGAGCTACTCTGTTTTTGTGAGACAATGGCAGAGCACCAGCCATCTTCTGAGAGTAAACAGGACACTCTTGAGAGACAGAGGCAGAGGAAGCAGAAAGACTCCTTTATATGGCAGTTTTTCACTTTTCCTGAGGGACAAAAGAAGGTGAATGCACCAAAAGTCACCTGCATACTTTGTCACCGCACCTTATCACGTGGGAATGCTAATAAGAAGTACTCTTTTAGTATTCACACAATGTTGAGGCACGTTGAGAAAATGCATCCTGTGACTTTTCGTCAAGCTTCTGGAGCAAACCCTCCACCTGCTCAGCCGACGACATCTGCAGCAGCTCAGCCGAGCACATCTTTGGCAGCTCAGCCGAGCACTTCTTCTGCGATGGTGCCTTCACCTTCTTACACACCTCTGGATATTCGTCCTTGTTTTGGGAGGATGAGTACACGCTGAATGGTTTGTGGTACTCTAATTACTATGGGTGAGAGCAGTGTTGATCTCATTCAGAGAAAATATGAGGAGCACTATTGCAGTAGGCCATAGTTTTATTTTAATTTTTTTCGTTTTTCTCTTCCTCTGTCCCTACATTAACTCAAGGGCTCTTTTTAGAGCCACCTAAAATCTAAACACAAAAACTTGTTTTTTTTTATCTATTTGTCATTTTTTTTGGGGGGGTGCGCGCACCCTGCGAGCACCCAATGATGTTTTTAAAAAAAAATAAATCATTTTTTTCACCTTTAGTAAACCTTCAGGGACTCCCTGACAAAGAGAGGGGAGTGGCAAAGTAATTAAAAAAGAGATGGTGTACATTTCACAGATGAAGGGAAGAGAGTCTTCCTATTAAACTTTAAACTCTGCATCAGTACTTACGTATAGGTACCCTAAACCTATCAAAAAAGATAATAGCTCATTTTAGTGCTGCGTTTGAATTGGCTGTATTTACAAGGAGAAGAAAAGACACACAGAGTGGCTTATTCTCTCCTTGTAAATATGAAAGAGCACCCTGCGCCACTAGTACGTCAAGAAAAGTGACGTAGTGGTGGTGCAGGTGGCTTGTAAATCTGCCCCAGAGATGTTAAGGAAGTTAAGGGTAAAACAGACAAACAGAGAGTGACAGATACAGAGACAGAAAGCAAACAACTGAAAAGGAGTAAGGCAGTTAAAAAGACTAAGACATATGGATACAGAGAAAGAAACATGGATGAAAAATTAATGATGGAGGTAGTAAAGGTAGGGGAGTAGTAGAGAAGGAGTGAGGGAGTTACAAAAGAGTAGTAAAGCAGGAAGAGAGAGTGAGAAGAGAAATGAGAAAAGCAGAGTAAGGAGAGGTGAAGAAAAGGAAGCATGAAACGAAAGCAGTGACACATACAACTTAACTCATTTAGAAATAAATGTTTTTATTTAATTGCAAGGAAACTGAATTACATTTTCTAAATTTTCTTTCTAGTTCTGAAAAAATGAAAAAAAGTATTAATATTCAACAGTACATTTTATTAAACAGTACATGTTTTTTCATATTTAGCAAAGCAATTTTTTGCCCTTTTTTTGCTGTTTTCAGAATGTTTTGATTTTCACTGAACATAGTGAAATCAATTGTATTCATCATTTAACAGCGGGCAAAAAAAAAACAATCTGAAAGATTGTTTAAAAAAGCCCCAAATGTATCCTCACTAAAACATATCTTAATAGAAATGTCAAAAATACCTTTTAAGTATAATAACAATTTTCAAGAAATAACGTCTGTAAACCTTGTTGCAAAAAAACATTTTCCAAAATAATATCTGTCAAAGAAGTCCACAACTGTTTCTTTTACCTTTCCTTGAGGCCAAATGGTAAGTTTAAAATCCTTTTTGAGTGAAATATTCCATTTTAATCCTTTAAAATTTAAATAATGCTTTGTTCAGATGCTGAATTTAGTATTTAAAATTTGGGTTTCAGAAAAATTAAGTAACAATTGGGTAAATCATAAGGCAAACGTTGCTTGAAAATCAATTGAAAATCATTACACAGTGTCCATCCTTTTTCACATTTAAGATAAACTGTGTAATGACCAGAAGTTATAGAAGGACCGTCATGAAAAATTATTGCAACTGCTACAAAAGTTTTTCCAGATATAGATAATTGATTACCAACAAACTTCTTTAGTAAAGTTTCCAATTTTGTTCCATCAGCTCTACAACGTTGTACCATTAAAATTACATACTGTCCATATTTCTTTAAAAATAACGTTGACAACATTTCAGATTTACATTCAGAACATTCCATGTTGTGATTAGCATCTTTAACTAATTTACTAAAAGTCACTGTTTTACTTTCTGGTAATGGTAAATATATGAACCTACCAGAATCAACATTACTACTGCTTGTGTTCAAACAGTTATCACAACAATGTTCCCATTTATAAGAGACACCAAATACATTTTCTACTTCTACTCCTTCATCTTCCAGTACCATCAGGATAAACATCAAGAATTCCTGTGCATCTTGCTGGACATTTTGTGTAAACTGTGTTCATCCAGAACATACATCTAAAAGATTTCTAACATCAGAAGCACTTTCTATTTTATTTTTATCATTACTCAGCTTCTCATAAAGGAGACTCAGCAAAGAACAGAATCTTTTTTCATGATTTATTATTATCTGCTCTTGCAAACTTTCAAGATAAAATACAACATTCAGCACTACATTTGCGTAGCAGTTGACACCAGAGCTATTTTCAAAATGACAACCAACAACCTCTTCCACACTGTCCTTTTCTTTTTGCTTGCAGTCACATCACTGTCTTTTTGTTTTCTCTTCTGTACATCCTCATTACAGATATTCTCAAATCTCCTTTTCCGAGAAACAACACGTTTTTCAAACACAGGATACTGACCTAAATGAGGAGCATAGCTTCTTCTTAATCTATTATACTCCTTTACACAGTTTGCATCAGCACTTACTTTTGAGTCATCAAAGTCTATTATGAATAAACCAGATAATTTTTTCACGCGTGACAAAGCAACATATGCCATACCTTCTTTAAACACAGTAGATCCAATGTTTACAAAAGCACTATCAACAGTTAATCCTTGAGACTTGTGAATAGTTACAGCATATGCTAGAGAAATCGGAAACTGCTTCCTACGTACATATAAGTCTTTCACTAGCAAAAAACGAACTGAACAACGACTAATGACTTTAATCTCTTCAATCTGATCAAATTTTATTTTTAAGAATTCAATTCCATCTTTTTTCTGGTACTTTACAAAACCCACAACTTTACCCATAGCTCCATTCACTAAACCTTTTTCTACATCCAAATTACGTCTTAAAATTACTTTACAGTTCATACACACATAAAGATTCTTTTCCAAACCAGCTGTTTTTGAAATGTTTTTCTCCAGAGAATCCAATTTAGTAGCCAATTTGCCTGTCAATATAATAGTTATTCGTTCATGTTGAATTTTATCCACAGTGTCCAGTTTTATGATCTCTTCATTTTCCAATTTCAAAAGTTCTTGATTGAATACAGAGCATTCATGTAGTGTTGGCATTAAGCAGATTACAGTATTTTTTTCAGCAATTTTCTTGTATATTTTCTCTGGAACTATTTCTTCTGTTGTAAACAAATTACTCAGCAATCGACTCTGTAATACTTTTCTGCCGTGTTCTGTGAGTAGTCCAATTCTTATATCTTTCAGAATACTTGCATAGTCCTCATCATTGGCTTGCCTCATATTGGTAATGAGTTCCTTATGCTCAAAATATGTCCAAATATTTACATTGCCTATACTTCCTAACGACTTTTTCGTGTCTTCATGTGTAAGTGTATGGAATACCGGTTGTCCTTTAACTGGAGTAAGTTGCAAAAGATCCATAACAACTATGACGTGTTTTCCTCCAAATAACACGTCATAGTCTGTCTTCAGAATTTGCTGCATTCTTAAATGCACAAAGGCAAGCATTAAGTTTGATACCATGCTTACCTCATCAATAATGAGTACTTTCAATTTCTTCAATACTCTTGAAACTTCCAAGCATGCTTCTCCTGCTAGTTTGTGGTACTGTATTTTGTTCTCATGCTCTACTGGTAACATTAGCAAACGATGTAAGGTAACTCCTTTTATGTTATACGCTGCTAACCCAGTTGGAGCAGTAACAACACAAGACAAAATGGAATCCATTTTCTTCTGTAGGTAGCTTCTAATTACATTAATTAAGAAACTTTTTCCAGTTCCTGTTTGTCCACTTACATACATTCTCATTGGTTCAAAAGATGTGAATGAGCACTCTTTATTTTCATGTAGTAATCCGTGATCAATTTTTTTCCTGACTTCTTCATAAATTTGTTGTTGTTCTTCATTCAGTTGCTGCTCCAAATATGTTAAGTCTACTAAATCTTCCTGAGCTTGATTCATAGCTGTTTCCACTTCATTCATGGCTATTGCTGCTTCATTTTCTACGATTGGTTGTCCAAGAGGATCTTGACTGAATGTCCCAGAACTTTGACTGTCTTGAGAACTGTCTCTAGCTACTTCAGCTGCAATTGTTGCTTCTTGTTCAATTTCTTCATTTAACATTTGAACATAAGTTGGGAAAGTACTGCATTCTATGCTGTCTTTGCTAGCATTGAAGGAATCTTCATAACTCTGGAATTCTCCAAGTAGTTCGTCCTCTGAACGCCATGGTTTAAACAGCTGCAAAAGTGCCAAGTAGTAAAATTCCTTTTTGTCAGGAGTGTCGCAACTCAGCTTCCGGTGATTTATCAAACTTCCTTTTGTTTGCTTCACCAAACATCCTTCCTCACCACTGACTTTATATTTTCCATTGTTGATATCTTCTGTGGCATTCCGTTTAAAAATGAAGTTCTGCAGCACTTCATAGAGACACATGTTCTCAAGGTGATGACTTCTTTGTGGGTAATATGTATCCAACATGTTTGTTCTTAAAATGTCTGTACTTTCTGGTTCGAACTCTGCTAAATATTCAATTTCTCGAATAGATTTCAGTACCCGATTTCGCATTCCTGCAAGGCCTAAACTTACCCAAATTATTCTTCTGGATTTCGAGTACAGACTTGCAGATGATAACCTATCTGAGCATTCGTAGGATCCAATTTCTCGATGCGATAACATCTTTAAACTGAAACTGTATAGCTTCTTACTGACAGTCTTCTCGTGAGAAATCTCTTCCCACATTTCCTTCAATTCCGTTTTCTCAGATTTAGTGATGTAAGATGTGACATACCGAGCAACAGCAATAGAATTGTCAGCCACATACTGTATATCCATGTTAGCATTCCACATGGATAAAATGACTGGATTGTAGTAATTTATATATTTTGACTCTTCTTTTCTTCTTAGGTTGTAGGTATTCTTAGGCGATTTTCTTGTAATAGTATGTCGCACAGCTGACATAAAACTGTTTACTCTTCCTTTTGAAAGAACAGGTCGTGGAAATCCAAATCGACATTTTGTGCAGAATTTATCTTAACTCTTGTACTTTCGTCGACAGTATTTTCCACATCGATGACTTTGGAAACGTAAAACTTTCTCTTTTAAGTTTTTCTCTTCTGTGCTTTTAGGTATAGCACATGTTGCATATCCTTCAATGAAAGATAAAACTGCTTCATCAGCATCTGTTCCAAATTTTGGGGCATCCTTGATCCACAACAGCATATGAATGTGAGGAGCACCTCTTGCTTGGTACTCTTTTCTCCAAAAGAAATCCACAACTTCTCCAAGAGGTGGATGTTTTTTATTGCAGATGAAGGACATCATAGCCTCAAATCTATGATTAAAATATCTGCAAACATTAACCGGATCCAATGAGCACAATTCTCCTGCTGTCTTGTATTGTATGTTTTTAATGTTTGAATTTGCCTCTCGAAGAAAATCCAGAAGATCATCCCAAGCGTACTCAGCACAGCTTAGGGTAAGGAACCATGTAGGAGTTCCTAAATTCCGTAACATACACTTCAATTCTCCATGGCGTCAGTACCAATATTCATTAGTCCCACGCTGACAAGCCATCAAATTGATCAATTGAGATTCCAAATGATCATCTCGCTGTTGCACTTTGTTGATAAAGTCCTTTGCTGACACATTATGTAGATGTACTCCAGTTTTCAAAATGTGATTTACTGCATAAGATAGTGCAGACAAGTCACTTTCAAATAAAAGATGAAACAAATAAGGAATACTTTGACGAAATCTGGGATCTTCTGCATATAATCTTGTAGTCCAATACTCCGAAGCAGGAATCTGTACTGGACGTTCATCATATCGTCCACCTTCTCCTGTAGGAAACAGTTGGGGAAAACAACGAGCTTCCAAGCTCTCCTCCCATACACTCACAGGAGTTCCTTTTGCTTTCTTCATCTGAAACAGATCAATTGCGTTTCCCATAACTTCTTTAGAATGAAGAGGATGTATGCTGAAATGTTAATAAATTTCTTCTTCTTTTGACTTATCCACTTTTTCAATTTGCCCAGTTGGTATTCCTGTGTCTTCTAGTATTTCTTCTTCATCTTCATCCATATAAATGGCTTCATACCATTTATTAATTTTTTTCAAATACAAATTTGCTCTTTGTAGTTTTCGTACATCCACCAGCTCCTGCCAAATTTTCTTATTCTTTGTAGGTACATCATTAACCAGAATAACTAATGGTTCAGTTTCCAAAGTATCTGCATCAATTGTTTCCATATTTTTTTTCAAATCCAATGGCAAATAGACAACTCTTCCTTTTAAACCTCTTTGTAAATCCGAAGGAGGTAATTTACTTGTTTTTGGCTCCATACGCACTATGGTCTGAAACGGATGGACACATTGAATGAGTATAGACTCATACGTATTCAAATCAGAAAGTTCTGGAGGAATATCAATCAATTCTAATTTATTATGTACAGCTCTTGCTGGCATTCTATTTTCTTCTAACTTGTTATAACAGTATTTACAAATACGCTGATCTTCACCCAATTCAAAACAATTTTCCAGAAATATATATGTTGCAAAATCTTTCCACTTATAATTATCTTCATTTTCACTTTTTTTATACAGATCAACATTCCTTGTTTGAGTTTTATAATGGCTTCTCCGACAACAAATACAAGTAATATTTGGTCTTTCATTAGAGATGATAGTAAATTTTGTCATTTCATCTTCAAAATTTTTACTAACAGTAAGTTCTACATTCTCTTCCACATTTTCATCAATAACTGTGTCATTTTCTGCACTTTCTTGTTCTGGACCAAAGTAGCAAAACTGAATCTCATCAGTAACCTTCACTACATCTGATACAGATCCACGGAACAGAGCATTATTTAACTCATTTAACTTTAGTGCTGGACTTTTAGCAAAATACAATGTTCTCACAAACTTTCTCATTTCAGTATGATGAACAGCCAGCATCCTAAAATGGTGAAAAACACTTTGACACACTTTCCTAGATAGACAAGCCAGAGAATGTCCTTGCAAACCAGTATTCTCTCTCACTCTGCATGGATCTAGTCTTTGAAGCACCTTAATTTTCTGTTTAACACTCATTTTACTATATTCTCTTAGAAAGTCACGTAATTTATCAATAGATTCCTGACGCACAGTACAAATACTACTACAATTCCAAGTGTACACTGGGGCTTTAGGACGTCTCCCCATAAACTCATCAGCCATCACTTCTTCCTCATTTCTTGGAACCATATTCTCCTTTTCCATTACACAACCATCCTTAACTTCATATGCTCTACCATTGGTGTCAATTGCATGCAACAAACTATTACTTTGAAGATAACGCTCTTCATTAAAAAATGGTTCAGTACTTGAACTATGCTTCCATTCTCCTAAGAACACTTTACAAAAGTTATTTTTTTTCACTTCTCTTTTCCTTTTGCTTTGTGACTTCATTGCATTGACTAATTTATCTAATCTACGTATCCTGTTCAAAATTAAAATAAATATTTTTTTTTTATTTCTAATGCCTTGGTAACAATACTTTCAATAAATTTCTTTTTCTAATAAAATTTGGTTTTCTTCTTATATTTTTTCACATCCTTTAGCAAATTTAACATCACTCTTCTCTGAAACATTTGTCGACAAATGTTTTTAAAATCTATTTTTCGTGTTAAGTCACTCTTTCTTACTTCTGAGTCTACATTAGCATTTTGTTTTTGCTGTCGACTCTGTTGTTGTTTTGTACTTGAAACACTGTTTGAATTTATCTTTCGATCATTTTTTTTTTTAAGATATTTTTTAAAAATTCTTTAGTCTGCTTACCAGAAGACTTTTTCTGTTTTCCAACACGAGCTTCTCCTCCTATTTCTTTTTACCAGTTGTCTTCAAATATAGTTGTTGTTGCTTTTCTTTTCTCTTTCTTGACTTTATAGGCATCTTTAAATTTTTTCACTGTTGCTCAGCAATACCTGCAAAAAACAAAAAAAAAATACCTTTATGTAATTTTAATTCATTACAATTTTTTTGAGCTTTTCAAATCCTATCACATGAGCGGATCCTTTCCTACGAGTCCAAGTCTTACAAAACAAGAGAAACATGAATTAAATCTCTGACAACAATTCCTGTGTGCACACAGACTCATGGTGTGATTCTAGGCAGAAAACGATATTTGATTGGCAATTTGAAAGCACATTTACTACTGTTGAGGAGCAAATGATAATTACTGTGACAGCCTGACACATTTTTCTTATATTTTAGAGAAGCAGAAAAGAGCACATGTCCTTACACCTATTTGAGACCATGACCATGTGTTACAGGGTGAGTGATTAGACTAGAGCAAAGGAAATGAGCCTTGGTGACATTGAATCTGTTTGCGTTACACACTGCTATCTGAAACACCACATACAGCTGAGTAGTATGCACGGGAGTGTACAAGAAGCTGCTGCGTGTGTGCAAAAAGTGTGTTTCTGGAGCCTTGATGACGTTGAATGTGTTTGCATTACACACTGCTATCTGAAACACAACACAGAGCTGAGTATTATGCATGGGAGTGTAGGAGAAGCTGCTGCATGTGTGCAAAGAGTGTGTTTCTGGAGACTGTGTATTGTCAGTTGCAAGAGAGATCTGCATGGAGACTTCCACAACTGCATGAACACTGCAGATATGTGTGTAAGAGTACATGTGTGGTAAGGGTTAATTTGAGTTTTGAACATGTAGGAACTACCTCAGCCATTGCAAGATTTGATGGAAAATCTACCTTGTTGATTTGAAATGTGTTACCATTTGCCTCTCATTTTTTTGATAGTGATTTCTGCTGAGTGCTAACCAACACATTTGAAGAAAACAAGCTGGCCCTTTCCTGAAAGTGCAAGTTTTACAGAACAACAGCAACACAAATTAAATCTCTGACAACAATTCCTGTGTGCACACAGACTCATGGTGTGATTCTAGGCAGAAAACGATATTTCCTTTGGCAATTTGAAAGCACATTTAGTACTGTGGATGGAGCAAGTGATAATTACTGTGACAGCCTCACACATTTCCCTTATATTTTAGAGAGGCAAAAAAGAGCACATGTCCTAACAGCTACTTGAGACCATCAGCATGTGTTACAGGGTGAGTGATTAGAGTAGAGCAAAGGAAATGAGCCTTGGTGACGTTGAATGTGTTTGCATTATACACTGCTATCTGAAACACAACACAGAGCTGAGTATTAAGCATGGGAGTGTAGGAGAAGCTGCTGCATGTGTGCAAAGAGTGTGTTTCTGGACACTGTGTATTGTCAGTTGCAAGAGAGATCTGCATGGAGACTTTTACAGCTGCATGAAGACTGCAGATAAGTGTGTAAGAGTACATGTTTGGTAAAGGTTAATTGGAGTTTTGTACATGTAGGAACTACCTCACCCATTACAAGATTGGAAGGAAAATCTACCCTGTTGATTTCAAATGTGTTAGCATTTGCCTCTCATTTGTGAGATCATGATTTCTGCTGAGTGCTAGCCATCACACTTTAAGAAAACAAGTTGCCCTTTTCCTGCGAGTGCAAGTTTTACAGAAAAACAGCAACACAAATTAAATCTCTGACAACAATTCCTGTGTGCACACTGTCTCATGGTGTGATTCTAGGCACAAAACAGTATTCCTGGGTGATACCGGGCCCTTTCCTGAAAGTGCAAGTTTTACAGAACAACAGCAACACAAATTAAATCTCTGACAACAATTCCTGTGTGCACACTGTCTCATGGTGTGATTCTAGGCAGAAAACACTATTCCTGGGTCATACCAGTACACCTTAACTTATGGTGAAGACATACTCCATAATATCTTTCAAGTTCAAGGCACTTAAATATCTTCCTTAACATAAAATGTAAAACACAACTTTTAAAGTGGTAGGAAAATGTACCATGCTATTTTCAAATGTGTTTGCATTTGCCTCTCATTTTTGAGATAGTGATTTCTGCTGAGTGCTAACCAACACAGTTGAAGAAAAGAAACTGCCCTTTCTTAAAAGTGCAAGTTTTACAAAACAACAGCAACACAAATTAAATCTCTGACAACAATTCCTGTGTGCACACAGACTCATGGTGTGATTCTAACCACAAAGCGATATTTTCTTTGGCAATTTGAAAGCACATTTAGTACTGTGGTGGAATAAGTGATAATTACTGTGACAGCCTGACACATTTTTCTTATATTTTAGACAAGCAGAAAAGAGCACATGTCCTAACAGCTCCTTGAGACCATGACCATGTGTTACAAAAAACAAGCTGCCCCTTTCCTGCGAGTGCAAGGGTAATAGAGCAAGACCAACACGAATTAAATCTCTGATAACAATTCCTGTGTGCACACTGTCTCATGGTGTGATTCTAGGCAGAAAACAGTATTCCTGGGTGATACCAGTACACCTTAACGTATAGTGAAGACATACTCCATAATATCTAACATGTTCAAGGCACTTAAATATCTTCCTTAACATAAAATGTAAAACACAACTTTTAAAGTGGTAGGAAAATGTACCATGCTATTTTCAAATGTGTTTGCATTTGCCTCTCATTTGTGAGTAACTGATTTCTGCTGAATGCTAACCATCACACTTTAAGAAAACAAACTGCCCCTTTTCTGCGAGTGCAAGGCTAACAGAACAAGAGCAACACAAATTAAATCTCTGACAACTAATCCTGTGTGCAGACAGACTCATGATGTGATTCTAGGCACAAAACAGTATTCCTCAGTGATACCACTACACCTTAACTTACAGTGAAGACATACTCCATAATATCTTACAAGTTCAAGACAGTTAAATATCTCCTAAAACACAAAATGTAAAACACAACTTTAAAAGAAGAATGACAATTCTAATATTTATATCATTAATCACCACATACATCCCCTCTCAAACTCATAACTCACCTTTAAAATTAGTTAGTTGAGAAAGAAATGTGGCACTCACACAGCAGATTATCAGAGCCAGAATCTCAGAGCTGTACACCTCTCTCCTCTCACCACAACCAGTAAATGGCAATGTTTCCCTCTCTTTTTTCACACATATACATGTTAATGTAACATCACAGTCCTTCCAACATTTTTTCAAATGGAATCACACATTTCTATTGGTTGCAACTTTCAACCCCTTTCCAAATCATCCCTTCCCCCAACATGACTTCTGCCTGCTACCATAGTAACAGGTCATGGAACACTGGTGTGAGCAGAGAGGTCAGAAGTTCAGCACACAATGTTTCAAATCCAAACAGCAAGAGTGCTTGACTTTTCAAACCTAACAGCAAATCCAAAGTAATGTTCTGTGGGAACACATTTTTCTGAACCAATCCAAAACATGCTTTTAGAAATGTAAACATGCAGCCTAGTTTTAACTGTAAAATGGTTTGAATCAGCCAATCAGTTCTTTTTATTAAAAAAAAGTATGTATGCCTCCATTTTTCAACTGTCTTTCTTTTCATATTGCCATTCTACTGAAAGACACCTCCTGAGTGCATCCTGTTCTCCTTGAAAGATGTTCACAGTGTGGATTGTAGGTCATAGCTATGTCTTCTGGAGTGAAAAATTTGAAGAAAAAAGAGGTATTGTAAAATACCTTGCTTTGCCAAATGTAGACATTAAATGGATTGGTCAGAGAGGATTAAAGTAGCAGCAATTAATGCCTTTGGTGAAAACCTTTCTACATCTCCCACAGCCTAACCTTATTATTGTTCACTGTGGTGGAAATGACCTAGGCACTTTAACTGGGGTAGGTCTGGAAATGCTTATTAAGGACACCTTTCTGCAATTGATGTCACTTTTTCCACAAACTGCCTTTGTATATTCTAATATATGCCAAAGGCAGAAGTGGAACTGGTCCAACCAATTTTGTCCGCAGATTGACAAAGCAAGAAAGCACGTCAATAAGTCTGTTTCTGCTTTCCTCAGAGACTATGGTATGGGTTCTATATACCACAACAACTTGCGTTACAACATGCAAGACATTTAAAGAGGAGACGGTGTACATTTCAATGATGAAGGGAACAGAGTCTTCCTCTTGAACTTTAGACTCTGCATCGGTACTTACTTGTAGGTACCGAAAAACACTCAATAAACACAAGGGCTCTTTTTTGAGCCACCTAATATCTAAACACTTAAACTTGATTTTTATTTCTATTTTTTTAAATGTTTTTTTCAGGGTGCGCGCAGAGTGCGCGCACCTCGCGATGTTTTTAAAAAAAAAAAAAACTCCCTACTCAGCCCCCTATTCACGTTCTCCACCTTTCCTTTTCAGTGCGACAGACAAAATGGCGGCCGACACTTCCTGATTTCGACCGATTCGAATGTTTACTGACATCTAACAACCAATCAGAATTACGCTCGCGCACGGCAGGGTGCGCGCACAGGGCTTGCACAGTGCGCGCACCCTGTGCGCGTATAGATATTGATATGCTTTTAAATGCTATTTTCTCAGGAAATACTGAACAGATTTACACCAGACCTGTGAAAGGTACTTCCTTGACCTTATGGCTACCTCTCTGCCAAATTTCACGTAATTCTGTTCAGCTGTTCGGGCTTTAGCTGCGACTAAAGATCCTATGGAAAAATGCATGGGGAAAACGCGTTTTGGGACTCCCCCTTTTTCTCGGCCCCCGCTTGACGAATCACCCCGAGACTTTCAGGGTAGGAGCTGAACGGAGCGCCCCATTAGTTTTGAAAATTTCGCGAGGATTCGTCAACCGGCGCCAAAGTTATTCAAAATAGAATTTTGAGATTTCCTATGGAAACTCGGTCCTAACTATCACTATCTACTGGCGACTGCAGGACCCCCATCCCCCATGGCCTCTGCTATGAGGTCCAGAGGCACCTGTGCCTCCCACCAAACATCCATGCATTGAATGGCAGGCACAGCATGGTGGCTGCCTGCATGGTACATGAATGTTTTAAAAGTGTATTTTTTCTATTGTGGCTTGAGCTGTAGTCCGTAGCACAAGCCGTAATAGAAAATATACACTTTCCGACCGCCGTGAAGCAGTACTGCTGAATCCTTGTTGAGCGGTCCCGTTTCCGCTAAGATGTTAGTCTGACGCTCATCCGACCGACATCGTAATGGGTTCGTCTGTTACAGACAGTACTTTAAATAGACAGGTACTATCCGTTAAGGAGTACCTGCACTTCTTACATTTTATATGGAGAGCACCTTCACTTTTTATCTTTGTTGCAATACATTTAATGGGAGAGTGCAGACCCTTCTCAAGGCAAATGGGTACTTTGAGTAGATAGTACCAGCTCTTCATGTATTTCTATTAAAATCACTGGTTACCGGGGAGTTTAACAACTACATGTTCCATTTCATCTCAATTATAAACAAAGAAGTTTGAGACAGCTATATAGCGTCCGATAAGCTTCCACAGTGGCCTAAGAGCCTTAATCACTTAGTCCATGTTAGATCGTTATCTTTGACTGGTGTTCTGTGATTGGTGGAGACTTGCTTAGTTGGGTATGTGTCGGAAGCAGCGCCTCTTTCCAGCAACCACAAATCATAATTTTTTTGTTTGCAGTTTTACGTAGCGCAAATTCGATTCAAATGTTTTGAAATGGTTTACGTGAGCACCAGTTACGTTATAGACTGACACATTAATTCATTAACTAAGCTGAGGTCTTGGACTTAGGCCTCTAGTTTATCTAATAATGACTCCCTTTCACAAGTGCACAGCATGTAAACATGCCAAATCCTAGGAATGTTCCATTTACGCCATGCTTCATAGAAATTATTTACATAGTACTTTACTAACATCTAGTGGTCACATTGGAGAACTGTGACTCTTCTTTGAAAAAAGATGATTTTCGATCTCGGGTACAAGAAAAAAAGTTTAGAGTAATTTCCCTTGCAAGACAGTTTTATGACCACAGCAGATTTAGTTTATTTATCCATGGCTGGGTAAACCTGAATTCACAAGGCGGTGAACACATTTACTTTTGTTTGCATGTCGTTCTGCCAAAGCCTAAATCTTTTACAATGACTTTGATTGTCCCATATGGTACACGAAATGTACAAGAGACAAGCATTTCTTTCTTTTTTGTTTTTTGAACATCTTTTATTTCAAAGTCGTAGTGCATGAAGCGTTTTTTATTAAAACCACATTGCTTCAAAGTAAACCTTCCATTTGTTATTTCAATCAATCTTCGCTCTCCTATTAGTCTGCAGGTCTCTTCTCTCTCCCCTCTATTTCTCCACACCTCGCAACCCCCTAGAAATTCCTAAATATTGTATCATTTCCTAATATGCATGATATTTTTGTATAGCACATTGCACAAAGTGAGTTGGTTACAGTGCTATCAGTATTGGTACTTAAGAGATCAGAGATCAGAGCTAATTAAGGGGCATATTATCAAGACAGGCGATATAATTATCGCTGCTTTAGTGGCAGAAAACTGCAGCTAAAACGGCGATACTGGGCTTGATAATATGCTCTATGGAATTCTAATTGAAGCTCAGGTTAGATGTCCTTCACGGTAAACAACGTTTACCCCGAAACTTTTTCCCCGCTTGGAATCACAACGCGGTTGTTACAACAACCGCGTTGTGATTCTGCATACCATTACTCCGCAAGTCGGAAGAACGACTTGCGGAGGGGGGGAGGTGTTGGATTTAAAATCCAACACCTTCCCTAGTGTCCGCACAGACTGGAGTTGGAATAGTAAATTATACTATGCCAACATCCAGCACCCCCCTACGCAAGTTGTTGTTCCGCCTTGCGGAGTAATGGTATGCGGAATCACAACGCGGTCGTTGTAATAACCGCATTTTGATTCCAAGCGGAGAAAAAGGCGACAGACAAACGTCGTAGATTCGTCCTTCACATCTAACATGGGCTTTAATTGGAATTCCATAGAGCATATCATCAAGCCCATTATCGCCGTTTTAGCGGCAGTTTTCTGCTGCTAAAACGGCGATAATTTTATCACCTGTCTTGGTAATATGCCCCATAGTCTTATAGCCTGGTGCTGAGGGCTATACTGGTTGCTAAACGCCTTGAACCCCAATTTACGGAGAGGGCCTTTAACAACTGATATAGCCCCAGGCAGAAGGTCTGTAAGGCTTTTAGAAGACTTCATCCACTGAGTTTAATAAAATAAATAGGTAGAAACTGAAAGACAAACATTGGAACTTTTTAGCGGTAGGCTGGTACCAGCCATTATTTGCCGTGCGCCCCTTCATTGTCTTCAAAGGAACTCCCAACATTCTAATGTTCTAATGAAGATTATGGAACGTACTCAGATATTGTTCACCTTTATGTTTGAGTTAGGCATCCACAGTGTATTTACAAATCAAAATTCCATGGAATAGAGATGTGGCTGGGAAATGGGGAAATCTTATAGCTAAATAGGTGGTGTTAAGGAAGGAGTAATGATGGGCTTAGGGAGGTACATAAACCCTTCATCATGAGAGCAAGCCCATTCTTTTTTACAAATTGCATGTCTAAAACTACTACAGCAAAAAAGGTTCAAAAACATTTGAAAATGTACTCCAGTTGAGAGCTGGACTATGTCAAACACAACACATAGCTAACCACTGTTACTGCAAAATCCTCCTATAGAAAATAACAGAGGCAGGAACTTAAAATAATAAATACATGAGAAATAATATTTAAATAAATTGATTTATTTTGACATGTAAAAATATGTATAAACTAATTATTAGCTCCATAGTCAGCATCCTGGCTTTGTAAATGCAATTATTATTTTTCTCCATTATTGCCCACTGGGGCTGAATTGACAACGTACATTGGGATATGGCTATTTATATGTAAACTTGAACTCCCAGCATACTAGAGGTCATTTATACCTGAAAAGTTATGCCGCTTTGTCGTTCACGAGCGGCTCGCTGTGTCAATAAAGTTGCACTTGAATACATGTAAAAAACTATGAGGAATCGCACATGATTAAAGTAGCTTTTTCGGGCAACGTAAAAAGCAGGAATTTTGCAACATAGCGCTAACAGAGTTCAATGTGCGTAATGTTAATGTTATTTTTTGATATTCTCTGTCGATAATACATTGTACAGATTTTGTATATACTCGGATACCCTACTCAACGAGTATGGAATTAATTGTCTGTCGGCATTTATGTTATTGGGCGAACTGCCATGTTGTAAAACTGTATATAAACTAACACTATACGGAATTCTGCTGGTGTACTCATATGGAAAGAAAACTTTATTCACCATTCCAATATGGCCGATACAATGGGAATGACATTACGATTCTGTGCATCTGATTTGAATGTTTCCTTTCTCTGTTTCAATTATGTTTACGTCATGCTTACGACTAAAATGTTTAAAATTGAGAGTCTGTATGGCGGAATTTACCCGTGACCAAGGCGGTTCACGCCGAAACGCGTTGGGTATTTTTTGGCTGCTGATGCTGAATAAACCACTTTAAAGCCTGAACTTCGGATTTGTGCTTTTTGGAAGGAGTGCATGGAGTGCGATGATGCACTGTGGAACGATATAAAGATAACAGGGAGTCTTGGACCCTGTGATTGCACCGAGATAAGAGTGTCCCGGCGATTTCCAAGGATGTGGCTCTTTATGTTTTGAATAGCCGGTTGACCGCAACGTGGGACAATACAACTAAATTTTGGGATATACAGTGGGAACTAAAAACCGAAGCGTGCTAGTGAGTTCTACCTGAACTGCGAAGAGGACGTGAGTCTCTGGAATTCAAAAGAGTAATTCTTTGAGTACGTGATCCTCAGCGAAACACGGACACACGCTGTAGGTGAGTTCCCATTAAGAACTGTGACATTATTAGTACTTTGTCCCTTGTCGCTATCTTTTCCTTACGAACATTGTCCACAGCAGGACTAATATGTTTATGGAGGAGCTTCCAAAAATTGCGCCTTGCACATGATCTGTTGGTTCAAGATAGGCCAACACTGGTGGACCTATATACAGTGCGGATCTAATATCAGCAAATTTGTACCAGCCATTATGGAAGATGACATGGATGCACGCAGGAGACTAAGAGCAAAAACCATGTTTTTTACAACAAATGAACAGTTGCCTACTCAAGGATCAGAGACGTTACCCACCTCTTTAAATCAAAAATATCAGAAGCTAGAGAAATTATTAAAAAAAGAAGTCTCAAAGTGGTGGGAAGCGATAACATTAGAAAAATATCAAGAGGAAGGCAGAGTCCCAAGAGGGCTCCGTATCCTCATTGCTCCGTCATATGAAGACCCAGATCCGGAACTAGCTAACGAATGGGCAAGTAATTTGATGGAATGTTCAAACAGAATGTTATCAATATTGATAAAGTTTGCATGGACAGAGCGCACAACTTTGTTAAAATCTATCTCTGATCTGAAAGAGGAAATACAAAAAGAAGAAAATATGGAAAAATTTACTACGAAAATGGAAGAAATCAATAAAAGAATTGACAAACATGAGGAGGAAATTATAGCGAAAAAAGAGAGGAAATTTCTCCGTGATAAGATTGACTACCAATCGGGCAGGATCTTCACTTTTGGACGCAGATTTGATAATTTTCAAGCTAAGGAGACAGCTGCTACCGAAGAGAAAACGATGACCAGCACAACAGAGGACAGTGATAGGGGTGAGGTCAGTGAGAGTGATATATCGGACGATGGAATAGCAGCTGAGAAAATCTTACCAAGACCAATACATTTTTGGGAGGAATTTCGCCAAATGAATCAAACACAAAACCAACAGAATTGGCAGAAGGACCGTGGTCGAGGAAGAGGAAGGGGGTACAGAGGACGAGGCAGAGGAAGAGGAAGAAATACAGGAAGTCAATCATCAATTGCAAGCAAGTCAGGCGTGGCGGATGGAACAAGAACCACAACAACTCCAATGGGAATGGAAACAAGGGGTCAAAAAAATCGAAAATGACGAACTGCCAAAATGTGGTAAATCTCTCTAATCATTTGTTAAGTTCCATTGAATATGATGTCTTACAATACGGCCTTTCTTTCTGCCCCACAGCATCTTTCTCGTACCCTAAAGAAAGGGTAGATCTTTATCACTTTACCAGAAAACTGCGTCTACATAAGTGGCATAAATTGAAAGTGAAGAGCACTCAACCTCAGAATTATTCCATCAAAATTGGTCCTGTGCAGGACACTATTAATGAGGTTAATACCCTGATTGCCCTAAAAGAATTACAATATGAGGAGAGTGCTGATTGTAGCCCCATTACAGCTCAGTCTTTGGGTTTTAAAACTGACTTAAACTGTCCTAACAATTTTGCACCTAAATCGAGTTTCAAGCCTACTATGCCTTTTAGCGGTATAGATATTTTTGAAACATTGGTAATTGCCGACTTAAAATCTCTGGCCAAAAGAAAAAATAAATGGCATAATGACAACTTAAATAAACAACAAAGAATAGCTATTAAATCCCTACAAGAAGATAGGAGTATAGTGATCCGCCCATCGGACAAAGGGGGTAATGTAGTTATACTTAATACAGATGATTACTTACAGGAAGGAATGCGTCAGCTAGAAGTTAAGGATTGCTATGAGATTGTGGAAAGAAATGTTATTGAAGACTCTAATACCATATATCACAACATGCTTAAGACATGGCACTCACAAGGTATCCTGGAATGGAATGAATACTCCTTTTTGTTAAATCGTACACCCAAAGTGGCATTATTATATCTGTTGCCGAAACTACATAAAGACATGGTGAAACCTCCAGGGAGACCTTTCGTGTCTTCTATAGGCTCCTTGTTAGAGAAGACCTCCAAATACATCGATTACTTTCTACGTATGTACGTGGAAAGTCTACCCTCCTATCTGAAAGATAGTAGAGATTTCCTCAACAAAGTCAAAAACGTGAATTGGCAGAAGGGTCATTTGCTAATCACACTGGATGTTTGCAGCCTGTATACCAGTATTAAACATACTGATGGTATACAGGCTTGCAAACATTTCCTGACGTCACGTTCTGTTTCCTTTCTACAACACACAGACATGATATTACAGATGATGAAATTTTGTCTAGAAAATAATTTTTTTATCTTCAATGATGTATTTTATAGACAGACACAGGGAACTGCCATGGGTACTTGCTTTGCTCCCAGTTATGCCAACCTCTTTATGGGGTACTGGGAGCAGCAGGTACCCAAGGTGAACAGTTTATATCGTGACCATGTTAAAACATGGTTACGATATATTGATGACTTATTCATCATCTGGGAGGGCAGTGAAGAACTTGCCAGGGACTTCATCAATGGTCTCAATAACAATGAGGTCAACTTAAAATTTGAAGGTACTATCAGCAATTCCTGTATTGAATTTTTGGATTTAAATGTGCAGGTAGTGGATGATACATTAACAACTAAATTGTATCGGAAAAAGACATCAGGGAACACATTGTTGCATGCTGATAGTGGACATCCTAAAGCCCTCATAAATAGCATTCCGTATGGTGAGTTCCTTCGGGCTCGAAGGAACTGCAGTACTGATTTTGATTTTGAACAAGAATGCATAATCATGAATGAAAGATTCCTTGACAGAGGGTACAAACCCAATATAATAACACAAGCCCGCCAGAAAGTCACTAACCTTAAATAAGAGGACTTATTGGCACCAAAGAGTAACCCAGATGAGGGCAAAAATGAAAATGAAGTCATCAGATACATAACCACCTACAATTTAGGTTCTTACTGTGTAAGAAAGTGTCTTAAGAAACATTGGGGCATCCTTAAAACTGAATCTACTCTTGAGGGAGTCGTGAAAGATAAACCTAATGTGACATACAGGAAGTCAGATTCTTTACGCGACAAAATATGCAGCAATGAAATTAGCCAAATGAAACCAGGGACTAAAGGAGTTCAAGGCTTCTTCACTTGCATGTCATGCAAAGCCTGTAAATTCAGCTCTAATGTGAAAAATGTCTATTATCCTATCTTAGATCAAGACAGATACATTGAAAAACATCTAACGTGTGTATCTGACTATTGTGTTTATTTTTTAACTTGCCCATGTGCCAAGAGATACGTAGGCAGCACCATGTTTGCTGGCAAAAAACGCATCCTGGAACACATGAGGGCGATTCAAAATAAGGATAAACTTTCCCCCATAGCACGGCACTATGAGGAATTTCACAAAAGTAATCGCAATCTATTGAAATTCTCTGTGATAGACCGTATACCTGTAACCATGAGGGGAGGGGACAGAATTCGCAAGCTGAGGCGATTAGAATCCTAATACATTCTAGAACTCAACACCAAGATCCCTGATGGTCTGAACTCCGAGGAAGAGATGTCTTGGTTTCTTGGAGATTAGTTTGCTGCCTTTTTCTTGGACTAAGATATTCATGATCTGTTCTATATTTGATTTTGATATCATTTTAGGTAAATTTTGTTTGACTCAAAGGTCTCCTGCTGAATTTCATGTTTTTAATAGTTAATAGTCATACATAGTATGTCTATTTTTTTTTAAATGAGGAGGATAATATTTAATGTCATTGAATTATGTTTTGTTCATTCTTTCAGATGGTGTTCACAGGTGAAGGGTATCTGAGTTGAAGATATTGACTAACATCAGATCTAGCAAAGCAATCCCAAATGGAGTTTATTTTATATTAAGCCATTATATGTGGGATGACCAGAGAGGTTTTTTGAGAAAAACACAGTGTCTTTGTATATATCACTATAAGTACAATTGTATGCAGTATGATATTACACATACAGCATCTCGATAAGAGATTATGAATATACTATATACCACATATTTATATTTGTATTATATACTTTGTCATGGACACAATTACCCACTGGGGTTTAACTCCATAGTCAGCATCCTGGCTTTGTAAATGCAATTATTATTTTTCTCCATTATTGCCCACTGGGGCTGAATTGATAACGTACATTGGGATATGGCTATTTATATGTAAACTTGAACTCCCAGCATACTAGAGGTCATTTATACCTGAAAAGTTATGCCGCTTTGTCGTTCACGAGCGGCTCGCTGTGTCAATAAAGTTGCACTTGAATACATGTAAAAAACTATGAGGAATCGCACATGATTAAAGTAGCTTTTTCGGGCAACGTAAAAAGCAGGAATTTTGCAACATAGCGCTAACAGAGTTCAATGTGCGTAATGTTAATGTTATTTTTTGATATTCTCTGTCGATAATACATTGTACAGATTTTGTATATACTCGGATACCCTACTCAACGAGTATGGAATTAATTGTCTGTCGGCATTTATGTTATTGGGCGAACTGCCATATTGTAAAACTGTATATAAACTAACACTATACGGAATTCTGATGGTGTACTCATATGGAAAGAAAACTTTATTCACCATTCCAATATGGCCGATACAATGGGAATGACATTACGATTCTGTGCATCTGATTTGAATGTTTCCTTTCTCTGTTTTAATTATGTTTACGTCATGCTTACGACTAAAATGTTTAAAATTGAGAGTCTGTATGGCGGAATTTACCCGTGACCAAGGCGGTTCACGCCGAAACGCGTTGGGTATTTTATGGCTGCTGATGCTGAATAAACCACTTTAAAGCCTGAACTTCGGATTGGTGCTTTTTGGAAGGAGTGCATGGAGTGCGATGATGCACTGTGGAACGATATATTGTTAAATATATATGTATATATATTATTTTATAAATAGTTTATTAACTTTAAAAATATATATATATAACTTCATAAAAAATATTGCTTAGAATTAAGTTATCTTAATTCTATGCATTGCATTTAGTAATTTTTACTATTTAATAAATAAATATAAAAATTGTACTTCACGTGAGATATTTTCAAATTGATCTTTAAAAACAATTTAATTTAATATATTTAAATTAATTGTATCTTTAATTCAAAATTAGGATAATGATGCTGTAGCATTTACTCTAATTAATTCTACATTTAAAATAAATATATACAATTGATTTACATTAAAATGTAACAATAAAATATTTTTACAAAATTTTTATAAAGATTAATAACCGTTTAAAACGCTCCTGTAGTTTACCATAGGGAGATCTCCACCCCTGTGGCAAAGACCTATGCCTACATGTAAAAGTTATGTATAGTAACTTTATATTCATAAATTTGGCTCCACCCCCTGTTTCAGGAGGTAGAGACATGTAAGTTTACACTTTGTAGTAAATTTATACTTGGATATGGTAAATAGTCTTATGTAATACAGTTACTGAAAAGTGTAAAACTGAATACATACATGTAGATTCACTCACATGTAAATTGAACTTTGCTAGTAGGACTAGGTGGGCGTAATTTGCAAAATTGGCTTTCGCAAATTATCGCAAAATGTCTCAAAATCTCCGCGAACACGCGGAACTTTCGCAAAGATACAGAGATTGCTATTCCCGCCCATTCGCGATGTGTTTTTGCGTGCTCGCAGGGAAATATATCCCCAACTTGCCCATGCGGTCGCTAATGGGCGCGGCCATCTAGCTTGAGATGCTTATTTCCTGTCCCGGGTCGAATGACGTGTTCGTGATCGCAAACTTTCGCGGGATAGCGCGACCGGCTACCAACAATCCAACATCTCGTGGCGCATGCGAACGGATAGGAAAACTCGGCGGCGAACGCAGGGACCCGGTAAGTCGCGACCGCGCGTGCGAGAATGCATTTTTAAAGTGCGAACAAGAAAAATACTTCCGTTTCGTGGCAGATTGCGAAAGTTTTGACATATTGACGCTCTCCGCGGTACGCGAAAATGTCAAAATATCGCAAATTCCGCGAGCGGAACAAAATTTACGCCCAGGTCTAAGTAGGACACTCAGTCTCTGTACAGCACAGGAGGAAGAGACATGTTGAAAAGAAACAGAAAATGCCAGTAATGAAATTACCCTGACATATCTATGGCTCCTTTTTAATAGCCCCCTCTTAAGGAAAGATCCCCCATTTCAACACAGTAAAGTTCAAGACCCCTACACTTTGTCTGACAGAAACAAGCCACTCTTCGTAATATTAGATGAATTTATGAAACTGTAAAAGAAAATCATTTTAAACAAGATGCAGTACTGAACACAAGGTGCAACGTTTATGCCTAATGGACTCTCTAGTGCAGGCAGCACTGTCTTGGGTAGGCTTTGGTTAAATACATTGTAAACAAGCACAACATGCTGAAAGGCAAACAAATGCACAAAACACTCTTACTGCCGATTCCTTGTCCAACGGTCCCATTTCTGCTACGATGTCGGTCGGACGCTCATCCGACCGACATTGGAATGGGCCCCTCTGTTACAGGCAGTACTTTAACTGGACAGGTACTATTCGTTAATGAGTACCTGCACTTCTTTCATTTGATATGGGGGGTACTTGCACATTTCAGCTCTGTTGCAGTACATTTAATGGGAGAGTACCAGCACTTCTCACAAGCAAATAGATACTCTTAATAGAGAGCACCTGCACTTCTTTATTTCTACTAAATGCATGTGTTATCGGTGATTTAAAATACTAAATGCCCCATTTAATCTTAAATGTGAACAAAGAAGTTTGAGACATCTATAAAGTGTTTGAATAAGCTTCCGCAGTGGCCTAGGAGTCTCGACCACTTAGTCTATGTTAGATCATTATTACTGAGTGGTGTCCTGTGATTGGTGGAGACTTGCTTAGTTGGGTATTATGTTGGAAGCCACGCCTCTTTCCAGCCACCACTCAGGAAATCATAAACTTTTTTTTCGCAGTTTTACGTAGTTCGAATTCGACCAGAAGGTTTTGAAAAGCTTTATGTGAGCACCAGTTACATTGTACACGGACGTATTCTGTCATTAACTGAGCTGAGGTCTTGGACTCAGGCCAGTAGTGAAGCTAATGACTCCCTTTCACAGGTGCACAGCATGAAAACATCCAAAATCCTAGGAGTGTTCCTTTTACGCCATGCGGTTATAGAAATTATTTCGTAGTACTTTTCTGCCATCTAGTGGACACTTCGGAGAACTGTGACAGAAACCTGTCCTTTAAAAAACACATGTTCTTCGATCTCAGGGTCAGACTTAAAGACAGTTTTATGGGCACAGCAGATTTAGTTGATTTATCCATGGCTGACTAATCCTGAAATTACCAGGCGGCGAGCACATTTACTGGTGTCGCACGACGTTGTGCCGCAAGCAAACTCTTTTGCAACGAATGTTAATGTCCCATGTGGTGCAACAGATGAACAAACAAGAGAACAAGGAGAAACACCAGATTTCTTTTTTTTTTTAAACATCGTTTAATTTAAAGTCGTAGTGCATGGAGAACATTTATTAAAAATCACATTGCTTTAAAATAAACCTTCCATTTGTTTTTTCGATCTTCCCTCTCCTATTAGCCTATGGGTCTCTCCTCTCGCCCCTCTATTTTTCCATACCCCTCCAGCATCCTAGACATTCTTAAACATTGTGGGTCAGATCTACAAGAAAGTGCGGCAGCGCTTCACCGCAAGCCCTTTAGCTGTGCCACCCTGAGGCACTTTTAGAGCACAGGAATGCAACATATTTACAATGATATTTAGCATTCCTGTGCTCTCCCCTGGCGTACAAACAGCTGCCATGCGCCGGTGCAGGCACCCTTGCACCATGCTGCAAGGATGCCTGCGTCATGGAGAGATTGTTTTTGTGCAGGAAGGGGCACCTTCCTGCACGAAAACAATGACTACAGGCACTTTCCTCTTTCAATGCGTGCTGTAGAACGCAGCTCGCATTAAAAAAGAAAAAAACGAGGAGAAATGAAAACATTTCTCCTTGTTGCGCCTCGCTATGCCACCCTTATGGTGGCGTAGCATACTGACGCATTTCCAGGTTTACAATTCCTCGTAAATCTGGGAATGTGTCTGGTTCCATGGGTGTTGCTTGGGAACACCCACAGCAACACCCATGGAACGCCCCTTTCGCGCAAATGTCTGCGTGTAAAGGGGGCTGTATTTACAAGGACAGGAAAAGCCACGCAGGGTGGATTTTCCTGTCCTTGTAAATATGGGGCAGATAAATGGGCTGCCAGTGCAGTACAAAAGGTGACGTAATGACAGCGCAAGGGGCTTGTAAATCTGCCCCTGTAACTCTTCTTTAGATGAATTTTTGTAATGTAAAACATTGCTCAAAGTGAATTGGTTACAGTGCTGCGCATGGGTGGGCATCGTTTGCGGAGTTGCACTATGTGGAATTCGACGGAGTTGCTTAACAACTCCGTGGAATTCCACAGAGTTCTGCTCTGCCCTAAAATTAAGCATGAAGTAAAGCCCTGCAGAGCTATGTTTATACATTCGAGCTGCAGTGAAGGATGCTTTGAAGAAAATACAATGCTTTTGAAGGCAGAAAACCTTTTTAGGGAAAAAGAAAGCAGAAGCGCTTTTTGCAGAAATAAATTCTTCTAGATGTCAATTGCATTGTCAAGGACTTGAGTCCTGCTACAGTGCCAGGGCTGGACTGGGAACAGCAACCAGTCCTGGCAGGTTGCTGCTCGATTTGCCCTGGGAGGAGGGAGGTGGAGGGAGATGCAAGAAGCACCACTCCTGCTTTTTTTTACAAAGGGCAGATATTGCAGCACTGCTGCAAAACCGGTTCCCTGTAAGAAAAGTGCCCCCGTGGCCACAAAACCGAACCCCAACTCTCACGCCCACCAGGGAAATGCCCGGTGCCCGCTATGGCAAGTCCAGCCCTGTACAGTACCCTTGCATCACTGAACGGTTAACAATGTCATCTCGGGACCATCTGTCAGCGTCATCATGCTAATCGGAGGGTTTTTATTTCCGCAGGTGGCGCACGCACAAAGGAAAACCACCACAGATCCGCCTAGCTGCATTTTAGAAAACACACAGAATATTAGAGACACTGAGTAATCTTGATACGTTAGTCAACTGCCACCATTTTTAAGCTCCATAAGATATGTAAATGAAATAAATTCATTTGGAGGTGGTAGCAAAGGAATGCTTGATACAGTGTAATCCTTCCATCAATCTGTGTGTGCTTCTCCTCAAATTAATTTTCTGGACCTCAACAGCTCCTCCTGCACTCTGAACATGCTTAAATTAGGCGTATGCAAAATTTGAGTTGCAGAGGGTCAACCCCCAGCTCGAATAAGCTCCACCCACTTCCCTCATCCATCCCCACAAAACAGCAGAGTGGAGGGGGTTGGGGCATGCTCAAATGGCAGTAGAGAGTCGCCAAGGCATACTCACTGTTTTTTCAGAGACACTGAGAGACAGCAAGGGCCTAGGCTAGCCTATGGAGGTAGGAGCTAGTGGCCTGAGCCATGCATTGAAGTGCACTCTGCCATAGCAGCACCGTTGGACAAAGGCCCAGTAGTGGAGCAGAGGAGTTCAAGAGGGAGGGACAGACAGACCACAACAGGATGTGTGTGTGACAAGGCTACACAGTCCGGGTGGCTCTAGGCAGAGGATGGTGCTACATCAGCCACAGTGAAGCTGATTGGGCAGAAAATCAATGTCATCTAGCTTGTGTGTCCAATTAACAACTGGCAAGCACACTCAGAATAAATCTGCACCCAAAGGAGTATTGACTCAGAGAACGGGGAGGTAAGTGTAATATTGTAGGAGAGGAAAATATTTAACCGGGCGCAGCGTATTCATTCTGAGGACATACAGTGTAATTTCGTAGGAATGCTTCTTTAAGACTTTCCGGTGCATCTGTGTTAACTTTTCGGCTTTGAAAGCGGCACGTCCCTAAGTAAAGCCCATGAGGAGGAGCATTGCTGGGAGATGTGCTGCTATACGGCTCATGGGGTGGGAGGCAGGGGCTAACTG